>NC_139526.1:2528767-3128767 GCF_947247035.1 Vipera ursinii | reverse complement strand
CGGCCCATTTGAAACCGGGCCACGCAAGTGGCAGGCAAGCACGTGCATGCAGCTCCATTTGCGTGACCAGCGGGAATTTGCCTACCGCTAGCGCAAAGCCATTTTCATCCCCCACCCACCGGTCCACAAAGCTGGAAAGGTTGGGGAACCACCGATCTAAAGGGTCTTAAAATTAAAACAAAGTTTGGGGGGGTTTCCTCCAGATGAGCAACCACCAATGCAGCCTGTCCCTGCCAACTTTCTAACATTTCTAGCTCATCCAAAGGACTCTGTTACACCCCCCCAAAAGAGACCCCCACCTCTCCACACACTCTTTGTGTTCCTCACAGATCCTCCAAAGCAGCGGCTCATCTACCTGTGCATTGACATCTGCTTCCCAAACAACATCTGTGTCTCCATCTGTTTCTACTATCTTCCCGAGTGAAGGTCCAAAGAGACCGACTCCCATGGTTCAGCTCGGCTGTATTTGAACCGAATCAGAACCTCCGCATCTGAACCGAATCAGAACCTCTGCATCCCTGTGCTCAACCCAAACCCTCCAGCCTCCAGAAAGAGCCCACCTTCAAAGTCAGAACTCCGGACCAGGCAGAAGAAAAAGAACTCCACTTACATGGTCATCTTGTGCTCACCACTATATACATTTATACATACATTTACGAAGTTTGTCGCTTTCAACTGTAACATGTAAATAATTACTTCTGGTAGAAGTAGCTTTATGGTGAAGGTAAGATCCGTACAAGCATTATGTGAAAAACAACACTTTTTTTTAAAAAAAACACGCATGGGATGCTCTGATTTGGGATGTGAGCATGCCGGGTCAGAGAGAAAAGTCTGCCCTCGGATGATGAGGCTTCCCTGAAGGTTTGGGCCAACCTCTTCTTTTAAGCCAGATGACCCAGCCGGGCTGCCTGGGGAAGGGGGGGGGCAGAGTGGAGCCTGCCTCTTCTGCAGGCACTGCCCACAATTACTCTGGAGTCAGTGCCAGCTCCCAAATGGAGCCTCCTCTAGCCTGGGGTGAGAGGAGAGGGGCAAAAAAGGCGGCCTCGGAGAGGAGACTCAGCTCACGCCAGACCCAGAAGGCCCTTCCTAGAGGCAGCCAAGACAAAGATACCCACCACTGCCCAGGGACAGGGCGGCTTCCCTGCTTTAGTCCAAAACCGGGCTGGTTTTAAGGCGGCACTTCAAAAGGGGAGCCCGAGAGAGGCCAGCCGCAGCCTCACAGCACCTGCCAGTTAAGCCAAAGGGCAGAGACTCTTCGTGCAGCCTCGGCCGAGTTAGACTGGACTCCGCTCCGTTTGCAGAAACAAGCAGTGGCCGACGGGGCCAAAGAGGAATCCTCTCCTCCGCCCAGAAGGCAGACCGGCTGGCGAAGAGGTGCCGTCCCGGCTTGCTCCTCAGCCCAACACGCTGTCGTTGAAAGCCAGACAGACGACCGCCTTCTGGTGCCCGCTGTATTCTCTCTTGATCTCCCCCGTCTCCACACACCAGAGCCGGGCCAAGTTGTCTGACGAGGCTGCAGGGGGAAGAGAGAGTTCAGGGGAGCAGCACCAATTCTGGGAAGAGAGGGACAGACAGCCAAAGGCTGGCCGTTTCTCTAGAACAGGGGGTTAAGTTTTGTGGACGTCAACTCCCAGAATTCCCCAGCCAGCAAATCTGGTTGGGCAATTCTGGGAGTTGAAGTACACAACTCTTAAAAGCTTTGCTGGCTGGAGAATTCTAGGGGGCCCGAAGTTTGGAGACCTCTGCTCTAGAAGGCTCCAACCCTTGCCGAGTACTCCTGCGGCACGCTGCAAGACCCGCACAGAAAACGGCTAGGTCGTGTTTTTAAGAGCTTGAGGGAACTCAGTTTGTCCAGCCTTCTGACCTCTGTGAACATCGGGGGCGCAAGATGGCAGCCCCCCCTTCCGTTCTCAAAGGGGAGTCCCACAAAAGGCAAAGTATCCTTCTCACAATCCCAGAGTGTTGGGTGCAGAAGAACAGATGCGGGTTCTAAGAAGGCAGATTTCAAGGGTCGGAACACACTTCCTAACAGGAAGAAGAGTACGACAGGGTGGAAACCTGGAGCCAGGCTGGGGGGCCTCCACTGAGTGGGTTCAAGCAGACTGAACAATCTGCCTGCACTGGTTTTGTGCGGATTCCTGCACAGAGCAGGGGGTGGACTTTATAGCCTCAAGGGCCTCCCCAACTCTAGGATCTTAGGCCCCACAGCCCAGTTCCTGTCTTGCCTGTACAACAGGAGCAAAATACGGGGCTGGCCCATGAATTGCTCCTTCTCTCCTTTTCCAAAACATGGGATAACACAGGTAGTCTTACAACCATTTGTTTAATGACCATTTGAAATTACAACAGCCCTGAAATAGGTGACTTATGACCATTTTTCACACTTATGACCATTGCAGCATCCACATGATCACATGACTGAAACTCAGGCACTTGGCAACTAGCTCATACTGTGACAGTTGCCGTGTCCCCGGGGTGTGTGTGTGTGTCACGTGATCCCCTTTTGCGACCTTCTGACAAGCAAAGTCAATGGGGGAGCCAGACTCACTTAACGACTGCGTTGCTAACATGACAACTGCAGTGCTTCATTTAACAACTGTGGCAAGAAAGGTCGTAAAGTGGGGCAAAGCTCCCTTAACAACTGTATCACTTAACAACAGAAACGTTGAGCTGAATTGTGGTCACAAGGGAGAACAGGTGTGTTCAAAATGCTGCTCTATTTTTGGCAAAAGGAAGAGCCGCATGGACTCTTCCCTGCTCCAGGATGGCAGGTGGGCCTGTGGGCTCCGCCCTTCTCACCTGTGACAATATACTGGGAATCCCCCGAAAAGGCACAGTCCCACATCCAGCCGCGGGAGGTCTCCCCGGGGTTGTTGCTCTTGATGCTCAGCTCCGTCATCAGTGAGAAGTTGGAGGTCCTCCATATTTTGCACGTCTGGTCAGCAGAGCAAGTGGCCAAAAGCCTGGAGAAGGGAGAAAAAGCAAACACCGCTGAAGGCCTGACAGACCCGGCCCACGACTCCAAAACGGAGCAGGTTTGGCCCCTTTTCTGGCCTTATCTGAGGAACTGGGAAGCATCTTCCCACCTCCTTGGAAGGAGGCTGGTCCAAGGTGGGTCCGGGCATCTCAAAACTGGACAGATCAAGAATTGGCAAAGAAGATGAAAGGAGCTACTAGATCAGGCCTGAGTAATCAGGCCCCCAAATGCAGGGTAGATCTGCACCTCCTAATATGTCTTGGGAGTCTTCCTCAACCATCTCCTTTGGAAGGACCTGCCTCTCTCCCCAGGCCCCTGCCTCCCTCTCTCTGCCAGCTTGAGGCTGGGCTGGGCAGGACAGGAAAGAGGGACCCCTGCTCCCCACCCAGTTACAACTAGACCTGGGTTCCAGATCAGCTTTTACAGAGGTGAAGTCTGAAGCGCAGCAGGGGCTGGACAGAGGGTGCCAGGAGATGCCACCCAGTCACGACCAAAGCTCAGCCCAGATGTTGCATGCCAACATGACTCCTCTTGTCCAAGCTTGGTCTGTCAGGCCAATGTTTCTCCTCCCCGTCCCCAAGAGGGAAGATCCCTCCTTTTCCAGGGCCAAGAAAACAGGGCGATGCCACCAATTACTCACGTGGAATCCGGGCTGAATTTGCACTGGAGTGCATAGCGGTTGTGTGCAGGGATCTTGGTCTTGGGGATGAGCTGGGTTACCTCATCTCCGATGCCTCCCGTGAGATTCCACACGTAACAGTTGCCCTGCGAGAGGAGAGATGGCTCAAAGCACCCGGTCCGCTGGCTCTGTGCCGCGTGGAAGGCTAACCGAGGAACTCGGCGAGTCCAGGACTGGCTATCCTTACCGAGCTGTTGACCGCAGCCATATAGCTGGCATCCGGATCTATATGTACCGCATTGACCGAGACCTCTGGCTCTGGGATAAGCTGCTCGTTGTGGTCCGTTTTCAGATCCCAGATGTGGATAGCGCCGCTCTGATCTCCCACAATGAGCTCAGCCTGGGAGGATACAAAGCAAGGGAGCTTTTGGCCCTGTGGCTCCTGCGGCCTCTTCCCCCATGCAGCAGAGAGCAAGGGATCCTGCCTCAGATACCTGATTGGGATGCAAGCAAACGCAGTTGATAGGCGCGTTCACCTGGAAAATGCGCTGGCACTGAAGATTGCGAGACCTGAGACAAGACACAAACGACATGACGGGAGAGAGTCAAGGGACTGCTGAGTCTGCTTGCACTCCGGGGAGCATCCACAGAGCCTCTGCTCAACACTGACGGCCATCATGCTGTCAAAGACTACTCTGGCATAGCCGTCCTTGCCTTCTTTAAACGGCTGCCTTTCTTAAAAATTCATTACTGGGCCTCCTATGCTCTCCTTCCCCAGCAGGTTGGCTCAAGGGGGACTTGTCAGATGCAGATGCCGGATGGCAAATGCATTTGTTAGAATAAGTACATATATATCTTTAAGGGGACACCAGACTCTAGAGAGTGAGGCCTGTCTAACCTTGGCAATTTTATGACTTGTGGACTTCAACTCCCAGAATTCACCCCTGCCTTAGCGCTTGTGCTTCAGTAGGATATCTGTCCCCTCCGGGAAAACCGTGAAGCGTTCAGGCCCTCAGAATTTCCAGGACGTATTTTTTGAGTCCTACAACGAGCAGGGTTTGCTCACTAACTTCCTTCTCTCTTCACCCCTTCATTTCTCCTCTGTTCACTTAAGGCAAAAGCGTAAAACAGCAACCTCAGGAAGGCACTTTTGGAAAAAGAAGGAAGTTCACCAGAACTGTTACTGAGGTGCCTCCAATGCAGATTCTGCTCACAGGCGAGAAAAAAAAAACTACAGCTCTAACTCAGCCCCACAGAGGAATATCTTGGTCATTTTGGTGTTGTTTATTATCATGCTAAGAAACTCCTGACTCAGAGCAGCTTCTCACCCCACCGGTTTCAAAGCTGCCCAGCCTACCTTTGGACTCACTTACCTACGAAGGGATGTACAGGCCCACCTGGAGGGAGCATCCCACTCAGGCTGAACCTGTATCTATGCTGGCAGTGCCTCATGGGGTTTATGGTGCCTTTTGGAGGGTTTCAACTGCCCTCAGTTTCAACTGTAAGAATGATCCCTCTTTAACAAGGTATCAAAATCTTACAAGATCTCTCTCCACGCACCCATGTAAGATCTCATGAAATTTGGGGCGTTTGCTTTTCTAAATCCTCCTTTGATCACTTTTACTCCTTTCCCCATTGTCTGGAGTGTGCAAAGGTGCCCACTGTGTGGGCAAACCGTGCACCCGACTCCTCCTCAGCTGCCCGCTTTCCACGCCTGCCTGCTTAGGGTCGGTCTTGGAAAGGTACGAGATCAACAACCAAAGTCCCACCGGAGGTCCCAGATGCGAGCCATGCAGTCTTCGCCCCCCGTGTACATCCACCGGCCGTCTTCATGGAAGCCAACCGAGGTGATGTTCTTGCTCACCCCGTCGTAGTTGATCACTGGGTTGGGGTTATTGGAGTTCAAGTCATACATGCGGATGTGCTGGTAACCTAGACCACAAACATGTCAACTAGTTCATAAGGAGTCAAAGCAACGAAACAGTTTCACACAGAGAAAAATAGCACTAGGTCAGGGGTAGGCAACCTCGGCTCTTTTATGACTCATGGACTTCAACTCCCAGAATTCCTGAGCCAGCTGTCTCAGGAATTCTGGGAGTTGAAGTCCATGAGTCATAAAAGAGCCGAGGTTGCCTACCCCTGCACTAGGTCAGCGTTAGGCTCCTTCTGAATTCTCAAAAGGATGGAAAGAGCTGCTCTCACCGACCCATGATCTGAGACTGAAGGTCGCTTGTCTGTCGCTAGTCTTAATCCTAACTTGGGTAATCAACCTTTCACCCCCATTCACCTAACTGCCTGGGAGCTGTACCTTTGTTTCTTTAAAAAAAAGAAGATTGACATTACAAGAGTAATCATAATGACAATATCAAACCATTACAGGTAGTCCTCAGCCTGCTACCATCACACGGTTGCAAGTGGTGGCAACCTTTAAGTGAGGCAGACTTGCTTAACAGCCCCAGCCGCTCCCGCTCTCCCTGATGAACATGCACCCACAAGAATTCTTCGTTAAATGAACATTAGGTGCCTCATGGATGGAGGCAGATCCTGGGAAGTCCAGCCAACAATCCGGGGCCATAAAGGAGGCAGTAAAAAGCTTTGCAAAGCCAAAAAAACAGCTGAGGGGACGGGAGGGGGAGAACCTAGCAAGATTAGGGCCTAACACTGAGTTCCAAGAAACTTCCAAGCCAGCCTCCTTGCTTGGCCAATGAAGCTGAGCTGATGGGCTGACCGCCTCTTGCTAGGCTTTAGGGGAGTATAGCCACCTTAGCTGGCAGCTTCAAAACAAGTTTCCCAAAATCTTTCCCTTTTCCCTCCCTCCTCCAGAAACCCACATTACTTCAGTAAAGAAAACCAAAAAATCTTGAGGACACAGATAAACCTCCAAGTGGCCTCAATGACTCTCGAAAAGAATGCAAATGACCAGCTATCTGCAAGGAATATAAATCCTTCCATGAAACTTCTTGGATGAGAAGCGAAACATCTTCAAGGAAAAACAAAGAAAGCCCAGTTGCCTCTTGAAAAAGCACCTTTGGGACAACCTAGATGACTGAGAGTCTCCATAGACACTGAAAGCTTGATCTTCCCTCCTCCCTTCCCCAAATTTGTCCTGAAGCTAAACTCCTTGGCTCTAACTTCCAATCTCAATCCCTTTTTACCACTTAATTTGCTAAGCTTACTGCATGCCTGGAAAGAGGGTGACAAAATTGGTTATTTACCTTGATAGACTACCAGGCTGTAGAGGAAAGGAAGCAAAAAAATCCTTTGTGTTTGCCTTGAGGAGCTGAAGAAAAAGTTCAGCTCTAAAGAAAAAAGTGGCAAGAGCACCAATGTGTGCCAAAAAGCTTGGAAAACTTTGGCAAGCTTTTTGCTGCCTGTATGACTCCCTTTAGGACCCAGCTTCGGATGCGGCCATTTGGTACACATTCATCTCCTAGCACAGGGGTAGGCAACCTCAGCTCTTTTATGACTCATGGACTTCAATTCCCAGAAATCCTGACCCAGCATAGCTGGCTCAGGAATTCTAGGAGTTGAAGTCCATGAGTCATAAAAGAGCCGAGGTTGCCTACCCCTGTCCTAGCAAGAACCAGGAGAGGTTTGCAGTCTCTCAATCACCAGCTGATTGGGGCAGAAAACTCAGCAAGTAATTGTTGGAGTGTTGAAAATGGTGGCTGCCTCCAGGAGGCATGGGAGCAGGCCCAAATGCTGTGGGATCCCCTGTGGGATGGGAAGGAAAGAGGCAGGAGGGTGCTGCAGTATTCCTGTGGTGGTGGTAAGGGTGAATGACTACACGGGCACTGTAGCTGCTATAAGTTTGAAACAGGGTGGAATGTAGCCCTTGGGAGGGGCTCTCTCATTTCAAATGGCCATTAAATGACCGGTCATATTTCAAGGACCACCTGAATTAAAAATAGAGCTCAAATTCAGTATTATGCAAATCTGCATCCTTAACAGGATGACAAGAAAAAAAAATCAAAGCTTTTTCTAAAAAGGGAGAGTTGTTACCTCTGGGTTAAGAAGGATTTTTCTCCCAAGTGAAATTGGCCACAACCCTGATTGGTCAATTGATCTAGCTTTTGTTTGGGGGGGGGGGAAATCTATGGAAGTTGGTCAGAACCCCACGGTAAGATCTTCTTTCACTGGTTCTGTGCCTCCTCTGCTCCACTGCAGACAGAATCCAATCTCTCTGGGTGACGGGCTTCCAGAAAGCACACGTAGCCTTTAAGGTTAATGGTGAACTTCAGAATGTGACTGCCGGCAATAATACTCTGTGAGCCGAGTGGGGAAAGGACAATTCTGCATTTACCCATGACAATATTTGAAGCAAAGACAAGAGGAGCCAGGCACAGAATTAATTTCACAGAGCCTCTGCAAAGGCACCTGGGGGCCGCAGCTGCGGCAGAGCTTCAACGGGACGAAGGCCCTGCGCCTGGCAACAGCCCGCCCTGCCCTGGACGGCCGAAGCCGCGCCAAAGGCTTTAGAAACCCAGTTCAGACGATGCCACCTCGGGAAGGCTTTTCCTCCGGGATGCAGGACTCCAGCTGGCTTGACCCGCAATTCCACCAGGGCGACCGCTCCGCAGGGCCTTGGGCAGGACCCGGAGCCCTCTTTCTCTGCAGCCATGCCCGGGCGGGGCTCCCCCACCCCGAGGGCCGCGGCCCGTTCCCGGCACGGAGCAATTCTGCCCCCAACCGGCCCGCAAAGCCGGAAAGGCCGGGAGCCCGGAGCGCGAGAGCGGCCTAAAGCCCGGCCTGACCCCCGGCCCCTCCGCTTGCCTACCTGCCGCGGCCACCATGGTGCGGTCCGGCGTGATCTCCAGGGCGTTGACCTGCTGCGGGCGGGCGAGCGAGCGGCGGTTAAGGAGCCTGCGGGGACCCGGCCCAGCCCCCCCCCGGCCCCCCCCGGCGCCCAAAGGATACCGAGTCCTGGTGCTGCACCGTCCGCGTGCAGATGCCGCTGTGCGCCTGCCAGAAGCGCACCGTGTGGTCGTAGCCGGCCGTGGCCAGGATGACCGGGTCGCTGCCCACCGTGCCCTGCGCGGGGTTCATGCTGCCGGCCTGCGGGCGGAGCCCCCCAGGAGGCGGCCCCGGCCGGGCTCCCGCCGCGCGGCCCACCTGGCAGGGAGGTTGTGGGCGGGAGAGCAGCGGGGGGGGCTCCGCCGCTCGCAGCGCCAGGACCCCGCCACCCTCCGGCCCCGCCCCCGCGGGTCAGCTTCCCTACAGCGCCTGGGTACCGATCTTGCGCGTGCGCGAGCCCGGGTCGCCCGGCCGCCAGCATCGAACCCTGCGATTGCGGCGCCCCTACGCATGCGCGCGCGGGGGACCGCCCCTTCCCGTGCCAGAGCCGAGCCGAGACGGGCGTGTCTCTAAGCCATAGACTCCGACTTAGCCTCATCCGAAGACGGCGAATTCCGGGTTCCTTCCTTCCTTTTTGGCTTCCGTCCGGGCTTGCCGTGGGGTGAGAGGCACCACGGAGGACGGGGTCGCGGGCCTGTTTCCCGTTTCGACCAGCGGCCTTCTGGAAGCTCCCTCTGAAGGGCGCGTTTGGATCCCTAGGTTCTCCAGCGCAGGCTACGCGAGGCAGCCCGCCGATGGAGCCACAGTAGGGGACGCTTTTCTGACTCCGGCTCGGCACCCTCATGAGAACCCAGCCAGTTTTCCGTGACGGCCCCGTCCCGGCTTCACGCGAACTCGTCAGTTTTCACTGAAAGCTCTCGGGCACCTGAGAGGGAGGCGCGCGGCCTTCTCTGTACTGTTCGTAGCTCTGCCGCCTTACATTCCCCGCAGAAGAGCGCCCTCTGGCGAGGCGGCACCAGGTAACAAGAGTCGAGGCTTTCGCGCGCGATTGGCCTTCTCCCTCGAGTGGGCGGGGCCTCGCAGACGGTCTGGTGGTCCAGGGTTTCTCGGAGACGGGCGGGCTTCAACGTCCAGCCTGCCGGGTGAGGAATCCTGGGAGTTGAAGTCCACGCATCTTCACGTGGGCAAAGTTGAGAAACACTGATCCATACAACCCTCTGCTGCATCTCTCAGTGCGCTAATTAACTCTGAATGGCCGTCCGTCCTCTGTTGAAGTCCCTTTTGCAAAATTAGGTCTACCGCTTCCTCCGGCAAATCTGTCCCTTCTATGAACAGCTTTTACCACCAGATCTTCAAACATGGCCACTTTAAGACTTGTGGACTTCAATTCCCGGAATTCCCCAGGCAGCCTTTGGGGAATTCTGGGAGTTGCAGTCCACAAGCCTTAAAGTGGCCAAGTTTGAAAAGCCTTGCACTAGGGCACGTTTCCTAATGTCCAACCCAATTTGGCTTCCTTTCCATTTGGGCGTTTCTGTCACTGCACGTTTTTTTTAGTTCGTCAGAAAAGTTCATTGACAATTGTCGTACCTTGACAGTTTCTTTCACATCTTTGGGAAACCTCTGAAGGGCTCTGACCTGGCTTCCACAGATGCTGGGAAAAAGCTCTTCCCCCAGTTGTTCCTCCTCCAGACCAAACACATCTAAAGTCTCTAATTGTTCTCAGGATATTTCCTTCCAGACAGCTCATTGCCCTCCTAGGACTCCTCTGGACGTCTCTAGTTTGTCACTTTCCCTTCCAGAATGGCAGGACTCAGGTGGGTAGTGGTTTAAGGGCTGCTATCCCATTTGCCTTGTGTTTGAATTCAATGTGTATTTTGCCTCTTGATCGTCCCAGTCATACAGTCTGGATCCTTGGGATGTTGTCACCAAGATGACCTCTTATCCCCTTAAGTGTAACTCACTCACCCTTGTATTAAATTTGTTTGGTGGGGATGAAACATCTTGATCAGTAAAGATTCTCAGTCTCCTGAAAGTAATCAGAGAATGTTCACATCTTGTAGTCAACTCATGCAGCATTTTGTCAGTAACATTCAAGGTATCACAAGGGTGAAAAAGACCTTGGAGATCATCTAGAACAGTCCCTTCTTGTAATGTACTGCCACAATTGGCCATCCAGCCTCCGTTTGAGCACCTCCTGAGACGTTACTTTATCTGCTAAGTCTGCCTAGTGCCGAATAGCAAGGAAGAACACTATACTCAAGGATCACATGTTTATTTTGCAGCTGAATCACTCTTTTGGTTTCTGTGCACCCTGGGATTTAGCACGACATCCAGATCCATTCTATAAGCAGTCTATCCAGTGCAGTCACCTTCCAGTGCCTTTGATTTTTTTTTATTTATTAAATTTATATCCTGCCCATCTCATTGCCGTGCAATGCTGGGCAGTATTTTTCCTATATGAAGAGGGCTGCAGGTTTGTCTTGGTCAAACTCCATTTTGCAGCTACTGTCCATTATTCCAACTTCCTGGATTCTCTGGAATCTTGTTACAGACCTCCAAGGTGTTTGTCCTCCGCCCTATTTCCTAGACTGGAGCCGCTCAGTGCTTTCGTCCAGCTTCACACAGAGCCAGGGACCTATAAACCAGCTCTGAACAGCAAGGAGGGAGAGCGTCAAAATGACCCTCTTTGCATGTACAGCCTCTATTCTGGCCCCAGAGAAAGTGAAGTCACGTACCCTCCAACGAACAAAATCATATGCTTTTAAATATTGTGTGAATGCAGTTCCTGTCCAAATCACCCACAGGCTATCTCTGCCTTGTCTGGATTTAGTTTCTTAGATTACCCCTCATCCAGCCAATCTCCAGCTGTTTCCTGAAGATGCTGCAAAGAAACAGATCGGGTGCCTATGCATCCTAAGAGCCCTCATGTGGGGCTGGTATAGCTAGGTTTAGCCAGAGAAACTCTGTAGTTGAAAAACCTCAGGTGTTCTTAGAATGTTTTCCCTTTGGGCGTCTCATTCTTGGGCCTCATAGCTTTGCCCTAAAGGATATGTCTTATCAAGGGACTCAGCATGAGGCCAGCAGTTGTTTTCTGCTATCTGACTTTACATTGCTGTTGCAGAGAAATTAGCTAGGAAGTTTGCATACTTAATTACCAGCCTTATCAGTTAGGGACAGAAAGGTGAAAGCGTTAATATCTGAATCACAGAGTCATAGGACTGGAAAGACTTTTGAAGTTGTCTTGTTCCTGCTTAAGGCAGGAATCCTTATTCCGTCCTGGAGAAATGGTTGTCCAGTCTATTGAAAACCTCCAGTGGCGGTGTACCAACAACTCTGGGAGGCAAGTTGTTCCATTGATTAATCATTCTTACTATCAGGGAATTCCTCATTTCCAAATTGGATCTTATATCAGGTACAGAAGGAGCTGACTTAGCCAAACTTCACAGGTGTTTTTGGCACAAAGAAACAAGAACAAAATAATTTGAAGGGACATACTGTGAGGAAGAGTTTGTTAAAATTTGGAATCTCTTGAGAATGAAGGTAGATCAAGTGATTTTACCAAGGGCATCATCATCAAATGCCTTTTTAATTCCAAGATAACAATCACAAGTTTATAATAGAGTAAAAATAGAGCAAGAATTGTTGTAGTGAAAGTAGGAATTACGGTAATCGTGCTTAAAATATCTACTTGCTGGAAGAATCAAAGTGACTTCAAGAAAAGATCCTATGAAAAAAAACTACACAATTCAAAACACTTATATGGAATCAAGAAAATGTATTTGGGTATGTTTATAAGTTATTGGAATATAACGAGACAGAACATATTTAAAATTGTAAATAAAAATTGTATGATAAAATAGATGCAAAACTTCAACAAAATAATTACAAAGAAACAATGAGAACAGCTATGGAAAAAATCAATTAAACTCACTCCAAATTATGATCTGAGGCCAAATTGCCACAAAATGCCTTAATAAAAATATATCATTTATTTATTAACTGCATTTTTATCCCACCTTTGTTACTTTATAAGTAAACTCAAAGCAGCAAAAATACGTAATGCTATTCAAAGCAGTTCCTTTAAATTCGATTTCTTACGGCGCTTTGAGGCATCTATATTTTTATAATACTGTATGCATCTAATAAAGTATCCCCGCACCCGCGGAGGAACCGGACTGGCCGGAGGAGGCCGGCCAAATCGGAAGAGGGTCCCGCGGCCCCGCGTCCGCCTCCCGCACACCACCGACCAAGTCGAGGCCATCGGCAGGCGCCCCGCATGGATTCCGCTGGGCTGGCGGAGCTTCACCTGCAGAAGCCTCGCAACCCGGGCGGGGGTGGACAGGCCATGGAGCCGGCCCCCCGCCCTCCTGGGATCCCCTGGACTGGGTCAGCCTCGGGGACCGGCCGCCCCTCCTGCGCTCCCCCCGGCCGGACTTGATGGGGCTCAGCTGGTGGGGGCGAGCCCGGCACCCGGGGCACTTCGGCCCAACCTGGAGGAAGGCAGGACGAAGCCCACCCCCCTCGCCGCGGGGCTTGATCCCAGCTTGGAGGAGGCCGAGCTCCGGGGCTGCGCACGCAGGTAGGCTCTCCGCTGGGCGGGGAGGCTCCGCCGAACAAGTCCGCGCCCCCGCCGCCGCCGCCGCCGCCGCCGGGCTAGCCCAGCCGGAGGCGCGGACTCCGCCGGGCTCGCGCTCCTCCTGCCGCCTTCCAGGGCGGGGCGGGGGCTGCTGCTGCCGGGCTGCTCCGCCCTCGAGCCGGCGACCGCCGCAGCGCCCACCGAGCCCGGAGCGGAGCCGCCTCCGCCGCATCTGCGGGCTGCACCTGCAGCGGCTCAGGTAGGGCTGCGGCAGGGCGCAGGATTCAAGGGGCGCCGGTTGGCGGGGCGGGCCCTCACGAGGGGGGGCTGGCTGGCTGGCCGACCGGTGGCGCCCCCGGCCCCCCCCCCGCCAGAGCAGGAGAGGAGGGGGAGAAGCGGCGGGGGCGAGCAGCTGCGCGGAGACGCCCGGGGAGGGGCGGCAGGTGGCAGCCTTCTAACGGCCTTGAGCTGAGCGCGGGGGCGGCGGAGTCGGAATCCCTGGAGGAGAACCGGCGCCGCCGCGGGGCCTCTTTCTGGACCTGCCGCTCTGCGTTGCGCTAGGCGCCCCCGGGCTCCCTGCTGGCGGTCCTGCCCGGCGCTGGCCGGCCGGGCTGCTCTTCGCGCGGCGTTGCAGCTCCGCGGCCGGCCGCAGGTGAGCAGGCGGGCAGGTGGGCGCCAGAAGGGCGGATCCTTTCGGGAGGTGCCCGCGGTCGCTTGAGAGTCCCGAGGGGCGGCCCCCTCCCGGCTCCCTTGGGCGTCCGGAGCGCCCGCCCTGCGCAACCTGGGGAGCGCCGGGGGCCGTCTGAGCCTGCTCCCCCCGGCCTGGCCGGGTCGGGGCCGGCTTCTTGGGGTGGGGCCGTTGGGGCCGCGTGCGCCGAAAGGGCCGCCCCTGCGGATCCACCCGAGGCTTCCTTCGCTGGCCGGAGGGGGTTGGTCTTGCTGAGCGGTTCCAACGTCTGAAGATGCGCCAGGGCGCGATCGCGCTTGGCTCAGGAGCCGCGGCTTTCCCCCTCCCAGGATCCCCGTCACCCACCTGCCGGACCGGTTAACCCGAGAGCTGATGACTCGTACCCAGGTGAACCACCAGCTCCCAAGCCGGGCTTAGCCATTCTGGGGTAGGGTGGTGGGAACGCGGTTAATACGCTTGTGGTATAACCAGCCGGGAGTGCCGCCTCCGATCCGGCTCTGCTTTCTTCCCCATTTCTCCCCCTTTTCCTCTTGGCCGAGCAGAAATGCTGCCCGAGGGAAAGTCTCTTCTCTGCCGAGGGCTGAGCTTTGCACAGCAAGGTGGGCCACAATTTGTGCACCTGCCGTTGGCTGCTTCTGGCCAGCGTTGGTGATGCACGGAGAGGGCGCCACTGGCTCTTGGGGCTGCAAATCTGGGCCTGGAGGAGGGTCACTGGGCAGATATGAACACGCTGCCGCCAACTGGGGTAATTTCTGCTGCATTTGGGGCTGATTCAACAGACGTTTTGCTTTATGGTGGTTCACGTACAGAGTATATAGCAGGTGCTCCATCTCTGGAGGTTTTCAAAAATAGACTGGGCATCCTTTTCTATTGGGATGGTATAGGGTCTCCTGCCTTGAGCAGGGGGTTGGACTAGAAGACCTGAGGTCCCTTCCAGCTCTGTGATTCTATGCTCTATGTGGCTCAACATTAAACATGCTAAACTCGCTTTACAAAACCTATTTAAGTAGCACGTCTACCCAGATAAACAAATCACATCATGCCTGGTTCACACAACAGGCTAAGAGAGGCACATCGCAGGTTGCCATAGCAGGTTGAAGTCCAACTTTCACGGGGCCTCTGCTTCACAGGCTGGCTACTCCACAGACTGGCAACTGGCTTACAGGTCGTGCTTGACTGATGACCACAGCCTGGACTGGAATTTCTGTTGCTAAGTTGTTAAGTGAGTCAGATCCAATTTTAGGACCTTTTTGCCATGGCTGTTGTGGCTGACAGTTGTTAACTGAACCGCTGCAGTTGTTAAGTGAATCACATGGTCACTGAGTGAACCCAGCTTCCCCCGTTAGGTTTTGCTTGTTGGAAATTGGATGCGAAGCTCGCAGATGGCAGGCGTGTGACCTCAGGATGCTGCAACCACCCAAAATATATGCCAGTTGCCTCGATCATGTGACCACGGGGAGGGTGTAACTTTTATCACTGTGAGGACCGGTCATAAGTCATTTTATTCAGTGCTGTTGTAACTTTGAACAGTCACTAAATGAATGGTTGCAAGTCAAGGGCTGCCTGTTCATGGTGCAAAGCCATTGTGTAGCTTGTTTGTCCTCGGTTTAGTAGACCTCGGCCACACTTAGGGGACCCAGGGCGGAAGGTCTTAGGGTGTCTTTAGGCTTTGCTGTCTCCGCCAAAGCAATAAAGAAGGAGCATGACTAAATCAACAGGGTGCAAATGCCCTTCACCAGTTTAACCCCAGTTCCATTAAAAAGCAAGCCCTTTGCTGGGCCGCATGCCACCCCAGATTTGAAATTGCAGGGAAAAGGACTATTTCGTTGAAATAGTGGAAAAAGTTTCCTGACACAAGACAGCTTTCAGCAGGTGCAGTGATAGGCTGCCTCCCGTGGTCCCCTTCCTATGTCTTCAGACATAGCTGTCTGTCCAAAATGCACCAAGAAGGGGGTGGGCTCCGTGACCTTTGAGGTCCCTTCGAAATCTGTGATTCTATGCAAATTCCTCCCAGCTGTTTCCCTGGTGCTGTTCCAAAAGTTTCCCCTTTGCTTAAGCTGTCATCATTTGCTTGGAATGTGATTTTTTTCATTTCCTCATAGGTTGTAGCAAAACAGGAAATGCCTCTTTTTTCATAATTCAGGATTAGCAAAACCTGATCACCTTGCCTGGCTAGTGAAATACATGCAAAAGACTAGCTCTCTTGAGCCCTTTGGTAAACAAGAGGAAACATTGTCCTCTTACCAAGGATAGTCTTGGCTCAAAGCACCTATACAGTTTACATTTTCTCAGGCTCATGACAACCAAAGAGTAGCATCACAACATTTAATAAAAGAAATGACACACCCTTGGTTGACCCCAGAAATAAAGTGCCCTTACCTTGGGCACCCTCTGTATCCAACTAAAAGTTTATGGTAGCTTGACAGCTCAGCCCCCCTCTTCTACTGCTGGTTGAACTTTTCCGTCCTTCTCAGATTATTACTGGAGAACCCACATGTTCAAAAAACAAGCTGGGGGTGCTGCTTCTTGTATTCAGCTGGTTGGCAACAAAAGAAAGCAAAAAATCATGCACTGCAGAGTCTGGGAATTGATGGAAACTGCTAGCCAGGTTTTGTTTCTGCAAGAATGTCTACACTAGCCTGGTGTTTCTCAGCCTTGGCAATTTCAAGACAGGTGGACCTCAACTCCCAGAATTCCCCAGCCAGCATGGTTAAGAGCCATGATGATGCAGTGGTCAGAATGCGGTACTGTGGACTAACTCACTGCCCACAGCCAGGAGTTCGATCCTGACTGGCTCAAGGTTGACTCAACCTTCCATCCTTCCAAGCTTAGTAAAATGAGGAGCCAGATTGTTGGGGGCAAAATGCTGATTCTGTAAACCGCTTAAAGAGGGCTGCAGAGCACTGTGAAGTGGTAGATAAATCTGGCTATTGCAAGTTACTAAGGCTGAGAAATACTATACTGCATAGTCAACAGCAAAACAACTACATCTAAAACTAGAAAGAAAAACTGCAGAGAAGAAGAAGGCTTTAAGTGCTTCATCCTGGTCCTACTCACCCCATAAAATCACTCTCAGATTCCTCCCAAGATTTTGTTCCAAATCCAAATATTCTGAAAAAATTTTCTGCCAGACCATCTGAAATTATTTGGCAGAAGTTCCAGAATGTGGTTTTTATTTGGGACTTTGAAAGCAAACCTATGTTTTGTTTCGTGCACGTGACTGGTTAATAATAAGTCTTTATTGATTAGCCCTTGGGCCATATCAAAGTGCAAAGTTCCAGCAACAAATTGTTACTAAAATTTGATAAAGGCAGTTTAAAATGGAATTTGATAAAATACAATTTAAAATGGAATTTGATAAAATACAATTTAAAATGGAATTAAAATAAAATACAATTTAAGATGAAATAGTAATAAAATACAATCTAAAATGAAATTGTAATAATGTACAATAATTTAAGATATAGATAAAATATGATAATATTATATTTCGGAGTCGCCCTTGCAATCTACCCCAATCAGTCCCACATATGCAGATCTCAACCGGATCATTTTGTTTAAGTACTGTGCTATGTTAAATGTTATTTTCAAGTTCTGGCTGGACATAAGGTAAGTTATTTTGACATGGGGATCCCAATGGGTCATTTGTTTGGCATATAGACCAAGATACCTGTCTCTCACCCTTTTATAAGCGGCAACAGTCAAATAGGATGTGAGCCAGGACCTCTACCTCTGCCGCTCCACAAATGCAGAGACGTTCATTATCGGGTATAGCATGAAATCTCCCATATCTGACCATTGTGTCAAGTTGTTCAAATTTCGCTCACGTAAATATCTCCCTCAGATGTTTTGGGAGTTGTGATTTTAAATAACTGTCTACTTGAAAAGCTATATAGCTATATCAGTTTGTGCTTCTATATCCTTAATTTTTGGGCAACTCTTTTTTGGGATTGTTCTCCTGTTACGCAAGAGACGGGAAAGCCACAGCTTCTTACAAAATTTGTTAGTTTGGTGATCCAGGAGATTTGTGACTGTAGTTTTATTTGCTCTAGTAGGCATAACTTGGGGAGTCTATCAGTCTCCATTTCATTAACTTTGCACCAGTAGTTATAAGCTCTAATTTTAGATAATGCATGAATTGTATGAATTCCCAATTCATCTCTAACTGCTGCAGCAGATGTTCTTGGATCTACACCCAAAATACATCTCAAATGCTGGGACTGTGTTTGTTCTAGGACTGTGGTTGAGTAAAGACCCCAAATTTCTGCTCCATACAAGAACATTGTGGTAACCTTAGCCTTATAAACCTTGATTAATGGGGCTAGGGATCCTGGGTAACTATGGTTCTTTAGTTTGAGCAGTAAATTCAAATGGGCTTTTGCTCTAAATGTACTCCGTTGAGGATGGCAGGCCCAAGATCCAGTCTTGGAAAAAGTTACACCCAAATATACAAAGGTGTTTACTTGTTCAATTGGTTTACCATCTAATTGCCACTTATGTCTGTGATGGTTTCTTCCAAACACCATTATTTTTGATTTAGATTTGCTAATGATTAGGGAGTTATCCTGGCAATAAGAGCTGAATCTTCTTAATAGCCTACTACGTAATCCTACTTGTGAGTATGATAATAAAATCATATCATCAGCATAAAGCAAGCTGTTACAATAAGTATTTAGGATCATCGGCATGTGTACCATGGTATCCTTCATTAACACTGGCAAGTCATTGATGTATAAATTAAATAATAATGGGGCCAGTGTTATGTCGTGGGCTCTGGTGAGCCGGAATGAAGACACACAGTTGTTCAGAGAGCAACTCATTCTTTATTACTTATGACAGAGCTTAACCCGGGCCGTGCCCAGCCACTATATATATATATAGCCAAACCCTATAGCAGCAGCCAATAGAATGGAACCCGTGCTTCCTGCCAAGGTTGACCAATTGCAAGGCCGGAGATGGTCTGTCTAGGTTTCAAGGGAGCCGTTGGCTCATGTGGTGTGGTACCCCAAGCTCAGTACATAACACTCCTTCCCCCTAAGACCAAACTAAATTCCCCCAAACAACTTGACAACAGTCAAGACTTATTAATCACTCCCAATAACCAACATACAAAATAAAACAAAATACAAATAATAATTAATGGTGCTTTTACATTCAGTGTGGTTATAACACGAACTTTACAGACATGACTACAATAAGATTAAAGAACCTCTCAGTGAAAATGCTTGTACCCAGACAGTTCAAATCACCCCTTATTTCTGTAGGTAGTGGTACTCTTGTCAGACATTTTACAACACTCATTTAACAACATAGTTAGATATGCCAGAGGTTTGTGTATCCAGGATGAATGCCTTGGGGTTCCCCCCACTTTGTGATCTACCAGCTTACCCGGCGGGCTGGGTAGACCCAAGTCCCCTTGTGCTCCGTTGTCCAAGGGAAGTGGCGTGCTCTGGCTGGCTTTACGAGGTTGGCCCACCCCAGAGTCAGTCTGTTCTGCAGAATAGGCGCAGCGATTGCTGAGATTTGGCTGGTTCGCCTGGTCAGGGGTTCGATGTTGCACTTCCAAGCTTCCTGGTTCATCCTTGGAATCAATTTCTACTGAAGAGGGGAAACCCTGGTGGTCTTGGTGTGGTCTGATTTGGGTGCCCATGTGAGAACCTCTGGAGGGACTTATGCCACGGTCCTTACTTAGTGACCGTTCAGGAAACCTCTTCCTGAGTTGGTCAATATGTCTTCTGACCAGTCGACCCCCCTCCAACCCCACTACATAAGATAGGGGTCCTGACACCTTGGTTACTTGACCAGGAACCCACAAATTCCCTGGCCCATAGTTTCTGGCCCAAACCAAATCACCCATTTGCAACCCCCTCAGGGCTTTTGGCCTGGAGGCTTCTGCTGCCACTCTGTCTGGATGCAACCTGTCCAGTTTAGTAATTAAATGTCTCCCCCCAACGAAGCTCAGAAGCACTTTTACCTGTAGCTGTGCAGGGAGTGGTATGCTGGCAGAGCAGAAAATCTGCCAATCTGTGATGCCAGTCATCTGCTATAATACGCTTGAGTGTGTCCTTTGTAGTCCTCACCATTCGTTCGGCTTGCCTGTTCGAAGAAGGGTGGAATGGTGCAGATGTAGTGTGTCTGATGAGGTTAGCCCTGAGAAAAGCTTGAAACTCAGCAGCAGTAAATTGAGCCCCATTATCAGAAACCAGAACGTCAGGCAACCCATGTGTTGCAAAGAGTTTCCTCAGCACTTGGAGCTGCCCTTAAAGACCACCCGGAGGCTTCAGCTGGTGCAGAGTGCGGCCGCGTGGGTAGTGATGGGAGCACCCCGATACTCCCATATTACACCCCTCCTGTGTGAGCTGCATTGGTTACCGGTTGTCCTCCGGGTGAGATTTAAGGTGCTGGTACTTACCTTTAAAGCCCTACATGGCTTAGGCCCGGGATACTTGCAGGATCATCTGCTGCTGGGAACGACTTCCCATCGCCCAGTGCGCTCACACAGAGAAGGCCTTCTAAGGGTACCGTCAGCTAGACAATGTCGGCTGGTGACCCCCAGGGGGAGGGCCTTCTCTGTGGGAGCGCCAGCCCTATGGAACCAGCTCCCCCCTGAGCTTCGGATGGCCCCAGATCTCCAGTCCTTTCGCCGCGGCCTCAAAACATTCCTTTTCCACCAGGCTGACCTGGACTAACAGGGATTTTAGTTATGTTTTTAATTTTTAACTTTAATTTTTAACTTATTTTAATTTTAATTTATTCTACAGGGGCCATTAATTTAATTTTCTTTTAACTTCTGTATTATTGTATGTTATTGTTGTTAGCTGCCCTGAGTCCTTCGGGAGATAGGACGGCATATAAATCCCAATAATAAATAAATAAATAAATATTAGGAACTGGGGTGACTTCCAGCCATTTTGAATGGCTGTCTACAACTATCAGGAAAAGTTGTCCCTGAAAAGGCCCAGCATAATCAATGTGAACCCTGGACCAGAGGGTATGTGTTTCTTCTCACCTGTGAACTGGGGCCTGAGGCATTTCAGGCCTAGATTGCTGACAAGTATAGCAACCATGAACTTGATCCTCTACAGCCTTATCCAGGCCAGGCCACCAAAGGTAGCTTCTAGCTAAGGCATTCATCCTTACAATGCCAGGATGGCCTTCATGCAGAGAGTGTAAGACTCTATCCCTCAATGAGGTGGGAATTATGACCCTGTTGCCCCATAATATGCAGCCCTTGTGTGCAGACAACTCATGTCTTCTGACAAAATAACTTTGGAATTCTGATCCTGGACTTTTCTCCAGCCAACCCGTGTATACCCATGACAAAACTCTGCTCAGAATTTTATCTGTGACAGTTTCAGCAGCAATATCCCCAGTGTGGAGGGGAAATTCGGGTAAATCCTGAATGGACAATATTTTAGCAGCAGGTGCAGGGTCAGGCTCCATTAGTGGCAGTGGCAGTCTACTGAGGCCATCCGCATCCCCCTTGCAATGAAGCCAAAATATGGCTGACTACAGGAACTGGGTAAGCATGTTGACTAAGGGCCTTATTCAATGTACATTTATAATCTGTGCAGATACGAACCTCCCCGTTAGACTTCACTGGGGTGACGATAGGAGTTTCCCCCATCAACAGGCTCTAAAACGCCCTGTTCTACGAGCTTATCAATTTCTGAATCAATTTTGTGCTTCAGGGCAAAGGGAACCCTCCTAGGCTTAATTCTGATAGGTACAACGAGAGGATCTAATTTAAAAGAAATTGGCGGGCCCGTATAAGTCCCCAGATTTGACTCAAAAACATCCGCGTATTCCTCGCAAACAGTCATGAGGTCTGCTGTTTGAGTCCGGTTAATGCCTGTAATTTGAATGCCCAAAGCATCAAAACAAGTCCAATAAGACTCATTCTTTGGCCCTCTACTACTATGACATCCAGGTGCCCCAAAAACCCTTTAAATTTTACCAGTACTGAGGCTTCTCCCTTAACCTTAACGTTAGTGTTCTGAAAATCAGTTAAAACAATATCAGAGGGCATTAGTTTAACCCACTTGTTGCTGCGCCTGCAAACACAGTTGAATGTGTCTTGCAAAATGATTGATACAGCCGAGCCAGAGTCCAACTCCATTTTACAAGGAACTCCTTGTAGCTCTACTGTGAGCTTGAGTTTGGGCTTGAGTGGGCAATGAGCCCCGGTGCGGCAAACTCTTCTCTGGATTCTGAGGAATCCCACACTAAGTGGACCCTGGGCCCCAGTACCTCTCCTAGCCGGTTCCTCCAACTGGTGCTTGGGTGGCCTGTCTCTCTGGCAGGCTCTGCAGACCACGGCAATGTGGCCGGTCCTTCCGCAAGCTCTACATGTGGCCGAGTGGAATCTGCAACTGGCGCAAAGATGCTGCCTCCGCACCCCTTACATCTAGGTAAGAGAACTGTCTTGTAATCGTTCTCTCTTTGCTGGCTTCTACGGTTTTGCGTGCTCAGTTGTTTTTGGAGCTTGTTGACTTTGGGTTCTTCGTCTTCTGACGATTCTCCGGCGTGTTTGGCGATCTCGGAATGGACTGAATCTTCAACCCTCGGGGTTTTGGAGGGCTGTATGGTCTGCACAGCTCCTCCTGTGGTTTCGTCGGCCATGATCTCGTCCTGAGCTTCTGAGAAAGTGAGGTTGGGTCTCGAGAACAATCTTTGTTGTAATGTTCTATCTCTGAGGCCGCAGACAAGCCGGTCTCTCAGGTGTTCCTCTAAGTTCGAAAACTTGCAGAGGTGTGCGGCCTGCCTTAGGCCCGCAATAAACTCTGACGCTGTCTCTCCAGGTAGCCGCACTCTCTGGTCAAACTTAAAACGCCACGCCATCTCCAACATTTTCGGCTGAAAATGTCCGGTCAGCTTCCTTTTGAGATCTGCAAACGATACGGCTTCGATGGGCGTTGGCACAAAGAGATTTTTAGCTAGATAGAAAGTTGCTGGTCCACAAACGCACAGCAACGTGGCAGCTTTGAGGCCTTCCTCTGCAATCTGGTTTGCGCGTAAATAGTTTTCCACCTGCGAGAGGTAAGACGGCCAGTCTTCTGGATGTTTAATGTCGGACTCTCTGAGTTTGCCGACCTTCGGCATCTTTCTTAATTCCGGTGCTCAAGGATCCTGCTTTGAGAGGCTCAGGAATGCTTTCTTAGCCTAAATCTTCCTTTCTTTTTTTCCCTTTTTTTTCTTTTTATATGTAATATTAATATTGTTTGTAGTTATCTTATATGAGCTAGAGAGCGATAGATTTAAGAGTTTATTGTTGTTAGCATATGGATGTTTACGATTGTTTTCTGTTTTTATACCTTGTACTTAGCTCTGGGAAGTCGGGGGGGGGCAGGGGGGAGGGGTAGGGAGGGATAGGTAGGGGAGGGGGAGGGGGGATTGTTAAAGATAAAATGTATCTTAAAACTTTTCAATAAAAAAGGAATGCTTTCTAGCCGTTACTAGCTGACCTCTTCCCACCAGCGCGTCTTGCTGACCCCTTGCTGACTTTAGCTCTTTTCAAACCGTGAAGCAGGATCCCACCTTCGTCACCACTGTTATGTCATGGGCTCTGGTGAGCCGGAATGAAGACACACGGTTGTTCAGTGAGCAACTCATTCTTTATTAGTTATGACAGAGCTTAACCCGGGCCGTGCCCAGCCACTATATATATATATATAGCCAAACCCTATAGCAGCAGCCAATAGAATGGAACCCGTGCTTCCCACCAAGGTTGACCAATTGCAAGGCCGGAGACGGTCTGTGTAGGTTTCAAGGGAGCCGTTGGCTCACGTGGTGTGGTACCACAAGCTCAGTACATAACAGCCAGGATACACCCTTGCCTTATCCCTTTATTTGTGTGAATCCTGTTAGTCAGGGCCCCATTAACCCCATACCGCACCCACGTGACTGGTTGGTACTGCTCTGTTCCCATATCACTGAGACAACCTGAACCTGGCACTTCTGGGTGTTTGGAGTGTTAACTGGGTTTAAATTTGATTTAGCCTCACTTTGCACAGAGGAGATTCTTGCTCACATGGGGTCATTTCAGTTTCAGGACTGGAGGAAAAGGATTTTTATGCTGCGTTCTCCTCCAGAAGAATGGCTAAGCTCATGTTTTTCTAACAGTTTCCTCCTTTATTCTTTTTCCCCCAAATGGACAAATACGATGGGATTATGTGATTATAGAAATATTACTGCTATTTTCCATTATAGCATCATATGTCTATAATATAATCCCATTCCATTTGTCCATTTGGGAAAATAAGTTTTTATAATCTGAAAGAATTTAATGTCTTGGAGAATGTAGTGGATAATGGAGATCAGCTGAGTATTGATCCACTGGTTGGAATAGAAATTGACTGACTGGCAGGTCACCCAAGCCTGACAGTGGACTATAAACAACGGAGAGAATGTAACTAATCCTAAAAATAAAGGCAACCTCTGTTTTGCTTAACTAGATATGTTCATAAATCCAGCAAACAGAGAGAAACTTCTGGCACATCCTGGATTCAGAGGCAACGAAGTCTCTGCTGCTGGTAATGTTCAGAAGACAAAACAGGGAGAGTTGCCCAGGTCAGGAAATCATCAGAGAAGGAGGGCACGGGCTGCAACTGGCAGCTGTTTCAACACCAGGTGTCACTCAGGTGCAACTGGCTAGGAAGAACATGGCGGGCACGGATCAATCGGAGCCCCTCTTGCCCTCTGCAAGGTGCATCTGGGAGTTTCAACCCCCCCTCAGGGTCTCTCCAGGCCCAAAGTCCGAATCTCAAGAGGCAGCGAGCTCTGATTTTCCACCACGGCTCTTGTTGCAGTTCCAGATATTATGGATTTGGTGGCTGGGTTTGCTTTGTTGATTTATGTTCTGTTGTGTGGTTTGACTGCTAAGCTGTGTTGACCTAGGATGGGGTTGAAATGCACTCAGAAGGGGAAAATGGAGGCTGAAACTGCTCTGTGCTTGTAAAGCAGGAAAAAGCAAACTCCGATTCCTTCTTAGCAATCTAAATTGTGTTTTGTAGAGTGTGGCTCTAGGTTGTGTCTTGAGTTTAAGAATCCTTTTCTTGCGGATTAAGTTAGTTTGTGCTCTGAAGTCAGAATGACAGACTTAAGCCACCTCTGTGAGGGGCAAGGATTGGGCCAGAAGATATAATTCTAAGCAGCACTTCATGAAAAATAGTTTAATTACTGCCTACCTGTTTAAAGTAGCAGCAGTGACTTAAATACCTCAGGGAAATGCCCTTATTAATTATATTGCCATAAAAATGGCAGCGTATAATATTTTGCAGCATCTTTTCTGCCAAAGCTTATGCAATACTAAATGAGATGTTTGATGTCTCAAACCAGGAGACTGTGAGTTCTAGTCCTGCTTTAGGCATGAAGACCGGCGGGGTGAATTTGGGCCCAACCTACCTCACAGGGTTGTTGTGGTGGGGAAAGTAGCAGGAGGAAAGGGTGTTGGTTATGTTTGCCTCTTTGAGTTGTATATAAAAATAATAAAGGCAGGATATTAAATGCATGTGCAGGTACGTAGGTGCCTGCTGGTCTTTTAGGTGCCCCCAACAAAAATCACAACCGAATACACATTTCAGAGCCCAGGAATGGCAGCATTTCTATAGTTATGAGAACCAGTTTGGTTTAGCGGTTAAGGCAGCAGGCTAGAAACAGGGAGACTGGGAGTTCTAGTCCCATCTAAGCTATGAAAGCTGGCTGGATGACCTTGGGTGAGTCACACTCTCAACCCAACTCCCAGGATTATTGTTGGGGGGGGGGAAGGAGGAAGGTGTATTGGATATGTTTGCTGCCTTGATTTATTTGTAAAAATAATGAAGACAGAAAATGAGAGAGAGAGAGAGAGAGAAAGAGAGAGAGGGAGAGAGAGGGAGGGAGAGGGAGAGAAGTGCTGGGGCAGCTCCCCCACGATCCTCAGGTCTCCAATAGGGATCAGATCCAGTAGGTCACTCTTCGAGATGGTGCCTTTTCTTTTCTTTTCTTTTCTTTTCTTTTCTTTTCTTTTCTTTTCTTTTCTTTTCTTTTCTTTTCTTTTCTTTTCTTTTTAATAGATTTTATTAGTTTTTATGGGGTTGGGGTAAGGTAGAGTCGGGCTTAGGGTTGGGATTAGGGTTGGGGTTTTTCCAAATAACATTTTCAATATTTAGCAAGCAGAATAATGTCTGGGTTGTTGTTGTTGTTACCTGCGAAGTCATGTCCGACCCATCGCGACCCTATGGACAACGTTCCTCCAGGCCTTCCTGTCCTCTACCATCTTCTGGAGTCCATTTAAACTCATTCCTACTGCTTCAGTGACTCCATCCAGCCACCTCATTCTCTGTCGTCCCCTTCTTCTCTTGCCCTCAACCTTTCCCAGCATTACGCTCTTCTCCAGTGAGTCCTTCCTTCTCATTAGGTGGCCAAAGTATTTGAGTTTCAACTTCAGGATCTGGCCTTCTAAAGAGCAGTCAGGGTTGATCTCCTCTAGGACTGACTGGTTTGATCGCCTTGCAGTCCAAGGGACTCACAGGAGTCTTCTCCAGCACCATAGCTCAAAGGCCTCAATTCTTTGGTGTTCGGCCTTTCTTATGGTCCAACTTTCACTGCCATACATTGCCACTGGGAAGACCATAGCCTTGACTATACGCACTTTTGTTGGCAGAGTGATGTCTCTGCTTTTTAGTGTGCTGTCTAGATTTGTCATGGCTTTCCTCCCGAGGAGCAAGCGTCTTTTAATTTCTTGGCTACAGTCTCCATCTGCAGTGATCTTGGAGCTCAGGAAAATAAAATCTGTCACTACCTCCATTTCTTCCCCATCTATTTGCCAGGAATTGAGAGGGCCGGATGCCATGATCTTAGTTTTCTTAATGTTTAGTTTCAACCCAAGTTTTGCACTCTCCTTCTTCACTCGCAACAAGAGGCTCTTTAGTTCTTCTTCACTTTCTGCCATTAGAGTGGTATCATCTGCATATCTTAGGTTGTTGATATTTCTTCCGGCAATCTTAATTCCAACTTTTGATTCATCTAGCCCTGCCTTTCTCGTGATGTGCTCTGCATATAAGTTAAATAGGCAGGGCAACAGTATACAGCCTTGCCGGACTCCTTTCCCAATTTTGAACCAATCAGTGGTTCCGTGTCCAGTTCTCACTGTTGCTTCTTGACCCACATATAGGTTTCTCAAGAGACAAATAAGATGGTCTGGTACGCCCATCTCTTTAAGAACTTGCCACAGTTTGTTATGATCCACACAATCAAAGGCTTTAGCATAGTCAATGAAGCAGAAGTAGATGTTTTTCTGGAACTCCCTAGCTTTCTCCATGATCCAGCGTACGTTGGCAATTTGATCTCTAGTTCCTCTGCCTCTTCGAAATCCTGCCTCTACTTCTGGTAGTTCTCGATCCACATACTGCTGGAGTCTAGCTTGTAGGATTTTAAGCATGACTTTACTAGCATGAGAAATGAGTGCAATGTTTGAACATTCCTTGGCACTGCCTTTCTTTGGAATTGGAATGTAAACTGATCTTTTCCAATCCTGTGGCCACTGTTGAGTTTTCCAAATTTGCTGGCAAATTGAGTGTAGCACTTTTACTGCATCGTCTTTTAAGATTTTGAATAGCTCAGCTGGAATACTGTCACCTCCACTAGCTTTGTTGTTGCTCAGCTTTTCTAAGGCCCACTTCACTTCACATTCTAGGATGTCTGGCTCGAGGTCAGTGACCACCTCATTGTGATTATCAGGGACATTAAGCTCATTCTTGTATAGTTCTCTGTGTAATTTTGCCACCTCTTCTTAATCTCTTCTGCCTCTGTTAGGTCCCTGCCATTTTGGTTCTTTATCATGCCCATTTTTGCATGAAACGTTCCCTTCATCTCTCCAATTTTCTTGAAAAGATCTCTGGTCCTCCCTATTCTATTGTTTTCTTCTGTTTCTTTGCACTGTTCATTTAAGAAGGCATTCTTATCTCTTCTAGCTATTCTCTGGAATTCTGCATTCAATTGGGCGTATCTTTCTTTTTCTCTCTTGCCTTTCACTTTTTTCCTTTCCTCAGCTATTTGCAAAGCTTCCTCAGACAGCCATTTTGCTTTCTTGCATTTCTTTTTCTTTGGGATGGTTTTAGTTGCTACCTCTTGTACAATGTTGCGAATCTCCGTCCATAGTTCTTCAGGCACTCTGTCTATCAGATCTAATTCCTTAAATCTATTTGTCACCTCTACTGTATATTCAACAGGGATATGATTTAATTCATACCTGAGTGGCCTAGTGCTTTTCCCTACTTTCTTCAGTTTAAGCCTAAACTTTGCAATGAGAAGCTCATGCTCTGAGCCACAGTCAGCTCCTGGTCTTGTTTTTACTGACTGTATAGAGCTTCTCCATCTGTCTGGGTACATGTATTTAACTAACAATAATATATATAGTTTATTATCATAAACAATATGTTAATTTATCACTCAATAGCCTTCTTACTAATATAAATTCAAAATTACATATCACACTCCTTTCTGTCTGACTCGTTTTTCTAGCCGATAAAAATTTCCCCACGTTCTCAAGTACACTGAGTCTTCTTTCTCCTTTATCTTTAGAGTCAATCTATCCATTTCTGCACACTCTAGAATATTCTTAATTAGTACTTCTTCAGTTGGTAAGTTTTCATTTTTCCAATGTTGGGCAAATACCATTTTTGCTGCCGTTAATATATGTACCGGTAGTATTAGATATCTAGAATCTTTCTCATAATGAGCTCCTATTATTCCTAACAAAAATAATTCTGGCTTAAAGTCTATTTGTTTTTTAATCATTTTCTCCAACCATAAATCTATTTTAACCCAAAATCTTTTTGCTTTAGGGCAGACATGTCAAACACAAGGCCCGGGGGCCAGATCCGGCCCGCGAAGTGGTTTCATGCGGCCCGTGAAACCATCCTGGAAACAATGAGGGAACGGCCCCCACTGCCTTGGCCCTGGCCCAGAAACCCTCAGATCTGTCCCACTCCTGCCCAAGCCCCCATAGGCACCCTTGATGCCAACGATGTAGAGCTGGCCACGACCACCCAGTAGGCCATACGCACTCTAGCCACGCCTGCCCAGTAGGCCACGCCCACCCAGGCCACACCCACCCGGCCCCCTGAGGGCAATCGCAATGCTGATGCGGCCCTCAATGAAATTGAGTTTGACACCGCTGCTTTAGGGCATGTCCACCGGACATGATAATACAGTAAGTAGCTGGTCTGTGTTTACATTTCCAAAAATTCTGTATTTTTAAACATTTTTGCTAATCTCACTGGCGTCATATGCCATCTGTAAAACATTTTATATAGGTGTTCCTTATACGGCACTGCTTTAGTTAATTTAACATTTATTTCCCATAACTTTTGCCAATCTTCTAATTCTATATTATATCCAAAATTCTTTGCCTATTTTATCATTGTTTCTTTTACTTGTTCTTCCTCCATCTTTAAATTTAACAGAAATCTGTAGAGTTTCTTAATCAACTTTTTATCTGTTTTTAACAGTATCTGATCAAAGTCTGTCTGTTCTTTATAAAATCCCATTGTTTTAAGATCTTTTTCATATCTCGTTTGAATTTGCAGATATGGCCACCATGCTAAATCAGTACCATGTTCTTGTAATTCTTGTCTGTCTTTCAATTTTCCTTCATTGTCCAAAATATCTTTATAAGTCACAACTTTATCGTAGTTAATTAAATTTGGGTAGCAAAAGCTTTCATTGTTGAAAGCCATTCGGGTATCTTAAATTTTTTCTTTTATTCTTTCCCATTCTGAAAGAAGTGCATTCCTTATAAAATGGTTTTCAAGGTACCGTATCTATGTATTTTATTCTTTCCATACCAGAGAAAGTCATGCCAACTGTTTGCAGCTCATGCCCCTCTAGGTACAGTAGGGAAGTTGACGCCGTCAGCAGGTGGTCCCTGAGGTAACCCGGACCCATGCCATGTAAGGACTTAAAGATCATGACCAAGACCTTGAACCTCACCCGGAAGACAACTGGTAACCAATGCAGCTCGCGGAGCAAAGGTGTAACATGGGAGTACCGGGAAACTCCCAAGACAACTCTCGCGGCCGCATTCTGTACCAGTTGGAGCCTCCGAGTGGTCTTCAAGGGAAGCCCCATGTAGAGAGCATTACAGTAGTCAAGGCGAGAGGTCACGAGCGCATGAGTGACCGTATTCAGTTCATCAAAAAAGGCTTTTCCCAGCCTTACAAGGATCGTTTGAAATAAAAAGAGTATTTTTGGTAAGATATTCATTTTCACTGTTGCTATTCTCCCCAACATTGAAAATTGGAGGTTCTTCCACTTTTCCAAATCAAATTTTATTTGTTTTAGCAGTCTTACATAATTATCTTCTTTTACTGTTACACATCTTGCTGTTAAATAAATACCCAAGTACTTGACTTTTTTTAACTATTTGAAGATTTGGGTTTTTTTGTTGATTTTTTTTTTGTTTTTCTGTTAAATTCTTTGTTAGCACTTTGGTCTTTTCTTTGTTTACTGTCAACCCTGCCATTTCTCCAATTTTTTCTATTTTCTCCAAAAACCTAGTGCTCGTTTCCAGTGGATCTGGAAACAAGCACTAAGCTTTTGGAGAAAATAGAAAACTAGGTCATCTGCAAATGCTTGTAATTTATATTTTTCATCTTTTATCTCCAGTCCTTTAATTTCTATATCTTGTTTAATGTTTCTATTCAGTACTTCCAATGTTAATATGAATAGTAATCGAGATAGTGGACATCCCTTTCTTGTGCCCTTTTTAATATTGAAGTTTTCTGTTAGATCTCCATTTACAATTATTTTGGCAGTTTGTTTACAATAAATTGTTTTGATTACATTTATAAAGTTTTTTCCAAAGTCCATTTCTGCAAGTCGCCAGTTTACGTTGTCAAAAGCTTGAGATGGTGCCCTTTCTTGATTTTGCCAGCCAGATCCACTTCCAGCCCCATGGTTGTGACCCACCCACCCATATGGGAGTTGTAGTTCAAGACATCTGTAAAGAGTGCCTGGTGGGGAAGGTTGGCTTCTGTGCCAGGATCCTTGGCTGACCTTGAGTGGGCCTCCCCTTTGCTCTCTTTGCAGGATGGCGCTTCACCGCAGCCAGAAGCTTAACCTGCTGCGTCTGGCGGTCCTCTTGACGGTGGCACTGGCCGGCATCAAGTTCTTCTTCCGAGACAGGTTGGTGCCTAGATGCTGCCTGCGACCTCTCCGGAGATGGTCTCTCTGTTGAAAACTCTGCTGGTTTCCTGGTTGTGAAAAATGAAGCAAAGATTTTATATGTTATCTAGACATACGTTTATAATATTTTAGATTTTAGATTTCATAATTTACATTTTTATCTCTTGAGGTTGTTTTAATCAAAACCTGATGGGAATGTGCTTAAAAAAAAAAGAGATTAAAAAAAATCTCTTTTGGGTCTGGGTCTGCATAATGTTGGGGAGGTCCTAAGGGAGAATCCTTTCAACCTAGAACTAAGGGGAAACCTCCTAACAGTGAGAGCAATTAGCCAGTGGAATGCCTTCAGAAGTTGTGGGTGCTCCATCACTGGAGGCTTTTAAGAAAAGATTAAAAGATTTGTCCAGAATGGTACAGGGTCTCCTGCCTGAGCAAGCGGGTTTGGACTAGATCAGGGCTTTTCAACTTTTTCACCCATTGTACCACTTTTAGGATATGGCAACATCTGAGTAGCACCAGTTGCCTAGCAACGTGTCAAAAACTTGATGACCAAAAAAAAGGAAAAAAGTGATGAAGTACAGGTAGTCCTCAACTTACAACAGTTCACTTAGTGACTGTTCAAAGTTACAATGGCACTGGAAAAAGTGCCCCCAAGCCACAGCTAATCAAGACACCTGCCTGCCCGCCCGGCGGCGCTCTTCCTCCTGTCCGAGGTTTTCATTGTTGTGAGCATTTCTGTTGAGGATTGGCAGCGGGGGTGGGATGGGGTAGTGTTTGGTTTTTATTCCCCCCCCCCTCTGCTGGGTGGTTGCAGCAGGTTTTGGTCACTTCACATGACCCTGGGACACTGTGACCATCATAAATATGAATCAGTTGCCAAGCATCTGAATGTAAATCACAAGACCCTGGGATGCTGCAACATTCCAGCTGATCGGCGCTTCTTCAGGGCTCAGGAGATGCACTGGGATCAGTGCTGAGCTCCAGCTGGATCCTGGCGCTGATCCTGGTGCTTCCGCTGAGCCCTGACAGCCCTGCAGCTCCAGCCGTCTCTCGCTCAGGCTTGTGGGGTACTGCCACTGGTTCAGCTCACTCCCCTCCCCCACTACCACTCTTCTAGGATGGTCGCGTACCACCTGCCAGGTGCCAACGTACCACAGGTGGTACCTGTGCCACTGGTTGAAAAGCCCTGGACTAGAAGGCTTCCAAGGTCCCTTCCCACTCTGTTATTCTGTTATTCCCTGCCTGTGGGGTCTGCTGGGGCAGAGACCTCCTCCAGGGGGTGACTACTTCGTTTTGAAACTGGTCTCAACCTGCAGCTCCAGAGCCATTTTCCTTTCTAGGATTTGTTTCCTGCTGGGGTCTCACATTGCTAAGTTGTCCATCTCCCATCCTGTCTCCAGCATTGCGGGTAGGGAAATGAGAACTTGCGTTGTTGCAGGCAAGTTATAAAGTCACAAGAGGACATCATCTTCCCCAACCTGACTTCTGCCCTGAGGGTGGAGGTCTCGTTCTGTGCCAGGTTGAGGCCACCCCTATGGGGAAGGGTGCCTTGCATACCAGGGAGAGTGGGAGGCATTTTGGAGTCCTGTATTCCATCGCTCTGGCCCAATCTTTCTCAGCCTTGTCAACCTGAAGATGTGTGGACTTCAACTCCCAGAATTCCCCAGTCAGCAAAGCTGGGGAATTCTGGGAGTTGAAGTCCACACATCTTCAAGCTGCCAAGGTTGAGAAACACCAGCCTTGCATCTACCTGTCCAGCATGGCTACGAGGAAACAAAGGAGCATAGACAGTCCTCGACTTACTGCCACTTGTTTAGTGACCATTCAAAGTTACAATGGCATTAGAAAAAGTGACGTATGACCATTTTTCACACTTATTGCAGCATCCCTGAGGTCATGTGATTTACATCCAGATGCTTGGCAACTGACTCACATTTATGACGGTTGCAGTGTTCCAGGGGTCACGTCATCCCCTTTTGCGACCTTCTGATAGGCAAAGTCAATGGGGAAGCCAGATTCACTTAACAACCATGTTACTAACTTAACAGTTGCAGTGGCTCACTTAACAACTGTGGCAAGAAAGGTCATAAAATGGGGCAAAACTCACTTAACTTGCTTAGCAATGGATCCTTTGGGCTCAGTTGGTGTTGTAAGTCGAGGACTACCTGCATGCACACTCTTTCCGATTTAGTCAGGTCCGTTTGCACATCATGCGCCGGGCAAGAGGTTCCTGGTGCCCATTTTGACCACCTCTTAACGGCCCAGGCTCTTGGGGCTCAGCCTCCTCTCTGTTCCTCGTTGCAGCTTCACACTGGACCAGCACAGGGAAGCTGGCAGGGAAAGCCACTTCTGGGGCAGCGCTCAGGACGCGAAACAGCCAGCCAACACTCAGCCCCGATCGTTGGGGCACCCGGATCGCCAGGTAGCGGCTGGAGCACCTGGCCTGGAGCTGAAGAAACTGCCTCAGCGGGACTTCAGCTCCACGCAGATGCGGCTGGTCCATCTGGACCTCAAAGGGGCAGCTCCCAAAGTATCCTACCTGGAGCAGGTGAGTTGCAATGTGAGCGGGACCGCAGGAGGCGGGATTGTATCCAACCCTCATTTCCAAGCAGCTAAGACAGTGATGGTGAACCTCTGGGGCTCAGCCTCCTCACACATTCAGAAAACGCCTAATTTGACTGGGCTGCCGTGTCCCTCCCCCAACGAAGGATAAACAATTCTTTCCGTATTTATTTATTGAAAAAAACACAGTTCAGTCATATGTGGTGCTATGTATTATATAAAGAAACTTCAAATTATTACAAAAACGAAATACAGGTAAACTCATTTGGGGAGTTGTGCTGTCGAGAATAGTTGTTGTCAGGCATTGATGAACACTGTTGTGTCACCAAAACATGGCTTGTCACGCGTGTCATTGGTCGGCCATGCCCTTGCTAAGAGCTGCTTGTTCTACAGACAGTTCTTTTGTGGCACTTTTTTTTATTTTAATTCCATTTATATCCCGCCCTTCTCCAAGACTCAGAGCGGCTTACAAGCTTAGCAGTAGCCTTCATTCTATGTATATGCCTGCTTATTAGGGCTTTCACACACACCCCAAGCGGCATTATTACAAAGTCAGCTTAATTGCCCCCAACAATCTGGGTCCTCATTTTACCTACCTCGGAAGGGTGGAAGGCTGAGTCAACCTTGAGCCTGGTGGGACGCGAACCTGCACTAATTGCAGGCAGCTGGTGTTACTTAAGGAGGCATTAACCCACTGCTCCACTGCCTCCCCAGTCAGTCTGGATTCCTTGTGACTGTCTGGATAAGTCTCCACAGTTTCCTTGGCAGCCTTTTTGACATTTCCTTCCTCGTAGGGCAAAGAGAGAAGGATTGGGCCAAATCCTCCAACCGGTTTCATGCCCAAGTCAGGACTAGAACTCGGGTCCAGACCTTTGACTACACCCATTATTGCCTCTTAGCAATAATCTATAATAGTAATAGCATTACATAATTCCCCCAAATGTCAATATACAGGTAGTCCTTGACTTATGGCCACAATTGAGTCCAGAATTTCTATTGTTAAGTCAAACATTTCTTTTTTTTTATTTAAAAAGTTTTACAATACATTTTAACTTTAATCCCCCCCTCCTCCACCCCTATCCAACCTACCCTATCCCTCTCCCCCACTCCCCCCCCCCCCGACTTCCCAGAGCTAAATACAGGGCATAAAATCAAAAAACAAACATAAACACCCCTATGTTAACAACAATAAACTATAAATTCTATCTCTCTCTAGCTCATATAAAATGAATAAACAATATTAATATTACAAATAAAGTAAAAAAAAAGAGGAAAACAGAAAAAGAGCTTTGCTCAAAATAAATTTTCTTAATCCCAGTCCTTATTCATATTAATTTCAAAAAAAAGAAAAAAGAAAAGAAAAAAAACAAAAAAACTTTCACCTGCTATTTGCATTCTCCCACCTTTCTCTAATTTCCAAACAAATTCTCAGTTACACGCCAAAAGCGCCTATCTCTGTTAATCTTAATAATCTCCAACCAAACTAAACTATGATCAAAAATAGTTCTTGCATGTATCACGCCAAGTGTCTCGCAGTTCCAAATCATCCTTAAGTTCAAATAAAAGTTCAAATAAAAAGAGCATATAAAAAAAAGATTTAGGCAATCTCTAAGACAACTTATTATTAATTAGGAGCTTACATACCCATTCTTAGTTCAACACATACTTTAAGTCCATAACCCTAATATACTTTTCTAGCAAACAATCTTAAATTGTGTAAAATATTAACAAAAAGAAAAGAAAAGAAAAAAAAACCTTTTTTTTCTCCTCTATAATAATTTTACTCCATTGACATTCTAATCTAAAAATTAATCAGCAATCTTAACACCCCAAAACTTTTGGAGCACCTCTGTCATGACCCCCAAAACTTCTTTAGACCGCTCCCCTCCGACATCTTCACTGTAAGCACACTTTGAAGATTCCATAACTTTCTGCTGGTCTTGCTCTTGCTCTCGTCTCGCTCTTCTTAAGGCGGCATGCGTCATCTTCTGGCCTCCTGCAACCACCGATGAGACTGTGACTTGATCCCCTCCAACACCATTGTCCTCTGTCTGTCTATCTGCAACGTCTTGAAGCTTTCCCCCACCGTATCCTTTTGCAGATTCCAAAAATGATAGGGGGGTTGCTTTTAACACATTACTATAAAAATCACGTGCCTGAGCCACAGTAACCAAACGATGTCTTTTACCTTCATACGTCGCCACCAATCCAACTGGAATCTCCCATCTAAACTTAATATCACGTTTCTTAAGTTCCTGTACTAGAAATGCAAAATCTTTCCTTCTCAAGATCTTCGGAGGGATCTCTTTTAAAACCAAAACTTCTTGCTCAGCCACTACCAAATTAGTATCATAAGCAGCTTGAATGACTTCATCTCTCATTACTCTCTTTGTAAAATAGACCACCACATCTCTGGGTAACTTCCTCTGTCTTGCAATCCATGAATTTACACGAAAAACTTTGTCCATATTTCCCTCAATTTCAGATGCTGACTGGCCCAGTACCCCTTCCAGAGCCTCAGAAATCAGCTGCTTTAAATCTTCTTTACCATTCTCCTTTAAACCCCTAATTCTAATAGCATACTGCATCTGATTATACTGAACAAGGCTCAATTCTTCGTCCATTTTATCCCTTATATTTTCATTTTCTAATACCTTTGCTTCTAATATAGAGTTCTTTTGACTGAGATCCTCCACTTTTATATCCAGCTGCAGCACACATTCAGCTACGGATTCAACCTTAGACAAGATGTCCACCCTCATTGCTCTCAGCTTCTCTTCCATCTTCTTCTCCAATTTCTCCATTTTCTCCTCCATTTTCTCCTCCAGCTTTTTCAACTTTTCATCCAACATATCAGACATCAATTGTGCATGCTTTCCAAGAGCGTCTTGTAAATCCTTAAGCGTCAATGCCGGGGGAGATGCAGGAGGAAGCAAAGCTTGCAATGAGGTCTCTTGCACCAGGGAAGACCCCGCATTCCGGAGAGCTTTAGAAGTTTTAGCCGCCATCTTCCCCCACTTTCACTTATTACGCACTTTCACTTTGAAGCTATAAAATCCATTGAGCTAGAGAGTAAAAATAAAGAGTCCACTTCACCTTGACCTCCTGTACCGCTCTGCCTGCATCTTGATAATCAAAAGTATTTCCTTTTGGCAGGGGTGGTTGCTAACGCCTGGCTCTGCTCCAATAATCCCAGAGCAGAGGCGCTGCGCAGCTTGGAGCAACCCAGGCTTCGGGGGGCTCATCCTTCAGCTGCCCAAGCTCTCAGCTCAGGCGGCCCCGGAGAGCTCAACCCCTACCTGGGGCCTCACCCCCTCCTCTTCTCCCGAGGAGGGGGCTTCAAATCCATCTAAACAGCTGATCAGCGCTGTTTACGATGGAAAAACACAGCTGCGGAGCGGGCAGCCCAAAAACGGCTGTCTTCGGCGTTGCGTCGCCACCGGAAGTTTAAGTCAAACATTTCTTAAGCAAGTTTTGCTCCATTTTACGACCTTTCTTGCCACAGTTGTTAAGTGAATTGCTGCAGTTGATGAGTTAGTAACCTGGTTGCTAAGTGAATCTGGCTTCCCCATTGACTTTGCTTGTCAGAAAGTTGCAAAAGGGGATCACATGACCCCAGGGACACTGCAACGGTCATAAGTTTGAACCAGTCACCAAGCATCTGAATTTTGTTCACATGACCATAAGGGGATGCTGCAATGATTGTAACTGTAAAAAATGGTCCTACTTTTTTCAGTGCCGTTGTAACTTTGAACAGTCACTAAATGAGCTGTTGTTAAGTCGAGAACTGTCTGATACCCAGGTGTTGCAGAACTGAAATGAATTATGGGAGACTTGCTCCCAACCAGATTCTGCCCTGGCTAAATTCCTTTGGGGTTGCAGACCTTCTCAAGACAGTCTATGCCAGGGGTAGGCAACCTCGGCTCTTTTATGACTCATGGACTTCAACTCCCAGAATTCCTGAGCCAGCATGGCTCAGCTTGGAAACCTCTCCCTTTCCCCTCAGCATGGCTGGCTCAGGAATTCTGGGAGTTGAAGTCCATGAGTCATAAAAGAACCAAGGTTGCCTACCCCTGGACTCTATGCAGTCACAAGGACTGGAAGCATCGTTATATGAAGTTTCAGGACACATTTATTAGTGATCTAAATAGGTTTTGCGTCCAGGAATAAATTCTCCCTTTTGGCAATGGAGCTGCTGGGTGTGTGGAATAATGGAAGTGTCCAGCCACAGAAGCTGCATCGCTTGAATGGCGTGAAAACTGCTTCTGGGGTCCCTTGCGGGCAAGAGGGGAGGCTGAGAAGTTGCCAGTTGGGCCAAAGGTCTCCTGCAAGTGGCCCGGACTCCTTGTGGAGCATGCCCTGGGCTGCTGGTTGGGGAGGGGGGGTTGAAAGGAGCCGGCCCTCCGTCTCCCCTCCCTGTTGGGCTGCTCTCACCGCCCGTGTGTGCCTTCTTCCGCACAGATCTTCCCGCTCTTCTCCAAGATGGGGGCCAACGGGGTCCTGATCGAGTACGAAGACATGTTTCCCTTCAAGGGAGAGCTGGAGATCCTCAGGTCCCCTTATGCCTACAGGTAAAGCAGACGGGAGGGCTTTGGCAAGGACTGGGGGGGATGGAGGAGCTAGGCCAGGTGTGGATCTAGCCCCCAGGGAAGGGAAGACGCTCAAGCTCAGAAACGGTTTGTGCAGTGTGCCTAGAGTAGCAGGAATGGCGGCGGGGGGGGGGAACCCCCAGCTCATCTGCCATGTTCTCAGCTGTGTGGGGGCATCACATTTCACAATGGGCTGTGCAGCCACCGATTTGGGTTAATGAGTAGCCGGAAAGCCAAATGTTCATTCCTTTGGTTGCGTCAAGTGTGTGTATGTGTGAATCTATTTTGTTTCTTTACTACAAGGTGGTGGCGGGGGGGAGGTGCTACATGCATCCAACCATCACCCTTTCAGGGCTGCCTGCATTTCAAGACGGGATGTGCATGTGTGTATGTAGTGTATGCAGTCCAGCATACACGAACTGTCAGCACAGCAGGAGGCGCAGGGCTGGACAGCTCCAGGCTATAACCGCATTTGGCGGGAAAGCCTGGTTTAAACAATTTGACAGCCCCGGGCTATAGCCAGACCTGGCAGGAAGCCAGGGTTTAAAACGATTGGCTACCTGCACTGGCGGGAAGCCCAGGTTTGAAGTTATTGGTTGGCATTCACCTGGGCAGGTATAAAAGCATGCCAGGTAAACCCCTTGTAAGCTTGCGAGTCTTGATTTCAATAAAGAGCCTTTCACAACCACCTGAGTGTTCCTGTTGTGTGCGACCACACGATCTTACACTGGCGACAAAGGTGGGATCCTGCCCCAACAAGAAATAACAGCGGAGGAAATCGCGATCGGCTGCAGCAACCGAGGAAGTGCAGCGGCATCGGAGCAGGACAACCCGCGACCGAGGCATGGCTCAGCTTGGTCAGTATCCCCTTTTTAACAGCAGTCACCTGGAAGAATGGGAATCCTTTGTGGGGCGGCTAGAATGCTACTTACGGGCAAACGGGGTTGTGGATGACGGCCAGAAAGCGGCGGTGCTGCTGTGTAGCTGCGGAAGGGACACCTACCAACTGGCGGTCGGTCTGTGCTCACCGGAGGACATCGACTCCGTCAGCTACAAGGATCTCCTGGACAAGTTGACCACACACTTCCGACCCGACATGTCCAAAATCGCTTGGAGGTACCGATTCGAGAAGTGGGACCAATGGGTGGGGGAGTCGGCTAAGCAATACATGGCCACACTCAGACAGGTAGCCCGCCTCTGCAACTTCGAGAACCTCGAAGTAAGGCTGAGGGACCACATAGTCTTCGGCCTGCGTGAAAAAAAAACTGCGGCAAAAGCTGTTTGCCAGGCCGAAGCTAACGCTGCGGGAAGTCCAGGAGTTCTTAGCCTGGGACGTTGCAGAGGGGACGGACCTGAAGGAACCTCAAGGTTGCAGCACCGGTGGAGCCATCCATCAGGTGAGCGGTTGCAGCGGAGACGAGGGACCAGCGACTGAGGTCAACGCGATTCACCGCGGCCCACGACCATCCAACACTAAACGAGACAACGCGAGGGAGACGAGGCCATCAATGACAGAACCGAGATGCCCGGAATGCAGGTGCGAAGCGAACAACCCCCGGTCTACCCAGTTCCCCGGCTGCGGAGCGAACCGCCCCTGGTCCACCCAGCACTGAGGCTGTGGACACAGACAACCCCGGTCTACCCAGTGCCCTGGTTGCGGCGTGAGCGGGCCCCAGTCTACCCGATGTTCGAGTTGCGGCGGACAGCACCCTCGGTCTACCTGCCGGTTCAAGTCAGCCAAGTGCCGGGCATGCGGAAAGACCGGGCACATTGCGTCTGTTTGCCGAAGCAAGCTACGAGACAACCTGCACAAGGTGGAAGCAGAGTTCCAGACAGCCACAGGTACTGGGGAACGGCATTGGCGATTGACTGTCAGCCATACGGAGGGCAGGGCAGCCGTCCGCACAACGGGGGGTTCGAAACCCATCACCCGAAAATAAAGCTGGCAGTAAAGCTGCAAGGAGTTCCATGCAAAATGGAACTGGATTCAGGGTCGGCCATCTCCATTATCTCCGTTGAAACCTTTAAGACAGTATGCAGGCAGAGCGGCCGGCGGGTTCCATTGAGGTCATCCAGACTGACCCTCACTGACTTCCAGAACACTCCGATAAAAGTCCGGGGGGAGGTGTCAGTGGAGGTGCAGTACAAGGGTTTCAAGTGAGTGTTGGATGTACTGGTGGTAGAAGGGCAACGCACCAGCCTTGTGGGGCTGGGCTGGTTCAAGGCACTGGGAATCAGGATCGTGGGGATTCACCAGACGCAAGGCTGCCGCACGCTAGAGACCGTTTGCGAAGAGTTCTCAGATGTTTTTGACGGGAAATTAGGAAAATACACGGGTCACCCAATCACTTTTAAGCTAAACCCTCAGGTTCCACCCATCCAAATTAAAGCCAGGAGAGTTCCGTTCGCTCTTAAGCATAAGATAGAACGGGAGCTCGACAAGCTGGTAGACCAGGGCGTATTAACTCCGGTAGAAGGAGCTAAGTGGGAAAACCCCATCGTAACACCCCTCAAGCCGAATGGTGAGGTGAGGATCTGCGCGGAGTATAAGGGGACAATTAATAGGGCACTGAGCGCTCACTCATACCCTGTCCCCGCGGTCAGCAGCATCCCTGCAAGGCGGGTCAATATTCGCAAAGCTCGATTTAGTGCAAGCTTATCAACAGCTACCGGTAGACCAGGAGGCAGCTGAAGCACAGACCATAGTCACCCACAAGGGGGCGTTCCGGGTAGACTGGTTGCAATTTGGCGTAAGTGTAGCTCTGGGAATTTTCCAAGAGGTCATGGAACGAACCCTTAAGGGAATACCAGGGGTCTGCCCATACTTTGATGACGTCTTCATCGCAGGGAATTCTGAAGACGTTCTGGCAGACCGGCTGCAGGTTGTGCTGAGCAGGTTCAGGGCTGCTGGTTTAAAGCTCAAGAAGGACAAATGCAGAATTGGGGTGACAGAAACTGAGTTCCTGGGATTCAGGATTGATGCTCAAGGCATCCACTCCGCAGCATCAAAGGTAAGGGCCATCAAGGAGGCTCCAATACCACAAAATAAGGCAGAGTTGCAGGCCTTCCAGGGCTTGCTTAACTTTTACCATGCCTTCCTGCCACATAAGGCAACAATAGCAGAACCCCTGCACAGGCTGTTAGACAAACAGACACCCTGGAATTGGCCTACTTCATCGGACTTTCAGGTGTTCCTGAGGACCTTGGGCATTAAGACATGTCACCTCTGCCCCCTTTCATCCGGCCAGTAATGGGTTGGCAGAACGTTTCATGCGCACCACAAAGGACGCCCTCAAGCGCATCATCCAGGGGGACTGGAAACGGCGGCTGGCCACCTTCCTGTTCCATCAACATTGCACACCGTGCACTGCAACAGGCAAAAGCCCAGCCAAACTCCGATGGGGCAGGCGGCTGATAACCACGCTGGACAGACTACACCCAGATAGAGTGGCTGCAGACACAGGAACCCCAAACCTAAACAAAGTTTTCAACCAGGGAGATACCAATTTGGGCAAGAAACTATGGCACAGGCCACCCATGGGTACCCGGGGAGGTAGTGGAACAAACTGGGCCTCTTTCTTACAATGTAATGGTGGAGGGGGGACTCCAGTGGAGAAGGCACCTGGACCAGTTGAGACCAAGGGCTCCCGAAAGGATCCTGGGGGACAATCAGGAAGGGAGGTCTGATAAAGCGGAGCCAACACCACAACAGACCAGGAGAGTCACCAGGGGGTCACAAGGTCTAACCTGCTCCAGGTAGGGAAGGGACAATGGGAGCAGGGCAACAGCTGACCCAACCACAATAAGGACACCTCAACACTACAATGACAGTCCTTCAGCCATCAGGTCCACAGACCCCCCTGGAACTGTGTCACCCACACAAACACACCAACAGGAATGGCCAGACAGCAATAAAACGGACTCAAACCCCAACACACCAACAGGCGGGCTAACCCTGAGAAGATCCAACAGAACACACAAGGCCCCAGCCTACCTCTCAGACTACGTGTGGACTTGAGGGGGGGCAGGCGTGGGAAGAATAAGAATGTAAATATTGTAAATAGTTCTGGGAAGGGAAATGGTCAAGAAAATGAGCTTCCTCACTATGGGGGAAGGGGTGTAGTGTATGCAGTCCAGCATACACGAACTGTCAGCACAGCAGGAGGCGCGGGGCTGGACAGCTCCAGGCTATAACCGCATTTGGCGGGAAAGCCTGGTTTAAACAAGTTTGACAGCCCCGGGCTATAGCCAGACCTGGCGGGAAGGCAGGTTTTAAAACGATTGGCTACCTGCACTGGCGGGAAGCCCAGGTTTGAAGTTATTGGTTGGCATTCACCTGGGCAGGTATAAAAGCACGCCCCCTTGTAAGCACGCCCCCTTGTAAGCTTGCAAGTCTTGATTTCAATAAAGAGCCTTTCACGACCACCTGAGTGTTCCTGTTGTGTGTGACCATGCGATCTTACAGTGTACTTTGTGAATTTGGGAAGAATTTTAGTGAGCAGAATGGAGGGAAACTGTACAGGGGGTCAGGTCTCCCCTCAGCTCTCTTTAAAAAAACTGACCTCTGCAGTCCCCCTTTGCAACCTGGCCTGCCCATGGCTAGCAGATGGCTCTCCTCTCCCTGTATCCCTTTTGTCAATGGGAGCGGTACCCCCCCTCCTGTCCTCCCTTCACCCCGTTTCCTTCCTTCATGGCCAGCTTTGATTATCCTGAGCTGTCATGGATTTGTGCAGGAGCAGGAGACTGGGTCTCTGACATGCCCCCCTCCCTCAAGATAATGAATAGAAACAGGAACAGAACAGAATAGAATTATGGGATAGAGTAGAATAGAGCTGTAAAGGAGCTTGGAGGTATGTGCTGCCAGAGGTCAGAGTTTCTCACTGAGATGGGCAAAGCAGTCTCTTTGGGGGGTCTAGCAGGGCCCCTGCCCCCCTCTCGCCCCCGCTGGGATCCGGTGCAGGGCTGGCTGAGTGCTGACTGCTGCTTTTCTCTCTTGACAGCGAAGAAGACATTGCGAAGATCCAGGAGCTGGCAGGCCTCAATAAACTGGAAATAATCCCATTAGTGCAGACCTTCGGGCACGTGGAGGTAGGAGCAGCCGGCTGTGCTTAATTTGTCCCCTGTCACTTTTGAGGAATGTGCAAGGCCTGGCCTCTGTTTTTGCACACATACTGTGTTCACACTCTTTGATGTTTGCACGTAAGGCTTGAGTTAAATGGGCTCCAGCTGAGACCAGGAGGATGCGCAACTGCGGCTCAGCTGTGGCCAACAAATTGTTCTGGCGTTTGAACAACACACTGAAGCTGCCCACAGAATTAACCCACTTTCTGGTTTGGTGCAATCCATTTGACCATAAACTCAACCGAATAGGCTGGATTTGCCTAATATGCCCAGCCGCAAAATCTAAACCAGCCCTAACTTGAACTCAGTTGGCTGATTCTTTTGTGAAATTATGATGATTTGGGGACAGTAGATTTTTAAGGGTCACATTCTCTGATTTCACATGCTGATTTTCCTTTGGCGGTCTTTTTCTTCCACCTCTGCTCCTTAAAATTAGTTGTGGGCCATTCAGGGCCACAGTGAAGATTATACTGTACAAAACCTACGTGATACTCTGATTGTGGGGACAGTAAAATAGGCTCACCCAAAAGCATATGTGCCTTTTCATAAAGTTTGCTAGTTGGAAAAGGCGCTAGAAGACCCCTGAATTCTGTCATAAACTAAAGAGAAGGCCTGGTCCTTCTACCTCAGTTTGCTCTCGCCTGTGAATAAGACTGGTGGTTCCCCAACTAAACAAAGTAAGGTGGGGGTTCAGCCAGATGCTCCAGGCCTGGTTAGGCTGGAGATGGGCTGGGCATCTGAGGAAACCAAGCTTTCTAAGCAGAGTGACAGCCTTCGATTCCCCAGTCTGAAGGGGTAAACATAAGAGCAGCACCTCCAAGAACTAGACTCAGAATAGGGTTTTATTTTTATTTAACTTTCATTTATTTTCAGTATAAAATGATGAAAAAGAATCTGCCATGAACAATTTAATACTGTTGGAGAACCACAAGAACAGCTTAATGATGATAGTTTAGAGAAAGGTTATTTTTTATACAGTTAGTCCTCAACTTACATCCACAACTGAGCCCAAAATTTCTTTGGCTAAGTGAGACATTTGTTAGGTGAGTTTCGCCCCATTTTACGAGTTTTCTTCCCATTGTTAATCATTGCAGTTGTTAAGTTAGTAACAGGTTTTACAGTTGCAAGAAAAAAAGTATGTGAACCCTTTGGGATTACGTGGAGTTTTGCATGAATTGGCCATAAAATGCGCTCTAAACGTCATGTAAGTCACAACAATAGAAAAACACAGTCTGCTTAAAATAATACTACACAAACATTAGCTGTTGTCATGTTTTAATTGAACATAAGATGGAAACATTCACAGTGCAGGGTGGAAAAAGTATGTGAACCCCTAGCCTAATGACTTCTCCAAGAGCTAATTGGAGCCAGGAGTGAGCCAACCTTGACTCCAACCAGTGTGATGATATTGGATGTGTTGCTGACAGCCGTCCTGCCCTTTAAAAACACACACCTGTTTTGGGTTTACTGTTCTCAAGAAGCACTGTCTGATGTGAACCATGCCTCGCAGAAAAGAGCTCTCAGAAGACCTACGATCAAGAATTGTTGACTTGCATGAAGCTGGAAAGAGTTACAAAAGTATCTCCAAAAGCCTTGATGTTCATGTGTCCACGGTAAGACAGACTGTCTACAAATGGAGAAAGTTTAGCACTGTTGCTACTCTCCTTAGGTGTGGTTGTCCTGTAAAAATGACTGCAAGAGCACAGTGCATAATGCTTAATGAGGTAAAGAAGAATCCTAGAGTGTCAGCTAAAGACCTACAGAAATCTCTGGCACATGCTAACATTTTTGTTGACACATCTACAATAAGGAAAACATTAAACAAGAATGGAGTACATGGGAGAACACCACAGAGGAAGCCATTGCTGTCCGAAAAAATATATTGCAGCACATTTGAAGTTTGCAAAAGAGCACCTGGATGTTCCACAACACTACTGGCAAAATATACTGTGGACAGATGAAACCAAAATTGAGTTGTTTGGGAAAAACACACAACACTATGTGAAAGGCACAGCACACCAACATCAAAACCTCATCCCCACTGTAAAACATGGCGGAGGGAGCATCATAGTTTGGGGCTGCTTTGCTGCCTCAGGGCCTGGACGGATTGTTGTCATTGATGGGAAAATGAATTCCAGAGTTTATCAGGACATTTTGCAGGAAAACGTACGACCATCTGTCCGCCACGTAACTCCACGTAACCCCAAAGGGTTCACATACTTTTTCTTGCAACTGTATAGTGAGTCTGGCTTCCCCATTGACTTTGCTTGTCACAAGGTCGCAAAAGGGGATCACATGACCCCAAGGGGACACAGCATATGAGTCAGTTGCCAAGTGTCTGAGTTTTAATCAGGTGACCCTAGGGAGGCTGCAGTGGCGGTCATCAGTGTGAAAATCAGTCCTGTCACTTTTTTTCAGTGCCGTCGTAACTTTGAACGGTCACTAGATGAACTGTTGTAAATCAGTGATGACTTTTAAGTAATTGAGAATTTGAAGAGGAACTTCGCTGAGAAGTTAATAGCTTACCAAAACTTGGAAGTTCTGTGACTGCATCTCTGCCACTTTTTTGGGGGGTAAGACTTGATTTCTCTTGTGGCTAAAGGGACTGGCAAATGGCGTTCTTGCTCTCTAATCAGATAGTAAATTGCTAAAGGAGCTAAAAAAGTTGGTAATAAACCCCAAAATGCCACTGTTGCAATCATCTTTTTGAGACCAAGGATTTCATGGTGAAGATAGGAAATGAAAGAGATTGTGCGGGTTCTATCGGTAGGAACTCCTTGCTTGAGGGACCTTCCGTGGTGCTATTTTGCTGTCTAGAACAGGGTTTTGTGACCCAAATCCTTTGTGATCAAAACAACTAATTGATATTATTTAAAAGGGGACGCGAAGACCTCGCTGCTTTAGAGCCAGCTCCTGTAAAAGACGGGTGGGGGCTGTTGTAGTTCATTTCTGCAGGACTGTTTGAGGGCACAAATAGATGTTGTGGAAGAACCCAATGAAAAAGACAAGAGGCAGCAACACAAAGCAATACTTCTTACTTTAAGATTCAGAGGTTTATTTCAGCAATAATTTGGAACACACATAATTTAATTTAATTTAATAATTTAATTTGTATACCGCCCTTCTCCCGAAGGACTCAGGGCGGTGAACAGGGCAATACATAATAAAAAACAGGATACAAAAATTAAAAAGTAATTAAACAACAATGCCCGTAATAAATTAATACATATTAAGAGTTAAAACCAATTTATAAAACCCAACCCCATCCCATCAGACCAGGCCAGCTTGTTCAAAAAGAAAGGTTTTGAGATCGCGCCGGAAGGAGCAAAGGTCGGGGGCCGTCCAGAGCTCAACCGGCAAGCGGTTCCAAAGGTCTGGCGCGCCCACAGAGAACGCCCTCCCCCTGGGGGCCACCAATCGGCATTCTTTGATCGGAGGCACCCTGAGGAGGCCCTCTCTGTGGGAGCGCACTGGACGGAGGGAAGATGACGCCGGCCGCAGGTGTTGCCGTAGGTAATCCGGACCCATGCCATGAAGGGCTTTGTAAGTCATCACTAACACCTTGAACCTCACCCGGAGAGCAACCGGCAGCCAATGCAGCTCGCAGAGCAAAGGTGTAGCATGGGAGTATCGGGAAGCCCCCAGCACAACTCGCGCGGCTGCATTCTGCACCAGTTGAAGTCTCTGAGTGGACTTCAAGGGCAGCCCCATATTGAGAGCATTACAGTAGTCTAGACGAGAAGTCACGAGCGCATGAGTGACTGTACGCAAGGCATCCCGGTCTAGATAGGGTCGCAACTGGCGCACCAGGCGAACCTGGGCAAAGGCCCCCCCTAGTCACAGCTCCAATATGCTCTTCTAAAGAGAGCTGTGAATCTAGAAGGACCCCCAAGTTGCACGCGCTATCTACGGGGGGGGGTAATAGCTTACCCCACATGGCCAGAGATGGAATAATCGGAATTTCCCGGGATGCCGGCACGAACAGCCACTCAGTCTTGTCAGGGTTGAGTTGAAGTCTGTTCCACCCCATCCAGACCCGGACCGCCTCCAGGCAGCGGGACATCACGTCGAGGGCATCACTGGGGTGGTTTGGGGTCGAAATAAAAACGTAAGCATTACTTACGTTAAAAACCCATTGCAATGAGGTCCAATGACATAGCAGTTCCAATAAGGACAGCATATAGGCCGGTGGCAAATCAATCAGGTCCAGTCCCAACCTTTTGTACCCTTTCTCATCCTAAGACTGCAGACGGATGGTCATCAACCTTGCACTTTCTGCTGACCATAACTTTCCTCATATCCATCTACATCTGAACTCACACCCATCAGCTACTTTCAGTTCCCCGTTTCTCACAGTTCCAGGCCTTATGTTCTAAATGTATCTGAAACAAGCAAGCTTAGCAAAATCAAACTAAGTAAAGTACAGTTGCAGTTTAGATTACAAATAGTTCCTTCGGATTGTAAAACTGAGCACAGCGCAAACCTTGGTCCAATACTTTTCCACAAGGCCTGATTTAGTTCACCTGGGCCTAAATCTTGCATAGAAGAACAATAGCCAACATTTTGATTTTCCACAGAGAGAACCTGCTCAGAGTCGCTCCCGGTAGGAACAATGTCCTGTTCCCAAACCCTCTGTGCCTCTTTCTTTCCAGAATGAAAATAAAATAGAGTCTCAATCCGGAACAAACTAATTTCCCGCAGTTAAAAACAGTGATACAGATAGTCCTCAACCCAGGACTGGGCAGTTAGTGATTATTCAAAGTTACGACGGACTTCTCCAGGCCTTCTGCCAAACCAGATTTGAACTTCCAATGGGCGGATCCCCCTGCAGTCATGTGATCGCATTTTGGACACTTGGAAAGTGTCCTGCAATCTGTGACTTTTTTTTTTGCTGAAAAACACCCCTTGTGGACAATGTATTCACTTAATGACAGCTGCAAAAATGAATGTAATCACATGGTGACCTGCTTAACGACCGGCATGACTTATGACTGTAATTCTGGGCTTTATGATGGTCATAAGTCCAGGACTCCTGTAGTCCCATTTAAACACTCAAATTGTCTACTACACTCAAGGGAGAGTTAACGATCTTAAGATGTCTCTTCACAAATTTAATCAAAACTGTACAGACTGACTTCAAAAGCTGAAAATAAATGTGTTTTCAATCGACCTGCACCTAACATTACATGATCCAAATCTGCAATATAGAAATGGAGTTTGAAATTAAGTAGAAAATGGTAACAAGGATTGCTTTAAAGAAGGAATAAAGCAGGAAGTTCATAATCCATCTGAATTTTCTTTTGAAAATCCAAATCAAGCAATTTGATGAAGATCTCTAGACCCTATTTGCCTACTTGCTACTCAAGGAAACAGTCGTGCATAACATTCTTCCATCTGTAATTGGTGATAAAAGAGCCATTGTAGTTCTAACATATATTAAAAAAGAGCACGGTTAATGTTACCTTTGTTTACCAGTAAAGTTTGATTCGTGCATTTACCAAGCAAAGGGTGAAATGTCAAGAGTATTTTCATTATAAAGCAGTCTAGAAGTGGGCAAGTCCAGCCAACAGTTACAACTTCTCTTAATGCTAGAGAAATAGTTAAAAGAAATAGTTTATATGCAGCTTTCATTGATATAAAAGCCACACTTCTTTTGGTCCCCCATTTGTTCCCCTTAACAGACTTAGGTAAGGTAAAGGTTCCCCCGCACATGCGTGCTAGTCGTTTCCGACTCTAGGGGCCGGTGCTCATCTCCGTTTCAAAGCCGAAGAGCCAGCGCTTGTCCGAGGACGTCTCCGTGGTCATGTGGCTGGCATGACTAGACGCCAAAGGCGCACGGAACGCTGTTACCTTCCCACCGGAGTGGTCCCTATTTTTCTACTTGCATTTTTACGTGCTTTTGAACTGCTAGGTTGGCAGAAACTGGGACGAGTAACAGGCGCTCACTCTGTTACGCGGCACTTGGGATTCGACCCGCCAAACTGCCGACCTTCCGATCGACAAGCTCAGTGTCCTAACCCACTGAGCTTAAATAGTAGCAAACAAAAAATGTTTTGTCAGTAGCAAACAAAAGCTTTAAAAGCCCAGACATTGAATCTGCGCAGATTTTGAGTTGTACATTTATTCTCTCAGAGCTAACGTTTCTACTTTGGTGGAGTTTTATAGATTGGCTTTAATAAAATAAGTATGTTTTCTTGCTTTCTACTGATTTGAAACTCCCTTGTAAAGACCAAATGTGCTAATCCATCCATCTGTGTCTCCCCCAAGTGGCGGTGGTGGTCGTGATGGTGGGCTGTTCCTGGAAGGGATTAGCAAACGGTCAGGAATGTAGGCCAAGGGTGGATATTCCCAGCAGGGAGACCCAAGGGGTGAAGGTCATCCCAGCTGCCCAGCTACAGGAGATTTGGTGGCGCAGCGGTTAGAATGCAGCATTGCAGGCTGACTCAGCCCACAGCCAGGAGTTCGATCCTGACCGGCTCAAGGTTGACTCAGCCTTCCGTCCTTCTGAGGTCAGTAAAATGAGGAACCAGATTGTTGGGCAAAATGCTGATTCTGTAAACCACTTAAAAAGGGCTGTAAAGCATTATGGGGCAGTATATACGTCTAAGCCAGGGGTCTTCAAACTTGGCCCTTTTATGACTTGTGGACTTCAACTCCCAGAATTGAAGTCCACAAGTCATAAAAGGGCCAAGTTTGAAGACCCCTGCTTTAATGCATCACTTCCAAGAGGCAGAACTATCCGTGGGAATTACTGGGACCCAGAATGTCTCTGAGCAATTTCATTTCAGCACTTTAGCTGGTATGTTCTCTTGGGAGCCTCTGTGGGCCCCTGTTAGGTTTTCACCAGCTTTGCTCTTAGTTAATAATAATAATAAAGTTGGAAGGGACCTTGGAGGTCATCTAGTCCAACCCCTTGCTCAGGCAGGAAACCCTATACCATTTCAGACAAATGGCTGTCCAGTCTCTTCTTAAAAACTGCCAGTGTTGGAGCATTCACCACTTCTGGAGGCAGGTTGTTCCACTGGTTAATTGTTCTGTCAGGAAGTTTCTCCTTAGCTCTAGGTTGCTTCTCTCCTTGACTAGTTTCCATCCATTGCTTCTTGCCCTGCCTTCTGGCACTTTGGAAAATAGCTTGACTCCCTCTTTTTTGCGGCAGCCCCTGAGATATTGGAACACTGCTATCATATCCCCCCTCGTCCTTCTCTTCATTAGACTAGACATACCCAATTCCAGAAACCATTCCTTATATGTTTTAGCCTCCAGTCCCCTAATCATCTTTATTGCTCTTCTCTGCTCTCTTTCTAGAGTCCAAACATCTTTTTTACATCGTGGTGACCAAAACTGGATGCAGTATTCCAAGTGTGGCCTTACCAAGGCATTGTAAAGTGGTATTAACACTTCACGTGATCTTGGTGCTATCCGTCTGTTAATGCAGCCTAGCACTGTGTTAGCTTTTTTGGCTGTTGCAGCACACGGCTGGCTCTTATTTAAGAGATTGTCCCCTGGGACTCCGAGATCCCTCTCACAGTTACTACTATTGAGTAGCAGGTAGCAGGTAGTCCAGGAGCTCTTTCAATAGGCTGATTTGCCCGCCCTAACACAACAGGCTCTGCAGCAGTGCTAGAATTACTGCCTCTGCAGCAAGCAATGCCTCCTCTGGAAGGTTTTTGTGCTCAGCAGGAATATCTTTTGTATTTTCATGCTGTAGATCAGGGCTCTCTAAACTTGGCTGGCTGGCTGAAGAATTCTGGGAGGTGAAGTCCACAAGTCTTAAAGTTGCCAACTTTGGAAACTGCTGCTCTGGATCAATGTGGCTGGGGAATTCTGGGAGTTGGAAGTCCATGCATTTTAAAGTTGCCAAGATTGAGAAGGTCTTTTGTCTGCATTCTAGGGTGTTTAACTTCTTGTTCAGTATCAATATTGCTCATCTTCTGATCATGATTCCTGCACTTTTTAATGAACAAAAGAAATTTAGTTTTGGCTTAATTCCCTTCTAGGTTTTTGTCGCTGCAGTGACCTGTCCAGGCCAAAAGTTAGTAACAATCTTATGGTGGGCTAGCATCTTTTCTAGCCTTGAATGGGAGACTTGTCTCCCGTGAACTCAACGCTGGCCTTGGCCCCAGGTCCACTTCTGCACAGCACGGCCAAGAACTCCTTCTTTCTCTCTTGCAGTTCATCTTGAAGCACGACAAGTACCGGCATCTGCGTGAGGTGGAGCGTTTCCCCAACAGCTTCAACCCCCACCTGCCAGAGACCCTGGCCCTCCTGAAGGCTCTGCTCACCCAGGTCCTCAGCAAGCACCCCCACTCCAGTTGGGTACACATCGGGGCTGATGAGGTACGTAGAGGGTCTGCTGCATGGGTGGGAATCCCCCCCTCTCTCTCTGGACATGGTGTTTGTCTAAATGGGCAGAGAGAGCAGTTTACCATTTGTTTGAGTTAGTAGCTAAAAGAACCATCCTGCAGGCATGAAAGCTGGATCCCATTTAAAGGTAATTCCCCAAGCCCAGCATTATTCTCTGTGTTAACCTCATGCCTCAAGGTCACTTTGCCAAGATTTGAGGGCCAAAGGAGCCATTTTCTGTGGCGGGTTTAAGGTAGGTCCAGGAAATGTCTGTTGAGCACAGTGCATCTATTTTTTAGTTTGATTCTGCCCCCCTCCCCCGCCCATCCCCTCGGATTCTTCATCCCAGCCTGCCTGGGGGCCACAGTTGTGCGTGGGGTCCTCAAGTGGGTTGAAAGCAGCCACACCTTTCGGGACACGTCAAGGGCAGCAAGACATGTCCTTCTCCTCTCTGTGATAACTTTTGGGAGATTGGACAACCGTTTGTCTGAAATGGTATAGGGTTTCCTGCCTAAGCAGGGGGTTGGACTAGATGACCTCCAAGGTCCCTTCCACTTCTTTTATTCTGTTCTGTTATTACCAGTTGTTTTCCCAGTTCAGGATCCTGAGAAGTAACTCGCTTATGTGTCTCGCCCACTAAATGGTAGATTTTCTGCCTCTTCCTTTCTGGAGATGTTTTTCTCCTTTGGGGAATTAAGCAAGTAGCAAAGCAGCACATTACATTTTCCACCCTTCTGTGTCTTCCCCCCCGGGCAGGATTTCTTTGGCATTCTGACAGATCTTCCCTTTGCGCACACGCAGATAGGTGAGATCTGCTTTTGTCATCACAGAAGGAGATCATTCAGAAATGGACTCTGGGAGGTTATCCTCACATTTCACAGGGGAATAAAAAGGAGGAAATTGCATGCAAGTAGTCCTCAACCTCTGACTACGGTGGAGCCCAAATTTCTGTTGTTAAGCGAAACAATTTTTCTTGCTACATTTGTTCAGTGAATCGCTGCAGTTCATAAGCTAATAACCTGGTTGTTAAGTGAATCTGGCTTCCCCATTGATTACGCTTGTCAGAAGGTCGCAAAAGGGGATCGCGTGACCCCGGGTGCTGCAACAGTCATAAGAACGTGCCAGTTGCCAAGCGTCTTGAGTTTTGATCATGTGACCGTGGGGGATGCTACAATGGTCGTAAATGTGAAAAACGGTCATAAGTCACTTATTTCAATGCCATTGTAACTTTGAACAGTCAGTAAATAAACTGTTGTAAGTTGAGGACTACCTGTATTTCCAAAAAAGTTCCTTTAAAAGGCTGATTCCTTCTTTATTTTATTTATTTCATTTTTGCAGCTTTAGCAATTCCAAGAACATTTGGGAACAAAGCTTGTTTATCAGCCTGCTTATTAATAGCATTGACTGAGTTTCGTACAGAAAACTGTTAGAAAAGTCTTCCAAGTTACACGTGGACCTGTCTGTTACCAAAATTAGCCTCTTCAGCGTGTTAAAAACAGCAGTTGTGTATATCTGTGCTTCTGAGTTCCCAAGTTAGTTATTCACCCAAGCGTTAAGAGGCATTTATTCAATGACTTGTTTAATGTTTCTGAATAGGGAACTGAAGCAGGATGAGGCTTGGGTAGCCGTGGGTGGGGTGGGGTGGGGTGGGGTGGGGGGATCTTCAAGGAAGAGGATCTCAGGCTTGTGGACAATAGCAAGAAGTGAGAATACACTCTGTGCAGTCGCTGAGAAAAGAGTGGGGAGAAGACGTGTCCTTTGCTGACAGAAGAGCCTGCCTGTGCAAGAAGGACCTTTGAGGGACTCTTCCACTTCTGAGTGGAGTCATTCTGCCTTTTGGTAGCCCAAGCCAGAGGGAGCATTTAACAGAATAACAGAGTCAGAAGGGGCCTTGGAGGTCTTCTAGTCCAGCCCCCTGCAAAAGCAGGAGCCCCTCTACCATTCCAGACAAGTGACTGTCCAATCCCTTCTTGAAAGCCTCCAGTGATGGAGCACCCACCACTTCTGGAGGCATGCTGTTCCACTGGGTTAAGAAATTTCTCCTTAGTTCTAGGTTGCTTCTCTCCTAGATTTGAGAACTTCTGTCTGGAACAGCCCCATCTTTGTCAAGTGCAGGCGGAACCCCTCCGCCTTTCAACCCGCCTCAAAATGGGGGATTAGGATCGTTGCTTCAGCCACTGTGAAAGGGCAGAGTCTGTTGGGAGAAGGAGCCCCCGCTCCCCCACCCCCGCTCCCCGCATTGCTCAGGCACTTCTTTGGCCCTGCAGGTCTTCCACTTAGGCGAAGGAGTAGATTCAAAGAACTGGATGAGTCACAACGGGGGCGATATGGGCAAGATGTACCTGAACCACATCCGGGAGGTGGTGCACTTCATCGCCAGCCAGCCGTGGGGGCTGCAGGTGTTGCTCTGGGACGACATGCTGCGGAAGGTTGGCGTCGCAGCCATCCAAGGTCAGTGCCATCCGCCGGGACCTTCCTGGGCTGTCGCTGGGGTTAGCCTGCCTGACCTTGCAGTGGTTTTCCTTGGAACTGTTCCTGCACACCTGGGGGGTGGTGAGGTCCGTGGCTCTGATTGGTTGAGCTGCCCTTACGTCACGGAGGGTGGCTGGGCAAGCAAAACATTTGGGGAGGCAGGGCGGGGCTGGTCATAGAGAAGAGTAGGAGAGACAGGCCAACATGTGCACGAAGCAGCTCAAGAGAAGCAGGGAGGGGTCAGGAGACAGGGTGGGCAGAAGAGAGACCCCCACTGCCGAGAGAAACTGCAAAAGAAGGCCCAGAGAAGTTGACCCCTTGACGTGAAACCGCCCACCCGATCCTCGGCTGCAGGGCCTTCATTCTTCATTCAGGGTTATGGGCTTGCAGGAGCCGCCTGTGCATCTCACCCAAGAACTGATGTCTTTCAGATTCCGGCATTGCCAAACACGCGTCTCCCGTGCTGTGGTTTTACGCTCCAGACTTTGATCCCCAGCAAATAGGTTGGCTTCCCATCTTTTCTTCCCATCTCTTTGCAGCGCACGTAGGGAGGTTAAAGCAGTTTAAGAAAAGATGTTTTCGTTTCTTGAAAGGACCCCTGGCTTTCTTTGAAGGCCCAGTTGGCAAAGTCCCCTAACTTTAATCCCTCCCAGTCACGATCCTGTGCGCTTGGCGTGTCTGAGAAAGGCTCTGGAGGTCGCTTCGCGCAGGGACCCCACAGGCCCCTCAAAAGGGGGGAGCTCCTGGGCACCTCTTCAGCTCTGAGCAGCCCGCAGCCCAGGGCTGGCGTTGAGCATGGGCGATCCTCTCTCTCTCTCTTTACTCTAGGAAGGTACATTGAAAAGTACGCCGAGTGCGGCTTTCCAACCATCTGGTTTGCGAGCGCCTTCAAAGGCACCACGGGCCCCGCCCAGGCCTGGACCCCCTTAAACACCCACCTGCAGAACCATCTGCGATGGCTGAAAGTCATGAAAGTCATGGAGAAGATGCCCTCCATCCATTTCCAGGGCATCGTACTCACCGGCTGGCAAAGGCAAGTGTGTGTGGGGGGGGGGAGTGTCTGTTTGGCCTCCCCAGGAACCGCAGCCCTCCGTCAGCTGCCCCTGGAGGAGAAGAAGGGCCCAGCCTGGCTTCAGGGCTCCTCCACAGGCAGCAGAGCCGTCTGCCGAGGCTTCAGGCAGGTGGGGTTTCCTTTGGGCTTCGCCAGGGGAAGGCTGGCAGAGGCAGAACCGCTCCCCCCTCCCAGCCTTGTTTAGCTCTACAGGGGGACCGGAGTCGCAGGGGGTCCAAAGGCTGAGCTGAGGGGTGGCTTGTGCCATTGCCCTCCCAAAAGAAATGCCCAGGCATAGCACCCCCTCTTCCCGTGAGACCCCTCCCACCCCACCCAAAAGAAGAAAGAGGCCCTCTGCAGCCTGAGGTCTCTCCTCTTGCCCCCCCTCCAGTTCTTGCCTTTTGCATTGCCAGCGAGGAGAAGGAGATCTACTGTCCGGATAGGCGAAAATGGGGGGATCCATTTCTGTTTCTCTGTGCAGGTACGACCACTACTCTGCTTTGTGCGAGCTGCTACCTGTCGGGATCCCCTCTCTGGCCGTGTGCTTGCAGACCCTCGTGAACGGTGAGGGGGGAGCCTGGGCATTTGCGGGCAGGGGGAAGGTGGGTAGGAACATTTCCAAGTTGCAGAGAACCACCCAGTGGAGACAATGCAAACTATTGGACTGTGTGTGTGTGTGTGTGTGTGTGTGTGTGTGTGTGTGTGTGTCTCCACTCACCTCTCCTAGGGCAGCCACTCTGCCATTGGCAGGACTTTGGTGCCCTCAAGTGGTGCATTGAAGAACAGCTGCCTCCTCCACAAATGGCTAGAGCCGCCTCTCTCAGGTGGTCCCGGCATGCCTGGCCCCCTCCAGCTGCCCTCCAAAAGCCCTGCCAGAAGGGGGGCTGGAGTCCCCCCTCCCTCGTGGAGAAAGAGGTGCAGTGCTTGCGTCTCAGAAAACGCTTTTCCTAAATTCTGTTTGATTGGGAGAAATCTTCCTTCTCGTACTTGAGGGATTGTTTAAATTATTTCATTACAAGCGTATGAAGAGTTAAAAACTATTTTTTTGTGATACATAATTAATTTCTGTGAGGAAGGGTGCAGTGTGTGCTCTTAAAGCATACACGGAATGCCAGCACAGCAGGGGGCTGGACAGCTCCAGGCTAGAACCGCTTTTGGCGGGAAAGCCTGAATAGGGCGAGTCGTTGGCAGCCCCAGGGCATGGTCAGCTCTGGCGGGAAGCCAGGGTTTAAATCCATTGGCCACCTGCACTGGCGGGAAGCCCAGGTTTGAATCTATTGGTCGCGATTCATCTGGGCAGGTATAAAGAGACACCAGGTAACCCCTTCGCCCCAGCTTCATTCCTGATCCAATAAAGAAGTACTACCCAGGACCCAGATTGTTGGGGGCAATAAGCTGACTTTGTAATAATGCCGCTTGGGGGGTGTGTGTGTGTGTGAAAGCCCTAATAAGCAGGCATATACATAGAATGGAGGCTACTGCTAAGCTTGTAAGCCGCCCTGAGTCTTCGGAGAAGGGCAGGATATAAATGGAATTTAAAAAATAAATAAATAAGTGTCCGTCTCTCTGTGCGACCACGCGACATTGCAGCTAGGCAGGGCCACTTGAAGTGATTAAAACGGATCAAATGACCGGCTCTTGCCTCATCCCAAGAAGCCAGAATGCCTGGTTTGAGCCAGGCCAGCCTGGTAAAGGAACTCAGCCAGGCTGGTTTGTAAAATCTGGTTTCTGGCAGATGGGTAGATAGGGATTCCTGAGTGTGAGCAGGGCTGGGTTTTCTACACATTTCCTGTGTCGGGGTGCTTAAGGGGTGAAGGGGGTCCCTTAGCCAGATGTTCAGAAAAACCGACCACGTCCTCAGCTACGCCCATCATGGCTCTCAGGCTCAAAGAGAAAATTGCCCAGCCTGGTTCCTGCCACTCCCGGCGGTGTTAGCTCAGTCAAGGTTAGCTCCACATAGGCAGGTTGTGGCTTTGTGCAACGTCTGATCTGGGTCAGGGATTACAGAGGCATAAATTAAAGAGCTGGCAGAACAACTGGCGGACGAGGGCTGCCTTTGTGGAGCAGGGCAGGGAGGGATGAGGTGGTGGGCAGGGACCAGTCAGGAGTCAAAAAAATCCCGTGCTGATTTGGGGGGGGCGCACCCGAAAGGCACCTGTTGCTGTTGCAAGCCCCTTTTCCAGGACTCTGCCAGGGCCCTCTGATGCCCACGTGCCTGGCACTCCCCCCACCTCCCAGAAGTGATCTGGGAAGTTGTCTGAACAAAAGTCCAAGGAAGGGGCAGACCCTCCACCCCCAGGCCCCAGTTCTTCTTTGAAGAGAGGGGGGACTTCGTTTCCTCCCTGGGCCAAAGTGTCCTGCCCTCTCCCCTCTTGCCTGAGGGCACCACAAGGGCCTCCCCCCTCCCTCCAGACACCCCCACCTGGCAAAGTGCAAAGGCCATTTAAAGCGGACTCTCTCCTCCGTGTCCTGTCTTCTCTGGGGCGGCCTTGCCACCCAGCACTACGCCAGGGCATCCCCCCCACCCCGGCTACTGTGCTGCTTGGGGCAGCCAGATCAAGGGCAGATTACAGGCAGTCCTCACCTTAGGGCCACAACTGAGCCCAAAATTTCTGTTGTTAAGCGAGACAGATGTTAAGTGAACTTTTTTCCCATTTTTACGACCTTTCTTGCCACGGTTGTTAAGCGAATCACTGCAGTCGCTAAGTGAATCTGGATCCCACATTGACTTTGCTCGTCAGAAGGTTGCCAAAGGTCACATAACCCTAGGACGCTGTGTCCGTCATAAATACGAGTCAATGGCCAAGCATCCGGATTTCGATCACGTGATCATGGGGATGCTGCAAAGGTCATAAGTGTGGAAAACAGTCACAAGGAACTTTTTCCAGTGCCGCTGTAACTTTGAATTGTGGCTAAATGAACTGTTGTACCATGTTGTGTGTAGACAAGTCTGTGTTTAGGGGCAGCACAGCTGTTTTCTCTGGGTTACCTTGCTGTGGCTCCACACAGCTGCCAGCCACGTCTCCCCCAGGCCAGGCAGGCAGGCAGCGGGGCAGAGCCCCTTCCTCACTGGCCCCTCCCCGCTCCTTCTGTCCCTCAGGAGGCTTCACCGAGGCTGCCAAAAAGAAAGTCCTGGCCATGCTCGGCTTCCAGAACCTGCACCTGGAAAAGAGCACCTGGTGCGTATACAAAAGGGGTCGAGGTGAGGGTGGAGGCTGGTTACGGGGTCTGCCTTTAAGTCAGCCGTTCCTAGCCCAAGGGTACTCCAAAGCTCATCACCCCTAGCCAGGGGAGGCCACGATGGGCTACAAACGGCTGGGCTAAGAGCCTGGGCAGCTGTGGGGGAGTCTTTCTTCAGTGCCCATTGTGAAAAATGCCACTTTCCGAACTGGAGAAAATGGAAGGCAGCCGCTCGCATCCCAGAGTTGCCGCTGAAAATCTTGTGTCTTCCCAGCGAAGGAACCGGGGCGTTTCCGGGCTCCGATATCTACCGCATGGTGGAGCAAGTGGACGGCCAGCTGAAGGACTCGGTCACCAAAGTCTTGGAGGAGGAAAGGTGGGTGCCACGGCAGGAGGGCCCCCGGTGCCCCACAACATTGGCCTGGCCAGGAGGTGGGCCGGGCCCCAGGTTCCCCTTGTCTCCTCCCCGCTTGCCCCGTTCCAAGGCTGAACCGCCCCTCATTCTGGAGGGCAAGGAAGTGGGATGCATCTTCCCAGAGGGGGCCTTGGTTTGGGGCTCCTCAAGGTCAGAGAGAAGTCGGTGGTTCTGCCCCCCCCCAGCAGAGATCTTTTATCTGAAGTTCTTAGGAGGAACCTTGCTCCTGTTTGGCTGTACCTCCTGCTCTCTTCACAGCTGGTCCCCGACTTACGACTACAATTGAACCCCAAATTTCTGTGGCTAAGCAAGATAGTTGTTAAGTGAATTCTGCCCCATTTTAAGACCTTTCTTAAAGGTCTTAAAGTTGTTAAGTGAATCACTGCAGTTGCTACGTTGGTAACACGATTGTTAAGTGAATCTGGCTTCCCCGTTGACTTTGCTTGTCAGAAGGGCTCAAAAGGGGGCAATTGTCACAAATCCCAAAGATGCTTTTCAAAAGGCAACTGGACTTCCTTGGTTTTTTTCCTTGAAAACCTTTCGCTTCTCCTCCAAGAAGCTTCTTCAGTTCTCCCGAAATGGCTGGGGAATTCTGGGAGTTGAAGTTCATCCAACTTAAAGTGGCCAAGGTGGATAAACACTGGAGTAGTCTATTTAAACTTGTGTGTGTGTGTGTGTGTGTGTGTGTGTGTGTTTGTGTGTGTTGATACAAGCAGCTAAGGGCAGGGCCAGGGACAGAGAGCCATAATCTTTTAAGGCTAGAGTTAAGAGCAGCGGTGGGATTCAAATATGTGAACCACCGGTTCTCTGCGTGGATGCCGCTTCCAGAAGTCCACTCTGGGCCCGGGCAACAAAAAATTAGCTACCGGTTCTGCCGAAGTGGTGCGAACTGGCTGAATCCCACCACTGGTTAAGAGCCGTGGTGGCGCAGTGGTTAGAATGCAGTATTGCAGGCAAAATCTGTGCACTGCCAAGAGTTCGATCCTGACCAGCTCAAGGTTGAGCCTTCCATCCTTCTGAGGTTGTTAAACTGAGGACCCAGATTGTTGGGGTAAGATGCTAACTTTGTAAAACCACCCATTGAGTGCTATAAAGCACTATGAAGCAGTATATAAATCTAAGTGCTATTGCTATAACTTTATGGCTGCTGTCCAGTTCCAAGGACTCAGGCAGGATCATCGCCTCTTTCAAGTCTCTCCTTGTCTCACTCGCTAGGATTTCATCCAAGCTTCACCGAATCTTTTTTATTTCTCTAATCATGCAGCTCCATCAAGGGATGGTTCAGCCCGTATCACCGCAAGCATCAGTTCGGCAACCCACGAAACATGGAAAGCTTCGGCAGCAAAGTGCTCAAGTGAGTGGACAGCTGAGTGGCTGGATCCCAGAGAGGGTGGGATCCCAGCCCAGTTCTTCTCTCTCCCCATATGTGGGTAAAAAGCACAAATCTTTCCCTTTAGTGGAATTTCCCTATCAAATTCAGTTCGTTTTCAAGAGAAATTGCATCTTCCAAGAGCTGGCCTTGGAAGATGGATGCAAAGAGGAAGGAAGGCAAATATCTTGGAAGATTTTTTTTTTTTTTGGTAAAAAAAAAACAGTCTGTCACTGAATGAGGATATGCAGAATGCCCCGAGCGATGGCTGGCTGGGGAATTCTGGAAGTCCACAAGTCTTAACGCTGCCAAGGATGGAGAGCCCTGCTCTAAGAGGCCAAAGGGCCCTTAATGACACAGGTGCCCCCTCCCTCCCAGGCTCAGACAGGTATCCCGCTCTTCCCCCCAGGGTCCATGAAGACTGGGAGAACGTCATCCAGACTCTGCGCTCGCACCTGGAGAGCATCTACTTCCCTGACGCCGTGGAGGAGTGGATGGAGGAGAACGTCAACCCTCACATGGACCGCCTGCGCGAGTTTGTCCGGGACTTCAAGGAAGTCATCCGCCTGAATGCCCGGCCAAAGACCCTCTAGGGAAGGGCCCCTTCCCAGGCACAAAGAGGGGGCCCATTCGTGGTTCAGTCCAACTTGGTTTTTCAAACTTGAGAGAACACGGGGCTTCCAGAACAGGGTTGAGTGCCTCTTCTTGTGCTTGGCCACCACTTGATGGATTCCTCCCAGGTTGGCACCTCCCCCCTCCCCCCTGGAGAAGGTGAATCTGTGGACCTATTTGGAGGGGGGAGTAGAATTTCTGGTGGTGGGCTTTCTGGATGGAAGAGTTTTGGCCCTGATTTCCATTCCTTTCTATTTCTTCCTTTTCAATGCAGTTTAGTGCTCTTGGAACTGGCACTGTTGGTGTCTGGCCTTCACCCCAGTGCTCTCCTGGGCAGAGAAAGTGCCACAGGGATGTGGGGAACGACTGCCACGTTCTGACAGAGACGGAGGTGGGGGCATTGCTGAATGATGTTCAGTTTTCATCTTTCCAGCACCCTCCTTTGAAAGTCCCTCCTCTTGCCTGAAAATTGTTAGATTAACTTTTTCCCCACTGAGACTTGAAATCTATTCTCATCTTTCATCGGTCACAAGATTCTTCGTTTTGCTGGGAGAAAAAAAACGACAGTTTTTGCTCAGCTGTAGTCAGAGTAGTGCAGTGGTAGCATCTTGGAATGGAGGCAACAAACTGGGGGACAGAGAGACTTTGAAGCTTCCTTCAGAGTCAGCAGACCAGGCCAAAGACTTGTTCCTTGGTGGTAACCAAGTTCTCCAGAACATGAGAAGGAAGGAACAAGGAAGCAGCCCTGGGGAGGGGGCGAAACATCCACGCCACGTCTGGCTGCTGCCCCCACCCTGTGGGGCAGCTTCCAGGCTCTCTTGCCCCTTTCAGAATTTGGCTTGCCAAAGGCCCGAAGCTGCCTTGCAGGCCTCTAAGCTAAAATCTTCCTGTCATTGTGGACTGTGAATTTGCTTTCTCAGGGGTCCCATTTGCCACCCACCCTAGTGTCTTGGTGAGATCCCTCCCCTTATCACTAGGGAAGGGGAGGAAGGGGTTGGAGAGAAATGGGAATTGCAAAGGCAATGCCCCCCCGCCACCCAGTCTTCCTGCCGAACCGGGGTGGGGGGAGCCCTCTGTCTCCTGCTTGCAGCTGCCTGTCCCAGGGTATTGCTAGCTGAGTTGGTTCCTGGGCAGCCCAAGTGATTGGCAGGCGTGTAACCCAGCTCCCTGCAAAGTGCCAGGTGGAGGCGAGTGAGAGAGCAGCCAGGCAAGCGCCATCTGGCGGAGGTGAGTGGAGATAACAGGTAGCCCTGGCAGGTGGGAAATCCCCTCCAGAGAGCCCCTGCTGGTCCCCGGATCCTGCCTTGCTTCTCTTTGCTGCTCGTATCCCAGGGCAGGGAATGGCATACAGGAGGGGCTCTGCTAAGCCTGTGGCTTGTCTCGTAATCCTGTCTTGGCTGGCGGCCAGAGTCTGTGTGCAAGTGGCCCAGAGCTGCTGTTCGGAGCCTCCTGCACTGCACATAAGTCCTTGGCTCCTGCAATTGTGGGGCAGACCCAGAGAGGTGAGGCATGGATCCCCCTGGCTGCTTTCCCCAAGGGAGGAGGGGGGGATCTGGGTTCCTGCGTGGTCTCTGCCAAGGAAAGCAGGAGGAGCTGCCTGCCCATTCCCCCCTTCCCAGAAGGGCAGCTGTGGTTCCCTTCCCACCAGGAGAGTCGCTCGGGTTGCTGAAGGATCTGTTTTATAAGGCGGACTCGGAGTTAGTTGCTGCCTTGAAGAGTTAATTGTGCAGGAGAGTTGCTTCTGTGGTACCAAGGACAATAAAGTATTTTTTGTAAGGATGGGCTCCTCTGTTGGCAAAAGCCAGTTAAGTGGGGAGTTGCAGGACCTGTGGTGACCCCCCAGCTCCTGGTTCAAATGAGGGAGGGTTCTTGAGGAGGGGTTGCATAGAGCTTCACAGTGGCCTCGAGAAACTGTGCTATACTAATGTCAAAACACGGCATTAAAGCCATTTTAGATTTTTAGAAAAAGCTACACAACCATTGAGATTAATCACGGGGGAGCAACATTATTCAGAGACTAATAGTGAAAAAGTTGCACTGCTTCACACGTTGACTTATTTAGGAACAAAATATGTAAACCAGCCAGGTAAGCTCACAGACTTTGCAAAGCCATGTTGTGTGAGCTCAGCTCTTGTGGTTATGCAAACTCAGCCAGTTGTGGTTTAATAATGAAACGTGGCTCAGCAAGATTCCTAAACCAAGGAATTAGGTGTCTATCGAGAACTCAGCTATTCGCCGTCTGTGCTGAAAGTTCATTTTTCTGTAGCTAATAAGCAGGTTCCTCCAAATCCACCCCACCTCAAGAATGCAGAAATATTGCGGGGTGGGGTGGGTGGGTGGGTGTGGTTTCCATCCTGGCAGGGCCTGGAGGGTTCAAATTAGGTGCTTCTGTGGCTTCTCTGCAATGCCACAAGAGCCGAGGGCCAGAGAGGCTTCTAGCTTAGCAGCTGACTTTCTGATAAGGACCCGATCTGGGTCCAGAAACAATATCCGTTTCAGCCTTGCGCTTCCTCTGCCATTTGCTGATCGGGGGCAGCTGATTGACACAGAGTTGTGTGTCTGCTCCCGTGGCTGTTTTCAGCTCCTGGGATCAAAAATAATTCACTAGCAAAATGAGGACAGAAGCCCTTTCGTGAAGGTGGCCGGTCCTTCCCTAAGTTTTCAGCTTCCCCGAAGTGGCCATAATTTTTATTTTAATGCCTCTACGCTGCAGATTAAGCCTGGGAAAAGACCCAGAGGCCAGTGCCCTGTCTGCGATTCCGAAAGTCAGAATCATGTGGTGGTCCCCGTGGTGCTGGTGTCTCTCTCTCCCCCCCCCCCCCCCGTAGGGGCAAAGGTTGCCTTGAAAGAAGCAGGAGAGCAGAAGCGCCTTTGAACTCTGATCTTGGAGAAAACAGCAAGGAAACAAACCCATGAATCATTGATCAAATCGACCCAGATTCTCACTCAAGGCACAAATGACCGGTCTCAAGTTCTCATGTTTAAACATATTCTGTGCAAGCCTGGAGAAATCTCTAAAGTTGGGAAGGGTGGAAGGAAAGAAGAGGATGACCAGCAGGATAGATTCAATTGGATAGATTGAATTACAACTGCAATTAATTCACTGGGATGCCTAAAAGTTCAGGTGGAGGACAGATCAGCTGGCTCCTGAGAATGTCAGCCTCTGGTTGCTAAGAGTTAGCACCAGCTTCAGGGCACCTAATTAACCAGTCTAGCCTGCCTTTCCATTCCAGGTAAAAATACTCAAGGCTGGTATTCACAGAACGATGTGAATAAAAAGAAATCATGTGTTCAAATGCAGGTAAAGGTGAGCTTCTGCCCAAGAAGTTACCTCTTAAACATTTAAACATACTTGAAGGTTTTGAGTATATGCATTTCTTTTATAGGTGGTGGGAGTCATTGGCGGCGTTGGGAAATTCAGGGGACCTGCATAGGTGACCATGATCCAAAAAAGTTGTTGAGACTTTAGAAAGGGTGCAGAGAAGAGCAAGAAAGATGAGCAGGGCACTGGAGGCTAAAACATGAAGAACACTGGCAGGAATTCGGTCTGTCTAGCCCAGGGGTAGGCAACCTTGGCTCTTTTATGAGTCATGGACTTCAGCTCCCAGAATTCCTGAGTCAGCATAGCTGACTCAGGAATTCTGGGAGTTGAAGTCCATGACTCATAAAAGAGCCGAGGTTGCCTACCCCTGGTCTAGCCTAATGAAAAGGATTAGGGGTGATAGGTTAGCAGTCTTCCCACATTTGAGGAGCTGTCACAGAGGAAGGGGTCAACCTATTCTCCAAAGCACCTGAAGGCAGAACAAGAAGTAACAGATGGAAACTTATCAAAGAGAGAAGCAACCTGGAATTAAGGAGAAACTTCCTGACAGTGAGAACAATCAAACAGTGGAACAGCTTCCCTCCAGAAGTTGTGGGTGCTCCATCACTGGAGGTTTTTAAGAAGAAACTGGACCGTTGAATAAAAGAGAAGAGGAGAAGAGAAGCTGGAAGGGACTTTGGAGGTCTTCTAGTCCAGCCCCCTGCTCAAGCAGGAGAACCTATACCATCTCAGGTGATTGTCCAGTCTCTTCTTAAAAACCTCCAGTGATGGAGCACCAATGATTTCTGGTGGAAAGCTGTTCCACTGGTTAATTGTCCTCACTGTCAGGAACTTTCTCCTTAATTCCAGGTTGCTTCTCTCTCTGGTCAGTTTCCAACCATTGTTTCTTGTCCTTCCCTCTGATGCTTTGGAGAATAATTTGACCCCCTCTTTTTGTCATTTGTCTGGAACGATACAGGGTTTCCTACTTGAGCGGGGGTTGGACTACAAGACCTCCAAAGTCCCTTCCAATTCTGTTATTCTATACTGTCTGGCTGTTCAGGTAGAGGAGCAGCCGAGCAGGTAATTCCCCATCTTCCAGTCCACCCAGGCGGGAGGAGGCCCTACAGGTGCCCCCCGTCCCCAAGCAAGAAGAGTCTTCCGACTCCTGAGCTGGTTCTTTTCAGCGGAAGAAATATGCGCTCGGTCCCCAGTAAAGAATCTGGGTCATTCTCGCACGAGCAGAGCGGCTCTCCTGAAAGGCGACGTGCCTCTTTGGCACAAAGGCAGCCAGCTTTGTCTGCTGCAGGGAAGAGCTGCCTTCCGCCCGGATGAGGCCAAGTCCCTGTGGCAGATGCTAATCCCCGGAACGGTCCTCTGGCCCTCAGCCTGCAGCCTTCCCTGGGCAAAAGACCTGGATGAAAAGGCAGCCATTCCTTATGCTTAGGAAGCTCTAGTGCAGGGGTAGGCAACCTCCGCTCTTTTATGACTCATGGACTTCAACTCCCAGAATTCCTGAGCCAGCATGGCTCCGCTTGGAAACCTCTCCCTTTTCCCTCAGCATGGCTGGCTCAGGAATTCTGGGAGTTGAAGTCCATGAGTCATAAAAGAGCGGAGGTTGCCTACCCCTGCTCTAGTGCAAGGAGAAAAGATCCCTCAAGGGAAACGTCTAGAGCTGTTTTTCTCCACTTCCTCAACTTTAAGAAGGGGGCACTTCAACTCCCAAAGTTCCCCAGCCAGCTATGGGAGTTGAAGTCACCCTTCCTAACGTTGAGGAGGTGGAGAAAGCCTGTGACAGAGGACATGAAATCCCATTTGTGCTCAGAAGAGCAGGGGCCACAAGGGAAATGGAAGGGGGTTAGTCCTCTTTCTGAGAGTCATTGAGGCCACTTGGAGGCTTATTTGTGCCCTCAGGGTCGCCTGAATCCTATCGTCCAGGAGCCTCCAACCTTGGCAACTTTTACGACTTGTGGACTTCAGCTCCCAGAAATCCTCAGCCAGAGGAATTCTGGGAGTTGAAGTCCACAAGTCAGCCAGAGGAATTCTGGGAGTTGAAGTCCACAAGTGGTAAAGTTGCCATGGTTGGAGACCCCTGCCTGTACTCTGCAATTTTCCTGGAAATCCTTCCATTCTCCACCATTCAATCAGAACTGAAGAAGCTTCTTGGATGAAAAGTGAAATGTCTTCAAGCAAAACAAGAAAGTCCAGTTATCTTTTGAAAGAAAGCATCTTTGGGACAACCAGGACCTGGATGACTGAGAATCTCCACAGATGTTGACCCTGGGGAACAAGTTCTGAAAATTCCTAGTAGCTAGCTCAGGGGTAGGCAACTGTGGCTCTTTTATGACTCGTGGACTTGGCTCATGGCTGGCTCAGGAATTCTGGGAGTTGAAGTCCACGAGTCATAAAAGAGCCACAGTTGCCTACCCCTGAGCTAGATAATATATGTCCAGTAATATTTCTAGAATAATTTATTTTCAGGTGTATATTTACTAGTCAAAAAACAGGCAAATTGAAATGTCTTTTCCCTTCCTGGAAACTGCATAGTATAGTCGCTGGCCTAGAAGACTCAACCAAGCCACACATGATTTGTAAGCAGATTTATATTTATTTATGATTACTTATATATTTTATTATTATTATTATTATTATTATTATTATTATTATTATTATTATTATTATTATTATTTAATTATGTATTATGATTTGGCTTATTCCCTTCAGGATCCACTTCACAGCCAAAAGCTGCCTGGCCCGTGCCATTAAAGAGCGGGCCCCATAGCGTTCACCAGCTTCCCTCCCCCTCCCCCCACCCCATCTGTGCTTTTAAATATTTTTTAAAATATACTTTTGATGAAAAAATAAAATAAAAACACCAGCTTCATCTTTCCTTCCAAAGAACCCTTTGGGATCCCCCTGGCACTCTCAGGCCGTCCTTGAAAACAGAAATAAAAAGATAAAGGAGATCTGGAGGACGGAGCGGATCGGTGGGTTTGGGGAATGGCCGAGAGAATCTCTGCCCAGCTGACCACAGAGGTCCAAATACCCAAAATGGAGCCCCTAACGCAGTCTGATTTCACTCTCGGAGAGATCTGTGCAGTCTTCTTGGCAAGGTCTTTCAGACGTGGTTTGCCATTGCTGCCTTCCTCGCCGAAAGCGGGTGAGTGGCCCAAGGTCACCCAGCTGGCTTTGTGCCCACGGTGGGACTAGAACTCCCGGTCTCCCAGTTTCACCACCACCCCAGCCTGTTTCTCATCCTGTAGTTGCACACACTTTTTTGAGGGTACCAGTGGATAGTTGGGTGAGGGGGAAAGAGGGAGAGAGATGAGTTTGTTTTAACAAGCGATAGTGAATTTCTTGAGGCTGAGGCTCTTCTGGCCTCATCCCATGCTCAGCCTCTTTACAAAACCTCCCTGGACTCTGATGGAAAGGCTGGGCCCTTCCTTCCGAGCCCCATTTGCTCTTGGGGGTATCTTTGGAGAAGGCCGTTCAGGGCCTGGGCGATGCCAAGGAGTTGAGGCCTGTCCTGGGTCAGGATTCCTCCAAAATGGCTCTCCAGAGTGCTCTCATGTCCTCCCTTTGAGAAGCGATGCCTCTGGACTCAGATGGTCTTCTGAAGGTCTCCAGGAAATCTGCGGATAGAGACGTTGGGGGCCTGGTTTTCACAGATTGTCAGGGAGAGGACTACTCTCCAACCCTTTTCCCAGGGCAAGGCTCGCTCCCCTGCCCCCAACAGGAACAGAGTCCCACCAGGAGGGATGGAAGTGGACACCAGCCAGGCTGCAGGTGGTTAGAGAGAAGATGGGACCCTCACCCCAGCCTTTGGCCATCTCAGCATGGAGAAGTGCAAAAACATCCCCCCTACCAGCCTTCGCTTCTCTGGAAAGAATTTGGGAAACAAATTCGATTTCAGAGAGAATAAGAACTGTTAGGGAAAACAGAAGAAAAATGTCTGCTTGGCGGTGAGTGAGATGGGTCTGCTTTCTAGCCCAGATCTGCTTCTTCTCTTACAGACCCTCCCGCCTTTTGCCCCCGAGGGTGGAATCTCCAACATGGCTGATTGGTACCTAGCCTCATCTTGGGCCAGTTTCCTTAAGATTCCTCAAACGATACCGTTCTTCTTCCTCTCCTGAAACTCTGGAATCTGGTTTTATGCAAAGGAGATAATTGGCTAGATAAAAGAAGGTCTGTCCTGCATTGTGTCATCCATATACAGTAGTTCTCGACGTACGATCACAAATTTTGAGCTCAACATTTCTCTTGCTAAGTGAGACAGTTGTTAAGTGAGTTTTGCCACATTTTGCAACCTTTCTTTTCACAGTTCTTAAGTGAACCATTTAAGTTAGTAACACAGTTATTAATTGAATCTGGCTTCCCTGTTGACTTTTCACGTCACAAGGTTGCAAACGGTGATTACATGACCCTGGGACACAAATATGAACCCGTTGCCAAGCGTCTGGATTTTGATTACACGACCATGGGGATGCTGCAACAGTCATAAGTGTAGGAAAAGGGTCATGTCAGTTTTTCCCAGTGCTGTTGTTAACTTTCGTTACAAATGGTTGTGAGTCAGGGACTACCTGTATGGAATACAACATCACAGAAAAGCATTCTCTGTGCACCACCCGCCTTCCTGCCCCAATTTCCAGATGTTGTAGGAGGAGCGACGTGTTAGTCATGGCAGCAAAACATTGGAAGCATCCTGAGAGTCCCTTTTCCAAATGGTATCCAAAGACATCGGCTCAGCAAAGTTTCTGCCTTTTAATAAAATGTGCTCATTTGAAAAGGTGCCTTTTTTTGCTTTTAAGATGCCGGTCTTGGCATACATTGGCCAAAGGTGTTCCTCTGCTTTCTCCAAAGAAGAAACAAGGCCATCCTGAAGAGGACAGAGGGTCAGGGGAGGGCAAATCAGCCACCGAAGGCCATTGCCCAAGCCAAGAATTGCTCATTGGACAAAAGTTTCATTCTCCAACTGAGACTCTTCTAAGATGGGGAATGAATCCCCTGTGGATCGCTCTCCTTATGCAGGATATTTTAAGCAGCCTTTCTCAACCTTGGCAGCTTTCCCATGGGTAGACTTCAGCTCCCAGAATTCTGCAGCTGGCTGGGAATTCTGGGAGTTGAAATCCACCCATCCCAAAGCCACCAAAGTAGTCTGAGCAACATTGCCCTGATTTTTGGAAAAAGAACCTTTTTATTTACAAATGGCAGGGAAGGAGGATGCTGGGGATTATCTGGCAGTCGTTTTAGGGAAGCTTATCCTAGTCCAGGAGAAGAAATGGAGCCTTGGTTACTTCAGCCCCACCATTAACTGAGAATCCTGCCCGTTTCTCTGGAACTGTCAGCCCCTCTCTTAGAAATTGGGGGGAGGGGGCTCCGCAAGACCCCCTTGTCTCTTGAAGGGCCAGGTGGGGATAGCAACAGCCAAAGGTCCTGTCTGGACTCACTGCAAGTTGACTCGCCGGTCCTCAAAGACAGCCAGAGGCTGGATTCACCCAGCACAATAAACCACAGCTTGTTTTAAACAAGGTTTGTCGCAAAAAACATCAGTGGCTAGGTACGCACATGGTACAAAACGCGATGGCACCAAGTGATCGCAACCAACTCGGGAGTTTTGCAGAGCGTGGAAACCCACCAGGGAGCCGGCTCGGCAGCTGCTGCGCTTGGGAGTAGCCGAGGGGCAGGGAAAAGCTCTGGGTTCAGGTCTCCACCAGGCGATTTGGATTTGCCAGAGCTGATCAGCTGCCACCATCGCTGTGTGTGTGTGTGTGGGGGGGGGAGAGCTGGACCGATTTCCTCGGAGAAAACCGGGGACAGCCGAGGGGGCCCCGCTGGTCCCTTGCCCTCCATCATCCCCTCCCGCTTCAGACCCGTCCTGGTTGCAGGAATCGCCTCCCGTGCGATCCACCCCGCAGCTGCCCGAGGTCCCGCAGCTCCCGCCCGCCCTTCGGAGCCCTTCGCTCCCATCCAAGGAGTCTGGCGGCCGCGGGCGGCGTCCCCGCTCGGCTCCCCCTTCCTCCCGCGCGCTCGGAGTCCCGCTCCGTCCCCCGGTTGGGATCCGGCGGCAGGAGCTCCGGCCAGGCCCTCTGCACATGTTCGGCGGCCTCCCTTCGCAGCAGAGACGCCGACTCCACGAGGACTCGGGCGCCGTTCAACGCCCCGCGGCTCCGCCGCCGGCACGGAGCGCGCCCGCCCGCCGAGCGCTCTGCACGTCCGTAGAGGCTCCCTCGCCCGGCTCCGCGCGGCTCCCCGATGAGCGGGCGCGGGCCTTCCGGGGAGGGGGCTCCGCCGCGCCCCCCGCCCGAGCCGCGCGAAGCGGGAGCCGCCTCCTTCGCCAGCGACGCCCCGGCAGGACCGCGGCGGCGGCGGCGGCGGCGGCGCAGGAGAGGCGAGCCAGGCGCAGCTCCGGCGCGCCCGGCCATGGAGGGCTCGTCGCCGGCTCCGGCGGCAGCGGCGGGGAGCCGGTCCGGCCCGAGCCGGCAGGAGTGAGGACGCCGCCGCCGCCGCCTTCGCCGCCGCCGCAGAGGAGGAGGCGGCGGTGGCTGTGCTGAGCGAGCCCCCGCCGGAGCCCGGCAGCCGAGTTGTCCCCGCCCGCCGGCGAGGCGCTGCGCCCCGGCCGCGCGTCTCCATTGCGCGTCGCCACCGCGGTAGCCGCTGCAGCAAAGGAGCCGCCGCCGCCCCGTCCCGCCCCGAGCCCGCAGCTCCCGCAGCTCCGCCGCCCCGATCCCGCCGGCTGGGGCGCGGCCGGGCATGAGCCGCCCCTGAGGACCCCGCCCGGGCCAGCCCCGCAGCCCAGCCCAGCCCCGCCGCCGCCGCCGCCGCCGCTCGCCATGGGCAAGGACCAGGAGCTGATGCAGGCGGTGAAGGCGGAGGACGTCGGCGCGGTGCAGAAGCTGCTGCAGAGGCCCAAGCCGGGCAAAGCCAGTGAGTGCGCGGCGGCGGCGGCGGCGGGAGGGCGGCGGGGGCATTTCGGGCGGCGGCGGAGGATGCCAGGCCGGGCTCCGGCGGCCCCGCGCGGGGACCGGGGGGGGGGCTGGAACGGGAGCTTCTCGCCCCGGGAGGGAGGGCGGCTCCGCCTCGTCCTGCTCGCGAGCCGCGGAGGGAGGTCCGGCCGGGGGAGTCCCGCGCCTCCAGCCCCTTGGCCGGAGCCGGCAGGACGTCCGGAGCCCCTGCCCGGCGAGCCTCCGCCGCCCTTGGCCGCTGCCCTCCTGCCGCCCCCTGGGCTGGGGCTCTGCGGGCTCTGCCGGGAACGTGCCCGGTGCTGGCGCGGCAGGCCCGGGCAGCGGCTGCGGGCGCGGAGGGAGATGAGATGCCGCCTTGCGCGCTGCTCCCGCTGCTGCTCCACCCCCTCCGGGCGGCAGGCTGGCATCGGGGCTGGAAGTGGAAAGGCCCCCTTGAAACAGGTGGATGCCCGTCCGTTCAATACGGGAGCGGGAGGAAGAGAGAGAGTAACCCCAGGAGCGGCACAATCCGTGCAGCTGGCTGTCACTAAGGCGGGAGGCCGGCTGGAGGCTGGAGAGGCCTGGGGTGGCAGAGCGGCAGCAGGGGCATCGAGGCTGGGTGCCAAGGCTGGATGCCGCCCGGAGGAGCACCCAGCCTGGCTCCACCTCTGCCTGCATCTGGGAGAGGGCCAGCTCGCTGCTCTGCTCTCCCTTCTGCACTCTGCAAGTGTGAGACCACTTGGCCGCCAAAGCAAACCTTGGCACAGGGTGCAGGCATCCCTCCCAGGATGGCCTCTCTGATCTGGCTGCCTCTCCAGCCTTCCACTCTGCCAGTGCTCCGGCCAGGCCTCTCTCCTTGCTCTCTCCCCCCCCCCAATATGGAAGAGGGGACCCTGCCTGTTTGCCGCTGCCCTTCCAGCCCTCCTCCAGGCAAGCCGGAGTACTGCAGGTCCCACTTGGAGACCTGCCTTCTCCAGCCTCCCTCCAGGTGTGTGAGCTTCAAGACCTAGAATTCCCAGTGGCAGCCTTGATGGCTAGGGAATTCTGGGGAGAAGGCTGCTGGCTGGGGATGATGGGAACCCAGCCAGCGTACCTGGAGGCTGCTGCTGGCACTGCCCTATTTGAACATCGGTGCCAAGTTGGCTGCAGAGCCTTTGGAGAGCCTGCGTTTCCAATCCCTGGTGGTGAACGATGCAGACCGTTTGGCTGTCTTTCGGATATGGGGAGTGGGGGAAGAGAATTTGGGCGCCTGGGATTTAACCTTGGTTCTGAACTTCCCTGCCTTGCTTGAGACAAGAATTGGGGCTCAGCCTCCATCAGAAGGTTGTCAGTTTCCTAGTTTCAAACATCAGGCGTGTCCTGAGAAGAAGAGAGGGCTCTCTGGCCAGTTCAAAATGCAGTGTCCACTGGGGACATTTCTGCCAGCTGGTTGGACATCCTGGGAGCTAAACTGAGAGACAGGCTGGATGGTGAAGCTCTGAGCTACTAGTCCCTGGTGGGGTGGCCAGGTGCCCTAGATGCCAGGAAATGGGGCTTCTTCACCCAGCGGAGGAGAGGACCTCCTAGATCAGTGTTCCTCAAGCTTGGCAGCTTTAAGATGTGTGGACTTCAACTCCCAGAATTCCCCAGCCAACTTTGCTTGCTGGGAAATTCTGGGAGTTGAAGTCCACTCATCTTAAAGTTGCCAAGCTTTTCCAGACTGAAGCCAATGATTGCCTCTGAGTGACTCTTTGGTGGATGGGACTTGTGGGTCGCTGTCTGGGTGCCTCATTTTCTTTCTTGCAATGCTCACTCCTGTTTTTCTCCTACTCTTTTCCTATAAGTCCTTCGTGCCTCAGTGGCACACTGGCTTTGGGATGAGCATGTAGTTCTGTATTGGCGGGAGGGGGAGATGGGAAGAAGCAGAAGCTCTGGGCCAGCAGCCAACTGTTTTCAGAGTTGATGCTTGAGCTGCTGCATCTTTGTGAGCATCTGAGACCTGTGGGACTGTAAGTCAAGCAGTGCTAACCTTGAACCCCCCCCAGAACAGCATCTGTTGCCTTTGAATGCTGATCTGTGGAGGGTTCAGGAGCCTCCTCAGAAAGAAACCCAGAAGGTGTTATGAGAAGACTGGGCATGTCCTCGATGGAGGGCATTGGATATGAGGTGTTTCATTCAAACACAGAACTTGTGAATTCAGCCCACATTCCCATGAGATTCCCAGTATTTGAGGGGCTGCCCCAAAGAGGAGGGGGTCAACTTATTTTCCAAAGCACCAGAGGGCAAGACAAGAAACAATGGATGGAACCTGACCAAAGAGAAAAGCAACCTGGAGTTAAGGGGAAACTTCCTAACAGTGAGAACAATTAACCAGTGGAACAGCTTGCCACCAGAAATCGTGGGTGCTCCATCACTGGAGGTTTTTAAGAAGAGACTGGACAGTTGTTTGTCTGAGATGGTATAGGTTGTCCTGCTTGAGAAGGGGCTGGACTAGAAGACCTCCAAGGTCCCTTCCAGCTCTATTCTGATCCTGAGATACTTCGGATCTGATGGTGGTCCCATTGAGCACAAGCTTAAGGGTAGATGTAGGCACACCTGTTTCATGCACGCAGAGGCTGCTAGATAGAGCCACGCTGGGGCCAGAGCTGGGAAGGGAAGAAACCCACTTCTTGCTTGTGGAGAGGTGAGCAGTGAACAGCCCCACGGCTGCACCCTCAGGGCCCCCAAGCAGGATCAAGCCTGCTTCCTGTCTGGATGGGAGACTTCAGGGAGTCCCAGGGCTAGACTGGAAAGAATTTGAAGAGGCAGATCGTAGGAGTGTCGACCGAGGGGTCAAGGTAGCACTTGACTTTGGAGCATCCTTGCCTTTGGGACTTTGCAGGTAGGACAGCCCCTCACAGCCCCAGACTCTGAACACATCGCCCAGCAGGAAGGTGGACTGAGCAAGGAGAGCGAAGGGTGCTTCGGAGTTCAGGGCCGGAGAGAAGAGCTCAACTCCCAGAATTCCTCAACATGCTCGGCCTCTGAGGCCCAGTGGAAGGCCTTGGCAGACAGGTGGTGTCCCCTGCCATCCACAGAAGAGGATTCATGCTGTGTTGGGCTGAAAAGGAGGCGGGCTGCTTTTTGCTAGATGGTCTGCCCACAGAGATTTTTCTAAAATTATGGTGCGAAGAGGAACCGACCGCTGGGATTTCCCCCAGGTCAACAGGTGTGGATGAAGAAAGACACTTTGTGACCCCTTTCCCAGCCCAATACCTTCTGCATCTGTAAGAGGACAACTCCCGACAACTCCCCAACTTCCCAGCCGGGCATGATGGAATTTGTAGCCCAAGGTGACAGCTGGGAGACTGCCTTCTCCACCATTAGTTGAGTCTCCCAGGGGAGACTCTGAGCAGACGGGGGGCGGGGCGGGCTGGAGCCAAGCCGGATGTCCCAGGCTGGGGGGGGGGGGAACAGGGTGTCTTTGCAGGGACCTGATGCTGGAGAGGAGAGCCTGGCAAACTCGGGTCTGTGCCCACCAGCCACTTCCTGAGAAGTTGATCCCTCTGGAGGCTCAACCACAGTTCCCGGAGTCGTCGCTTGCCTCTCCCCACTTCACCCCGATTTGAAAATTAAAACCCCGGGGACGTTTGACTGGCAGATAGATAGCTTGCAGAGGATAGACTAAGAAAAGCTTTGAAAATTTGGATCGTCTTTGGAGACGCATTTTGTTAAAAACAAATTGTGCTCCTTTCGATCTTCTTGAAGGTTTTGCTAATCGGTTTATTTGCTGGCGATGCAACCCAGGTAGTTTGGCAGCCTGATGGTCATTCTGGCAAAGAATTACCCATTTGCATGTCACAGTGTGAACAGCCAAAGTCTTGATTAAAAACTACATTCAGGGCAAAAAAAAAAGTGTGGATGTGAAGGGTGCGAATCCTGCCCTTGACGTCCCAACAGAATTAGGCATTTCAGGATTTGTGGCCTGTCCGGTGCTGTAAAGCAGCATTTCCAAAGTGTGCTTGAGAAGTCAGCCAGGAAGAGCTTCTGGGGTCCCAGTGTTCCCAAGCAGCCTTCTCCGTCCCTGTCCCGGGGGTCTCCTCCTGTCCCGGGGGGTTCATTGAGGGGGATGCAGGCACTTCTAGCCAGGAAGAGGAGAGGAGGGAGGTGGTGGGAAGACCTCATGGAGGTCAGGGGTTCTGGGCATCCTCAGGTTTCAAAAGATCAACGAAGGTTAGAAGGAGGCACTTTGGCTTTCTGACCTGGGAGAGATCTACCTTGAGCTCTCCACTCAGTTAGGGGGCTCACTGACAGTTCGAGGCAGTTGCTCTCTTTCACAACCTGGCCTACCTTACAGGGCTGTTGTTGTTGGGTAGCCTAAGGAGAAATCCCCAGATGTGTTTCTCAGAACAAGGATTCTATATGCTGCTTTCCCAGGATATACTGCAGAGGTGATAAACAAGGAGCAGAACTTCTTCTGAGGTCTTCAGAATCACAGAATCCTAGGGCTGGAAGGGACCTTGGAGGTCTTCTAGTCCAACCCCTGCCCAAGGAAGAAATCCTTATTTCATTCCAGACAAATGGCTGCCCTCCAGCAATGGAATATCCAACTCTAGGGGGGTAGCTGTGCCACCGATTGAGCGCTCTCACTGTCCAGAGTCACTTTGCTCAGAACCAGCCCTTTCTGCGACGTGACAGCTGTTGCAGGAACAAGACCTTCTTAGCTGTGCCCCCACGTAAAGGCTTGCCCACCCCTCCCAGCCTTTGCGACTGCTCCTTCCTGGCTGTGGGTCCTCCAGTGCCAAGGCCACCTTGTGCAATCTCCTCCTCCTTCGTGGTAGGGATCATCCTGCTGCTACTTCCTTCCATGTGGTTTACTAGCCTGCGGCTATTTCTAACTGCCCAGCTAGGTGGCAGCACACAGCCACCCTTCGCTGACCTGAAGAAAACTAAGCTAGGTGGGACTTTGTAGTATTTGGATAGGGGACCACCAGGAGATCCCAGGGCCTACCTCTCACTAGGACTGAGAAGTAAAAAACGGATTCTGAGGAAGAAGGGCCTAGCAGCCATGCTGTGGCCAAGATGCTAACGCAGCTTCTCTACAAGTCTGACTCCAGGAAGAATTTATTTATTTTTTGTTAAGTGCTTGAAACAGCTGTAAAACTCAGGCAGAAAAATGAGATATAACCCCCAAGAATAATATATGTCTGAGATGCTGCTCAAGGCCTGCTGGAACTTGCATATCCACAGTGGTTGCATCCTTGAAGGCCCATCGCTGGCTGCTTAGTTGATTATGCGGCTCTTGGTGATTCTCCGCTAAATGCGGAAAACTTTAAAATGTGTTTGCAATTTTTAGAGCTTTTCGTTGTTTGCCATGCTATGTTGCTGATTATTCTTTCCCCACCGGGGTTGCTTTAATTTCTTTCTGATTTTAAATTGCTTAATTGTGTTTATGCATTCAAGGGTTTTAAACTTTATGTTGTGGACCGCTAAGAGAGTGTCTGCTATTGTGCAACGGAAAAACTGCAATAAAGAAATAAATAACCGTTGAAAAGAATGCCACGTAGGTCAGTTACCTACAGAATCTTCACTAGACTTTTGATTTGTGTTGACTACCCAGCCACTGACAAGCCTCTGGTCGTTGGCCTGTCCGCCCCCCAAGCCACACATGAGGGGTCCCACATCCCAGCCCCACAAGGGTCCTGTCAGGTGGGTTAGCCAAGACAGAGGTGTGCCAACCGGAGACCCACTCCAGGCATGTTTGGGACCACCTCTAAAAAAAGGGTTGGGGTCAGGCCGTGCTTGGGGAGGAGGCCTTGGGCATTTTAAGGGATTATCTGGGGCTTTAGGCAACTGTGCCAATCAATGGTGGCCCTAAATAAGGAGGAATTGGCAAGCACAAACTCAGAAGCATAAGCTTTCCTGAGCTTTAATAAAACATGTTTTGATCAAATTTGAGTCTAAAAAGGTGCCTCTCACTCTCCTATGGAGGACCTGCAAGCAATGCCATCCATTTTGTCCCCTAAAAGACCCCAAAGGCAGCAACAATTCTCATGTTTCACAGACTCCTAGGGCTTGGAGGGACCTTGGAGGTCTTCTAGTCCAACCGTCTGTTCAAGACAGGAAGCCGCCCTATACCAGGGATAGGCAACCTCGGCTCTTTTATGACTCGTGGACTTCAACTCCCAGAATTCCTCAGCCAGCCATGCTGAGGGGAAAGGGAGAGGTTTCTAAGCTGAGCCATGCTGGCTGAGGAATTCTGGGAGTTGAAGTCCACAAGTCATAAAAGAGCCGAGGTTGCCTACCCCTGCCCAAACCCTCTCAGTCAAATGGCTGCCAGTCTCTTCTTGAAAACCTCCAGGGATGGAGCACCCACAACTCTGTGAAGCAAGCCATTCCTCTGATTAACTGTTCTCACTGTCAGGAAATGTCTTCTAGGTTGGTCTCTCTTTAACAAGCTTCCACGCATTACGTACTTCTTGCTCATTTTGTTATTCCCAGAGTGGGTCTCCCCACTCCAGAAGCTGTAGGAGGGGTGACTCAGGAGCCCCAGGGAGGCCTTTGAAGCCTGTTAGGGGTGTCTGTGGGGCGTGTTTAAAAGAATGCCAAGTGTGTAAAAAGGGGGTGATCTTCTGGCAGACATTTCTTGCTAGCACTGATGACATTACCTAGTTGGGTAATGAAACGTCTGCCAGAAATCCACCAGGCTCACCAAATGGGTCGCCTGTATTTTTCCCCACTACATTTATCCCTAAGCAACCTCAGGCTTTTTTGCAACGCCACATCTTTTCGCATCTGCATGTGCAGATAGCGCTTGATCTTGGCTGTTTTGCGCGATTCATGCTAGAATGCGTCCGTGTCTCTGCCGGAAGGAATTCACTTGGTTTGACTTTGCCTTGGCCAGAGTGAAACCTCCACTTACTGTACTGGTCAGTGGTGCCATCATTCACATCTGCACTTGATATCACAGGTGGGGTGACCTGCAAGATGTTACAGCGCAAGTGAATGGATGCACTTTCCCCATTTAACAGAATAACAGAGTTGGAAGGGACCTTGGAGGTCTTCTAGCCCAACCCCCTGCTTGAGCAGGAGAACCTATACTGTTCTGGACAAATGGTCATCCAATCTCTTCTTAAAAACTTCCAATGATGAAGCACCCACAACCTCTGGTGGCAATTTGTTCCACTGGTTATTTGTTCACAATGACAAGAAATTTCTCCTTAGTTCCAGGTTGCTTCTCTCCTTGGTTAGTTTCCATCCGTTGCTTCTTGTCCTGCCTTTGGGTGCTTTGGAGACTAGCTTGACTCCCTCTTCTTTGGGGCAGCCCCTGAGGTATTGGAAGACTGCTATCATATCTCCCCTCGTCCTTCTTTTCATTAAACTAGACATACCCAATTCCAGCAACCGTTCCTTATATGTTTTAGCCTCTGGTCCCCTGATCATCTTTGTTGCTCTTCTCTGCACTCTTTGCTGGAGGTCCTGGCCGGAGCAGAGCCTCAGTTTAGGATTCAGCTTCCATAAGCTGATCACAGCCTCCAGTCAGAAGACTTGGGGCAACATTTTGGGCGGACACAGGGGTGGGGGAGGAACTGAAGTCTGCAACGTGGCTGGGGCTGTTTTCAGAGAGATCCTGGTCCTGTAAGAGTGAGCTATCTTTTTTAGCCTTGCTTCGGTGCAACTTACTCTGCTTCCCAGCTCAGAAGGGCAGGCAACAGCTTGTCCATCATCAATCTCTAGAGTTGGAGGCTCCCAGACAGGGTCCCGGGTGCTGCTGGTCGCCCAGTCCAGATGCAAAGCTTTGGCTGAGGTCCCAGAGGGAAGTCTGGTTCCTCTGCTGGAGCTGCAACCCGGCCTGGGTGGGTTTCTCCCTGCCCTCCCCTTTGGCAGAGCTTCCTGCCAGGGCATGTGGGGGGGAGGGCTGGGGGTCTTAGCACTGCCAGCAGCAGCTCCATGGGGAAGTTGGAGGACCTCTCACCTGCTCATCCACTTGCTCCTTGATTCTTCCTCCTTAATTATTGTAAAGCTGCCCACAATCTGCTTAAAGCTTTCTAAAGCAGCTTAGCTGCGAGAACTGCTGTCGGAGCTGCCCTCAGTCGGTGGGTTTCCCTTCGCCGGAAAGTGAAGCTCCCTTGAAAATGTTCTTCAAGGCAGCTCAAGGAAGACCTGAAGAGAAGGGCTTGTACCTGGCCGTGTCTAAGCAGAGGAGAAGGGTGAGAAAGAGACACCTGCTTGCCCCAGGCCCCCAGCCCCCCTGCCTCCCTCCCGCTGCTTCCACCCCTCCCTGAACCCCAGCAAGAGCCCGGCCTGCCTTTGCTAACCCCTCTGGGACCAATGGCTTTCCAAGGACAGAAGAAGCCCGACTGGGCGGGGTGAGAACGAGAGTGAGGTCAAATGGGAACGTCTTCCCTTGGCCCCTGAGCCAGCTTCATCTTTCACTTTGTGCAGATGTAGTCTCCAAGTCCAGTAGCAAAGAGTAAAATCGGTACATGTTCAGAGGCAATCTTGGGCAGTTAAGCAAATGCCGCTCTTTCTGTGTTTTGCTGGAAGTATTTTGCATATTCTGCAAATTTTGTGGACTTTGCTGACTGAACAGGAATAGCTGGGCCAAACGTGAGTTTTGAAAAGCTGCATGAGGCGCCCTTGTTCAGGGTCACGGGTGAGGAGGTGGCCCCTTGGTGTTTTGGACCTCGATATGCTGGACTACACTGCCCATCGCCAATGGGCAACTGCTTTCCTCCTCATTGTCTTGGGTGACGTTGCTTCTGAAGGGCAGGGGACAAAATGGACATCAGATCCGAGACACTCAAGTCATGATGGGCAACATGGTTTACAAGTCTTGCGCAGCGGCTGATTAGATATGATACATTTGAAACGACTCCGATTGGGAACTAACCAGGCGCGATGCGTTTTGAAATCGTCTCCCCCTTTTGCATCTGCATTTTAATGAGGGTTCGTTTGCTGCATCATGGGTTTCGAAGTTCTGCATTTCAGGCATTGACCAGCTGTTCCGGACACCTGCGTTGTCAGGCTGACAACTCCGCTGCTTGCATAATAATCTCTTGATGTCTTGTTTTACGTGCATTTTTCCAGCTGAGGGGATGCGTGTAGCCCCAGGGGGGATGGAGATGCAACGACACAACTACGGGCGGCGTTTGTAGGGAGACGTTTCTTGGCAAGTGGGGACCGGCTGTGCATTCTCTCCCCTCAAGTGTGCTTGGTCAGCTAAGCTGAATGATGCAGGCTTCTCATTCTGCACACTGGCGGTTCCTGGGCTGTCGAGAGCCTGGCTGTTTGTCAAGGCAGTGCAGATCTCGCTCTGCCCATCTGCCGGGCTGCCCTTCCCCAGGAGAGGAGGGGATAGCAGGACCCCCCCAGGGGAGCCTCTCCTGGCTACAATTACTTTCCAGAGAAACTGCAGCTTGGCCTTTTTTTCCTCTTCAGACCCAGGCCTCTCCTCCTGAGCTGTCTTAAAGAAGAGCCAGATAAATATTTAATATTTTGACTTGAGCCAGAAACGACAAAGCTCTTGCTTCAGTGGAAGATCTGCCTAAAGCCCAGAGCTGCAGTATGATGTCTGCTAGGCTGACCTTTGGCCTGGAGATGGACAGCTGCTGCTCCAACCCAAGGACTCCCTCCCAGCAGGCAAGAACCGTTCATTGGATGACCGTGGGACCTTTCTGTTTTCATCGTTGAGTGTCCCAGATCCAAAGCAAGAGAGAACAGAACAGAACAGAACAGAACAGAACAGAATAGAATAGAGCTGGAAGGGACCTTGGAGGTCATCTAGTCCAGCTCCCTGCTCAAGCAGGAGAACCTATACCATATCAGACAGGTGACTGTCTAGTCTCTTCTTAAAAACCTCCAGTGATGGAGCGCCCACGATTTCTGGTGGCAAGCTGTCCCACTGGTTAATTGTCCTCACTGTTAGGAAGTTTCTCCTTAATTCCAGGTTGCTTCTCTCCTTGGTTAGTTTCCAGCCATTGTTTCTTCTCTTGCCTTCTGGTGCTTTGGAGAATAATTTTATGCCCTCTTCTTTGTGGCAGCCCCTCTGGTACTGGAACACTGCCATCATGTCACCCCTATTTCTTCTTTTCTTTAGACTAGATGGGAAAGAGCAATCTCATATAGTACAAACGAGTTACAGGAGTCCAGAACTTTGCAAGCACCACCAGTGCTTCCTACTGAGAACATGGAGATATTTTCCTCCCTTGGTGGATGCCTCTGATGGACTGGTGGGATGGACCAGTCGGGTGGCCTTCTTTCCCCTTCTGGTCCCACCACCCTGTTGAGAAAGGAATGCTCCTGGGGGAATAGCAGAGTCCACCCAGAAGGCTTAGGAGAAGGAGACTCTCCAAAGTGTCATCTGATGTCAAAAGTTTTTTAACTGGTACAAATTGAGCCTCCTGGCTGTGCTGGTGCAATCAGAGCCTGTTGAGAGAATGGGATCAGGAGAGCAAGTTCAGTCAAAAGTGCACTCGGGATGCAGCTGCGGTGATCAAGGGATGTTCCATGTTGGAAATATTGGGGGGGGGATGATGTGGGTGCCTTGATGCCAAGCTGAGTGGTTTGATCACTTCCCAAGCTCAAGGCTGTTGTTGAATACTCTAGCCCAGGATTTAATAGTTTAATACCACCCAGCTCAGTGTTAGTGCACAAAACTGTACCCTTGCGTTCTCAGTAATTACATCCAGAGTAACTGCTTTTGATGTTGTGCTTGCAATCTTGAAAGCACAGTGTGAGAAGAGGCATCCAGGGACAAGAAGATGCTGCTCTCAGGGATGGCTTTTAGAGGAGGAGAAAGAGGAGAGGACTGGCCGGTGTTCCCTGGGCTGTCAGAGAAGGTGACCTCCATTCCAGCTGCTGAAGGCTAGAGAGGAAGGAGTCACCATTCTGTCTGTGGACTATCCAGAAGCATCTAGCAGGTCTCTGGGGAATCATAGATGGTGAAGATAGAAATATTTCTTTGAGATCATTCCATCCTTAAGTCCTGCAGGAATCTACCTCTAGAGCAGGGGTGTCCAAATTTGGCAACTTTTAAGACTTGTGGACATGGCTGGCTGAGAAGTTCTGGGAGTTGAAGTCCATAAGTCTTAAACTTGCCAAGTTTGGGGAGCCCTGCTCTAGAGCAGTGTTTCTTAACCTTGCTAGGTGGGAGAATTCTGGGAGTTGAAGTCCATTCATCTTAATGTTAAGAAACATTGCTCCTAATAGCTGTCTTCTTGGTGAAGCAACCAGGTGATTGCTTCTTGGGAATTCTGGGAGCTACAGTCCTAATACATCTTGGCAGTGCCAGGTTGGCAAGAATGTGCAAAGTCAAAGTCTTGGCCTCTGCAAAGAGCCGAGCAAAGTGTAGCTGTTTTTGTATGATGAGGATCACACATTCCAAAGACCTGCTTGCACCCATTGCATACTTACAGACACCCATCTTGGGGGCTGCCTGCTTCTGAGCTCATCCAGTTAAGAACTTTTGCTTCAAGGTTCCCAGGTGTTTTGGACTGCAATTCCCATCTGCCCCACCATTGTCTGGGCTAGCTGGGCAATGACCCAAATTGTTGAGTGGTGGAGTGAAATTTCCAAAGTTTGGAAAATAGCCTCTCTCTTTCTTTCCAGTTCTGCCTCATTCTAGCCGGCCGTGGCATGCCAGCAACCGGTCCGCACAAACAAGCAAAGCCCCATCCGCGAGATGCAGGCAGCACACGAAACCACGCTCTCTCCAGTCCACAGAAAAACCTCTCTCCACGGAACCGGTCCCTGGTGCCCAAAAGATTGGGGACCTCTGTTCTAGAGCTTGCTTCCGAGAGGGAGACCAACCTCCAGAATACAAGATCACAGAAGATCTTGCGGCTGAGAAAATCCAGCAAAATGCTTTATAAATGCAAAGGAAGGAACTGAATTTCTGGGGTCGATCCATCCACCAACTTCGAACACATTTAGGAAGATTGTGGTAATTACACCCTCCATAACTAAACATTCCCAGTATGGAATGTCAGTGGAACGGATTGCCTCCAGAAGTTGTAGGTGCTCCACCAGTGGAAGTTTTAAGAAGAGATTAGACATCCATTTGTCCAGAATGATATAAGGTCTCCTGCTTGTGCAGGGGGTTGGACTAGAAGACCTCCAAGGTCCCTTCCAACTCAGTTATACTGTTATTCTGATATTTGAATCTAGATCGTGATGTTTCTCTGTGTCCTATATGTGTGTGTATGTGGGTATATGCATAATGGTATTTTTTTGAAAGCTGAGTGCAACGAAATTTCCTTTTAGTGTATGCTGATTGGTGTACATTTAAAGAGCCTCTTGATGCAGGTGAAGAAGGAGAGTACAAAAGTTGGCTTCAAACTCAACATTAAGAAATCCAAGATCATGGCATCCGGCCCTCTCAATTCCTGGCAAATAGATGGGGAAGAAATGGAGGTAGTGACAGATTTTATTTTCCTGGGCTCCAAGATCACCGCATATGGGAACTGCAGCCAAGAAATTAAAAGATGCTTGCTCCTGGGGAAGAAAGCCATGGCAAATCTAGACAGCACACTAAAAAGCAGAGACATCACCCTGTCAACAAAAGTGCGTATAGTCAAGGCTATGGTCTTCCCAGTTGCAATGTATGGCAGTGAAAGTTGGACCATAAAAAAGGCTGAGTGCCAAAGAATTGAGGCCTTTGAACTGTGGTGCTGGAGAAGACTCCTGCGAGTCCCTTGGACTGCAAGGCGATCAAACCGGTCAGTCCTAGAGGAGATCAACCCTGACTGCTCTTTAGAAGGCCAGATCCTGAAGCTAAAACTCAAATACTTTGGCCACCTAATGAGAAGGAAGGACTCACTGGAGAAGAGCCTCATGCTGGGAAAGATTGAGGGCAAGAGAAGAAGGGGACGACAGAGAATGAGGTGGCTGGATGGAGTCACTGAAGCAGTAGGCCTGAGCTTAAATGGACTCCAGAAGATGGTAGAGGACAGGAAGGCCTGGAGGAACGTTGTCCACGGGGTCGTGATGGGTCGGACATGACTTTGCAAATAACAACAACAAAAGTGTCAATAAAGTTTCCTATTCTATTCTGTTCTGTTCTGTTCCGTTCCGTTCTGTTCTGTTCAGGGGCACATTATGATGGAGAGGAAAATGTAGTTTTCAGAATTTGATTCCTACTAAGGTTGGATTGTCTGTGTAGAGTGCACGTGCAATCTGTTTTTTTAAACAAAATAAAAATTGCATATTGGACAGCTCTGAAGGTGCAAAGGTTTTTGTATGATTTTGGAGGCAATTTTTCTCTGGAGTTTTCTCTGGATTTGGGGTACAAAATGGCAAAGTGAACAGAGATGAACACGCCCATTGAAGGATATATCTGTCATTTTCATTCAGTAAAATTTCTGGGTCCCCCCCCAGAAAGCTGCAGTCATCTGATTTTTGCATCTATTGGAGAAGTCTTAAGAACATGTTTGCATGTGTGCTCTGCATGCTCTGTTGCAGACATATTTTTGCCTTAGTGGTCTACATGAACAATTCAGAGGAGAGGTTAGAATCTAGTTGTGTTTCCTTTCATATTTTGACTTGAAAGTGTGGCACTGATTGCATTAAATACAAGCGGAAAAAGTTTCTTCCTCACCCTCAGCCAAGCCTCATTTCCTACCTCCTCAGATACAATTGATTGGCACGTTCAGCACACCAGGTCATTAAGCCCATAAAAAACAAGATTACATAAGTGCATGTATGAAGGGAACCCAGTTGCAATTGCAAGGCAGGAAATACACACTGGGAGAAATAGCAGGTAATTGTTGTTGCCATGACTTCAGGCTCGTTTCTGCTGTGGTAGCAGGAGACCTCAGGGAGTTGCAGCCTGGCAAGGCGGAGGAAACACCCCTGGTTTCTGCTGGATCGGCGGGTTGATATTCTGGGCAGAATCTCCATCTGTCTGAGAGTCAGCGTGGGCCAGCTCTCCTGGCTGGGTGCTCCAGATGGGTAGCACGTTGGCTGAGAATTTGGGGAGCTGCACTCTAGCAAGTCTGGGGGGTGCCAGATTGGGACGTTGCTGGTAGGATGGAGGTTGGCTGCTGTCATGAGGAGCTGGGGGTGTGGGGGGGGGGAAAACGAGCTGGGAAATCCAAAGGGAACTTCACAGTCAGCCAAAGAAACTGGGTGTGCAAAACACAGGTCATCAGCTCAAGAAAAGAACTGGTTGATATGTTGGTTGATTAGAATAGAATAGAATAGAATAGAATAGAATAGAATAGAATAGAATAGAATAGAATAGAATAGAATAGAATAGAATAGAATAGAATAGAATAGAATAGAATAGAATAGAATAGAATAGAGCTGGAAGGGACCTTGGAGGTCTTCTAGTCCAGCCCCCTGCTCAAGCAGAAGAACCTATATCATCTCAGACAAGTGAATGTCCAGCCTCTTCTTTAAAATCCCCAGTGATGGAGCAACCACAATTTTTGAAGGCCAGCTGTTCCACTGGTTAATTGTCCTCACTGTTAGGAAGTTTAATTCCAGTTTGCTTCTCTCTTTGGTCAGTTTCCAGCCATTGTTTCTTGTCTTGCGTTTTGGTGCTTTGGAAAATAAATTGGCCCCCTCCTCTTCTTTCTGGCAGCCCCTCAAATACTGGAACTCTGCTATCATGTCTGCCCTGTTTCTTCTTTTCTTTAGACTAGCCAAATCCAAATCCCGCAGCCGTTTTTCATATGTTTTAGTCTCCAGGCCTTGGATCATCTTAGTTGCTCTTCTCTGAACTTTTTCCAAGGTCTCAAAATCCTTTTTGTGATGTGGTGACCAAAATTGGCTGCGTAAGCCAGACTCACTTCAGAAATGTGTTACTAACTTAAAAATTTCAGTGATTCACTTAACGATTGTGTCAAGAAAGGTTGTAAGATGAGGCAAAATTCACTTAACCAATATTTCATTTAGCAACAGAAATTTTGGGCTCAGTTGTGGTCGTAAGTCAAGGACTACCTGCAAATGCAAGCCTGTGGGTGACCCCAGCCTCTGAGTGATTTGGGGCCCTGTGGCTGTCTTTGCCCAGGCTTTCCTGTTATGCTCTGGCTGGAGCTGCCCTTGAAGATTATTTGGCAGCTTCAGCCACCAGTGGGAGGGGGCAGTTGTGTGTGCTCCTAGGACAGCCATTTTATGCCTCTGTTCTGTGAGCTGCAATGGCTGCCAGTTTGGCTTCCAGGTGCTGATTTTAACCTTTAAAGCCCTTCGTGGCATGGAACCAGATTATTTGAGGGACCGTCCTGCCCCTGTTGCACCAGCCCACCCCATTAGATCTGTATCCTGCGAATACCATCTGCCAGGGACCCATGTTTGGTAGAGGGCCTTCCCTGCCGTGGCCCCAGCCCTATGGAGCATTCTTCCTCCCCTCCTCCCAACATTAGGTCAGATCCATCCCTTCTGAGGTTCTGGAAGTCCCTCAACACTCGGTCAGGTCCCCAGGCTGGATGTCACAGAAAAGCAGAGACTTGTTCAGATGGCTCCACTGTCAAGGGGGATGTTCTCATTCTCTCTGCTGGGGTGGTGGTGGTATATATTGTTAGTTTTAATTATCTCTACTTTTAATGTTGTTTTTTTATATTTTTAAATGCCTGGGTTTTATATAGGGGATATTCCTCTGTCCTAGTCCTATTAGACCTCTCGGCGGCTTTCGATACCATCGACCATGGTATCCTGCTGCGGCGTCTCAGGGGATTGGGAGTGGGAGGCACAGTTCTTCGGTGGTTCTCCTCCTATCTCCTGGGACGTTCGCAGTCGGTGTTGGCAGGGGGGCAGAGATCGGCCCCTAGGTCTCTCGTTTGTGGAGTTCCTCAGGGGTCGGTTCTCTCGCCTCTCTTGTTCAACATCTACATGAAACCGCTGGGTGAGATCATTCGTGGTTTTGGAGTTGGGTATCATCAATATGCTGATGATACCCAACTTTTCATTTTGACCCCAAACCACCCCAGTGATGCCCTCGCTGTGATGTCCCGTTGCCTGGAGGCGGTTCGGGTCTGGATGGGGAGGAACAGACTTCAACTCAACCCTGACAAGACTGAGTGGCTGTGCATCCCGGCATCCCGGGACATTCAAAATGTTCCATCTCTTTCTATGGGGGGTGAGCTCTTACCCCCCGTGGATAGGGCTCGCAACTTGGGAGTCCTCCTAGATTCACGGCTTACCCTGGAAGATCATATAGTGGCCGTGACTAGGGGGGCTTTCGCCCAGGTTCGCCTGGTGCGCCAGTTGCGGCCCTATCTGGACCGGGATGCCCTGTGTACGGTCACTCATGCGCTCGTGACCTCTTGCCTTGACTACTGTAATGCTCTCTACATGGGGCTTCCCTTGAAGACCACTCGGAGGCTCCAACTGGTACAGAATGCGGCCGCGAGAGTTGTCTTGGGAGTTTCCCGGTACTCCCATGTTACACCTTTGCTCCGCAAGCTGCATTGGTTACCAGTTGTCTTCCGGGTGAGGTTCAAGGTCTTAGTGATGGTTTTTAAGTCCTTACATGGCATGGGTCCGGAATACCTCGGGGACCACCTGCTGCCGGCGTCGACTCCCCTCCGCCCCGTGCGTTCCCACAGACAGGGCCTCCTCAGGGTGCCTCCAGTCAGAGAATGTCGGCTGGTGGCCCCCAGGGGGAGGGCCTTCTCTGTGGGCGTTCCGGCTTTGTGGATGGCACCGGATCTCCGCTCCTTCCGGCACGGGTTAAAGACCCATTTATTTGAACAAGCTGGCCTGGCCTGATGGGGAATTACTTAGGGTTTTAATACTTATATATATTTTTTATTGTTTTTATTGTGGGCAATAATTTAATTCTTTTTTAACTTTTGTATTTTTGTAGTTTTAAGATATGCCCTGTTCACCGCCCTGAGTCCTTCGGGAGAAGGGCGGTATAAAAATTTAATTAAATAAATAAATAAATAAATATACATGCTGTGTTTTTTAAAATCGATCATTGTATGCTGGCCAGAGTCCTCGTGAGATAGGCAGCTTATATCAATTTGATTAATAAATAAAATAAATAACATCGAAGGAGGAGATATAAAGCACTGTGTTCAGGGAGATGGTAACCCAGAGAGGTGGAGATTCTCTTTTGATAGTTGTCTACAAGCAGGTAGATATGTGCAACTGATGCTTTCATTAGTGTACATAGCTGCCCTGTGGGCTCAATGGTTGGACCTGCCCTTTTCAGACTTCTTTCATATGGGGAATCTTATTCATTTGTTTATTAAATTTATATGCCGCCCATGTCACAATGGCATAAGTAATGGTATAAAACAATTAAAAGGTTAAAAACATTAAAACTTTGGGCATTTAAAGCATAAAATTATGTTTTAAAATTAACAATACAGATAAAAAGAACCAGCGTGTAAATTGGCTGGAGGTGGGATCTTCTGCTAATCTCCAAAATGGGACCTCAATCACTGAAAGATGTGTGGACTTCAACTCCCAGAATTCTCTAGGCTTGCCATGCTGGCTGGGGAATTCTGGGAGTTGCAGTCCACTCATCTTTCAGTGATTAAGGTTTAGAAACACCACAGCATTACTGTAAATAAGGGCAGTATAGAGCAAGCAGGGGGGGGGGCACTACAACATCACAGCTTCTTCTGGCATTTCTGCCTATCTCTAGGGCTGAGTGGACTTCAGTTCCCAGAGTTCCCAGGCAACATGGCTACCGCTGAGCATACTGGGAATTGAAATCCGGACGTGCAAGGGCAGCCTGGGTGGGGGAAGACAGCTGTCCTTGGTAGCTGAGAGCAGAGAGTTTCCAGTTCAGCTTGTGGCATCTTCAGGCAGAGCACAGAAAGAGGCTCAGTACATGGCGGCTGTCCTTCAGGGTGCCCATCACTGGACGTAGCCTCGGGATCTGAGTGGGTTGGCATCTGGGAGGCTGCTGTGCCTGGTCCATTTTTTCTCAGCAGCTTCCATGCACCCTTCACTTCCCTCAGACCCCGCCTCGGTTTCCAGACCTGTCCTGCTGGCAGAAGTCTCCCCTCAGATTAACCGTGGTCAGAATCAGAATCAGAATAGAGCTGGAAGGAACCTTGGAGGTCTTCTAGTCCAGCCCTCTGCTCAAGAAGGAGACCCTAGACCAGGGGTAGGCAACCTTGGCTCTTTTATGACTCGTGGACTTCAAGTCCCAGAATTCCTGAGCCAGCATGGCTCAGCTTGGAAACCTCTCCCTTTCCCCTCAGCATGGTTGGCTCAGGAATTCTGGGAGTTGAAGTCCACGAGTCATAAAAGAGCCAAGGTTGCCTACCCCTGCCCTAGACCATTTCAAACAAGTGACTGTCCAGTCTCTTCTTAAAAAGCTCCAGTGATGGAGCGCCCACGATTTCTGGAGACAACTTCTGTTCCACTGGTTAATTGTCCCCACTGTTAGGAAGTTTCTCCTTAAATCCAGGTTGCTTCTCTCCTTGGTCAGTTTCCAACCATTGTTTCTTTTTCCTGCCTTCTGGTGCTTTGGAGAATAAATTGCCCCCCCTCCTCCTTGTGGCAGCCCCTCAAATACTGGAACACTGCTATTATGTCCCGCCCCCCGTCCTCCTTTTCTCTAGACTGGCAAATCCTGCAACCGTTCTTCATACGTTTTAGTCTCCAGGCCTTTAATCATCTTAGTTGCTCTTCAATTAATTCCAGCTTCCCTGATTCCAACTGATCACTTTAATGGCTTCCTCTGCTGGCAGCTGCATTTCATAAAACCCAGACTGCAGTTTGTCCAGCAAAGGAAGGGTCCCATCACAGAGGGGGACCCCAGGAAAAGACGTGAGGGAGCAAACATGGTTGGCTCTCTTTCCAAGGCCAGGGTGCAGGCAGGAGAAGGGGATGGTGAAAGACACTTGAATCCCACAAACTGTAATATAATCAAACCTAACACTTCATATATATATAAAACGTTGTTAGCCTTAGCTAGACTCGCCAGCTTGGTGGACAGCTCCCATCATTTACGGCCATGGCTGGGGGCCACATTTGGCTGTGAATGATGGGCACTGCAGTCAGTCCTATTGGAGGGCACCCAAAATTACATCTGGTGCGATTTTCATATGAAAACTACAAGCCAGTTTTGGCCTTGCCTCTTCTCTGAATTAGGTAGTTGCTTGGAAACAGCTTGCCCTATTTTCCGATTACCCCACCCCACCCCTGGCAGTTAGGGATCTCTCTTGTGGGGAAGGGGGCTGTGTCCTGGAGGGTAGGGGGAGATGAAAAAAACCAGCCAGCCCTGTCTCCCAGGCAGATTCTGATGGCCAGGATTTAAGACTAAGATAGAGTGCCTCGGAACACGGTGCTCTTGTGAACACAATGTGGTTTGGAATTGGACTCCATGGAAATCTGTGTGTTTCTTTTTTAAACATTTAAAGGACCCAACTGCCTGTGAGGATTAAGCCTCCTCTTTCCTAAAACAATCAGCTGGGAGGGGATCTGGGGGTGGGGTGGGGGGAGCAGAGAGAAGCTGCTCTCTTCCTTCCATCCTAATCACCTAACCTCAGCGTGGCTGAGATCCGGAGGTGGCTAAAGGGGTTGCTGGCCCCTGCAGCCCATGGCTGGCTGGAGGAGAAGGGGGGCTTTGGAGAGAGAAAGAGGGACAGATGCTTCCTCTTCCGTAGTAAAGTCTCCCTGGACCGTGAGTGAGTCGAGGAAGAGAGGGAGCTGCATTTACACGCTTTGCAAGAAGTGTAACGTGCAGTTTAGCTGTGAGCTATTTTCAGCACCACATCTGGTTAAGCGTGAACATTTGTAAAGGTTCTGCAGAGAGCGCACAAACATACCTTACTTTGCTCCTTGTATTCTGAGCATCTTTGATGTAAATACGCTCCAGGCGGCATTACAGCTCACTAAAAAAAAAAAATTACACAGTAAAAGAGTTTGCCAATCAGGAACAAGTATAAAAATAAAACAGCAGCGGGATCAGGAGCAGATTAAAACCGTTGTCTGTATTTACTCAGGCCCAGGAAAATCAAGCGAAATGGGGCTCAAAAGGCCCAGGGGTGGGCTGGATCCTCTTGGGGGAGGGAGCCCTGCAGGATTGGTGGGCTGGGGTTTTCAGGGGCTTCTTCAGTAAACCATGGCTAAATAAATGATGGCTTCATGCCGTGTGTGAATCTGGAGAGCCTGGGTGTATTTCCTACATTTGCAATTTGGCTGGTTTGCAGGATGGAAAGCGGGGAACAAGGTAGGCTGGGATTAAGGTGGCCAAGATCGCACCCACAACTGCACGGTCAAAACTCTGCCCACCTGAAAATGGGGGGCAGAGGCCATCTTGTATTTCAGGCCCCTGCCCTGGAGCAGCTGCTGTAGACGGAGCTGCTTGGATGGTGGGCTATTGCCTGGCCCTAATTGGAATCAAGGCAACCCCGCAGGAGTGCTGGAGCCCAGGTAGAGGCTGACCCCACGCCCGTCTCCCCCCTGCTCTGCCTGGACGGGTGGCCACCCCATCCCCGGAGCCAGGGTTGAGCGTCATGGAGCCTGTGTTGCTAAGCAACCTGGTTTCTCTTCCTTCTCTGCTTCGGACAGAAAGGATCACCAGTGGGATGCAGTTAGGCAGAGCAGGAGGGATGGGAAAGCCACGGTGGGCTTCACAGGGAGGAGAGGTCTGGAGTGGAAGCCAGGGAGGATGTCTCGGTGGCCTCCTTGCCATCAGCCTAGCCCAGGGGTAGGCAACCTCGGCTCTTTTATGACTCATGGACTTCAACTCCCAGAATTCCTGACGAGTTGAAGTCCATGAGTCATAAAAGAGCCGAGGTTGCCTACCCCTGGCCTAGCTGGTTGGCCAGGATAGAACCAGTTTTATGTCCAGGATAGACAAGCAGCATCGGTGAGCCCAGGAAGTCCCAGGCCATGGACCTGCTCCCCTCAACCAACCCTCCACATCAGAAGAGGCCAGCAGAGATGATGGGCAAAGAACAGCTTGCCGGGGTGGTTAAGTTTTAGCCTGGCTGTTCCCAACTAGACTCTGAAGCCTCCAGGATTGAGATTGGACCACCCCAGATCCCTCACCTGAACCTCCAGCTCATCCCTCCCAGCCCCTTGGACTCCTCGCCCAGGAAGAGCCCCCAGACTGGCCCTGCCTCCTCCTCTGACTGGAACCCCGCTGGGGAACCACTGGAGCAGAGGGTCTGCAGCCTCTAATTCTCCACGACATCCTGCCATATACCATCTCCAATAGTACCAAATAAGAGTTGGAAGGGACCTTGGAGGTCTTCTAGTCCAACCCCCTGCTCAAGCAGGAGACCTTATACCATTTCAGATAAATAGCTGTCCAGTCTCTTCTTAAAAGCCTCCAGTGATGGAGCACCCACAACTTCTGGTTGATTGTCCTCATTGTCAGGAAATTTCTCCTTAGTTCTAGGTTGAACCTAACTTTGATAAGGTTCCAACCATTACTTCTTGTCCTGCCTTCAGGTGCTTTGGACAATACGTTGACCCCCTCTTCTTTGGGGTAGCCACTCAAACATTGGAAGATGTTATCATGTCACCCCTGGTCCTTCACTTCATTAGACCAAAGACCACTGGGAGGATCAGAAGAAGTCAGGACAACCCAACAAAAGGAATCAACTGGAGCAACTAAGGAGAAATTTTCTGACAGTTAGAACAATTAATCAGTGAAACAACATGCCTCCAGAGGTGGTGAGTGCTCCAACACTGGAGGGTTTTAAGAAGAGACTGGACAGCCACTTGTCTGAAATTGTATAGGTCAGTGATGGCGAACCTTTTAGAGACCGAGTGCCCAAACTGCAACCCAAAACCCACTTATGTAACATTGGGTGCTGGGTGGGCGTGGCCCATTGGGTGGGTGTGGCCCATTGGGTGGGCGTGGCTGTGGTGGTAACGGCATACTGGGTGTGACTAAAAAGTTAAATCAATTCCAACTTTGCGAGACTTTTTTTCCCCACAAGAAGTTGAAATTGATTGATCAATTGAACCTTTTTTGGTTTTTGCACACGGCGGCGGAGGCCTAAAGTGAAAAGGTTTAATAAAACCCAGCTGAAGGCCTAGGCCACAGGTCTGCAACCCGCGGCTCCGGAGCCACATGCGGCTCTTTCAGCTGTCCCCTGCGGCTCCCAGTCCTCTGCCATGTGCAGTCCCCAAAAAAAAGTGGGACTAAAAAAGTTCAACCAATCAATTCAAATATGCAGGGTAGGTGCATATCTCGCTTTGGCTCCACTCTTCAGTCAAACCCTGTTGTGCACATGCACACATGTACACGCATGCGCACACAGTTTTTTGTGGCTCCCAGTTTTTCCTTTTGTGAGGGAACCGGTTCCGAGTGGCTCTTTCACTGTTTCAGGTTGCTGACCCCTGGTATAGGCCTAAAGAGGGCTCTGCATGCCACCTGTGGCATGCGTGCTATAGGTTCGCCACCACTGGTATAGGGTTTCCTGCCTGAGCAGGGGGTTGGACTAGATGACCTCTAAGGTCCCTTCCAACATTATTATTGCTATTGCTATTGCTACTATTACTACTGTTATTATTATATAAAACTTTTATTCATAAAACATGAAACTCAGTCAACTGAACACTCAAATTGACTGGCACTAATGGTTGACACGGATTGCTGCCAGCTTCCTAGGTATCAACCAGGTGGTACTACTACTACTACTACTACTACTACTACTACTACTACTATTACTACTATTATTATTATTATTTTCCAAACTTGGCAACTTTAAGATGTGTAGACTTAACTGCCAGAATCCCCCAGCGAGTTTCTTTCTCCACTCAGATATCTTAAAATTGCTGAGGTTGAAAAGCGCTAAACTAGAGCAGTCATCGCCTGAAAACAGACCCAAAGAGAGCAGATACTCTTCTTCCTCTAGGTCAGGGGTTCCCAACCAGGGGTGCGAGATGATATTCCAGGGGGTGTGAAAACTTAGCTTTTCAAAATTACAGTGTATATGCATAATTCGTTGCAGTTAGTTTGAACTTTTGTAAGGGGTGCGAGAATATATCAGAAGCCTTCTAGGGGTGCAGGATATAGAAAAGGTTGGGAACCGCTGGTTTCGGTCCTTGCAACTGAATTCTCACTGAAATTCCTCACCTAAAGTTTGTGTTGATATAAAGTTCTAACTTTGGGAGCGAAGAAGCAAATGTTCTCTCTGTCACAGATTTAGTTTCTATTTTATCACGTTCCCAAGCTTTATTATACTCCTGAACCGTGATGTAATTTTGTCTGGGTAGCTATGCTTGGGGGGTGGGGGTGGATAATGATGGTTATCATCACACCTTGCAGGATTTTATACACCCCTGCCATGACTCCCCTTACCTGCCTTTGCTTTAGCCTAAAAGCCGCACTCAGGTGTCCCCCCACCTCCAGGTCCTTGTGCCTTTTCCAGCTGTTCTTGGAGGCCTGGGGGTGGGGGAGTGGCCACTGTGGAGGGAGGGGCGAGAGAGGCCCAGGGCTATCTGGCCTTGCTCTGGGATACCACCCAGGAATTTGTAGCTGCCCTGCTCAACGGTGAAAAAAGGCTCGCCTGGAGAGAGGAAGAGAGTGTTTCTGACTGCATAATAATGTGGACTGCCTCTTCACTGCTGAGTAACTGCACGGGTTAGAGGTGCAGATTGCAAGATGGAGAATGTTGCTTCAGGCCGATTGCGGTCCTGCCTCCTTCCTTTGGTCAGATGCAGATAAGCGTGGAAACACAGCAGCGTCAACGTGAAGCTGCCCAAGCTTCGCGTTAGAGACTCAACAGCAGTTCAGGTGATCTCCGAATCAAATCAAATCAACTTTCCAAACCAAATCATTGGAATGGAACGGAACGGAACAGAACAGAACAGAACAGAACAGAACAGAACAGAATAGAGCAGAACAGAGTTTGAAGGGACCTTGGAGGTCTTCTAGTCCAACTCCCTGCTCAAGCAGGAGACCCTAAGACCCTAGAGTAGACCCTAAAGGCAGACCAATCCATCAAATTGAACTGAATGCCTCTGGGTAAGTTGGGACATTTCTGAACGGAGAGCGCCGGGCTTTTCAAAAAGAGTTCAGACTGATGTGATTGGATTTGGAGGCCTGCGTTGGAATCAGGTTGGCTTTCTGAAATGATTGTTGAACTGTGTTGCGTCTGTTTTGAAAAGTGAATGGAAACAATTTGGAGCTGGGTCCCAATTCCCTTGAGATCTCCTCACCAAGCCTGGCGCCCTGGTGGAGAGGGGGTCTTTCTGTCTTCAGGGCTGTCCTCTCCTCCGAGACATTCCTCAGGGATTGCGCCTGCTTGGCGTGTCTCTTTCCAAGCTGGAGGGCCTCGAATTCCTTGCCACGCTCCAAGTTCCACACTGGCCGGGAGGTGCGATTAGTCAGCCTTGGAAACAGGGTAGGCATTGTGTGTTTGTTCCCTTCCTTCTCTGGGAGCCAGGAACATCTTGCTGTGGCCAGACAGAAACATCTAGGCCACGGCACCACGGAGACCATGTGCACCTCCAGGAAGGCACTGAGAGAGTTGTTGTTTTGAGTTCATTTCTCTGCCCTTCAGAGGAAATATCAGAATGAACTTTGCTCCTTGAATTGCTAGTTTTCTACACTCTGGGAGATGTCAGATTTTATGTTAAGCATCAGGAGTCGTGTGCTGTGCACATTCAGTGCTGTGCCTTGCGATTCGAAAGGCACAGATTATTGTCATTATCCTTTTGTTTGTTGTCATTATCTGACTCACACTGGACTGTGAGTTTATGCTGTGCTTGCAATTCATGGAAATATAGAGCGTGTATTTAAATTTGCCTAGCGATCTTGCAGATTTTGTCAAGCTGACATTTTAATTTGTTTAAAGATAAGAATAGATAAAGATAAGAATAGACAGAGAGCGGAGAGGTAGATAGAATAGACATCCTACCCCAAATCTTTGTGAGCAATTCTCGTGGTCACGTTAAGGTGCAAAGCCCAGTCCCTGAGCTGGCCAAAAGTGAGCTGGGGTAACACTGACTGCTCCCACTGGTGATTCCCTCCTGTTAAATGAAGCTTGATGCTAATTCAAGGGTTGTCCTTATTTACTGTCAACAAGGCAATGATTGGCAGATTGGGGGAGCCCCCACTCTCGATTTCTTCTTCTCTGATCCCACCGGCAGGAAAACTTCTGTTGCTTGCTCTCCTTAGTGGGGGTGAATCTGGGGCCCTGGAAGAGGCAACTGTGGACTGAGGGCCAGGCAAGTAGATTTAGCCTTCCACCAAAGCTTACTTTGGTGGTGTGCAAGTGGTTTGTGCCCACGTGACCCAAGGATTGCAAGTTCCGGAGCAGCAGCCACAGGGCTGAGAGGTGCCAGAGAGTCACCCTGCGAAGCAGCAGCAGCAGAGCTGGCTCACCGGGTGAACTGACCGTCCTGCTGCTCGGCTGGTCCAGCCAGGAACAGGTTAGAGGTTGGGCAGGCAGAAGCTGAGCTGCCCGTTGCCAAATCAGGATGGCTGTGGGTGGCAGTGCCCAAGGAATGGAGGGCAGGCTGTGGCTGTGCTAGCCACTAGGTGCCAGCCCGATCCCACCCCATGATCAGCCTGCCAGATGTTTTTTGTCACCTGGATGGAAGGGGTGAAGCTCTCCTGGGCTCCCTACAGTGTTTTGAGACGTCCCGGGTCACTGCCAGAATCATCCCTCCGAAATGTGGAGGCAAAGTGGGAGTTTTCTGTGATGTGATTTATTTCCATTTACTCATTTAACTTTAATGTATTTATTTTATTTTTTATTTTGATTTTTAAAATATTTTCTGTACAGCTAGTCCTCCGCTTAAAATGACTGTTCAAAGTTATAATGGCATAAAAAGGTGACTTGTGACTGGTCCTCACATTTACCAGCATCACAGCATCCCCATGGCCATGTGTTCAAAATTCAGGTGCTTGGCAACGGTCACGTGATCACCATTTGCAACCTTCCCAGCCAGCTCCCGACAAGCAAAGTCAATGGAGGAAGCTGGATTCACTTAACAACCATGTGATTCACTTAACAACTGCAGTGATGTGCTTGATAATGGTGGCAAAGAGGTCATAAAATCATCTTGTTGTGAAAAAGCTTTGTTACAGCAAGAGCAGTTCAGTTGCAGAACCAGCTCTTTAGGGAGACGTCCCCTTCACTGGATGTCTCCGGAGAGAAGCTGGGCATCGCTGGGACGGGCAAGCTAGGTTTAAGCTGGGCTTAAGGCCATTAACACTCACGGTCCCAGGGGTCTGACTCGAAGAGAATCAGCTCTCTACTGATCCCCAGGAGACTGATGGGATGGGGTGTACGTGTGAATCCCAGGCTTCAGAGCATCCTGTGCGTCCTTCTGCTCCTCTACGCAACTGCCCTCTTTGGGGTCTGTTCAAGTGAGAGGGGGCTATGTGGAGGTGGAGTTCTGCCCCGGTGGGCTCTGAATCACCGCCCTCTTTGGGTAGCCCTACCAGCTCCGGGTTCTGAGTCAGACTCCAAAAATAGAATCAATAAATGGTTTGCTAAAAAAGAGTGATTTGTAATGGATTGTCTTCGTGGTTTCTGAGTGTTTTAGAAAAGTCAAGAGATTCTTCATCGGCAGCGATCAATTGAGGCTGAGAAGGTTTCTGTGCATGTGGAGGAAGCTGATCAACAGGAATGACTTCAAGTGAAGCCAGGAAGTTGCTAAGGAAGGCTTTGAGTTGTGATGGTTCAAAGGAGCCTTTCAAGTTGTGTTTCATTACAAAGCAGCATGAGGTGGGCAGCTTGTTTCCACTGAAGTTTGCCGGTCTGACTTTCTCTCTGACTCAGTTTTCTGACATTGTCTTGAGGTATGCAACACTTCTGTGCCCCTCCCTGCAGATGGTTTTCGAAAAGATGCCGCCAACTTCGTCCCACTCAGTAGACAGAAGAGGCCTCTCGGCTGGGTTACTAAGGAGACTCCGGGGCGGTTGTGTGAACAGGTTGCCACCAGTGCAGTTAGTGCCAGAGCAGGAATAAAGCTGCCTTGGGCCCAGGGAGATCGTCTGGGTCTGGAAGCGTTCAAAGCCAACTTGAAGGATCTGACGTTGCAGGTAGATTGATGGGTCTAACTTCATATTCTCAGAAGTCATCTAGTCCAGAGTTTCCCAACCTTTCCAGGTTTGTGGGCCTGCAAAGAAGGGGGGGGGAAGGGCTGGTTCCGCTACAGCACTTGGGCAAGTGAGGATAAGCGCTCATGTGCTGGTCCACTGCTTCCATGGCCCGGTTCTGAATAGTTCATGGCCCAGTAGTGGGCCGCAGCGGGGGCTTGGGGACCCCTTGTCTAGTCTAACCACCTACTCAGTGCAGGCTCTTTAAAGCAAAGTCAACAGGTAAGGTAGCGATCCAGACTCTGCTTGGCTGATGGCTCCCTGCCTCTACTCCCCCATTGTCTTCTTGGCATCCCAATTCTGAAGATCTGAAATGATCTGAACAGCCTGGCAGCTGTTTGACTGGGATGGCATAAGGTCTCCTGCTTGAGCAGAAAGTTGGCTAGAAGACCTCCAAAGTCCCTTCCAACCCTGTTATTCTATGTTCTATGATTTGGGGACTGGGGACGTTCTAAGACCCCCCCCTCCCTTTGCATCTGCAAATATTCTCAGGCTGATAGAAGAAATTTGGGTGAGGGTTGCTGGAAGGTATTTTTTGGAATCAGTTTGATGAAGGAGCTTTTGAAATTGGCTTCAAAAGAGGGGCAAAGTTACTGATCAGCAGTACAGACTGCTGGAATAGACCAGGAGTCTTCAAACTTGGCCCTTTTATGACTTGTGGACTTCAACTCCCCAAATTCCTTAGCCAGTGTGCCTAGCTGAGGAATTCTGGGAGTTGAAGTCCACAAGTCATAAAAGGGCCAAGTTTGAAGACCCCTGGAATAGACGGTATCTTGACTGACAACCAGTACCTTGAACTCAGCCTTCCACCCTTGAAAGTTGGATAAAATGAGGGTCCAGATTGTTGGGGACATTAGGCTGCCTTTGTAAACTGCTTAGAGAGGGCTGTAAAGTACTGTTAAGCAGTATATAAGTCTACGTGCTATTGGTATTGCGTTGGGAACACACCTGGTGAGTCATGCAGCTATCAAGTAGAAGGGTCACTTTGATGAATCAGGATGCATCCATAATGATTCAAACCATTGTGTTGTAGACCAGTTGTAACTTCTGGATAGTCTTCAAGGGCAGCCCCATGCAGAACACTTTGCAGTAATCCAGCCAAGAGTTTAGGAGTAACTAATGAATAAAGCCTCCTGATCCAGAAATGGTTGAAAATGATGTCAAAGACACTCCTGGCCATTACTGAAAGTTGTGGAAGACCCCAAGATTAACAAGCCAATTCTATTAGGGCAGGGGTCCTCAACCTTGGCAACTTTGAGATTTGTGGACTTCAACTTCCAGAATTCCTCGGCCAGCTTTGAAGTCCACAAGTCTTAAAGTTGCCAAGGTTGAGGACCCCTGTATTAGGGGGACCTCAGTATTCAGGGGAGGGGAGAGTGGTGGGGAAGCAGATAACTTGCTGGTTAATAATTACTTTCTAATTAGTTCTGTTCCCCCTGCAGCAGTTTTGTAAGAGGGACAGCCCCTTCTTGCAATAATTTAGCAAGTGTGCCAAGAGAAGCACTCTCAAATGAGAAAAGGAGTGGTTACCGCTCTTTTTGAGAGATGCTGGTGACCGAAGTTAGTATGAGAAACACACGCCCTGTTAGTGGTCTGCTAGGCAGAAAAATCAACATCCAGCCTTAAGAACGTTGCAGGATTCCTCCTCCACCTTTCCCATTTTCTGCCCGCCAGCATGGGGGGATACAGGTAGTCCTCAACTTACAGCAATTCACTTAGTGACTGTTTGAAGTCACTGAAAAAAGTGACTTAGGGCCATTTTTCTCACACTTATGACTGTTGCAGCATCCCCATAGTCCCGTGATCAAAATTCAAATGCTGGTTCCTATTTATGACAGTTGCAGCATCCCGGGGACATGTCATCCCCTTTTGTGACCGTCTGACAAGCAAAGTCAATGGGGAAGCCAGATCCACTTCACAATTGTGGGGCTAGCTTAATAACAAGCAGTGATCCACTTCACTGTGGCAAGAAAGGTCGTGAAATGGGGCAACATTCACTTAATTGTCTCGCTTAGCAACAGAAAATTTATGGCTCAGCTGTGGTCGTAGGTTGAGGACTACCTGCATGCTGTTTTATGGAATCATCTTTGCCTGAATCTTGTTTCTGGAAGGACCCAGAATGTAGGTCACATTTGTGTGGCAGGGCACCTGCGTGGAAAAGCAGGTTGGAGAAAGACTCAGCTCAGTGGGGTGGCAGGGTGGAGGTGGGTGTGCTGTATTTTGAGGAATGCCAGCCCAGCCAGAAATGTTCATACAATTTTTATTGGGGACAAATTCTCCTTACTGCATCTGGGGGGGAGGGGGGCAGGGGAGGGCTTTTTAATATTTTTTTAATGTGGTAGATTTTTAAATGTTGTAAGCCTGCCCAGAGTCAACTGTGTGTGCATTGGAGGGCAATATAAATTTGTTTAATAAATAAGTAAATAATAGTTTTGCTGCAGCCAAAACCTCTTTTCCTAGGCAGTGAGCATGCAATGGTTAATTGTGCAAACACAGCAACACAGATTTAATTGCTGCATTAAAGGTTCATGTAAAATATTATTTTACCCTGCTGACAGGTTTTTCTGCTGCTATATACGTATATTATTTTTGGAGGTGTTTGTGCATTTTAGCTTGCAGTTTTATAGGTTGTCCAAGATTTTAAAAATGGTAAGATGCGTTGAAAGGAAATCATTTAAAAAAGCAGCCGAGTGGGTTAGAGCAGCTCAGAATTTTTCCACCTTGGCAACTTTAACATGGGTCCACGCATCTTAAAGTTGCCAAGGTTGAGAAACGTTGAGCGAGGTCTTGAAGACATTTGGGGTCTCTCCAGCATTTTGGACTTCAACTCCCATCATTACATGATAGCAGTGGTGACATGATAGCAGTGTTCCAGTATCTCAGGGGCTGCCACAAAGAAGAGGGAGTCAAGCTATTCTCCAAAGCACCTGAAAGCAGGACAAGAAGCAATGGATGGAAACTAGTCAAGGAGAGAAGCAACCTAGAACTAAGGAGAAACTTCCTGACAGTTAGAACAATTAACCAGTGGAACAACCTGCCTCCAGAGGTGGTGAATGCTCCAACACTGGAGGTTTTTAAGAAGAGACTGGACAGCCATTTGCCTGAAATGGTATAGGGTTTCCTGCCTGAGCAGGGGGTTGGACTAGATGACCTCCAAGGTCCCTTCCAACTTCTTCTTCTTCTTCTTCTTCTTCTTCTTCTTCTTCTTCTTCTTCTTCTTCTTCTTATTATTATTATTATTATTATTATTATTATTATTATTATTATTATTATTATTATTATTATTATTATTATTACCTCAAACAGACATGGTCAGGGACTATGGGAATTATAATTCCAAGTGTCAAGAGGCACCTACTCCTGTTCTAGAATCTTAGCACATGCAACAATAAATCTATGTGACTTTGAAGTGTATGTAAATTACTTCACTATGAAAAAGAAGGAAAAAATACAGGGAACTGTAATCAGAATAACTGAAAAATATTTAGATCAATTGCTTGAGGCGTTATCCTTTCCATTTGAAGAATCTGCCCATTTCTTGAACACATAGTAAAAACTTGAATGAATATAGTGATCAGGAGTGTCTACAAGGTGTGGTCTAGAAAATCAAGATGGGGGCCATAATCATATAATTGGAACTTTGTTATATAATAGAACAATAGAGTTAGAAGGGACTTTGGAGGTCTTCTAGTCCAACCCGGTGCTGAGGCAGGAAGTCCTATAGACCTATATCATTTCAGACAAATGGTTGTCCAATTGCACAGCCCTTTGTCCAGAATGGTATACAGTAGGTGAGGGTTATCCTGCTTGAGCGAGGGGGTTCGACTAGAAGACCTCCATGGCTCCTTCCAGATCTATGATTCTATAATTCAGTATGGAGGTGATTTGCTTTCTGCTGGGATAGTTTTTTGATTTGAGGAATGAGCCAAGATAATGATTAAGTGGCAAGATCTGTTTTGATAAATCTGGTGATTACTTTTAAAGGAATTTTAAAGCCAACCTCTTTGTGTTTGTTCTAGAATCTTCTAGAAATCGATGTTACTCTAATTAATCTGCAGTCCCTGACCATCCCTTCCCTTTCGAAGATAGGGACAGAGTCTTTGGTTGTGTGGGACTTTACTCATCGCCAGGGTTTCTCAAAACTAACTCCTTTAGTATCTAGGATGTAATTAATCTGAGTCTGGAAATTTAGACTCATTCGGTGTAAACGGATATTCTCAGTCTGTGTTTCTGTCAGTCTTGGCCTTCCCAGCTACCTGGTGGGAGACAAACCTTCTTGCTGGAGAAGACTGAGATGAAGTAGAAATGGAATAATTCTGCCATCTCTTGGTTTCCAGTTCGCCATCTTTTCTGTGCATTGTGCCGAATCCTTTCTCTTGTCATATTGAAAGAAGCCCATCCTTTTTCCTTCACTTTTTCCTGGCACTGCCTCAGTGGTTCTGGGCTACCTGTCCAGACTCTCTTCGTGACCTGCTTTCCATGGACGTCTTCTTTCGTTTACAAATCTTCACACCGGCTTCTTCTCTGTACAGCGGCTTCTCCTACGAAGGGACGAACCATGACCCAACATTTTTGTTCGGCTTTTGACTGGCAGCTAAGCTTCCTGTGAAAGCTTGCAGCCAGGATCTGCCCAATGTCACCCGACTCATTCATTGATGGAATCCGCAAACTAAGCTAAGCCACAATATGGTTTCTTTGGGTTAAGCTTAGCCCAGGCATTCTGTTTGCACACCTTGGCTTACTTCTTAGTGCTAGGTCTGAACTTAACCGGCAGTGACTTATTCAACAACCTGTGGTTAACTTAATCACAGCTTATTTTAGTGCATGAACCATTCTGTGGTTTGATGGTGCAGATGTGAGGCATGGATTTTGGGGCCTAAGCCATTTTTACCATGACTTCAAGCATCAATCACGCACGCACGCATGCATGCACACACACACAAAAGACAAACCACTGCTTTTGCGTTTCCTAGCTTCCCTGTCTAGACCGTGAATGCAGTGGCTGTTGATCATCTCCCCACTGAGCCAGGCATTCTGCAAGGTGCATTTTACGAGCATCTGCAAGCCACGGAAAAGCTTTCAGACAGATGTGTTCTCCAGATGGGGCCTGCTTTGCAGTCAGCGAGGGCTCCTATCCAGGGAAACTCCTGTTTTTGATGCTAAGACACGACTGGTCCTTTGCCTGCCTTCTGATTCTGCCACGGCGAAGAACCACCTTCTGGGCACTTCTCTAGCATTTCCTCCTTCACGGATAGCCTGACTGCCCGCCCAACCATCTAGTTCTAAGGCCGTCATCGGACTGGCAGCGGGTGCCTTTTGAATTTGGGGCAAGGACGGTGGGCCCATGGCACCTTACAAACAGCTGAGGGTTCCTCTGAATTGGGCAGGAGCTAGTCTCAAAACTGGATTTGTACAGAAGCTTGATCCATGTTGCTGCCTAACCGAGGCTGTAGTGGCTCCTGTCGGCTTATTTCTGCTGTCAGCTCCAACGGAGACTCAGGTTGAAAGCCACGGAGAGGAAAATAGATTTTCAGTCACAAACATCAGCCTCTAGAAAGATCTCAGCATCTTTCAAAGAACAAAAAAGCATTTAGCTTCTCCTGTAGTCCTAGACCTCCTGCTGTGGACTGGAGAAAATTGAGCCATTCATCTTGGTTGGTTTAAGAATAATTTGCGGCTAAGGCCTGGCTTTCCTTCTGCTGCCTTGTGGAAAGAGAATAAGTGATGCAAAATGATGCAGAGATCTAGGGATTTGCATAAACTGCTGCGTGTTGCAAATTTCAGCTTTTCTGGCCAGCCTCCTTTGGCCCGGGGCGGGGGGGGGATTTTAAGGGGTCTTTTCTACATTGTTTGGCTGGATGGTCCAGCTTGTCGGCAAAAGAGAGTCTTTTTAAGATGTTTCACTATTTTCCATGTAATGTAGGGTGGGATGGCTGCAAAATTCTCCATGGATCTGAAATTTTAATGCAAGTAGTCTGCAACTTACAACAGTTCGTTTAGTGACCATTCAAAGTTACAACATCACAGAAAAAAGAGGCTTATGACCGTTTTTCACACTTATGACCATTGCAGCATCAGCCCTGTGGTCACATGATCAAAATTCAGATGCTTGGTAACCATTTCATAAAAATAATCCTCGACTTATGACCACAATGGAGCCCAAAATTTCTGTGGTTAAGTGAGGTACTTGTTAAGTGAGTTTTGCCGCATTCTATGACATTTCTTCCCACAGTTGTTAAGTGAGTCACTACAGTTGCTAAGTTAGTAACCCAGTTGTTAAGTGAATCTGACTTCCCCCGTGGACTTTGCTTATCAAAAGGTCACAAAAGGGGATCCCCTGATCTTGGGAGATGGCAAATGTCATAAATACGAGTCAGTGGCCAAGCGTCTGAATTTTGATCATGTGACCCTGGGGATGCCGCAAAGGTTGCAACTGTAAAAAACGGTCATGAATCACATTTTTCAGTGAATGGTTGTAAGTAAAGGATTACCAGTATTCATGAGAGTTGCAGTGGCCGGGGTCATATGGGATCCCCTTTTGTGACCTTTTGACAAGCAAAGTCAGTGGGGAAGCCAGGTTTACTTCACAACCGTTTTACTAGTTTAACAACCATGGAAAGAAAGGTGGCAAAATGGGGCAAAATTCACTTAACAACGGTATAACTTAGCAGCAGCAGCAGCAGCAACAACAGCAACAACAATAATACCTGGTTGATATCTAGGATGCTGGCAGCAACCCGTGTCAACCATTAATGCCAGTCAATTTGAGTGTTCAGTTGACTGAATTTCATGTTTTCTGAATAAAAGTTTTATATAATAAATAATAATAATAATAATAATAATAATAATAATAATAATAATAATAATAATAATAATAATAAAGTTGGAAGGGACCTTGGAGGTCATCTAGTCCAACCCCCTGCTCAGGCAGGAAACCCTATACCATTTCAGACAAATGGCTGTCCAGTCTCTTCTTAAAAACCTCCAGTGTTGGACATTCACCGCTTCTGGAGGCAAGGAGTTCCACTGGTTAATGGTTCTAACTGTCAGGAAGTTTCTCCTTAGTTCTAGGTTGCTTCTCTCCTTGATTAGTTTCCATCCGTTGCTTCTTGTCCTGCCTTTGGGTGCTTTAGAAAATAGCTTGACTCCCTCTTCTTTGGGGCAGCCCCTGAGATATTGGGACACTGCTATCATGTCACCCCTAGTCCTTCTCTTCATTAAACTAGACATACCCAATTCCAGCAGCCGTTCCTTATATGTTTTAGCCTCTAGTCTCCTAATCATCTTTGTTGCTCTTCTCTGTACTCTTTCCAGAGTCTCAACATCTTATTTACGTTGTGGTGACCAAAACTGGATGCAGTATTCCAAGTGTGGCCTTACCAAGGCATTGTAAAGTGGTATTAGTTCTTCACGTGATCTTGATTCTATCCCTCTGTTAATGGAGCCTAGCACTGTGTTGGCTTTTTTGGCAGCTGCAGCACACTGCTGGCTCATATTGAAGTGATTGTCCACTAGGACTTGGGATCCCTCTCACAGTTACTCCTATTGAGCAAGGTACCACCTATACCAGAGGTCTGCAACCCGCGGCTCCGGAGCCGCATGCGGCTCTTTCAGCCGTCTCCTGCGGCTCCCAGTCCTCTGCCATGTGAAGTCCAAAAAAAAAAAAAAGAAGTGGGACTAAAAAAGTTCAACCAATCAATTCAAATATGCAGGGTAGGTGCATATCTCGCCTTGGCTCCACTCTTCAGTCAAACCCTGTTCTGCGCATGCGCGCATGTACGCGCATGCGCACACATTTTTTGTGGCTCCCAGTTTTTCCTTTTGTGAGGGAACCGGTTCCGAGTGGCTCTTTCACTGTTTCAGGTTGCTGACCCCTGCCCTATACTATATCTGTACATTTGGTTTTTCTTGCCTAAATGTAGAACCTTACTTTTTTCACCACTGAATTTCATTTTGTTAGATAGCGCCCAGTGTTCAAGTAGTAGGTTGTGATCTACTTTATCAAATGCCTTACTGAAGTCCAAGCAAATTATATCCACAGCATTCCTCTGGTCCACTAATTTTGTCACTTGGTCAAAGAATGCAGTAAGGTTTGTCTGCCATGATCTGTTTTTGACAAACCCATGTTGGCTTTTAGTAATGACTTTGTTTGCCTCTAGGTGTTCGCTGATTCGTTGTTTGATTATCTTTTCCAGAATCTTCCCAGGTATTGAGGTCAGGCTGATAGGTCTGTAGTTTCCTGGATCTATTTTCTTCTCTTTTTTGAAGATGGGAACTACATCAGCTCTCTTCCAGTCCTCTGGTAATTCCCCAGTGCTCCAGGATCTTTGAAAAATATAGTTCAGTGGTTCTGAGATCACGTCTGCCAGTTCCTTGAGAAACTTGGGGTGTAATCCATCTGGTCCTGGTGATTTGAACTCGTCTAGGCTGGACAGGTGCTCACTTACCATTTTCGTGCCTATTTTAACTTGCGTTTCTATTCGGACAAGCGCTGGCTCTTCGGCTTTGAAACGGAGATGAGCACCGGCCCCTAGAGTCGGAAACGACTAGCACGCATGTGCGGGGGAACCTTTACCTTTACCTTTAGGCTGGACAGGTGCTCGCTTACCATTTTCTTGCCTATCTTAACTTGTGTTTCTATTCTGTTTTTTATTGCACTGTTTTTGGTAGGTTGGACTGTTTTTTCCCTTTGTGTAAAGACAGATGCAAAAAACGAGCTAAATAGTTCTGCTTTCTTCCTGTTGCTTGTCACCTTCTTGCTACTTTTCTCCACTAATGGACCAATCATTTCCTTAACTTTTTTCTTGTTTTTTACATGTTTATTTATTTATTTATTTATTAGTTTAATTTATATACCGCCCTATTCCCGAAGGACTCAGGGCGGTTCACAGGGCAAGTTAAAGACAATACAAAAGATAAAATAAAATTAAATTAAATTAATACAAGCCCACAATTAAGATAACATTAAAAATTAAAATTTAAAATTATTATTTTTTTGTTATTTTTGACTTTGGTCGCAAGCCCTAGTTCATTTTGAGCCTTAGCTTTCCTCACTTCATCTTTGCAGGCACGGGCTATTTACTGATATTCTGCCTTAGTTATGTGCCCCTCTTTCCACTTTTTATACTTGTCCTCTTTATCTTTCAATGTTAGGCTCAATTGTGGCCATACGTTGAGGACTACATATACTGGGTAGTAGACTGAACCAGAATCAAGGATTGTTCACTACAAATCGATCCACACATTGCCACAATCGCCGTCTCCATCACTGACCGCTTTGACAAGCCATGGTCCCCATTTTTCAGCTCCTGTTTAAGGGCTCGACTAGGCCCGATGCAAAGTGGAGCTGAACATAGCATAAATGGGCACTTTTTAATAACGGCCTTTTTGGAAACACAATTGCCTGGAATGGTTGGGAAACAATATCCCTCCAATGATATCTTGCACAGTGGAGCCACCATTTGCCTGTTTCCGATGATCGTCATCAAATAATTCATTTATCTAGCGCCTTTAGTTAGCAGAATGCTCTGTAATCCGTATTATATTCACTCTCGGAAGACTCCAGTGAGGGTCATTTTTGTTCCTGGGAAATGGAGGATGAAATACAGATTCTTTCTGGAACATCTGATAGAGGAGTGAATTTGAACTCTGGCTAATGAATAATTGACATTTCCCATTTCAGCTTCTGAGCTGCTCATTTTGTCAATCATCGGTTTGTTCTGTGCTGCAGACTTCGGGGGGTTTGAAAATGCCCACGAGAAACATAATACAAAAAAATTGAATCTCTTTCATAATACACACCTTTTCACATATAATTCCTTCTCTCCTCCATCCCTGCTTGGACCTCTTTGACCATTTCTTCTCCCAAATTTATTTATTTATTTTATTTTTGGGACTTATATGCTGCCCTATCTCCTGAAGGACTCAGGGCGGCTAACAACAATAAAAACAACAATACAAAAGTTAAAAAAAATTAAATAAACAGCCCCAATAAATAAATTAAACTAAACAATTAAAAATTAAAAAACATTTAAAAAAAACCCTGTCAGTCCAAGTCAGCCTGATGAAAAAGGAAAGTTTTAAGAGATCCGGGCCATCCGGAGCTCAAGGGTAAGTTGGTTCCACAGGGCTGGCGCTCCCACAGAGAAGGCCCTCCCCCTGGGGGTCGCCAGCCGACATTGTCTAGCCGACGGTACCCTGAGGAGGCCTTCTCTGTGTGAGCGCACCGGGCGATGGGAAGTCGCTCCAGGCAGCAGATGGTCCTACAGGTATCCCGGGCCTAGGCCATGTAGGGCTTTAAAGGTAAGTACCAGCACCTTAAATCTCACCCGGAAGACAACCGGTAACCAATGCAGCTTGCGCAGGAGGGGTGTAATATGGGAGTATCGGGATGCTCCCATCACTACCCGCGCGGCCGCATTCTGCACCAGCTGGAGCCTCTGGGTGGTCTTCAAGGGCAGCCCCATGTAGAGAGCATTGCAGTAATCTATCCGGGAGGTAACGAGTGTGTGAGTGACCGTACGTAGGGCATCTCGGTCCAGATAGGGGTGCAACTGGCGCACCAGGAGAACCTGGGCAAATGCCCCCCTGGCCACGACTCCAATATGATCTTCAAAACTGAGTTGTGAGTCCAGGAGGACGCCTAAATTGTGCGCCCTATCAACGGGAGGTAACACCTCTCCTCCCATAACCAAAGATGGAACCTCTTGGACAAGTCGAGATGCCAGTACGTAGAGCCACTCAGTCTTGGCCGGCTTGAGCTGGAGCCTGTTCTTCCCCATCCAAATCCGTACCGCTTCCAGGCAACGGGACATCACGTCGAGGGCATCACTGGGTTGGTTCGGGGTGGAGATGAAAAGCTGGGTATCATCAGCATACTGATGATACCTCACCCCGAAACCACAGATGATCTCACCTAGCGGCTTCATATAGATGTTAAACAGTAGAGGTGAGAGGACCGACCCCTGAGGAACTCCATAAACGAGAGGTCTCGGGGTCGATCTCTGCCCACCCGCCAACACCGACTGTGAACGTTCCAGAAGGTAGGAGGAGAACCACTGAAAAACAGTGCCTCCCACTCCCAACCCCTCAAGACGTCGCAGCAAGATACCATGGTCGATGGTATCAAAAGCCGCTGAGAGGTCTAATAGGACCAGGACAGAGGAATAACCCCTGTCTTGGGCCTGCCAGAGATCATCCACCAGCGCAACCAATACCGTCTCCGTAGTAGAAATCAAAAGACAAAACAAATAACACTGGACTGTTGTTATTACTAACTTCATCAGTATTTCACATGGAAAATTCTTTATAATGTCAGAACATTTGAAAATCTTAAAATATAAATATGTCAAGTAACTCTAAAGAAATATTTACTGCAGTAGTACCAATAGTCGTCAAATAATGATGGTAATTGGGACCAAGAGATGCAGCTATAAAGCAAAATGTCTCCAAGGTCACTCGTGCTGAGATGAAACACATCCCTGGTCACCCAGGTGGTGCTCCTCCCTCCCTCCCTCCCTCCCAGCAGAGCAAGCCTGTTTCTTATACAGTAGTCATCCCTTTTGACTTCTACATCCTTTTCCATTACAAGTAGTCCTCAACTTACGACCACAACTGAGCCCAAAATTTCCATTGCTAAGCAAGACATTTCACCACCCTTCTTGCCACTGTTGTTAAGTGATTCACCGCAGTTAAGTTACTGACAGGGTTATTAAGTGAATCTGGCTCCCCCCTAATTGGCTTTGCTTGCCAGAAGGTCACAAAAGGGGGTCACGTAACCCTGAGACACGGCAACTGTCATAAGTATGAGCCAGTTGCCAAGAGCATTAATTTTGATCACGTGACCAGGGAGATGCTGCAACGGTCGTAAGTGTGAAAAACGGTCCTATTTTTCAGTGCCATTGTAACTTTGAACGGTCAGTAAATGAACTGTTTTAAGCCTTGACCTGGGTTAGCGATTGGCTTAATCTAACTAACAAGAGAATACTTCATCTTGAGGGATGGGATTTGGTATATGGATGGCATGCATACTTGCTCTACGATAAGAAGGTGGACAGGGCTTTTAAATCTCATATTCTTAGAAGTGCCTTGTTGCGTGTCTGGAAAAAGTATTATTATAAGTTAAATTATAAAATACCGATTTGGGGAATTCCCGGACACGTGATAGAAGGTGTATCTATGGGAGTGAGTTTGGATATGTTTTCCTATAAGGAATTACTTAGATTGGAAGGGAATGATTGGCAACTTAAATCATTAGATGAGTTAAGACAAGAAAACATAAGTTACTCTTGGTTCCAATATACCCAATTGAAAGCTAGGTGGAAGCTGGATCAGAAGGTTGGCATTACAATTACAGATGAAAATTTAGTAAAACAAATTAGAGATTTAAATTGTGCACATATAAAGAGGATATATTGAATTGGATTCGGAAACGGAATTAGTTAAAGATTGTATGATAAAGTGGGCACAAAATATTCAGGAACCAATTTCGTTGGACACTTGGGAGATAATTTGGGTTAGAAATGTTAAATTTACTCAGGCTCAAAACTTAAGAGAAAATTTTTATAAAATGTTTTATAGATGGCATCTGGATCCCAAGAAGTTGTCTAACATCTATCCTAATTTACAGTCTAAATGTTGGAGATATGGTAGTTTAGAAGCCACCTATTTTCATATGTGGTGGACTTGTAGAAATATAAAAGCTTTTTGGATTAAAATTTGGTGGAACATTCAAAAGATTTTTAAGAGAAAGATAAGGTTTTCTCCGCAATTGTTTTTATTGGGTATTGTTGTAGATTGTGATGTTAAAGAAACTAACTTGATGTTGAACATGATAACAGCAGCACGGTTACTGGTGGGACAATATTGGAAGAAGGATAGTTTGCCTACTATAGAAGAATGGGTGTTTAAAGTTTCGAATCTTGCAGAAATGTCTAAGATTTCTGCTTAATTGAAAGATCATTCACAGGAAAGATATATTTCAGTTTGGAGGAGATGGATAGATTATATTCAGAACAAATATGGGACTAAAAAGTTCCATTTAGCTTATGAGTAGATTTTAGAGGGATATTGTTATTGGTACTTTGTATGTAGTTATGTTAAAGGGGAGTTAAAGCACGTTATGAATTTGGTTAATTGTATATTATGCACAATTTTTATTTAGAATATGATTATTATAACTATAATCCTGTATTTAGCTCTGGGAAGTGGGGGGGGAAGTGGGCGGGTTTGGGGTGGGGGGATTTGGGGATATATTGTAAAATTTTGTTTTTGTAAAACTCTTTAATAAAAAAAAATGAACTGTTTTAAGTCAAGGACTACCTGTATTGCCTGCAACCAGACTAAGTTCTCTGAGGCAGCCATCTCTTCTTTCTTCTGCCTTCTCTTGCCTTTTGGTAAAGTGGAATGCAGGAAGTGACTCTGCTTTGATCCAATCTCTCCCCCCCAGTGCCACTTGGCAGAAGCAGGCCTGTCTTGTATGCAGGCTCATATAATCCATGGGGGAAAGACCCTTTCCCGCCCCGCTCCTGAAATCATGGCCCACCCAAGTGCGGAATTTGAGGTGTTCCAGCTACATCTGGTCATCAGCTCAGAAGACCGGGATATAGCCCATGTTCAACCCAACCAAGCACAATAGAGCCTGGGAAGGGACCTTAGAGGCCATCTAGTCCAGCCCCCTGCTCAAGCTGGAGACTCTACAACTTGAGTGAAGTGGCCGTCCAGTCTCTTCTTGAAAAGCTCCTGTGATGAAACGTCCAAGAAAGTCCAGCTGCCTTTTGAAAACGCACCTTTCAGACAACCCTAACCCGGATGACCGAGACTCTTTGAGCAGGCTATTAGGGAGCTTGAAACCCACCTTGAAAATTAGGCATTTGGAGAACCATCTTGAAACTGGACTATAACAACTTTCTCAACTGGGTAACCTCCAGAAGTTTGGATGGTCTCCAGATGTTTGGACTTCAATTCCCAGAGTTCTCAGCAATGATTAGGCAGCCTGGGGGATTCTGGGAGTTGAAGACACCAAGGTTGAGAAACACTATCTGAGAATTTTGGATTTTGGACATGATAGCAGAGTTCCAGTATCTCAGGGTCTGCCCCAAAGAAGAGGGAGTCAAGCTATTCTCCAAAGCGACTGAAGGGAGGACAAGAAGCAACGGATGGAAACTAATCAAGCAGAGAAGCAACCTAGAACTAAGGAGAAACTTCCTGACAGTGAGGACAATTAGCCAGTGGAACAACCTGCCTCCAGAGGCGGTGAATGCTCCAACACTGGAAGTTTTTAAGAAGAGACTGGCCAGCCATTTGTCTGAAATGGTATAGGGTTTCCTGCCTGAGCAGGGGGTTGGACTAGATGACCTCCAAGTTCCCTTCCAACTTTATTGTTGTTGTTGTTGTTGTTGTTGTTGTTATTATTATTATTATTATTATTATTATTATTATTATTATTATTATTATTATTATTATTATTATATCGTCAAGGAGATTATCTCCTTATCAAGGAGAGATCCAGCCTAGAACTAAGGAGAAATTTCCTGTCAGTGAGAACAATTAATCGGTGGCTTCCCTCCACAATTTGTGGATGCTCCATCACTAGGGGTTTTCAAGAAGAGATTAGGCAGCCATTTGTCTGGAATGGTACAGGGTTTCCTGCTTGAGCAGGGGGTTGGTCTAGAAGACCTCCAAGGTCCCTTGCAACTCTTTTGAAGAAAAAACATTCCAGTCATTAATTTTCTTACTGTTAGGAAGTTTCTCCTTAATTCCAGGTTGCTTCTCTCCTTGATTACTTTCCATCCACTGTTTCTTTTTTTTATTGAAAAGTTTTACAATACATTTTTAAATACAAAAAAACTCCCTCCTCCCCCTCCCCTCTCCCCAACCCTCCCGTCCCCCCTCCCCAACTTCCCAGAGCTGAATACAGGGTAGTTATACAAACATAAGCTAGAAAATGCTAACAATAAAAATAAGACAATAAATTCTATCGCACTTTAACTCTCCATAGTCATAATTATATTACTAACAGATAACAAATAACACTGTTTCTTGCCCTGCCCTCAGATGCTTTGGAGAAGAGGTTGACCCCTTCCTCTTTGTGGCAGCCCCTCAAATATTGGAAGACTGCTAACATGTCCCCCTAGTTCTTCTTTTCTCTAGTCTAGACTAATCATACCCAAATCCTGCAGTTGTTCTGCATATGTTTTAGTCTCCAGTCCCTTAATCATCTCAGTTGCTCTTCTCTGCGTTTTTTCCAAAGTTCAACATCTTTTTTGTAATGTGGTGACCCAAACTGGATGCATATTCCAGGTGTGGCCTTACTAAGGCTTTATAAAGTGGTACTAATACGTCACGTTATTTTGATTCTATGCCTCTGTTTATGCAACCAAGGATTGTATTAGCTGTTTTGGCTGCTGCCACGCACGGCTGCCTCATGGTCAAGTGATCATCTACTTCTACTAGGACTCCAAGATCTCTCTCACAGTTACTGTTTTAGAGCCAGGTTTTGCCTGTTTTGTATTTGTACCTTTGGTTTTTCCTGCCCAGGTGTAAAACCTTGCTTTTCTGCATATTAAATTTCATTTTGTTGGCCAGGGCCCTTTGTTCAAGTCTGCAAAGATCTTTTTGGATCCTGAGCTTAAGATCCCTTCACACAGTCAGGGACAATTAGAACGGAGAGCTGCTGCTGCATCTGAGCCAGTCTGATCCAGCCTTTGGTTTCTGCTTTGGTCACTTAGCTGCTTCCTAAAAGGCCAAAGGCGGATGGAGATCCTGTTCTCTGTGCTGGTTGCCTGGAAGACGGCCTGCTGCCGCTGTGTCGGTGGCTTCTTTCTCCATAGACTTGCCCATCCTCTGTGAAAGACATCTGAGCTGGCTTAATTTATGGCATCCAGAAATTTGGCTTTGAGTGGTGAGAATTTTGTTCCAGATTTTTCACTGGTAGCTTCTGGTTGATGTTCTCCTTGATGTCTAAGGTTGTGAAAGAGAAAAACATTTCTGTATCGGCACCATCCCTCTTACAAGTTACTTTTTAAACCTTGCCATCTTTGAAAGAGCATTTCTAGCCCTGCCTCTGCCCTCCCCCCCCTTTAACCGCTCTTTGGGGCACCTCACATCTCTTTCTTCTACTGCAACAGTACCCAGAACAGCAGGGGGTATCCCATAGGTGAATTGCACTGCCTGAGTGAGGATACAGATAGTCTTCATTTAGTGACCATTTGAATTTACGACAGCATTGAAAAAAGGGACTTATGACCGTTTTCCACACTTGATTACATAATCATGTGATCAAGACTAAGACGCTTTGGAACTGACTCATATTTATGACGGTCGCAGTGTCCTGCCAGGGTCACGTGATCCCCTTTTGCAACCTTCCGACAAGCAAAGCCAATGGGGAAAGCCGGGTTCACTTAACAACCAGATTACTAACTTATCACCTGCAGTGATTCCCTTAACAACTGTGGCAAGAAAGGTCGTAAAACGGGGCAAAACTCACTTAACACATACCTCACTTAGGAACAAAAATTTGGAGCTTCCTGTATTCAGGGGAGCTGCGTAACATGGGAGGGGGAGTGCAAGGGGTGACATTGGTGAAGTCAGTCGGACCAGGTCCCACTGTGGGCAGGCTGAGATTTTCAGGGATTTGGAGAGGAAACGGGATGGCATTTTTCTTGCTCTTGTAGCCTCTCAGCTGCCAGGCAAGACATAGGTGGCACTGAGCTTCCACCAGCACACCTTCAATTGGAGTTTGTGTTGGATCTTTGAGTTTTGGGTTCCAAGACCTGAACATCTCAAGGCCCTGAAAGAAGGTCCATGTAACATGGGCATCCTTCTGAATCTACAACTTCAGTTCCCATAATTCCCAGTCTTGGGGCTTGGCTAAGAATTCTGGGAATTGACGCCCTGGCCTCTGGAGGAAGTACTGCCTTGATGCTCAACAAGTCCTGTTGAAGAGAGCAAACGGGGACGTGGTTTTCATAGAGCAGTGCATGTCCTCAATTGTGAGGCTGGCCTGTTTCCAGAAACGTGGCCTGGAGGCACCAACGCGTCACCTCCTTCCACATCTTGCTTTATACCGCATTTCTTTCTTTCGCCTCCTGCCAGCTGAGGCCAAACACCTTGAGATGTCGGAATGAGTGACGGCAACAGCAAGACTTGAGCCCCCCTCAAGGCACAGTGTCAGACAATGGCAAATGCTTCTTGCTGCAGGAGTGTTGCCGGGGACAGAGCGGTGGGCAAATTGAGGAGGGTTTGAAGCAATGAAGTCGGGCAGGTAGAAGCGGAGGTGCTGCCTGCCGGCGAGGAATACAGAGGCCACGTTCTCACAGTGCTGTACAGCCGGCTTAATCAGCTGTTCCCTTAGGGCAGGGTTTGCCAGCCTTGGCAATTCAGAGACGTGTGACTTCAACTCCCACAATTTCCCAGCCAGCATGGGGATTGAAGACTCCCCCCCAAAAGAGGGTTTCTGGCCTAGTCTATAACTTGGCATCCTGCCAACCAGAAACAGGGCTGGCCAGGGAAGACCAGCTGAGCTGACCAGAGTGAGCAAGTTCTGAGCCCTCTAAATGTGTCCTACAAAAAGGGACAAAGTCATTTCGTACAAGCCCACCCACCAGGGAGATGATCTTCTTCTTCTTCTTCTTCTTCTTCTTCTTCTTCTTCTTCTTCTTCTTCTTCTTCTTCTTCTTCTTCTTCTTCTTCTTCTTCTTCTTCTTCTTCTTCTTCTTTTTCTTCTTCTTCTTCTTCTTCTTCTTCTTCTTCTTCTTCTTCTTCTTCTTCTTCTTCTTCTTCTTCTTCTTCTTCTTCTTCTTCTTCTTCCTCTTCTTCTTCTCCTTCTCCTTCTCCTTCTCCTTCTTCTTCTTCTTCCCCTTCTCCTCCTCCCCCTCCTCCTCCCTCTTCCTTCCTTCCTTCTCCTTCTTCTCCTTTTCTTCTCCTTCTTCTCCTTCTGATCCTCCTTCCTTCTCTCCTCTTCCTCCTCCTCCTCCTTCCTTCCACCCCCCTCCTCCTCCTCCCTCCCTCCCTTCCTCCTCCCTCCTCCCCCCCTTTTAAACTCTTCGTATTGTGATTTTAAAAGCTATGAAACACCCTGGTCCTTGTGAGGCGTTCCCTTCGACATCCTGCCTGCTTTCTGTGCAACTGAGGGGTCGGGGCATCCTACAGAGCAGCAGAGTTGGAAGGGACCTTGGAGGTCTTCTAGTCCAACCTCCTGCTCAAAGCAGGACACCCTATTCAGGTGGTCCTTGACTTACAACAGTTCATTTAGTGACCGTTCAAAGTTGCACGGCACTGAAAAAGTGACTTATGACCATTTTTCACACTGATGACCATTGCAGCATCCCCCGGGGTCTTGTGCCTTACGTTCATATGCTTGACAGTTGACTCACATTTATGACGGTTGCAGCGTCCCAGAGTCACGTGATCCCCTTTTACGACCTTCTGACAAGCAGAGTCAACAGGGGAAACCAGATTCACTTAACAACCGTGTTACTAACTTAACTGCAGTGATTCACTTAACAACTGTGACATGAAAAGTCATAAAACGGGGCAAAACTCACTTAACACATTTCTTACTTAGCAACATAAACTTTGGGCTCAGTTGTCCAGCCTCTTCTTAAAAACCTTCCGTGAGGGAGTACCCACAACTTCTGGAGGCAAGTCCTTCCACCGGCTAATCCTCACCTAGAGCTGCTCTTTTGTCAGAGGAAAATACAACTTTTGCAGAACTTGGGAAAGGGGGCGAGACACGCCCAGGGTGAAGTTGAGTGCTGTATCCTGAATGGCTGACTATTCCAGGGTCTCTTGAATCTTCCTTCACACCAGTGTGTGTCGCTACTTGTGCAGCCGGGCCTTGCGTATGCTGCCAAGTACATTTCATCCCACAGTTTATTTACTGAGTGAAATGTTTATACTGTATAGCACCTAATCACATAAGCATCGCAACGTCTCCTTTTAGGGAGGTGGTTGACATGGCCAGAGCTACAGCTGTGTCCTCAGAGAAAGCGTGCGGAGCTTGGCCCTGATTCCTGCAGATCCAGCTGCTGGTGGAGCTTGTCCGGTACATCCATCTTCCCTCTCCTGCAAAGGGGGTGGACCTAAGACCGTCAGCAAGAGATGCAGAAAAGGCTTCCTATGCCGTGTGTAAAGCCTTGGGCCTCCCGGCTGCATCCACAAACAGCCAGTGGAGCCTGAGCTGTGCAGTGTCCTTGGAGCCAGCATCCTCCAGAGCAGAAACATTGGCTAGGTCAACAGCCAAGGGTCACTTAGCTCCCAGAAGCACAAGAAGAAATGTAAGAAGGCTGGTTCGTGATGACAACCAATTGCTTAAAATAGCTACCTCCTGAGATACAACTAAAGTTCTCAATGAGCCATGCTGGGCCAAGCATCTGGGTAACATCTGCTGAATTTGAACAAGGCGATAGAACAGGAATTGCAGGAGCCCCAACCGGCCAGCTGCACTCCCGCAGCCCGCAATGCAATAGAGGGCAGGTGGACGCCCCTTTATTGAGGTAATTGCAGTAGTCTGATCTGGAGACCTCCAGGCAGGTAGGAAATAGTGAGGTCATCTGAGAGAAAAGAAAGCTCAGTTGATAGTGGCAGTTCCAGAGCTCAGCACTGACCTGATGACAGGATAAGGGGCTGATCAGGGGCAACACTTTGGTCTCTGATTTTGAATGCAGTCACTATTTCCATTCCGGATATTCTGCGGTGTCTCGCTTCGCCTTAATTCCCACCATTTGAGTGCCAGCAGCTCCTGATCATGGTGCAAATATCAGCCAGGAATTGAGATACCACAGACTTCGCTCCATCCAGCTTGGGGATCATCAGTATAGGTAGCTCTCGACTTACAACGCGTTCATTTAGTGACTGTTCAAAGTTACAACGGTGCTGAAAAAAGTTACTTGCGATTGTTTTTCATACTTAAACTGTTGCAGCATCCCTGCAGTCACGGTTCGTGTTTATGATGGTTGCAGTGTCCCGGGGATATATGATCCATCTTTTTTTATATATAAATATTTTATTAAGTTTCTAATTTTACAATCAAATACTTAATAAACAACGTGTTGTCTGGGTCCATTAGTAATTCAGTGGTCTACATTAACTTCTTCAGTCTAGATCCAATATTACACCAGGAATGTTTGCGCTCTTCTTCTGATAATAACTGTTTCCCCACACTAGGCAAATACAATTCTTATTGTTATTAGTAAATATATAATATCAACATCTTTGTTACATTTTTCTAACAATATCAATAATGTCAGTTTAAGATATCTTTTCTAGCCAAAATATATCTTAATTGCATTTGCACTTAACATCCATGTGTTCAGTCAGTATCCTGTTTTCGCTTTTTTATTTCAATTTCCCATCAGTATTCAACATGTCTCTATTGTTTATGATTCCAAAGTAAGTAATATTTGGGTAACCAAAAGCTTCCCTTATTCAAACTTCTTAGCATTTTCCTGTTTCCCTTCTCATACCATCTTTTGTGACCTTCTGACCTGCAAAGTCAATGGGGAAGCCAGATTCACTTAACAACCGTGTTACTAGCTTAAACAGCTGCAGTGATTTACTTAACAACTGTGGCAAAAAAGCTCGTAAAATGGGGCAAAATTCACTTAACAAATGTTCCGCTTAGCAACTCAATTGTGGTCATAAGTCAAGGACTACCTGTATGTTTATGGTTTAGTAACCCAGCCAATGCAATGCCTCATGTAGACGTTAAACAGAAAAGAGGAGAGGATGGAAAAGATGCTGAAGGAAGGCATCGTTTTGAGGAACTGGAGCATCCGAGCCCAATACAGTTCCCAGGTTTTCCCCAGCAGCCAACTGGGTTTCAGCAGTACCAACATTCCCATTGTTTGCTTTCTCCCAGAGGAGTCATTTTGGAGTCCATTGTGTTATAGTAGAGGAAATGAGAGGCACAAACTTTGGAAACACCATAAGGCTCGTAATTCACACGTGACTGTCAGGATCCATTTCCCGAAAAGCAAAACAGAGAGGATGAACGGCTACGAACCGGCGTGTAAATCGTAGATCGGGGAGTTCTTGGTGGCCGACAGGAGAGTTCTGGAGCAGTTGGTCTGTCATCGCCAGGAGTGGCGTGGCCTTGGCCAGCCCTTGCTCCAGCTTCCTTGCCTCTGCATATTATCTGCTCTTCCATCCGTCCGAGGGAATCCGCAGAGGTTAGTGGGAGGCGGAGAGATTCTGACCTGGTTACGCAACCCTTTGACTGGGGAGAGCTGGCCTTGGAAGGAGCCCCTCTGCCTCTGCCCTCCCCCCACCCTGGCTCATGGCTTGGGGAGGGAGGGGCCTGCTTCTGTGTCAGCCACTGAGCAGCCTCCTTCGGCTGACCAAGGAGCCTCCTATTCCCCCCACCCCCACCCCCCAATCCTTCTCTGCTGCCAGAACAGTTAGGAGGGAAGCCTGCCAGTCGCCCGGATGTGCCAAAAGGCTCAGGATGTCTGGCCAAGGAGGGGAAGGAAGAGGCGGCCAGGAGCGCCACTGTGCGCCTTGGCTCTGGAGCAGCTGCTCCGAGTGGCATCTTAGAGCGCCAGCCGCCCCTCGCCTCAAGCGGTGCTCTTGGACCCAGACCGGGAAGTAGTGACTGCTCGGGTTCTGCTTCAGGATTGGTTAGGGCTGATGGGTGTCACTTTCTGGAAGGATGTAGATTTATGAGTTCTTCATTGCTGCCTTTTAAATTATGATCTTAATAAGCCTGCGTGTGGAAATCACAGCTTCTTAAAACCGGTCCATATTTCTCCAGCACTCTAGAGCAGAGGTCCCCAACCTTTTCGGCACCAGGACTGGTCCCATGGAGAGAGGTTTTTTCCATGGACGGGAGAGTGAGGGGGCTATTTTCCCCTTCCCCAAATGCTACAATTAGAGGTCACTGATTGAAATTTAATCCTGAAGGAATCGGGACAAAGAGATTATTTCTGTTGTTGTTTACATGACATGTATTTCAGTTTTGGAATTTGCTACCACAAAATGTACTGCTGGCTGACTTAAATAAAAAAAAAGGATTGGACCAATTTATGCAAGTCCTGGGGATCCCTTAGCCTTGAGGGGCTGCCTCCGAGGGCCCCAAGGTGAGAGATGGTTGGGCTTCCTTCTGCAGTTTGTTGGCTGCTCTGAGGACAGACTGATGATCCAGATGTGATGGGAATCCCATCCAGTCGGGCACACTGATGTTCTTAAAAGGCTGCATCTTCCTACCCCTCTGCCCCCCCCACCCCCCTGGCTCCCTTCATAACCTCCCAGCCCAGAACAAACCCACCCCGAGAGCTGCGACTTTCGTACCTTATTTGTAGCAAAGGCCCAGCAACTTTGACAGAGGCATGCGTGAGAACCTAGAGCAGAGGCACTCGGTTGCCATATGGAGCGTTTACTGTCAAAAAGGCCGCGGTCTTGCAAACAAGTTATTTTTCCATTTTGCTCCAAGAATCAGGGGGAACCAGCCTCTTGCCAGCTCTAGTGTTCTGACAGACTGTTTAATTTGCCCAGCAAGCCCGAACGAAGAAACGGGAAGCTTGAAGAACAGCGTTCCACAAGGCTGGATTATTCTTTTGCCTGATTTAATGAGAAGTCTATTGGTCGTGCTCCTGGGATTTAGTTCACTATTTTTTGTCTGCCAAAGCTTACTGCAGCTCAGATACTTACATGATTTGGACATTTTGAAACAGGCTTGTTTAATCTGAGGTTGCAGGAACTATATGCCGTCACCAAGAGTTGAGACAGAGTCCTTGGAGCGCTTCAAATAATGGTACCAAATTGGAATTTGTAATGAGACAAAAGATTGAACTGATTTCATTGTGTGCCATCACATCAGTGACCACGTAGGTAGAGTTTCTGAACGAGGACCTGAGCCCAGCCTGTAACCTCAGGTCTGTCAAAGTCCACCCATTGCAGGATAATTGATTCTATTGCTGCTGGTGGCCTCAGAGGTTGGCGGTGGAGGCTTTTAGGAAGGGATTGGACAGCCATTTGTTTGAGGTGATATAAGGAAGGGGTCCCCAACCCCCGGGCCATGACCCACCACCAGACTGCAGCCTGTTCAAAACCAGGCCTCAGGAGAGATGGTTGTATGTGTGTGTGTGTGTGTGAGTTTGTGTGTGTGTGTGAAGCTCAGCTCTCCTGAGCAGAGCTTCACATGTGAGTGCAAGTGCCTGCTTTCATGCGCGAGCGCAATCACCCTCTGCTCATGTGCAAAGCTCCTTTTGCCCAAGTGAGGGTGCATGCACCCCTCACTCACACACCCCATCCTGCTGGACTGGGCTGCCAAGCTAGAATTGTTGGGGACCGCTGGTATAGGGTCTCCTGCTTTAGCAGGGGGTTGGACTAGAAGACCTCCAAGGTCCCTTCCAACTTTATTCTGTTATTCTGCCTTTCTCTCTTTTCTTCTCTACTATTATGGACTTCTCCAGAGGGCTAGGGGTGTGTGTGTGTGTGTATACATGGGCCTTTGAGTCACATGTCCTTGTAGTTTTCTTGGCGAGTGACTGGAGTATCTCGAAGGATTCAGGACCAAGGCCAGTGGCCGGCCTGTCAGCTGTGGGGTCTGGGATGTGCCAGAGGTCCTGGGAAGAGCTGCTGTGGCTGTTTGGGGGCGAGTGCCATGGCAGCTGGGTCAGTGGAAGCCTCGCCAGCCTGACTTTTCAGGGCTCTGCCTGAGTCCTGTCCTGCCAACTTTGTCTCCTTTCAGTCCTGTAGATGGGATTGAACCAAGCCCCTGGGGATGGCACTGGCCTGGGGGCCCCCTTTTGTGGCCAGAGTGGCTTGAGGCATATCAATCACCCCACAGCTGAATGTTTGATTGGGACTCTCCCAGAACTGGGAAGCTACATAAATGTTTCAAATCAATCAATAAATGGCACTTCCAGAGTACCCTGAACTGCAAGGAATCTTGCCACAATCCACCACCCGCCTGGACCTTTTCAGAGCACGGATGTGACTTTGGTTGAGATGTCAAGTGGGAACCAAGGTTCCCAGGCTGAGTCTTGGAGCTTTCTGGCACCTGCCCCTCTTTCCCAGCCCAACCTGTCCGTCCTCAGGAGTCTCCCTAGGGTGAGTTCTTAACATGGCGGAGGATAAGGGGTCTATAAGTCGCATTTCATCAGTGAAGGAAAGGCCCTGACACATTTTCAGGGGGGGGGTGAGACGATGGGGATCCAAATGGTGCTGCTGAACTGGGTGCCTCCTCCGTTGACCTCGAAAGCACTGAGGTGGGGGGCGTCCCAAAGCCAAGGCAGGGTTGTGCCTGCAAAAGTAAAACCGAGACAACCAAGAGAAGGATCAAATTTTGCTCCTTGGCACAGGCAGCCGATCTGCCAACCTTCCTGGCCCACCCTGCCTGTTGTCTGTTAAGCGGGACCCAGAGAGCTTTGCCCGGGCCTGGCTGATTTCTACCTAACTACATGAGTCATACGTTCCCCCCCCACACACACACAGTGTAGTTTGTGGGGGTTTTTTTGCTCTGTGCCACCAGTTTCCTTTGTATTTGACATCTTCAAGGCTTGCCAGAATCTCCTGGCCAATGGGCAGCTATGTAAATTCAACCAAAAGATAAATAAATACATTTCAGGGTTCTTTTCTTACTGGATTCAATTACTTGGCAAGGCAGTTATTTCCTCTCCACTTGTCCTCTTTTTCCTGAGTGAAAGATTTACTTCTCTGACCGATCCAGATCCTCCTGAATGGGGCCTTGGAAAGAGGTTCTGCATGCTGGCAGCAGAGGGAGGGAGGGAGGGAGGGGGGAGGGCCCCCCTCTGCACACTACCGCTTCCCCACTGACTAGGGGGGCCTTCCGACTTCGGCTGAGTTCCCACAGCATTTTTTTTATTTTTTTTTTATTTTAATCCCATTTATATCCCACCCTTCTCCGAAGACTCAGGGCGGCTTACAATTTAAAGCACAAATCAACGTGCTTAGCAATAGCCTTCATTCTATGTATATGCCTGCTTATTAGGGCTTTCACACACACCCCAAGCAGCATTATTACAAAGTCAGCTTAATTGCCCCAACAATCTGAGTCCTCATTTTACCTACCTGGGAAGGATGGAAGGCTGAGTCAACCTTGAGCCTGGTGGGACTCGAACCTGCACTAATTGCAGGCAGCTGGTGTTACTTAAGGAGGCGTTAGCCCACTGCTCCACAAAGCATGCTAACTAGACTACAAAGGGACTGGGTAGTTTCCAGTTCAGCGTGCTGTGGATCCAGCCATTATCCTAAAATTGTACGGGGATCTTTGAGGTCAGCTAATTCAACCCCTTTTCATCGGTTACGTTAGCGCACCTGAGATCATCACGTTAAGCTGTCATAGTTCCATTTGAGATGAAAGTAATCATTGTTTAGTTTTTTTTAATGGGGCTTGTTTGTTCGTGTCAGAAGCATCACAATTAAAATAAGGCATACGCTATGACATCCATTTTAAAATATAAAATACAGGATTAAAACATGTAGAGATTAAACTGACCTTGTCCAGAGACTAGCAACATTAATTGCTGCCATGAGGTCCTCAAATGTACACTGATCGGGACACAAAGGGCAGGTATACATATGTGTTGTTGTCTGCCTGTCACCACCATTGCAAAGAAGAGAAGCCACTGGACAGCCCCGTTTGTTCAGAGTGTCTCAGGATCTTGTCGTATCCATGCACAGACTATTCAACGATTTCCATACTTCCCAGCTTTTGTTAGACCCAGGGGCCGGCCCCTCCATTGCTTCCATCCAGGGTTTAACGTGATAGCAGGGAATTTATGTTGCATGCATCTGGCTTAAGATGCTGGAATCCTTTGTAGGGCTTTCTGTGCATGGACTGAAGGGTTGGGGGGAGGGGTCCAGAAGGAAATGAAGCCCCCCCCCAAGGCAGCCAGTCAGAGGGGAGGCTGCTCACCAGTGACTTCATTCTTTGCACAGGGACCCCTTTCATGCCTTCTGACCTGCCTTTATCCGGAGTGATGGCAACTGGGGAAAGGTCTCCAGGACCAGCCCTTGTCCAAGGGGAAAATGCCATCCACATCTGAGGCCCCATCACAATTTCCCTCCCTCTTTGAATTCCTTTCATCAAAACATCCTTTTACCTAAACCAATATAAAGCCTGTGATCAACATTTGTCTGCAGAACACAGAGAGCTGAATTGTGCAAATAACAGTATATTGTGCACATATTGTAACTGAGGGATCCTGAGGGTCTTGGGGGGCGCTGACAGGCCTTTAAGTGTGAAAGGCTTGGCGTGCTTGCTTAGGTAAGTTAAAGTAAAGGTAAAGGTTCCCCTGCACGTGCGTGCTAGTTGTTTCCGACTCTAGAGGCCGGTGCTCATCTCCGTTTCAAAGCCGAAGAGCCAGCGCTTGTCGTTAGATTCTTTCAAAAAATGCATGCTGCACTTTAAAAGCACCATTATATTCATCACAGTGTGTAACGTAACTTGTTCTTTGCTGCCCTTTGATGGATGAGAATTCACCTTGTTGCAGACTTGGGGGAAGCACGTGGCACGAGGGCCTTGCCAGGCTGCTGAGTGGATCACCGGATCCTACCTTCTTTCCTCCCCCCCCCCCCGGAAAAACCTCTCGCCAAGTGCTTGGGAGAACGGTGTGACTTGCGGGGCAAAGCGGCAGGAAACCGTCTGCTTGCACACTCGCTCACTCGCTGTGGGTGTGAAAGAAGAAAGGCCCTTTCTGACAGCTATTGGGGCTTGGAGGCTGGCAAGTGTTTGCCCACAGCAGACAGATTGTTTGCTGTCTCTCTGGGTGGCAGATGGCTGCCTTCCTCTCCACTTTCGTGTCTCTCTCTCTCTCTGTGTGTTTGTGTGTTGGTGAGTGTGCATTGCTCCAAAGGGTGATGAGACTTCTGCAAAGAACTTGCAGAAATCAGCAGCTTGATGGAGCAGGGGAATCCCCTCCCTCCCTCCCTCCCTCCCTCCCTCCCTCCCTTCCTTCCTCCCTCCCTCCCTCCCTCCCTCCCTCCCTCCCTTCTTTTTACAATCCGGGGACTCCCCAATCCCTGTCTATCATTGCCCTGTATGTGTACAACATAGAACAGTGATGGCGAACCTTTTAGAGACCAAGCGCCCAAACTGCAACCCAAAACCCACTTATGTATCATCGGGTGCCGGGTGGGCGTGGCCCATTGGGTGGGCGTGGCTGAGGTGGTAACAGCATACTGGGTGTGACTAAAAAGTTCAATCAATTCCAACTTTGTGAGATCTTTTTTCCCCCGCTAGAAGTTAAAATTGATTGATTGAACCTTTTTTGCGTTTTGCACATGGCGGCGGAGGCCTAAAGCGAAAAGGTTTTATAAAACCCAGCTGAAGGCCTAGGATTGGGGTGACGGCGCACTTGCCCACAGAGAGGGCTCTGCGTGCTACCTGTGGCACGTGTGCTATAGGCTCTCCACCACAAACATAGAATAATAGAGTTGGAAGGGACCTTGGAGGTCTTCTAGTCCAACCCCCTGCTCGAGGAGAAGACCGTATACATTTCAGATAAGTGATGGTCGAATCTCTTCTTGAAAGCCTCCAGTGATGGAGCATGCACAATTTCTGAAGGCAAGTTGTTCCATTGGCTGATTGCTTTCACCATTAGGAAATTTCTCCTTAGTTCTTGGTTGCTTCTCTCCTTGGTTAGTTTCCATTCCCTGTTTCTTGTCTTGCCTTTTGGTGCTTTGGAAAATAGTTTGACCCCTTTGTCTTTGTAGGAGCCCCTCAAATATTGGAACAGTGCTATCATGTCACCCCTAGTCTTTCTTTTCACTAGAGTAGACATACCCAATTCCTCCCATCGTTCTCTGTATGTTTTAGCCTGCAGCCCCCTAATCTTGCAAGAATTAAGGGCAGATTCCCAAACTGCAGGTGAGAATGGAAACTGGAGCCCAGTGCCTGGACTTGCATTTTCTTCTAGACCAGTGTATCTCAAACGAGCTCTGCTGGCTGGGGAATTCTGGGAGTTGAAGTTCATACGTCTTAAAAATGCCAAGGTTAGAAAACTAGTCTAGAAGCTTCTTCTTTGCCTGCAGCCCTATAAGAAATCCCAGAATTCCCAGCCAGCATTGCCAACAGCGGGGATCCTCTCCGGCAGCTTCCTGGCCCAGGGGTCAGGACAGAAATGGGCTCTTCAGGAAACTTGAAAGAAAGTAGATCTTCCGGGAGAGGAATTTCTGCACCTCGTGCAGGTTCTGTGTCTCTTCTAAGATTTTCAAAACAAGCCTGACTAAAGAGACAGTTGTTGGAAAGTTAATGGCTAAGAAATAATACATCATGTCTTGTGTTGGATTTGTTGCATTGAATCGAGCAAGGTGTTAAAAAGAAATGGCAAGACTTCGTATAAAGTTTAGCAAAATGGACAAACTCCCATGACTTGTCCCTACTGACTGAAAAGGAAAACAAAAGTTAAAGTCCGTCACAGATGCACGAGATAATCAGCATAAATAAATATTAGTATGTTCCTAGTTAGGTGATGGGCGTGAATATGTCGAGCACATATTGAACTAAGCTTAGCTATGAGCTAAGAGCCAGTTTGGTGTAGCCTTCAGGTTTCCAGGCATAAAAGCTGCTGGGTGACTTTGGGCTAGCCACTCTCTCTCAGCCCAACCTACCTTACAGGGTTGTTGTTGAGGACAAAAGAGGAGGGAGGAGTTTATTAAATTTGTATGGCGCCGTTCTCTGTACCAAGTGACTAGGTATTTAAAAAGGTGTGATAAAATAATAAAAATTCTCTGTCAGCCAATTACAAAAAAATTATTTTAATTTGTTCAATTTCTATAGCTGCCCATCTCAATCAATGAGTCAATGAGTTTTATATGAAAAATATAAAACAATGAAAACATTTTAAGACAATAAAAACAATAAAAAACCTAAATGAAATATTTAAACCAAAATAAATAAAAGGCAAGTTTACTGGAAAAAACTTATATCCTGCAATGAGACCTTTAGTGCCGTCAGCATCTGCCTATCCCAGGTCCTTGGGAGGGAGTCAGTAGGTGTGCAAAAATGCCAAATCCAGTTGAAACATCTGGCTGACTGTGTGACCAGCCCTAATGACAATAGTTTTAGCCTCTTCCACGGTCTTCCCTTCTGCCCTTTGGGGAACTGAGACTCACATCTGGCTGAGCACAAACTCTTCCAGCCTGCCCTTTCTCAGATGAGGCTAATGCTTCTGGGACCAAGGGACAGGCAGGCAGAGGTAGGGGGTGATACGGCCTAATGGTTCTCTTATGTATAAATGTTGGACAAGCATTTTTTAAAAAACCAGCAACTATATTATAGAAGGACTTTTCTGCTAAAGAGAAGCCCCAAAACCATGGAATGAATATTCCTAGAAATACGGCCTTCCTTTCTGACAGGAAAAAATAAGCAGAAAAGGGCAACAGAGATAACAGGAGATTTTGCACTAAAACCCGCGAGGAATGACAATTTCAGAGCAGTTGAAGAGTTTGAAACAAATCGGCAGGAGACCCTGCACCTGTCTGAGGTGCCGGCAGGTGGAAGACAAGGTGCCTTGGAGAGGAATCTCACTGACGCGGGTTCCGGATGTGGCTGCTCTTTTCGCTGATGCTTTGGGTGGGTGGCCTGATGGATCAGCCAACTTGATAAGTCGTGAGCTCTTGGGAGCAGGAACGATGACACAAGGCTGAGTACAGAATAACTCATGCTTTTATTCTTGCTGGAACTGTACTGAAGGCTTGGGCTGCAACCAGCTACAATATATAGACTAGCCCCTAGGCGGCAGCCAATAGGGTTGAACGAACTCTTGCCGCCTGGGCTAACCAATTGCAGGACCGGAGACAGCTTGTCTGGGTTGCTGGAGAGCCGTTAGCCTCTCCAGCAACCCACATGGTGTAACACCACAAGCCCAATGCATAACACAACTGAAGATGGCTTGGAGGGGTCTTCTCTTTCATCGAGACTCAAGATTGGAAGCCCCCGATCCTTTTAATCTTACCGATAAGCATGAAAAAATAGATTGTGCTTGATCTGAGCAACCTCTCAAACCTCTAGCATGGCTGCTCTTTTTGAAAGAAGGAATTTCCTAAGCAAGCTTCTCAAACTTGGCAATTTGAAGATGTGTGGACTTCAATTCCCAGAATTCCCCAGCTAGCCATGCCACTCCCTGTTTGACTAGGACAGTGGTGATCAGATGCAAGAGAATCTTGGGCTGTTGGTTTGAGAGGGTGCAGGAGGATCTTGACCCTAAGGCAGTATTTTTAACCTGGGCAACTTGAAGATGTGCGGACTTCAGCTCCTAGAATTCCCCATGCTGGCTGGGGAATTCTGGGAGTTGAACTCCACAGATCTTCAAGTTGCTGGGGCTGAGAAATACTTCCTAAGCCAAGAAATTGCTGCCTTGTTCTGGCTTTGGGAGACATTTTAATGAAGAACTGTTATGCGAGGTTTCAACTTTATCTAGACAAACAGGTATCACTGCAGCACTTATTTTTATTGATCTGATTTGATTCCTATAGCCGCCCATCTCAATATATTCTCGAGACAATGACAAAGCGTGACTAAACCAGAAAAAAGGGCTTGTCTAAACCATGGCTTATCAGATGCCCATTTGGCAGCCGAGCTAATGATGGGGTCAATCTGGAAGTATTATGCCACTTAGCTGAACCTACTTTGCAGGATCGTTGTGAAACTAAACCAGCATTCGGATTGTGTTTCTAGATAGAATTAAATCCTCTTCCGGTGTGCAGGTCCACTGTTGGGTGTGCGGTATCATACGCTTCTCGCCCACCCTGTCTGGCTGCGTGGCTGCCGTGTGGCGTGTGTGGAGTTGGCAGTGCCACTTGGAACAAAGGCAGACGGGAGGGGGCACCTCACCAGGGAATTGACGTCCCAGATTGGGTTTTTAAAAAGCCTCTTTGAGTTGTAAATGCCAGATAATTAGTAGCTGCTCCTAGGGAATTAAAGTTACTGCATAATAATCTATTACTTGCGTGCTCCTTCGCTGCGCTTTCCTTACTGAAAGCCCTGGTGACTGGCCCCCGCCTCTCCTTCACCAACGTGAATGTTGATCAGACATTCCCAGGTTGGATTCGGAGTAAGCGAGCGGAGAAGCGGCAGCAAGAATGGAGGCTTCGGGAATCCTTGTTGTAGTTCAGGGGTAGGCAACCTGGCTCAGGAATTCTGGGAGTTGAAGTCCATGAGTCATAAAAGAGCCGAGGTTGCCTACCCCTGTTGTAGTTCAACAGCTGGCCGGTCCATCTGTGGAGATTCTCGGTCATCCGGGTCATAGTTGCATAGCTGGCTCAGGAATTCTGGGAGTTGAAGTCCATGAGTCATAAAAGAGCCAAGGTTGCCTACCTGTTGTAGTTCAACAGCTGGCCGGTCCATCTGTGGAGATTCTCGGTCAACCGGGTCATAGTTGCATAGCTGGCTCAGGAATTCTGGGAGTTGAAGTCTATGAGTCATAAAAGAGCCGAGGTTGCCTACCTGTTGTAGTTCAACAGCTGGCCGGTCCATCTGTGGAGATTCTCGGTCATCCGGGTCATAGTTGCATAGCTGGCTCAGGAATTCTGGGAGTTGAAGTCCATGAGTCATAAAAGAGCCGAGGTTGCCTACCTGCTGTAGTTCAACAGCTGGCCGGTCCATCTGTGGAGATTCTCGGTCATCCGGGTCATAGTTGCATAGCTGGCTCAGGAATTCTGGGAGTTGAAGTCCATGAGTCATAAAAGAGCCGAGGTTGCCTACCTGTTGTAGTTCAACAGCTGGCCGGTCCATCTGTGGAGATTCTCGGTCATCCGGGTCATAGTTGCATAGCTGGCTCAGGAATTCTGGGAGTTGAAGTCCATGAGTCATAAAAGAGCCAAGGTTGCCTACCTGTTGTAGTTCAACAGCTGGCCGGTCCATCTGTGGAGATTCTCGGTCAACCGGGTCATAGTTGCATACCTGGCTCAAGAATTCTGGGAGTTGAAGTCTATGAGTCATAAAAGAGCCGAGGTTGCCTACCTGTTGTAGTTCAACAGCTGGCCGGTCCATCTGTGGAGATTCTCGGTCATCCGGGTCATAGTTGCATAGCTGGCTCAGGAATTCTGGGAGTTGAAGTCCATGAGTCATAAAAGAGCCGAGTTTGCCTACCTGTTGTAGTTCAACAGCTGGCCGGTCCATCTGTGGAGATTCTCGGTCATCCGGGTCATAGTTGCATAGCTGGCTCAGGAATTCTGGGAGTTGAAGTCCATGAGTCATAAAAGAGCCGAGTTTGCCTACCTGTTGTAGTTCAACAGCTGGCCGGTCCATCTGTGGAGATTCTCGGTCATCCGGGTCATAGTTGCATAGCTGGCTCAAGAATTCTGGGAGTTGAAGTCCATGAGTCATAAAAGAGCCGAGGTTGCCTACCCCTGTTGTAGTTCAACAGTTGGCCGATCCATCTGTGGAGATTCTCGGTCATCCGGGTCATAGTTGCATAGCTGGCTCAGGAATTCTGGGAGTTGAAGTCCATGAGTCATAAAAGAGCCGAGGTTGCCTACCCCTGTTGTAGTTCAACAGCTGGCCGGTCCATCTGTGGAGATTCTCGGTCATCCGGGTCATAGCTGCCTGGAAGGTGCTTTTTTTCCTTCAAAAGGAAACTGGACTTTCTTTGTTTCTCCTTGAAGACATTTCGCTTCTCGTCCAAGTCGCTGCATTGTGCATTATACAGCGTACATTGGGGAAACAAAACAACCACTTCACGAGCGCATGGCACAATGCAGGAGAGCAAACCCATTAAGGCAAGATTCAGCGGCCCATCTGCATTTGAAAGAGAAAGGCCGTGCTTTCGAAGACAGCAAAGTCCCCATTTTGGATAGAGAGGACCGCTGGTTTGAAAGAGGGGCCAAAGAGGCCATCCAGGTCAAAACTGAACAGCCCTGCCTCAACGGGGGGGGGGGGGGGGGGGGAGGGATAAGACACCACTTATCTCCTGTCTACATCACAGTCCTTTCAGCAGTTCCAAGAAGGTCCCACACCCGTCTGCACTCTGATCCAGGTGACCCCGAGGACACAGATCAACCCCCAAGTGGCCTCAACAGCTCTCAGAGAGAGTGCTAATGACCGGATGACTTGTGAAGAAATATAATCCTTCCATTTCCTCCCACCTCCCACCCCCATCAGAACCTATCCTTCCATCCCTCCCCCATCCAGTCAGAACTGTCAGTACCTATCCACCTATTTCCTGCCTCCACCCCGCCATCACAACTGATGAAACTTTTTGGATGAGAAGCAAAATGTCGTCTTCTTCTTCCTCCAGAAGCGGTGAATGCTCCAACACTGGAAGTTTTTAAGAAGAGACTGGACAGCCTGAAATGGTATAGGGTTTCCTGCCTGAACAGGGGGTTGGACTAGATGACCTCCAAGGTCCCTTCCAATATCATCATCATCATCATTGCCATCATCATCATCATCATCATCATCATCATCATCATCATCATTATTCCACAAGGAAAAACTAGTTCAGTTGCCTTTTGAAGAAAAAAGCATCTTTGAAACAGCTCGCCTGTCCATTTGCTAAATTCACCCTTGGCAGTGAATCATTCCCTGATGGTTACATGTGCGCGCACACAGACACACACACACACACACACTCAATTTTAGGTCTCCGGCACCCAGATTGGAGAACAGGATGCCTGTGGTGATGAGGCGGAGAACTTCCAGGCCTGGAGGAAGGGTGGAAGTTTGAGTGGCAGAGAAGTTGGGGGCCCTGCATTTCTTTGGGATGGGGCTACCAACTGGGAGCTCTGAGTCAGCACAGCTGTGGGGGGCTTGCTTGTTATTACCCAAAAGGAGCCAGCTTGGGGTTGACACCTAAATATTCTCCCTCCCTCTCTCTCTCTCTTTCTCTCTCTCATTCTCCTCCAAGAAGGACCTGAGTTTTAGCAAACCTGTCTGTTGATGCAGCCAAACTGGCTTTCATGGCTGTTGTAACTGTTGGCTGGGGAATTCCAGGAGTTGAAGGTTACTGTGTGCTGCTTGTTGCAGAAGGCAACCCTGGAATCTGCCCTCGGCACCGCATTGCTGCGCTTCTTTCCATGGTTCCCCCTGGCCTGTTCTGCCCCTGCCACCCTCTCTCACTGCAGGCATCGACCGTCTCATTCAGTAGCAGCCCTGCCTGATTTTCCCTTGGCAGTGCCTCATTTTTTCCTGGCCACGAGAGCCAGAGACGTGCCCTTCCGTAGAAGAGCGTGGAACTTGGTACTTGGGATGCTGCAAGATAAGGCCATAGCCTCAGAAGGAGGACAGCTCCCAAGGGTCCATCCTGGGGTCCTCCACATGGGGGTCCCTGCTGGCAACCGCCCTGCGGCTGTGCTCCTGGCTTTGAGCACAGGATGGGTGTTGTGGGTCCATATTAAAGCATCCTCTGTTCTCTGGAAGCTGCCTCCATCTCGCTCTCTCTCAAGAAACACCCGGCTTGTGGTCTGCTGGTATCTCTTCTGCCGTGGGGATGCTAAGAATAAAAGCAAATGAGAATGTGATGACGAGCAAAAATCTTTCTGGTGCCCTGCCCTCCCCCTCCCCTCTTGGCTCCTCTGCACTTCCTCCTCCCCTCCTTTGCCTTCTGCACATCTGCCTGCAGATTCTTCCTCTGTCTCCACTTGTGCCCCTGCCAGCCAGGCTCTGCTGTGCCCTCTGGCCTCGGGTGGCATCTCTGCTGCTCCTTCCCTGGCACCGAGGGACGGACAGTGAAGGCAGGAGGGGCTGCATGAGAGATTTAAACTCTGGACTGCATGGGCTCACTGGGTCTCCCTCATCTCCCCTCCCCCCTGGGAGGACAGAGCACCTTCCCTCCAGATGTGCTGGTCCTCCCCCTGCATTTACACCCCTCCCTGCCGCTTCTCGCGAGTGGGCCTGTGCCCTGTCTAAGGTTGGGCGAGGTGTGATGGGGCTGGTTGGGGAGCCCCGGTAACAGCTACGTGCTTCTTCCGCTCCTGCCAATTTGGCAGCTGCTCTACCATCTCTTTGGCAGAGAGCCAACCCAGGGGGGAGGCTAATAAAACTGTAGCAGGAAATGAAAGGTTTGAGTTAAGGTCCTGTGAAGGGAGGGTCCCTTTCCTCATTGGAGCAGGGATGGGGAGAGGACTGACCTGGCTCAGCAGAATGCTTAGGTGCGCTCTTTCCAAGACCAAGAGGACCATTAAAGGCCCCTGCAGTGGCCAGCCAGTTTGGGGGTGGCCAGGCGCTTTGAGGCCCCACTCCTTCCCTTGCTGTCAGCCTCCTGCACAGCCCAGCATCTCTCCTGGCCCAGTTCCAGGCCAGCTTGGCAGGAGCATGGGAGATGCGGCGGCCAGTCATGGAGGAGCCCCAGCCCTACTCAGCTGGCCAGCTCAGTCAGCCAGTCCCCATTGGAGCAGGGGGGGCTGGGCAGGGGGGCTGCGAGAGGTTAGATTCTGTAGCATTTTTGGGTGCAAGCAGGAGGCAAGCTGGGTGCATTTATCAATGGTGGCAAAAAAAATCAGGCTGGTGGCACCTTTTCCAACCGTCACATTTTATTGGAAGGCAGAACTGTGGGTTCGTAAAGGCTTCTCTCTGCCTTTTACTAAAGCTTATTAACTGGCAGAGGCGATCCCTGACTGCTTGTGATTGTTCGGTTCGCGCGGGAAGTCGGAGCAATGCTGCCACCTCCTGCCCCTGGCCAGCTGGATGGCAGGGCTTTTTTCTTTTTCGGAGGGTCAACTGAGGTCCCACCCTTCTTCTCCTCTGGAGCAAACAAGGCACTGGCACAGCTACATTTTGTGGCACACCCCTCACTGGTAAAGGAAAGGCCAAAAGAAAAGCTGCCAGTCCCTGGTGAGGGAGGCTGATAGGCCATTGTCAAAAGACCACCAGGTGCCCCTGGGACCCTTCCCCAGGCTTTCTCCCATAACTGCAATCCATTCTTTTTCTCTGGCCACAGATGAGCTGGTTCCTACAACCTGCTCATCTGGACTAAAATTAGGAAGGATAACTTGTGGCGCAACATGTTGTGGGAACCCAGGCATCATCTTAGCCCTTAGGGGTGTGTGTGTGTGTGTGTGTGTGTGTGTGTGTGTGTGTGTGTGTGTGTTAAACTGCAAGTGGTTGGTTTGGGCAGAGTACCTTTCTTCAAACTGAGGTTAGAGCTTTAGCCACTTGTAGCTGTGGAACGTCCATTTCGAGCTGGACTCTCTTAGCTGCTGTTCGGGCATCCAGAACATGCCAGGGCTTGTAGCCGGGACCCAGAGCCAGCGGAGCTCAGCATGAAGTCTTGGCTGTTCTCCTTCCGAAGTTTCCATGGGAAACACGGAGATTCTTCAGAAGGGTTCCAGTGAGCCCGAAGGGAGGCTCAGACCATCATCAGCTGGATACTCCCTGTCACCTGCATGTCCCAATTGCTCAGTCTTGTAAAATCTATATTGCCAAACATTATGTAAACTCGCTGGCATTTATCAGCTTGTTATTTCATTCAGGAACGTGAGGTTTGGGGCACGAACCTACATTTTGAGACCAAATACTTTGAAGACAGATACACGTATGCACGATACGACTTTTTGTGGCCTTTACTTTAAAAATGTAGAGGTTAATGTAGAAGCGGGACAAGAATGGATTCGGGGGGACCTGGGCAAAGGGGAGACTGGCAGGCTGGCTTTTCTCGTCCAGGGTGGCTTTTCTCATTGGGGTGGGGGGATATTTAAATCTTAAGAGCCTAAATCTTTGGCCTGCTTGAAATGTTTCTCTGAGGCAAAATCCTCAGGGGAGGAAGACCAGGGAAAATCTAAAGGCACAAATGGGCAACACTGGTACAAGGGGCCTTCCGTGGCACCATATTGGCCATAATGCAGCCTCTAATCCTTGCAACTGACAATTAGGGCTTCTCCTGCACGTAGAAACCCCTCCTTTCCACAAGTAATCCGTTTGCAGGGTGAATTTGTGGGATCCTCAAAGATCCAGAGATTCCTCAGTTGCTTCTCACTTTCCAAAAGGTGGCCCCTGCATGCTTGCTGGGGAGTTCTGGGAGTTGGGCTCCACACCTCCGAAAGCTGCTGAGGCTGAGATACACCGCCCTATGAAGAAGTGGGGTGCCAGAAATTCATGCTTTCCGATCCTTCAAAAAGTTCCTCAATTTTGCAAAGCCCATCATCCTCTCCCGGGGATCCAGCCTCTTAAAGCACTGCCTTCCTTCTGCCCACCTCTTTGAAAAGATTGCCTGGATGAACAAGGGCTTGTGTTGCGCTAGTAGCCAGCAGATGGGTTGTGAGGAGGTGGAAGTAAACCACAAATACGTAACACGTGTATGGGTGCACGTATTCTCTCTTGTGCCTGCTTCCAATGCTTTTGCCAAAGAGCCAGAGGTGCAGGCCCCGTCCTCACCCATGTGAGCAGCAGGGAACGCGACGGATTGGCCAGTTTTTAGACCAATCCAAGCTTCCATTTTGCTGGATCCTCTGGGCAAAGCCTAGCGAAGCTCGTCTCAGAATGCATCCGTTTGTTGACTTACCAAATTGGTCGGTCGCTGAATCCTCACAATGCGCAGCGATGCACAGCGTAGCCTAAAAAACATCCAGAGAATAATAAACCAGAAGCATAATAACGACGACGGTAGAACTGAATAATAAAAATAGACCGTCACATCTTGGCAGGCATTCTCCAGAGACCCCCTGAGAAAGCTCCTTGCTTAAAAGCTTCTCAAGGAGGCTGGCTTCAGTTCGGAAGGGGCCCTGCTTCATCATGGAGGTGCCGTGATGGCAACACAGAGCGGCTATTCTCAGAGTGGGTGTTTTTGGCAGCCGATGCATTTCCTGGAGAGATTCCCAGAGAAAAGGCTCCCCCTCCTCTAATCCATCTCTCTTCTCTGCCCCCCCCAGAGCTCCTCGGATCGGCCAAACGGGTGAACGTGAACTTCCAGGATACAGATGGGTGAGTTGGCCAAGCCTGGCTGCCCGCGACTCTCGCCGTGATCCGTGGGGCGGCCTCTTACCCCGGAGGACTCGGCAGAACGTCCCCTTTTCTCCCCAGGCACCCTGTGGGGATTTTCTCTTTCTTTAAGGGGGCTCCTACCATCTCTTGGTGGATCCTGGCTCCCTTTGCCTTTTCACCTGCTGACCACGCTGGTGTTTCTAAAGAGTTGGGTCCAGGGGCTCATGGAAAAGCAATGGAAGGGCCAACGGTGTGGCCGAACCCCTCTTCATGGAAAAAGGGGGAGGGGGAAGAAGGAGAAGGAGGGATTGGGAGAGGGGAATCATGTACACCTCCCAGAAAACATCTTCACTGAGGAAGCACATGGTGGGTCTGGCTGTGGTAGGATTTAGTGCTGGGTGGGCAGAAAACGTGAACCCACGTAGTCAGGAACTGGGCTGGCATTGTCTTCCCTCAGAGTTTCTTGATCCATAAATTGGGCCATCCCTCTCCTGAAAAAGAGAGAGACTTCAAAGTCACCCGGACAGTTGTGCATTTCTAACCTGCTACCAGATCTGCATTAAACCCTGCATCTGTCACCCAGCATTTCTTAACCTCAGCAACTTGAAGATGTGTGGACTTCAACACCTACGGAAGTTATGCTGGCTGGGGAATTCTGGGAGTTGAGGTCCACAATCTTCAAGCTGTCAAAATTGAGAAGCACATTGGTGTGCAGGTGTCTGTCTGCCAGTGATCGGGGTGGGGCATGATCTTTCAGCAGCGAAAGTGTCCCCTGTCTATGAAGATCCCTTGTGGGGGCTGAACCTGCAGCCTGCATCAATCAGGAACTAAGGAGGTCATAGTAAAGCAGGAAACGCCATGCCTGTTGAGAGACCACACAGGAGATGTGGGAAGGGAGGGCGCAACTCACACTCTTTCCTCCTAACCCCCCCCCAGGGTGCTAAGAATCCACTGGCCAGGCCAGTGGCGTAGCGTGGGTTGTCAGCACCCGGGGCAATTTGCGCCCCCTAACCCGGTGACGTCATGGCACCGCCGAAAAGACGCGCCCCGCAGCGGCGTAGACTTTCCAAGAAGAGTCGCGCGCATGCGGGATGCTTCTGGGTCCCTCTCGAGGGCGGCTGGGCGGGGCTCCGACCTGCAAGAGCCGCTGCATTCAAGCTCGCACATGAGCCCCGCTAAATAAAGCCACGCATGCACACGAAGCTAGGCCAGCCGGCCGGCGGGTCCGTCTTCGCTCGGCCAAGCCTGCCGGGGCACCTGCGGGGCGCTTGCGGTTGGCCTGAGCCTGGGCGGAGAGTTGGGCGCTTCTATTTATTTTATTCAGTTTATGTGGCCGCCCATCTCACCTGCCAGACTCGTTTCGCTTTGCAAGAAAGAGCAGCTCGAGAGCGGAGCCAAGCCGACTCTGTGCAGCCCTTGGGGCTCCCTGAGCAGCTCAGTGCGAGCGCGCCCCCCCAGATGTTGCGCCCGGTGCGGCCGGCCCCCCCTGCACCCCCCACGCTACGCCACTGGGCCAGGCTGACTTTGTCAGAAGCAGAAGACCTGCTGAACAGAGGCTAAGCTGCGCTGTGGGGGAGATCTCCCATCGGCAGGGATGGTTTAGGACGGGGGTCTTCAAACCCTGGTTTAGGAGATTCCTCCGGTTTCAGCCAGAACCAAGACCAGGTTGACCCACAGGCCTGGTTGCTGAGACACCACGCAGGGCGTCTGCTTGTGGGGGGGGGGAGGCGATGGCAGAGGTCAGATCTGAGCTTCAGAGCCTCATCCTGCCCTGCAACACCACATCTGCCCACCCCAGGCAGTTAGAGGGCAACGGCCAATAGGAGCCGGGCAGACCCTGCATCTTCTCACGTCATCAGCCCGGCCACTGTGGGAGCCAACAGCCTTGTGCACACAGCCCTGCACGGTCAGGGGAAGGTGGGACCAGGCGCTCACCTTGGCTACCGGCGGGGAAGAGAGCAGGGCTGGCCAGGCATCGGCCAGCAAAGTTAGGGAGATGGCAGACATCCCCTCGCATGCGGTGCAGAGAAGCCGGTTTTGCTGCAGGAAAACCACCAACTGATGCAACCTTTGCATTCTCTTTCCTCCAGTTCCGCCCTAAGAAATCAGGTCACCAAGGAGCTGTTGGGGATTCAGCAGAACACCCCGAGGGTCTCTCCCCCCCTCTCTCTCTGCCTCCCTCCTTCCCAGTGGGCCCCGTTGCAGTGACCAAGAGTCGCACGGTGGCCTTCTTCTCTGGGTGTCTCTGCAGCCCCCTCAAAGGGTCTCTCCTGGGCAGGGGGTGTCCGCTCAGCCCTGGTGGGAAAGGAGGGAGGGTGGAGGAGGAGCGAATGGAGGGGGGGGAGGAGGAATAATAAATTGCTTGTAAGGATAGATTCTCCCCTCCTTCCCTCCCTCCCTCCTTCCTTCCTTCCTTCCTTCCTTCCTTCCTTCCTTCCTTCCTTCCTTCCTTCCTTCCTTCCTTCCTTCCTTTCTTTCTTTCTCTTTCTTTCTTTCTTTCTTTCTTTCTTTCTTTCTTTCTTTCTTTCTTTCTTTCTTTCTTTCTTTCTTTCTTTCTTTCTTTCTTTCTTTCTTTCTCTCCCACACATTTAGCCTTTCCCTAACTTTTCTTTTTATATGTTTTTCATGTTTATATTTTACTTCCGTGAAACTCCAACAAACCTTTTTTAAAAGGAGGGGCAAGTGAATGTTTGCTGAAAGGAGCAAAGGCTTTGCTGCCCCCAAGGCTGGGGTGAGCTCCACGGCCTCCCGAGGGGGTGTGAGGGGGCAAGTGGGTGGGCAGGCTACAACTTTGGCCCTTTTGCAGGTGGGTGACAGGCAAAAAGCAATAAGTTGGACGTGCAAAGAGTCTTTCCTCGGAGGAAATTGCTCTGCCCCCCCTTGTTTTGCAACCTGATATCACCTCTATCTCCAAGAAGCCTTTGCCCATCCCTGCCACCCAGTGTCTGATCCTGCCCCTGCCCTCTTCCCGGTGCTTCCCCCCAAGGAAAGGGGCGGCCAGTGGAGGGTCCCTCAGAGGGGGCTGGAGTCAGGGGCAGCGAGCCCCTTTAAGACAAAAATCCCCCCCCCTTCAAGGCGAGTGGCCAAGAGCTTCCTGGCAGGGGCCCTACCTGGCTTCAGAGCGAGGGGGAGGCAGAAGCCCCCCCCCAGAGAGCCAGGCTGAAGCCAGCCTGGCAGCGGGGGGAGGGGCAAAGGAACCCCTGGAGGCAGCAGGAAAGGGGAACCCCACAGGAGGGGGGAGGCAGAAGAGGAGGGCCGCAAACTCAAAACTGGCAACAGCTGGAGAGGGAGGGAAGGAGGAGGGGGACTTTCTCTTCTTCGCCTCGGCGGCATTTGCCCTTTTGTGGAATCTTTTTAGAAAAAGGATGTTTCTATTATTTCCAGCTATTTGTCTAAAATGCGCGATCAGGGGGTTGGAACAGAAGACCTCCAAGGTCCCTTGCAACTCTCTTCTGATTGGCTGGCTCGAGGCTGCCCCACGAGCAGGGGGTGTCGGTGGCTGGGGGTTGCTCAAGACCCCCCTCTGCCAGGCGCTCCCTTGGCACCTCCCCTGGTTCGCTAGGTGAGGAGGGGTCCCTGCGCGAAGAGGGCAGGGAGGGTCCCGACATTTCATGAGGGGATCAGAAAGGCTTGCAACTCGCCCATTTCCCAGACAGGCGATCCATGAAAAGAAGCCGGGGGGCTGACTTCGTTAGGGGTGTTGTGGCTGCCCTCCTCACCTCTGGGACCCCACCCCCCGTGGACCCCCGCGAACACCAGATAAAGCAATTGAAACGAGACAATAAATAATACAAGGATAGAAACAAGAATTTTATCCACCAGAAGAAAACTAAACTTGATCTGACTGTCGCACAGGGACAAACAGATCTTTCTCCTAGGTTATAATTATATTGCAATTTCCTTTTTTTGCTTCCGTTTTTGGCTGGCTGTTTGCTTCCTGATGGGTTTTTGCCAATTTGTTAATCGGATTCATGGGCCACTTTTCTTGCCATCAGATAATAGACAGACAGAGTTGGAAGGGACCCTGGAGGTCTTCTAGTCCAACCCCTTGCTCAAGCTTACGAATCTCTTCTTGAAGGCCCTCCAATTTTCTGGAGGCAAGCCATTCCACTTATTGTTCTCACGGTCAGAAAATTTCACCCTAGTTCTAAGTTGGATCTCTTCTTAATGATCTTCCAACTTCTTGTCCTGCCCTCAGTTGCTTTGGGGAACAGGTTGACGCCCTCAAGAAGTCAGGGCCACTTGCTGATTGTGGGTTGGGGTGCTGCGTGTTTTTTTGCTTCCCTGCTATTAAATGGTGTTGGCTTCTCCAAGAGCAAGCCAGGAAAGGCCGAGGCCTTTCCCAGAGAACCGGCTGCTCCGGTGCCTTTGACTCCTTCACCCCTCTGCAGCTCTCCGCCTGGGTTCCCACAGCAGGCTGAACTCGGCTGCTATAATAGTCTGTGTAGCATAAGGTTAAAGTTAATCTTAGCCTGTTGTGCGTTTGCAGCAGCTTTGAGGGATTGGGTTGAGCATCTTGTAACACCCCCCCCCCGCTTCCTTACCACAAAGAAGGCAGCGGAGGCCACAGGGCTGCCAAGTGTGTGTTTGTTCTATTAAAAATGGAGGCTATCCCATCTGGGCACCACTTGGGCACCTTCCCAGCATTCACATGCAACCACTTACAATCCAGAGCTGCTGTGTTGCAAGTGACCCCAAACTCTTAACCATGTGCATTTGTTTCCGTATTTGGAGGGCCATGCCTTTCTGCTGGCCTTGCTTTGAGATCCGGAGGCTGATTTCCTGCCACATCCCTGGCAACCCCCAAAGTCCAGGAAGCCATTTGCAGACTGGATTTGGGGTATCTGTTCTGTCTGCAAAGGCTGTGAGCCGAACCAGCGCTGGTGCTTCTTGGTTTGCTGTGCCAGACTTGGCGAGCGCCTTTTTTGTCCCTCTCCTAATTGACCTCAGCCATACAAGCAGTCTTGTTCCCAGCAGCAGCTGAATTATATTTTCTTTCTTTTTAAATAAAATTTTAATTAAAGGTTTTACGAAGAACATAAACGCTAACGAACTAATAAGGAGTAAATGAAGGAGAGAGGGAAGGAAGGAAGTTAGGAAGGAAGGAAGGCAAAAGTGCAAAAAGCATGAGTAAAAAGAAGCTTCCTATTTCCTTTGCAGCAAATATGAGTACAGTTACAAAATTATCTCTTACCCTACGATTACAAAAAAAGCTCACTTTTTTCTATTACCCATTTTTTGAACCATCAAAACCACAATTCATCCCTGCATTTCCCCCCCTCTTTCATGCAAAAAGTCTACAAGGGGTTTCCAGTCAAGCACAAGTATAATGTCTTTTCTCTGATCGAGGAAGCCAATTTAGCTGTCTGCAAATTCCACCGTCGTCTTCACCAACCCATTCCTCTACTGCCGGTGGCTTCGATCCACATTTTCATTATGCATCTTCAAGTCACAGCCTCTCAAATCCATCTGCTGAGGGAGAGGGAGGCCTAGCATTAGGATTGGCCAACTTCCCGTGAAAGATCTCTAGTCTAGAAAGTCTACAACCTGGAATTAAGGAGAAACTTTCTAACAGCAAGAACAGTCAACCAGTGGAACGTCTTGCCTTCAGGAGTTGTGGGTTCTCCAACCTTGGAGGTTTTTTAAAAACAGACTGGACAGCCACTTGTCTGGAATGGGATAGGGTCTCCTGCTTGAGCAAGGGGGTTGGACTAGATGACCTCCGAGGTCCCTTCCAGCTCTATTCTGACTGATAGATTGAAGGTCAGCAAACCAGGTCTCCCTTTGGCAGAAGCCACGTTGACTCACCTTCAGCGAGGCTTCTCCTTCTCCTTTGATAGATTGCTGGTCTGGCTGGGGAGTCCTTGAAGGACGAGCTGGGTCATTCATCCTCCTCCCGGCACGGTTGCTGCCCTGAAGTCCTCATGGCAAATTATTGTGCAGAATTATTGTGCTCACCGTCTTCCTTATGCAGCGGAGGATTAAAAACTAATAAAGCAATAGTATAATGCTGACAGGAAAGAGCAGCTCCAGAAATCAAAAACCTAGCTAGATGAGAGAGAGAGAGAGAGAGAGAGAGAGAGAGATATTATTAGGTGTTTTAATCAGATAGAGGAAAGTACTACCAAAAAATAAAAAATAAAAATAAAAAAGTCTGCAGATGGAATGAAATACATGGGGCCCGGAGGCGCTCATGAGAAAGAGCTTTACAAAATGGATTTTCCTGCAGAAATTCTGGTCAGCCTCTTGCTGAGGATGGAGGGGCCTCCCTAGAGGTGTCTAGACCAGCTTTGCAATCCAGAGCTTGGTTATTCAAGAGGATCAGAATCAGAATTGAGATGGAAGGGACCTTAGAGGTCTTTTAGTCCAACCCCCTGTTCAAGCAGGACACCCTATATAATTCCAGACAAATGGCTGTCCACTCTCTTCTTAAAGACCTCCAGCGATGAAGCACCCACAACTTCTGGTGGCAAGCTGTTCCACTGACTAATTGTCCTCACTGTTAGGAAGTTTCTCCTTAATTCCAGGTTGCTTCTCTCCTGGATTAGTTTCCATCCGTTGCTTCTTGTCCTGCCTTCAGGGGCTTTGGAGAATAGGTTGACCCCCCCTCCTCTTCTTTGTGGCAGCCCCTCAAATACTGGAAGACCGCTATCCTGTCCCCCCTAGCGCTTCTTTTCTCTAGACTGGCCATACCCAAATCCTGCAGCCGTTCTTCATAGGTTTTATTCTCCAGGCCTTTGATCATCTTAGTTGCTCTTCTCTGCTCTTTATCCAAAGTCTCAACATCTTTTTTGTAATGTGGTGACCCAAACTGTATGCCCTATTTCAGGAGTGGCCTTACTAAGATGAGCTCAGCTGGAGGGGCAGGGATGGAGGGCGGTCTGGGTGACCTTTGCTCCTGCCGTGACAGGTTCTCTGCCTTGCATCACGCCGCTCTCAACGGCAACACGGAGCTGATCCTGCTGCTGCTGGAGGCCCAGGCTGCGGTGGACATCAAGGACAACAAAGGCAAGCTTGGAGCTGGGGGGAAGGCTGTGATGGTGCCACGGGGGGGGGAGAGGGCCCCGGTAGGGACGAGGCGTGGGAAAGGAGGCTGAGGTTGGATCCTGGCTCCAGAGCACCAACCAAGTTTGTGCGGGGAGGAAAATTCTCTCCCAGAAAGAAAGATGGCCTTCAGCCAGGACGTCCAGACAGGGCCAGTTGAAAGCCATCTTCTTCCTTTGGGGAGAGATCTACCAGAGCATTTAGAAGAACTCCACTGGTAGGAGTCCCACTGTGCATTGGAGCCAAAACCAAATACAGAAATGATCGGGCAGGACAAACGTACACCCCCGATTTCATAACTGGCAATGCCTCGTAAAAACCGCCAATTGCCCCTTCTCAGATGGACCCGTAATCTGAGTTCACCTCTTGGCTTTGTGGAACAGCCGTTCTTTTGGATGGCCAAAGGACCTGCTCTCTCTCTCTCTCTCTCTCCCCCTGAATCTCTGCCTCTTCGGCAGGCATGCGCCCCTTGCACTACGCTGCCTGGCAAGGGAAGAAGGAGCCCATGAAGCTGGTGCTGAAGGCCGGCTCCTCGGTCAACATCCCGTCGGACGAGGGGCAGATCCCTTTGCACTTGGCAGCCCAGCACGGACACTACGATGTGGTAAGAGGCGGCTTGAAGCAGTCTCCGTCGGAGGAGCCCCGGGCATAGTGGTTCACACATCTTCAAGGTGCCACGGTTGAGAAAAGCTGCCTTGGCAGTTCTGCCCACCCCCTCGCCTTCACAGCCCCAGAAACTAGCAAGTCTTTTCTGAGCCTCTTGCTCTGCCCACTAGGCAGCTGCGGGCTATGCAGCCTTCTTCTTATCTAATTGTTCATCTCTTTGCCCAGGTTCCAATGGCCATTCCCACATACCATTACAGTCTCCCTCTCCCAGAGACAAGTGAGCTGTGGGCAGCGGTGTCTCTAGCAGTGGCCATTGGCTCCAAAAGCACCCCAGCCATTTTGCCTGTATGCCCTGCGGGCAATGCACATTAAAAGGAGGTGATTGACAGGTTGCACCCCCTGGGTGGGGGTGGTCTTTGGAGGAGGAAGAGGCGATTGGGGTGGGGCTGGTGTTCAAGTGCAGCTAATGGGTGCATTTGGCAGGCTGGGTCTGTGCCAAAGGGGGTCTCTGGGCTTCCCCCCACTCTCTCTTTCCATCCCCCAGTCAGAAATGCTCCTCCAGCACCAGTCCAATCCCTGCATCCTGGACAACAGCGGGAAGACCCCTCTGGACTTGGCCTGCGAATTTGGCCGCGTTGGGGTAAGTCTGGTCTTTTTGGGGGGAAAAGAGAGCCAGCCACAATACCAGTTAAGGGCTTGTCTGCAAAATATGCTCTCAGATGGGAGCTGGGGGGGGGACTTCAGTACTTCACTCCCCCTCGCCTGAGAGTCCAGCACTCTTTGCTAGAACTGCCCCCACTTCCCTTGGCCCTTTCCTCTGAGATTTGGGGGTGAGATGTCAAATGTCCCTTTGATGGCCCCCCTGTGAACCACCTGCTTAACATCCCGGTGGACCTTTGCATTGCTGGCCACGAGGCTTTGGGGCAAAGGGGTGTATGCCATTTTGTGAGTCTAAATCTGAAAGATTTCTACAGGATGAATGGCAAAACCTGGGCTTTTCCTGAGGCTACTAATGGTGTACTGAGGGTCCCTTGTGTTGTGTTGGAAGTGGGGGGATTTGGCTGCTCTCTGGGGGAGAAGACCCAGACCTCACGTGGGAGGAAATTCTTTGGCAGCACCTCTGTTTCTTGGCCTGCCAGGTGGTGCAGCTGCTTCTGAACAGCAACATGTGCGCAGCCCTGTTGGAGCCCAAGCCGGGGGACATCACTGACCCAAACGGGACCAGCCCACTGCACCTGGCCGCCAAGAATGGGCACATTGATGTCATCAGGTGAGGTGAGGGGAATCCAGGCCTGAAGATGCTGGGCAAAAGTGAGGGTGAGGAGGGGTGGCCCATTCTGACAACATGCAACCCGGGCCAATCTTCTTCCCTGTGAAGGTGGCAATGATGGAGAGGCTGCCCCAACCAGAGGCAGTGAGGGTGGTCCAAAGAGGCCCATCTGCACGGGGACCTGTTGAGGAGGTTTAAAAAAAAAAAGCAAGATGGCAGCCACGGCTGGGTCAAAGCCCCATCCTGTAAAAAGTGGCAGGATGTCAATCCCGTGATGGTGGCCACCTTCTTGATCTCTCTGACACCGCCACGAGAAGGCCCTGAAGGATCCCGCCTCACCTGCCTTTCCTGGGCTTGGGACGTCTCAAAGCGAAGCCTTCTCAGACCAGCTTGTTCCTGAGGAGAAAGGAGATCCCCTCCTTCTCCTTGGATCCCCACCTGTTGAACGTCTGCCTTCCACCCCCTCCCTCTCTTGCACTGGAGGCTTTAAGAAGGCTTTAAGAAGAGTTGATATCGTTCTGGACAACGATTGATATCGTTGATATCGTTCTGGACAAACGGCAGCCATTTGTCCAGAACGATAGAGGGTCTCCTGCTTGAGCAAGAGGTTGGACTAGAAGATCTGCAAGGTCCCTTCCAACTTTTGTTCCGTTACTCTCTTGCAGACTTTTGCTCCAGGCTGGCATAGACATTAATCGTCAGACGAAGGCAGGAACCGCCTTGCACGAAGCAGCCCTGTGTGGCAAGACGGACGTGGTGCGCCTCCTCCTGGATGTAAGCCCCCCACCTTTGCCCAGGGAGGAAGGGTCCCACAGAATCTTCCCGAAGGGCCTGCCGACCCCCTGGGACTGTGGCTACTGGCAACTGGCACCCAGGGGCAACTTCAGCTGCTCTTCACTTGGAGCCCCCTGTGCCTCCTCAAACAGCCCCCCCCCTTTTCTTTCGCAGAGCGGGATCAATGCCCATATCCGGAACACCTACAGCCAGACCGCCCTGGACATTGTCCACCAGTTCACGGCCACGCAAGCCAGCAAGGAGATCAAGCAGATGCTGCGAGGTGAGGATGGGGGCCTTGTGGGGACGGGGGGTGGGGGTGGGGGCAGGGGTGTTTTCATTGGAAGGGCAGAGCAGCCAGAAAACCTTCTTCAGTTGAGGCTGAGCTGCACCTGGTGGTGCCCTTTCCTTCATAACTGGGAGGGGCCGTGCAAGATAGCTGACAAGATTTTTCTCTCTTTTTCTTGCTATTTCTTGCTGGCTTGCCCTTCTGCTCATGACAATAAGCTTTGCCCCCCCCTCCCCCTTCAGTTTTCCTCCCAAGGACTTTTGTGTGACAAAAAGGAACTGTTTCAAAGCCAGCCCATTGGGACTCCCTGGTCCCAATCCAGCAGCTTACCTGGGACGCCTGCACGACGTGCACTGTGGCGCCTCCTCCGACACCAGGAAAACGAGGCCATTTTGACCATTCCCCGTCTATGACTCTAACGGTGTGATGAAGCTCTTGGCTCTGCCTCCATCTGCTGGCCCAGGTTGGGGAAGACACGCCGAGCGTGACAGGGTGCTGGTGGAAAAGCCAGAGTGGCAGGCCTGAGCCGCCCCCACCCCCAGGGCCCCAAGGATGCCAATTCCTGCCCGGCGGCCTTGGTCAGAGCGAGCAGAGCAACGGGGACAGAGGAGGAGGAGGAGGAGGAGGACAAAACCCTTGGGGCAGCCGGAGGAGTAGGCGGGTTTCTACTTGCCCCCTGAGATTGTAGGAGCTCCGTCACTGGAGGTTTTCAAGAATAGACTGGACCACCGTTTGACTGGGATGATGTAAGGCTCCTGCCTTGGGCAGGGGTTGGACTAGAAGACCTCCAAGGTCCCTTTCATCCCTAGGATACCAAGCCAGGTTTTTTTGGGGGGGTTGGAATGATGAGGAAGTGTGTGGGGGGCTTTGAACTTCCTTCCTTCCTTCAGTTTTTGTGTCACCACTGTCTGGGGTTTTTGGAATATGTGGATGATGAAGAAGTGTGTGGAGGGTTTTGAATTTCCTTCCTTCCTTCCTTCCTTCCTTCCTTCCTTCTCTTTCCTTCCTTCCTTCCTTCCTTCCTTCCTTCCTTCCTTCCTTCCTTCCTTCCTTCCTTCCTTCCTTCTTCCTTCCTTCCTTCCTTCCTTCCTTCCTTCCTTCCTCCTTCCTTCCTTCCTTCCTTCCTTCCTTCCTTCCTTCCTTCCTTCCTTCCTTCCTTCCTTCCTTCCTTCTTACCTGAAGATAACTCTGGTCAGCTTACAATGTTAAAACAGTAAAACTATACAAAACATTGATTTGATATAATATATAACCTGGAACAGAAATTCGCCCACCTGCAGGGTTGACCCATGCCCCTCCTAGCCAGGCAGAGTGTGAGCAGCTCTAGGAGAGCCTTAGCAGCTTGCTGGGAGAGCGTAAGGCCTGCTGGTCTTGAAGGAAAGAATGGGGGACCTTCTCCTGAAGAAGCCTCCATAGACCCAGCTTTTCTTCACTAGGTTTGCTTAGTGTCCAGCCTTCCATTCCTGATGGACGTGTTGAGAAGTTTTAGTACCCAGGGATAAGTCAATTATTTGGATCCTTTTCAGTCGGAACGCAGGCCTGGGAGGGAAGCAGCAGTGGTTGTTCTGGCCAATTCCTTTGTGAACTCTTGTTGGACTCCTAGTTCTCCTCTATTGGATCCATCTTTGATACCGTTGATCATTAAATCCTTGAGAACCCTAATACAGTGAGGAAAACAATTATTTGATCCCCTGCTGATTTTGTACGTTTGCCCACCGACAAAGAAATGACCAATCTATAATTTTAACGGTAGGTTTATTTTAACAGTGAGAGACAGAATAACAACAAAAAAATCAGAAAAACTCATTTCAAAAAAAGTTATAAATTGATTTGCATTTTAATGAGTGGAATAAGTATTTGATCCCTTTGTAAAACATGACTTAGTACTTGGTGGCAATCACAGAGGTCAGACGTTTCTTGTAATTGGCCACCAAGTTTGAACATGTCTCAGGAGAGATTTTGTCCCACTCCTCTTTGCAGATCCTCTCCAAGTCATTAAGGTTTCGAGGCTGACATTTGGCAGCTCGAATCTTCAGCTCCCTCCACAGATTTTCTATGGGGTTAAGGTCTGGAGACTGGCTGGGCCACTCCAGGACTTTAATGTGCTTCTTCTTGAGCCACTCCTTTGTTGCCTTGGCCGTGGGTTTTGGGTCATTGTCATGCTGGAATACCCATCCACGACCCATTTTCAGTGCCCTGGCTGAGGGAAGGAGGTTCTCACCCAAGATTTGACGGTACATGGCCCCGTCCATCGTCCCTTTGATGCGGTGAAGTTGTCCTGTCCCCCTAGCAGAAAAACACCCCCAAAGCGTCCATGTTTGATGGTGGGGATGGTGTTCTTGGGGTCACAGGCAGCATTCCTCCTCCTCCAAACATGGCGAGTTGAGTTGATGCCAAAGAGCTGAATTTTGGTCTCATCTGACCACATTTTCACTCAGTTGTCTTCTGAATCATTCAGATGTTCATTGGCAAACTTCAGAGGGCCCTGTACATGTACTTTCTTGAGCAGGGGGACCTTGCGGGTGCTGCAGGATTTCAGTCCTTCACAGCGTAGTGTGTTACCAATTGTTTTCTTGGTGACTATGGTCCCAGTTGCCTTGAGATAATTGACAAGATCCTCCCGTGTAGTTCTGGGCTGATTCCTCACCGTTCTCATGATCATTGAAACTCCACGAGGTGAGATCTTGCATGGAGCCCCAGACCGAGGGAGATTGAGACTGAGCTTTTGTGTCTCTTCTATTTGTGAATAATCGCACCAACTATTGTCACCTTCTCACCAAGCTGCTTGGCGATAGTCTTGTAGCCCATTCCCGCCTTGTGTAGGTCTACAATCTTGTCCCTCACATCCTTGGACACCTCTGATCTTGGCCACGGTGGTGGGGTTGGAATCTGATTGATTGATTGCTTCTGTGGACAGGTGTCTTTTGTACAGGTAACGAGCTGAGATTAGGAGCGCTCCCTTTAAGAGAGTGCTCCTAATCTCAGCTCAGTACCTGTATGAAAGACACCTGGGAGCCAGAAATCTTACTGATTGATAGGGGATCAAATACTTATTTCGCTCATTAAAATGCAAATCAATTTATAACTTTTTTGAAATGTGTTTTTCTGGATATTTTTCTGTTATTCTGTCTCTCCCTATTAAAATGAACTTACCATTAAAATTATAGACAACTCATTTCTTTGTCAGTGGGCAAATGTACAAAATCAGCAGGAGATCAAATAATTCCCTCCCCGTATGAGATTGCTCAGGATTTGCTCTTTTCCTCCCTGCCATTTAGCCTCTGATCAAACAACCAGGGGAGCTCATATGCTCTTTGGGAAGGAGGCATCACCAACATGCTGATGTTTACCACTTATATAGGTAGTCCTCGACTTATGCGAGTTCGTTTAATGACCCTCCAAAGTTACAACAGCACTGAAATAGTAATTTATGACTGTTTTTCATATTTATGACCACTGCTGCATCCCCAGGGTGTGTGATAACTATGAATACTGGTATTTATGACGGTTGCAGCATCCCACCAGGGTCACGTGATCCGCCTTTGCCACCTTCTGACGAGCAAAGTCAACGGGGGAAGACAGATTCACTTCACAACCGTGTTACATAACTTAACTGCAGTGGTTCACTTAACAACTGTGGCAAGAAAAGTCGTAAAATGGGACAAAACTCATTTAACAACTGTCTCACTTAGCAGCAAAAAAAATTTGGGATTAATTGTGAACATAAATCGAGGACTACGTGTATATGGCCACCCTCAGCTGAGCCCAGAGGCTGTCAAAGTCCTGATCTGGTTTCTTGAGACTGGAAAAAAGATTGAATCCTGCTGAAATTGAGCTATTGGTCATCAGGGCAACCTTGTGACATCTGCCCAGGAGTTACTGTGGACATGGTGCCCGCCCCGCCCCCCACGAGTGGGCTAGTGACTAAAGGGTCCCTGTGAGTGCAGGACTCTTGCTTAGGAAAAAGGCAAAAATTTCCACTTTGCCCAGCTTTGACTGGTGTGTCACTTACTATCCTGCTTAGATCAAGACTCATGTCCTGATTGGCACCCAGCTAGACTCCTGCAGTGCACTCTGCCAGGGGCTGCCTTTGAAGGCTGTAGTGGGCAGCTAGGCTCCTGATGGCTCACCTCCTGTCAGGTAAAGCTGCTGCTTGGCTGGCCAGGAGTTTCTGGGCTCAATTCCAAGTGTCCATTATTCCGTTTAGGGTTGAGTACCAGGATGCGTAGGCCACACTTTGCCAACTTCCAACCTGCTCATCCTGTTTCCCTCTTCGGTTGGCATGTAGGGGAGGGTGTTAACCTGCTTTGGTGTTCCTCCCAGGCCTAGGTGAAGATGGCATGAATGATAGCGGGCCCAGAGGGCAAGGTCAGCAGTGGGAAGGGGTGCCCAGGGCACATCAGGTCGTCCATCTTTCTGACCGTCTCTTCCTCTCTTCCTTCCCAGACGCTTCGGCTGCCCTGCAGGTCAGGGCCATGAAAGATTATTGCAACAACTACGACCTGACCAGCCTCAATGTCAAAGCCGGGGACATCATCACGGTGAGCCTCCTGTGGGTGCTGAGTGCTGGGCCAGAGGTGGCCTTTGACACGGTCCAGTTTTGTCACCAACAGTTGCTCGGCTCTCACTTGAAAGCTTCTGCTGGGGGGAAACCCACAAAACGGGGCCCGGCTTATCTGGTCTTTCCCTACCCAGCACCAAGGGGGCTGTTCCCCTCCTTGGCGGCCCTTTGCCACGCCCTGTGGTGACATGACTGCTTTTTGTGATGGTTTTGCTTTGAGTTTGGGCAAAATTGTGACGTTCCCTTAAAACCTGTGACGATTCACATAGCAACCACCGCAAAAAGGCCGAAAAGTCATGTGACCAGCCCACTTTTTGACAATGACGAGTTGCAATTGTGTCGGGCAGGCTCCATTGTGGCCATAACTTGAGGACCACCCGTACTAAGTATTAACCTTATGCCTTAGGGCACATGCGGAGTAAAGAATGGCCACTGGGACTGTCTCTGGGTTCAGGAGACGAGAGGCCACGTCTTTGGACGGGCTGCTGGCAGCAGCATTTGTGGAGGAAAAAAGTCAAGAAGGTGGCTGTAACTGTCGAGGGAAGCTTGCTGTCGCCATCTTGATTTTCTGATTCGCCCTTGCAGGGGCCTGTGTCCCGGCCATTCCTTGTTCCCTTGGCCCTAAACGAGTGGGCTCGGATGCTTGCCACTGACCAGCCTTTGCCTCCCTTCTCCCTTCTCCCCTCTCCCCCCACCTTGGCCACAGGTCCTGGAGCAGCATGCCGACGGCCGGTGGAAAGGCTGCATCCACGACAACCGGACAGGCAACGACCGTGTGGGATACTTCCCGTCCACCCTGGTCGAAGCCATCAGTAAACGTACAGGCAAATATCACTCCTGGGGGGCCTCCCAGCCTTCTGGGGTGTGGAGGGGCAGGGATGCGGGCTGCTTTTTTCACCCATTGTTCTCTTTTTGGCTGCCTGGGTTTGCTCTGCTTCGACTGGGTGCTTCCAGATAAGGATTTTATACATCGTGGAGGTTTAGGCTTGGTGGGAGCAGGCGGTCTTTCCTTGCACCCCTGAGCCCCTTTGATTTCCTGTCTCTTTGATTTTTGCCACAAAAAGAGAGAGAGATTGAGAGCAGAATTGCTGCACCCCCAGACTTCGGGTTGGCTAACATCTGGAAGCATTCAGTGGGTGCTCTTGCATAAGAACAGATTTACATACTGCACGCATTTCATTTTACTCCCCCTAAAAGTAACCTCAAAGCATAAAGTAAAAAACATGTTGAAGAAAGAAATCCAAAGAGATTAAATTCCAGCTAGTGCAATCAAGCAACGACTGAGCATCTCTTCAGTGCTGAAGAGCTCCATGGCCTGATGGGGCTTCCGCGGGGACGGCAGCCAGCCCAGGCGGTCGGGAATGATGGGAGCGGCTTCCAGAGCTTCAGGAGCAAAGGCCCTTTTCTGGAATGAGCATGGATTGGAGATGTGCCTAGACAGCTTGGCCAGAGAGAATAACAGAGTTGGAAGGGACCTTGGAGGTCTTCTAGTCCAACCCCCTGCACAAACAGGAGACCCTATACCGTTTGAGGCAAACTCTTCTTGAAAACCTCCAGTGACGGAAAACCCACAACTTCTGGAGGCAAGCCGTTCCACTGATTGATTGTTCTCACTGTCAGAAAAGTTCTCCTTAGTTCTAGGTTGGAAGGATTCTCCCTTAGGACCTCCCCAACATTATGCAGACCCAGACCCAAAAGAGAGACTATCTGGAAGGGATGGTAAAACTCATTCCACCCGGAATTATAGTTCCAGCATACGCAAAGAGCACCAGGTGGGTGAGGTCTCCAATCTCTTCTAAACAGCTACACATATCAGGTCTTTGAATTGAATTCAGGATTTTCCATGTGGAAACCTGGTCTTGTATCCCTGACTGTGACGTCTTTCCACTTCACAAAAAGACGAAAGAGCTACAATATTCTAAGGCATCATTTTTCTGCCTTGGTCATTTGAAGATGTATGGACTTCAAGTGCCCAGAATTCCCCAGCCAATCTGGAGGACTCTGGGAGTTGATGTCCCCATATCTACAAGTGACCGAGGTTGAAAAAAAAATCTGCCTCTAAATTTACCAGATCTGAGTTATCAAAATCAAAACGTCCATAAGAGGGCAGTGAAGGCTTAGTGTTTTGGAAGCTCTCTGGCACCCTCTTCTGGCTGCTTAGATGTAGTAGCCCTCGCTGGAGCCTCAAAGGTGCTTTTTCAAAAAAGCAACCGGACTGTTTTTTCCCTTGAGGAAGAAGAAAACGTTTCACTTCTCATCCAAGAAGCTTCATCGGTTGTGATCATCAGTTGTGATGGGGGTGGGGGTGGGGTGGGGGAATGGAAGGATAGGTACTATCTCCATAGATTCTCGCTAGAGATTGGTGGGGCAGGTGGTTCTTTTGCACCAGATCAGTTGCAAATGGGAAACTCAGCTTCAATCACTGAAGGCTTCTAAGGAGAGAATGGACAGCTACTTGTCTGGAATGGCATGGGGTCTCCTGTGTGAGCAGTGGGTTGGAATAAAAGGCCTCCAAGGTCCCTTCCAATGCTTATTATTCTGTAATCTATAGCCTATGGCCTCAACCAGAATCTTACTCTGTGTAGCTGAAGGAAAAAGGAACCAGCTGCTTGTAGCCACAGCCTTAAACTGGGGCTGATATTCCTGTCCTACTTTCTCAAGGTTGGATGGCTCGCAATTAAATTTTTTACCTCTCCCCTCCTCCTGATTATTATTTTTTTTCAGTGTAATACTTTGCTTTATTGCAACTGGAGATTTGGTGCTGGAAAAAAAGAAGTAGATTATCCTGTTTAAATTCAGTTAGAATCCAGTTACACGTATAATTAATATTGTAAGCCCCAATCTCCTTTGAAGGCAGATTAAATCCTCAAGAGTGGGTAGGTGGGAGAGCGGAACGGAGGCCTTAAAATCAGGTAAGGCCACTCCGGGGTTTCCTTCAACCTCGTGAGGTGCATTTCACTGAGACGACGATGACTTTTGAGCACGTCCTTGGCTGGCAGAAATGTCCTGCAGGCTGCAGGCATCCCTTTTCTGTCATAATAATTACCCAATAATCAATTGGGGAAGGCTTGTGAGTGCTCAGAAGGGTTTGTGTGCCAGATCTTAGAAGTACAATCGGCATTAGTATCCCTTTCGATAGGGGAGAAATTGAAGGAGAGAGAGAAAGAGGTTTGCTAGCGAGGCTGTTGCAAAAACCAGAGATTTCAATGGGGGAGGGGTGTCGGTCACTTGGCTGTGTGTGGCTCCTTCCTTCCATCTTGCGGGACCCCCAATAACCCCCTTCCTGGCTCTCCCTCCCAGCCTGGAACACCCACTTCATGTTGCCTCTTGTGTTTCTGTTATCAGGTCCGTGGGATGCAGACCCTTCCCCGGGGCAGTATCAAGCCATCTCCCTCCCAGCTGGGGGGGCTGCCCTGCCCAACGGGCTCTCTGCCCCCTCTACCTCCTCCTCCTCCTCCTCCACTTCTCCCCCCCTCCATCAGCTCCATTGCCTGCCTCCAACTCCTCTGCTTCCCCACCAGCCTCTTTTCAGTTCCTTTGGCTACCGCCGGCTCGCCCATGGCGGCACGGAAAGGCCTTGCGCCAATCCAGGTAGACCCTCCATTGCTTGGTTCGTTTTATGTTGTGTTCTGTTATGCTTTGGCCATACTGGGTGGTCCTTCCACTGATCCCGATAAATATTTGTGCGGCTTTTCATTTTGCCAGGTTTCTTTTGGGTGCTTCTCATGTGCAGGCGTTTGTGGGTCAGTGTGTGTGGTTGGATGATGAAGATGATGAGCAGGTTCATCCAGCAGCTGGGGCAGGGTAGGGGGTGAGAGGACACCGGGGACACCGAGGACATCCCATGGGTGCTCTCACAAAATGGCTGCCATGGGAAGTGAGGCCAGTTCCAACACCTGTGGATCAGAAGACCGACCACCTGCCACCACTTCTCTCCCAGAAAGTCTCATCGCCTTCTGCTGATCTTCTAGACCAGGGTTCTCCAAATTTGGCAACTTTAAGAAATGTGGACTTCAACCCAGCATAGCTGGCTGGGGAATTCTGGGAGTTGAAGCCAACAAGTCTTAAAGTTGTCAAGTGTGGAGAATCCTGGTCTAGCGAGAGGTAAATGCTTTTGTCAACCACCCACCAAGAATTTCTTTCAAAGAATGTTCTTGGGATCTTTAATGGGGTTGGAATGTGTCCTTGGGGATAAAAATCTCATTAAACAGTGGTTCTTTCTTTGGCAACTTCCAGAAGTATAGATTTCAGCTCCCAAAACCCCCTAGTTTATATGACTATTGCTGAGGATTCTGGGAGTTAGGTCCACACATCTGGAACTTTGCCCTGGCTGAGGGACACAGTGTAGCAAGCCCATTTCCTTAAAAAAAAACAGTAACAACAAAATAACAGAATAAGAGTTGGAAGGGACCTTGGGGGTCTTCTATTCCAACCCCCTGCTCAAGCAGGAGACCCTACCCCTTTTAGACAAAAGGCTGTCCAGTCTCACCTCTTCTCAAAAATTAACTTTAGTTGGAGCTGAGAGCCTGATGACCAGCAAGGGATGAGCCCACCACTCTGATCTTTGTGTGGCGTCCCCTCACTCAGGGTGTTTTCTCCCATCATGGAAGTGCTGGAACGACCAATACTAAGCTATGCGTCATATACATCCTGCTTTACAGCTGCATTGCTCAGTGACAGAAATTCCAGTCCCGGCTGGTGTCGTTAACTGAGAACTCCTTGTCGAACTGCATGAAAAAGGAACCAGAGCAACAGCTTTGCAGCTTGGAATTTCTCAGAGCATTGTGTGTGTGTGTGTGGGAGTCCCCTTTTAGACCAGGGGTGGAGGAGAGAAATGTCGAGGGAGACGAGTCCCCCTCAGGGTGCAGCCGCTGTCCTGGGTGAGCTGAGAGACTGCCCTGCCTTAGCTTGGCGGCTTCTTCAGTGCCAGCAGTTTTCCCTATGTTGGCCTGGAGGAAGAAGAAACGGGAAATGAGCAAAGGAGAGAGAGGAATACAGGTCCACACGGGATTCCCTTTTGCCCAGTATAGATAAATATTTTGATAGACATTTTATGTGTTGTTGTTGTGAATTTTTATGCTTTAATGCTGTATTCTGCTATGCCATACAATCTCTCTCTCTCTTTATCTATCTATCCATGTATCTATCTATCTATCTATCTATCTATCTATCTATCTATCTATCTATCTATCTATCTCTATCAACTATATCTATCTAGTCTCTGTGTCTTCTGTCTAGACATTTTATGTGGTGTTGTTGTGAATGTTTATGCTTTAATGCTGTATTCTGCTATGCCATACAATCTCTCTCTCTTTATCTATCCATGTATCTATTGTCTATCTATCTATCTATCTATCTATCTATCTATCTATCTATCTATCTATCTATCTATCATCTATCTCTATCAACTATATCTATCTAGTCTCTGTCTTCTGTCTGTCTATCATTATTTATCTCTATCTCTATCTATCTATTTATCTATCTATCATCTATCTCTATCAACTATATCTATCTAGTCTCTGTCTTCTATCATTATTTATCTCTATCTATCTCTATCTATCTATCTATCTATCTATCATCTATCTATCTATCTCTATCAACTATATCTAGTCTCTGTGTCTTTTGTCTATCTATCCATGTATCTATTGTCTGTCTGTCTGTCTGTCTGTCTGTCTGTCTGTCTATCTATCTATCTATCTATCTATCTATCTATCTATCTATCTATCTATCTATCTACATTATGGAAGCACAAGCAATAGAATACAGCCAAACTAGAGTCTTGGACTTTAAAAGAGCTAATTTCAATAAACTTAGAGAGACCTTGGGAAGAATTCCATGGATGAGAATCCTAAAGGGGAAAACAACTCAAGAAGGTTGGGAAATTTTGAAAAGTGAGATAATAAAGGCCCAGTCTAGCACAATACCAACAAAGAAGAAAAATAACAGCTTTCAAAGGAAACCAGCATGGCTGCATAAAGAACTCTGATAAACTGAAAGACAAAAGGGACAAGTATAAGAAGTGGAAAGAGGGCACATAACTAAGGCAGAATATCAGCAAACAGCCCGTGCCTGCAAAGATGAAGTGAGGGAAGCTAAGGCTCAAAATGAACTAAGGCTTGCGACCAAAGTCAAAAATAACAAAAAAAGCTTCTTTCAACATATAAGAAACAAGAAAAAAGTGAAGGAAATGATTGGTCCATTAGTGGGGGAAAGTGGCAAGAAGGTGACAAGCAACAGGGAGAAAGCAGAACTATTTAATTCGTTTGTTGCATCTGTCTTTACACAAAGGGAAAAAACAGTCCAACCTACCCAAACCAGTGCCATAAAAAACAGAATAGAAACGCAAGTTAAGATAGGCAAGAAAATGGTAAGTGAGCACCTGTCCAGCCTAGACGAGTTCAAATCACCAGGACCAGATGGATTACACCCCAAGGTTCTCAAGGAACTGGCAGACGTGATCTCAGAACCACTGAACTATATTTTTCAAAGATCCTGGAGCTCTGGGGAACTACCAGAGGACTGGAAGAGAGCTGATGTAGTTTCCATATTCAAAAAAGGGGAAAAAATAGATCCAGGAAACTACAGACCTATCAGCCTGACCTCAATACCTGGGAAGATTCAGGAAAAGATAATCAAACAACTAATCAGCGAACACCTTTATGCGAACAAAGTTATCACTAAAAGCCAACATGGGTTTGTCAAAAAACAGATCATGCCAGACAAATCTTATTACATTCTTTGACCAAGTTACAAAATTAGTGGACCAGAGGAATGCTGTAGATATAATTTACTTGGACTTCAGTAAGGCATTTGATAAAGTTGATCACAACCTACTACTTGATAAGATAGAAAAATGTGGGTTAGATAGCATCACCACCAGATGGATTCGTAGCTGGCTGACAGGCCGTACTCAGCGTGTGGTCCTCAATGGAACCGCATCTACATGGAAGGAAGTGTGTAGTGGGGTGCCCCAGGGCTCTGTTCTGGGCCCAGTGCTCTTCAACATCTTCATCAACGATTTGGATGAGGGGATAGATGGGGAACTCATCAAATTTGCAGATGACACCAAGCTGGCAGGAATAGCCAATACTCCAGAAGATAGGCTTAAGATACAGGAGGATCTGGACAGACTCGAACACTGGGCACTATCTAATAAAATGAAATTCAATTGTGAAAAAAGTAAGTTTCTGCATTTAGGCAGGAAAAATCAAATGCACAGGTATAGTATAGGTGGTACCTTGCTCGATAGTAGTAACTGTGAGAGGGATCTCGGAGTCCTAGTGGACAATCACTTCAATATGAGCCAGCAGTGTGCTACAGCTGCCAAAAAAGCCAACACAGTGCTAGGCTGCATTAACAGAGGAATAGAATCAAGATCACGTGAAGTACTAATACCACTTTACAATGCCTTGGTAAGGCCACACCTGGAATACTGCATCCAGTTTTGGTCACCACGATGTAAAAAAGATGTCGAGACTCTAGAAAGAGTACAGAGAAGAGCAACAAAGATGATTGGGGGACTGGAGGCTAAAACATATAGGGAACGGTTGCTGGAATTGGGTATGTGTAGTTTAATGAAGAGAAGGGTGAGGGGTGACATGATAGCAGTGTTCCAGTATCTCAGGGTCTGCCCCAAAGAAGAGGGAGTCAAGCTATTCTCCAAAGCGACTGAAGGCAGGACAAGAAGCAACAGATGGAAACTAGTCAAGGAGAGAAGCAACCTAGAACTAAGGAGAAACTTCCTGACAGTTAGAACAACTAACCAGTGGAACAACCTGCCTCCAGAAGTGGTGAATGCTCCAACACTGGAAGTTTTTAAGAGGAGACTGGACAGCCATTTGCCTGAAATGGTATAGGGTTTCCTGCCTTAGCAGGGGGTTGGACTAGATGACCTCCAAGGTCCCTTCCAACTTATTATTATTATCATTATTATTATATCATTATTATTATTATTATTATTATTATTATTATTATTGTATCTCTATCAACTATATCTATCTAGTCTGTCTTCTATCTGTCTATCATCTATCTATCGCTCTATCTCTCTATCATCTATATATCTATCTAGTCTCTTCTGTGTCTATCATTATCTATATCTATATCTATCTATCTATCTCTATCTATATCTACTCTCTGTCTTCTCTGTCTGTCTGTCTGTCTGTCTGTCTGTCTATCTCTCTCTCTCTCTCTCTCTCTCTCTCTCTCTCTCTCTCTATCTATCTATCTATCTATCTATCTATCTATCTATCTTATATTGTATATATTGTATGGCATAACAGACTATAGCATTAACACATAAATAATTCACAAAATAGCATATACAATGTCTTATCAAAATATAAAACAGAGCAGTGAATTATTTTAAAAACACACCGCATGAGTGATCAATAAAATAATCTAAAATTAAATTATGTATGAGCAGTTACTGGGTGGCTAAATCAATGGCCAGGATTCTAGATCATTTTGCTCAGTGCCCCACTGAGAATGTTAGGGGCAGATGGGGTGAAGGCTGGAGGGCCAGGAATTACCTCAGAAATTAGTGCCAGGAGAAAGCTGGGCTCAGAGGCACCTGCAGGAAGTGGCTGGGGAAGGAATTCGGACTGTGTGGTTTGAGAAATGGGAGAAGGCAGAGACTACAGAGGATGGTCAGAAACGCCAAGATGGCACCACCAAGGGGAAACCAAACCTCTGGCAGCTTCTTATGCCGTCGTGGCTCTCTTGAGCTTCTTGGCCGGGCCCTGCGGAGGTCCCAGGAGAAGGGAAGGGGTGTGAGAGCAAGTGTGTATGCCTTGGTTTCTGTTTTGTTTTCTTGACCCTTTTATCGTTTTATCATTTCTTGACCCTTTTATCATTTTATCATTTTCCCTGACCTTCCACTACCCGAACCAACCCTCTCAGGCCCTAGGTGCCTCTTCAAGGATTTTAGGTCTTGTTTTCTCAAACTTAGCCCCTTGAAGATGGGTGGACTTCAACTCCCAGAATTCCCAGCTGGCTGGGGAATTCTGGGAGTTGAAGTCCACCCATCTTCAAGGGGCTAAGTTTGAGAAACACCATTTCAGTTAATACAGGGTGCGCCAGAGTTGTACCATTATGTACTTTCCATGAGAATGGACAGAAAACCCCTTTTCCCTCCCCTTTACCAGCCAGCCCAGTCCCGAGATTGGACCTTTGATGTTCTGGATCTGACTGCATCCATTTACACTGGGACTGCAACACCCAAAAGGCCAGCACATCTGGATGGTGCCATACTAGGGAAGGCAGGCTGGCGCACGAGAGGAAGAGAATCGAACTCCTTTTGGGTGCAGGAGCACTCACTTCTGGGTTTCCCCACCCAAACTGACTTGGGCCACGGCACTAACAGTCGCGTGGCTACAGGCGGTCTTGAGTGGGGGGAACTTGATGGGAGCCCCATTTCCTTGCTGGGCACCAGAGTGGAGTGTGGGCTTCTCCCTTGGGTGTGCAGCCTCCCCCGGGGATGCTCAGTGCCACAAAGAACACAATCGGTGGCCCCCACACTCTGCTTGCACAAACACCATTGGCCCGAGAGACCGGTTTTGCTTCCCCAAGAGCCTTTGGCTGACTACAGAGGAGGCAAAAAAGGACTTTTTCACACTTTGTTGGTTTTCCTGCTTAAAAAAAGGAAGAAATTGGTGATGTGGCCTTTTAATCAGTGGCTGTCAGCCTCGACAGCAGAGCGTCAGATATGCAGAGCAAACCACAAGGAGAAGCTTAGGGAATGCACCAGCCATCTAAGGTGTGCCTGGTTAGCAGCTGGACTAGGTGACTGTAGCCTTTGCAGACCCACCTCCAGTCAAGACCCCACCCCCACCTCCAGTCAAGATCTCTTAGTCCAGGGGTAGGCAACCATGGCTCTTTTATGACTCGTGGACTTCAACTCCCAGAATTCCTGAGCCAGCTTGGCTCAGCTTGGAAACCTTTCCCTTTCCCCTCAGTACGGCTTGCTCAGGAATTCTGGGAGTTGAAGTCCACGAGGCATAAAAGAGCCACGGTTGCCTACCCCTACCTTAGTCTAATGATTCTCAAACTGTAGTCCATGGAAACTGGGGGGGTGGGGGGCACGAAGTCACAAGATGTCCACGAAGGCTTGAAGGAATGTTATAATTTAAATCTTAAATCTTGGAGGTCTGTGGCCATGGTCCGTGCCACAAAAGATATTTAAATGGGGTCCGTGGTGAAGAAAAGGTTGAGAACCACTGTCCTAGTCCAAAAGCCACAAAGATGGCAGGGCAGCCTGGATGCCTGTGGAACAGCACTAGCCAAGCTGGGTTTCACACTTTGGAAGTAGCAATAGCACCTAAGACTTATATACGGCTTCACAGTGCTTTACAGCCCTCTCTTAGCGATTTATAAGGTCAGCATCCTGCCCCCAACAATCTGGGTCCTCATTTTACCAACCTCAAAAGGATGAAAGGCTGAGTCAACCTTGAGCCGCTCAGGATCGAACTTTAGGCTGTGGGCAGAGTTTGCCTGCAATGCTGCATTCTCACCACTGGGCCACCATGGCTCTTCTGTTGACTCCCCTGGACTTCATGAGGTCAAAAATAGTGGCAAAAGCCAAGATCCTCTCCAGGAAGTCACTCCCTCCTGATGAAACTGTCTGGGGTATCCAGCGTCCAGAGGATGCTGATGAAGCTTCCACAAACACCCTTTCTTTTTCAGGCGACATTGTCTCCCTTCTCTCACTTCTTCTTCTCTCTTCTTCTCTCTCTCCCTTTGCTGGCTCGTGATGCTGTCTTTGACCTCAAAGGTTCCCGGGGGTCGGATGCCAGCCCATCCCACTTGTCCCCCGGCAGTTCTGCTACCATGCTGGCCCCAGCAGAAGAAATCTGGGTGCTCCGCAAGCCCTTTGCAGGTAGGAGGAGAAGGAGGGCGGGGGGACCGGCAGGGATCCAAGGGGCATCAGAATCAGAATAGAGCTGGAAGGGCCATTGGAGGTCTTCTAGTCCAGCCCCCTGCTCAAGCAGGAGAACCTATACCATCTCAGACAAGTGGCTGTCCAGTCTCTTCTTAAAAATCCCCAGTGATGGAGCAACCACAACTTCTAGAGGCAACTTTTGTTCCACTGGTTAATTGTCCTCGCTGTCAGGAAGTTTCTCCTTAACTCCAGGTTGCTTCTCTCTTTGGCCTCTCTCTTGGGGGAGGGGGCAAGCACAACCCCTGGTTTTAGCATCCCACTATCCAACCTGAAGCTGTACAAAGTGTAGGATGGCAAGTCAGGACCCCAGAGAAGAAATCAGGAAGAGCTGCAGCTTGGAAAAGCTTTTGCCTCCGAATGAAGTTTGTGAATTGGATAAAGTGCTGCCTCGTGATCTTCTGCTCTGTAGAAGAATGCACCCGGTTTTCCACCTTTAATGTCTATTTAAAGAAAGCATCTTTATGGAACAGGGAACATTTTAAGATATCCTACAGTAAATGAAGATAGGATTGCATTAGCAGTTGATGGGGGAATTTCCCCCTTGATATCGTTAAGGCTTCAAGACCCTCGGAGAGTGTTCGGTTTAATGGGGTTTTCTGAACAGAGATTTTTGGATCCATTTGCCTGTTTTGGTTGGACAGCAATTTCACATGCACCCCTGTTATCTGCGGTTTGCCCTGAATTTCAGCAGCATGATAGGGGTGGCCAGAACACAGGCGTGCAGGACCCCACCTGGTCCTTGCTTAGGGGTGCCAGTCCTGAGCAAAGCCACCCGTGGTAGGACGGAGCCGTCCTCGCTTTGTCCTGCCAACCTCTCCCTGCCCCCCGCTAGGAGGCGACCGCAGCAGCGTGGGCAGCACTGGAAGCATCGCCAGTGGACGGAGCTCCGGCAGTGGCCAGAGCACGGGAAGCGGAAGCCACGTGGCCCTTCACCCCAGCTCAGAAGGCGTGAAGGTAAGCCGGAGACCCTGCTCCCCAGAGGGCTGGATGTGCCACGGAGCTAAATCCGGAGCTCTCCAGCCCACCAGCTGGCCCAAGTCTCACCCGATGGCCCAGGTCTAGTTGTATAGTTTTTATCTTTTTAAGACTGGAAGCTGTCCAGAGTTATAAGACGGGCAGCCAATGCATTTTAGAAACAAAAACAAACAAGTAGCTGTCCATCCTTGATGTTGCTCGGTCTTCTACTGCCCCCTTATGGCTGCAGGTTGGATGGCTCGCCCCTTCCCATGCCATGAGCTTGGCCAGTGACCCAGGGGCTCCTTCCTTCCCGGGCGAAACTGGGCCAGGAGGAGGGGCAGGCAGCTAGCTCCCAAATCACCCTTTTGCGGCCTGCCTGCCTGCCTGCCCCAGGATCCTCATTTCGAGCTGACTCGGCTGCAGCCACGAATGCCAAACAGGCAGCGCCGTTGTGCCACCCGTTTGCTCTCCCTGCCGCAGCTTGCCACTTTGCCAACTGAGTCACAGTTTTGGGAGAAAAGCACCTGATTCTCCCTCGGCTGGCTCCAGGCTTCTCCGAGTCCCTGTTTTTCTACTCTGCTCCCCTCCCCCCCCAGCCTGCCACTCTTTTCTGATTAACGCTTTCTTGCTGTTCCTCCCCCAATTTCTCAGCTGCTGGCAACTGTCCTTTCCCAGAAGGCGTCTGTGCAAGAATCTGCTGTGAGCGACGGGCCTGCCAAGGCGGTGGAGACACCCGCAGGTGCGTGGATGCTCCGGAGGACAGCTGGTCTTTCTGTCCTCGTGGGAGCGGTTCTTATTCCCAGGACCAGCGGCTTCTCCCGGAGAACATGACCCTGTCTCTCTGCTGCTGCTGCCAGCCCTTCGCTTGCTTCGGTTAGTGGGGAGCGCTGGGGGGAGGGCACGGTGGCCGAGGGAAAACAGGATCCCTCCTGCCTCTGTTGAACATGCAAGCTGCCTTCTGTGCGAAGAGCGCTGTGGATCGCGGGACGGTCTGTCTCCCCACGCCCTTTTGGTGTTGCTGTCCCCTTTGATGGCGGTTAGGAGTGTCTCAGCCTCCTGTGATGTTGATTTGGATCCTGAATGTTTGAGGCCTTTCTCTCTCCCCGCCCCCTGGGCATCACTGCTCCTTGCTCTTGCCCTGGTTGTAGCATCTCAGGAACTACCTAGTGGCAGGAGGGGGCGACGGCGGGGGGGGGGGTGTTCAGCAAAGGCTGCTTTCTGCATTGTGCTCTGTTTTGAGATCCTGGATGGTGTGTCAAGATGCTCACTGTGGGGAAGGGGCTTTATCGATGTGTAACGAGGGGCATCTGGGCCGTTCTGGGTTCTTCTCCTGAGATCCTGCCAGGTTGTGGATCGGCTGGGGGTCTGCGTCTTCTCTGCAGCAGCTTTTACTTTTGGAGCTGCCCTGTTCTGGAGTCACAAATCTAAAAATCTCCAGGGCCACTTATGGTCTCCCTCCCAAGGTTCAAGGGCTGGTTGCCAGTCTGATGCTGGAGGTCTCGGTAGCCCTTGGATCAAGCCTTGCGTGTTAGCTGGACTGGAAGAGAGTTGGAATCCTTCTTGAGGGTTGGATTTGCATAAAAAGGTCTGGGAGACATCAAGGTCACCTTGGCTGCCATCTTGATCTTCTACCACCTGTTTGGTGGGAGGAAGTTGCTGCCCAAGTGAGGCTGGGCCTCCCATTTTCCCTTTGGCTTGAAAGGAAGCAAAGCACCTACCTGTGCAGCTCCTTGTGCTCCATGTGAGGCTGGCAGTGTCCCACACTCAGACAAGCTGTAGCACCTGCATGCTAGTCCATTTCTCCCAGTGTTCTGTGGCCGGCCATCTTGTCCTGCCAAAGAATGTGCCCATGGGGTGCCCAGGGCCTTCTTGGCACCCGAAGCTCCTTCTAATTTTCCGCTGTGTTGAGAATTCCTGCCTGCTCTGTGACAGGTTCTTCCCGGACCCCAGGATTGGGCAGCACCCCATACCCCAGCCAGCCGTACGGTGAGCAGCAGGTCAAGAAGGTGGAGCCGCAGTCCGAGGGGAAGGCAAGTTTGGGCACCCCAGAACAGCTTCTGAAGTCCCTGCAGCCCGTGGCATTCCTTCGGGGGCTCCCCAAGCTGTAATCTTTTCCTTTTGGTTGGACTTAGAGGGGAGGGTGGGAGTGTTTTCAGGGGCAGGTGAGGGTCCGAACAGCTTGCACCCATTTCGTCCCTTACTCTCCACCACCATTTCCTACCTCAAGTCTCCTTTATTCTGGAATTCTGAATAAAAACTGGAGAACTGAGCTGGCAAAAATGTGGTCTGGTAGAGTTCAGGGACAGGACGTGGTTCAGATAAAGCCTGGGTTCCATTGTGGAATTGAGCTTGCAGCCCTTTTATGTACAAACTGACTTTTCCAATCTATTATAAAGGAGCGGGGGGGGGGGCTTAGTTAAGGATGCCCTCTCTGGGCTGCAAAAATTTGCATGAGCACCCAAAAGCAATTTGTGCCACTTTGTGGCTGGCGGTGTGTGGGGGGGCAGCTCTTCCTTTAGCTCTATCTTCCCCTCCCCCCAAAGGAACTAGGCTGCCCCCACTTTGCCTGGGAGGGGGGAATCTGGGGAAGGTTGCTGGCTTGGCTTGGCAGCTTTGGTCCTCTCGGCTTCATTCGAGATGCTGGCAACGAGGCCTGAGCTGTAGGATATGATTCCATTTAGGAGACCCATTTTTTTTAATGGTTGTCTTTTTAGGTTTATTACAGCCCTCATCAGACTGAATAGATAAATGTGGAAAGGAAGGAAATGTGCAGCTAGGGTTAGAAACAGATTGCTTTCTTGCAGGTAGGAAGAGATCCCAAAATAGTGATGGTGATCATAGTGACGAGGCTAGAAGGAAGACCACAGACCTCATTAAGGATAGGAAAAAATAAGAACTGCTGTTGACAAAACCTCCCTCTGTCAGGCATTCAGGCAGGCGATTCTGTTTTTTTTTTAAAGAGATGTATAAATAATTACTTCTGCCCGTCTTCCCACCCAGAGCTCAGAGGCCGTCTACCAGTGGCTCTACAAGTTTCAGCTGCAACTCTATGCCTCCAACTTCATCAACGCTGGTTATGACCTTCCCACGATCAGCAGGATGACCCCCGAGGTGAGGGTTCCTACTGAGAAATACTGAGGTGGGGGTGTGTGGGAGAGGACTAAGGAATTGGCCGCTCAGCTCAGGAAGGGGCTGGTGGAATGGAGGGAGCATCCTGATGATTTTTCAAAGAACTGCTCTATTTTTAACATTAGAAGTGAGAATTTTTAAAAAAGCAAAGCCAACGCAAGTCACACAAATGTGTTGATTGTGGCCAGCTACTACCTGAGTGGGAGCATCTCCATTCAAACGGTTATAAGGAATGAAACTGCAGCAGATCAACACAATCCTCGGGCACACTTAGTTCTTCTGAGACTTTAAAACCATTTGTTTGGCAGGAAAAGGATGGTGGCTTCCTAATGCACAGGTATCCACAACTGCCTGTTTTTAATGTTTGATGCCATCATCTTGGGTTCCCGGACACACCCAGCTGTTGCTCCTAGCCCTGATACCTGTCACTGGGACTGTAGGAAAAAAGAGGACAGGTCTACATTTTAGTTTGTGGGTGTTATTATGATTGTTGGGGCGCAATGGATCAGCGGTTAAGAAGCGGAGCTTGTCAGCTGGAAAGCTGACAAGCCAGGGTTTGAGACCCAAGCGCTGTGCAAAGGGGTGAGCTGCCATCCTCAGCTCAGCTCTTGCCCACCTAGCAGTCTGGAAATACAAGTAGATAAATAGGTACCACTTTGGTAACAGGTTTTGTTTTTTGCTGCATATTATGCTGACCACATCACCGCGGAAATTGTCTTTGGACAATGCTGGCTCCCTCGGCTAAGAAACGGAGATGAGTGTAGACTTGGGCAGGATTGGACAGAGGAAACGTTTACCTATTACGATTGTAAGAAGCTTCATTTACTTTCTTAGGCACCTTCTGTTCCTCTCCAAAGTGAACTTAAGAGGTCTTTTTTTCTTAACTTAAAAAGAAACAGAAATAGAACATGAGTCATTCTTGGGCGGGAAAAAAACACCTTCCTTGAGTTCAGCTTCGTTCCTGGTGATTTGCAAAATTCAGCCAAGCAGATTTTTTTTGGCAAGAAGTGTTTTGCCCTCTGCCAAGACTTTTGGGGAAATGTTTTGGCTTCCCAGCCTAGCCCACAGTTCAAGAACTGACCAGTTGTCCTCCGTTTGGATTTAACTCTTCTTCCTCAAGTGGTGCTCCTGCAAATGACCTCGATAATATGCCTGGACGGGGGTGGGTGGGAGAGTGGGTGGGTGGCCCACACCCTGAAAAGAAGTGAGAGAGGAGACTGACTAGTGACACTTCTCTGAGCTTGTTTGGTGTCAGAATCTAAGAAGGATCAGGTTGGCTTAGAATTGGGATGGAAGACCACATGGTGTTCCATGCTGGAAGCCAAATCACTGTGAATGTTCGTTCTCCGAGCTTGGTTTCCTTCACCCTCATCCTACACCTGAGCTACAGACATTCACCATTATTGCAAACACTGTGAATATATTGTAAGAATAACAGACTCATGAATCATGAAGATGAAGCACCAACATTTTGAGAGATGTGGATAAGACATGTTGTTAAGCTGAAAGCAAGGAAGGCTCGGGAAAGTTCCTTTTTAAACAAAAATGGGAAATGGAAAACCTGGTCTAGTGTATTCAGTCACTTGTTGGTCAAGAATAAAGAGGGACAGAAGACTGAAAAAATAAATGGGAATTTTATTTATTTATTACATTTATTGTATCTCTATGCTCCCCACCTGACGCAAGGGCTACTGGGTGGTAATCCTAAGTAGGGAGGCAGTAACAAATTGGGACAAGAGTGTGAAGGATAAAGGACCATTTCCTCTGTGACCAAGACCAGACATTTGAAATGTGGCCTTTCCAGGCTAATGAAGGGCTGTGAAAGTGGTTGGCTAGGTTGGGAAGCCAAAAAGAAAGCAAGACCAAAACACCCCCTTGCCAACAATCAACAGCCAGATGAGCAGAGATTAACACCAAGGTTAACACTAGACCAGGGCTAGGCAACCTTGGCTCTTTTATGACTCGTGGACTTCAACTCCCAGAATTCCTGAGCCGGCTCAGGAATTTTGGGAGTTGAAGTCCACAAGTCATAAAAGAGCCAGAGTTGCCTACCTCTTCACTAGACCAACAATTAAAAAAACAATACCCCAATCAAGGAATTACCAGACGATCAGTAAATAACACCCTAATCAAGGAACCACCAAGGCACTCCCACCAACAATGACAGGGCGAGCCACTAGTATATAAAAAAAAGAAGCAAACCCTTCTGTCTTGCACACTGATGATGTTACCTAGTTAGGTCATGAAATGTCTGCAAGAAAACAACCACAGTCGGAGGGCATCAAGGAACCCACAATTCAATCCTGAACTACAAACATTCTATCGATTCCTAGCTCCAATGGCTTTGGGGTTTCAAAATGTGTTTTTGCTGTTTACTGGGACTCGAATGATGGGGCCATTCTTTTTGGCTTAGGACCTGACGGCCATTGGGGTCACCAAGCCAGGACACCGAAAGAAGATCGCCTCTGAGATCAACAACCTGAACATTCCTGAGTGGCTCCCAGAATACAAGCCAGTGAGCGGCCTCATCCTGCTGCATTTGGGGTTTGGGGACAGGCAGGCCAGGTGCATCGCCCTGAGGCGGGAAGCCCTAACCTAAAATGTCCAGGAATCCCAGAGTGAGTCAGCAGCAGACTTAGCTGTTGGTTTGCTGGTGACTTCCACAACTTTGCACCTGCTCCTGGCCGGGTCCCTAAAGCACTCCAGAGACTTTGCTTTTCTGCAGCGCATCTGAAAGCAGAATTCAGGCTGGGGTTCGACAACATTACGATTCAGACTTTCCTTTATTGCTAGAATTCTTCCCTAAGGATAATGCAGAAGCTACCTCCATTAAACAATGAACCTGACAAATGCAGGTAGTCGCTTACTGACCGTTCAAAGTTACAGTGGCACGGAGAAAAAGGACTTGGACCATTGCAGCAGTACCACGGTTGCATGGTCAAAATTTGGATGTTTGGCAACCGGCTGATATTTATGACAGTTGCCTGTCCCAAGATCACGTCTTTTTGCACCCTGCTGACAAGCAAAGCCAGATTCACTTAACATCCCTGTGACTCACTTAACAACTGCAGCGATTCACTGTGGCAAGAATGGTTGTAAAATGGAGCAAAACTCACTTAACAGATGTCTCACTTAGCAACAGAAAACTTGGGCTCAATTGTGGTCGTAAGTCAAGGACCTGTACAGGTTACAAGCTGGCCTTCGGCCGCCTCCCTCATTTAAGTTCCTAATCCTTCTACTGTATAGGGGAGAAGCTTTAACTGCCTGCAGGTACACCTTGACTTACAACCGTGATGGAGACCACCCACTGCAGTCATGACGGTTGGTAAATCGGGTCACCCAACTGACTGGCTTTGATTTTGCAACCTTTTTTTGGCAGTCGTTAAGTGAATGTCACAGCCATTAAGTGAATCAATGGTTTACTACGGGCCAGTTTTGCTGCAAACCGGAATGCCATTTTTCAGCAAAACCGTCGTAAAATGTGGTCACCACAGGATGCTGTGAATGGCCATAGATGCGGGCTGGTTGCCAAGCGCCTAAAACAAGGTCATGTGACCATGGGAGGAGGGGAGGGGCCATTGGAACTTTGGAATCCGGTCATAACTACTCCCAGGGAGATGCGTCATAACTTCAGTCGTACGTCAAGGACTACCTGCTTTCCATTTCTTCTAGTGGCATAAGATTGTCTTCCTCTAAATACAGGTGGACCTTGATTTACCATCGTTCATTTAGAGACAGTTTGAAGTTACAACGGCATTGAAAAAAGTGTCTTATGACCATTTTTCATGCTTTATGACCATTGCGGCATCCCCAGGGTCATGTGGTTTACATTCGGATGCTTGACAACTGGTTCATATTTATGACAGCGACAGCGTCCCGGGCAAGAAAGTTTATAAAATGGGGGGGGGAAACCCTCACTTAACCAATTTTTCACTTAGCAACATAAATTTTGGGCTCAAGTGTGGTCCTGTAAAAGGAGAAACCAAAAGTTTCTTCTCCCTTTCCTGGAACAGAACTTGGCAGCAAGAGAAGGAAACGCCGGGGATTCCTCCACCGGCAGAAGCTTTTAATTAAGCACACCTAATCTGAAAAGTCTTGGAGCAACTCTGCTAATCAACAATGGGGGTAGGGTAGCATTTCAAGGCTGTTTTAATTATGGGGAAGAGGTCAGAAATTCCTCTGAGACTTTTCAAATTATGGTAGGTGTTTAATGTGGGGAAAAAATATGGAGGAACTACACCGGAAACATGGTAGGCACCAATTGGGCACCGAGGGCTCATGTACCCATAACGGGCCATTTAGAGCTAGAATGGTGAGTGGGCCCCACTGGGGGGTTTTGCTCTGTGAAACAGCTTATGACAGCGTTTCTCAACCTTGGCGCCTTGAAGAGGTGTGGACTTCAACTGCCAGAATTCCCCAGGCAGAATTCCCCAGGGGAATTCTGGGAGTTGAAGTCCACACCTCTTCAAGGCGGCAAGTTTGAGAAACACTGGCTTATTGTATATCCTGTGTCCTTCCCAGGCAAACCTGGCACTTTGGCTTTCCATGATCGGTCTGGCACAGTATTACAAAGTCCTGGTGGAAAATGGCTACGAGAACATCGATTTTATCACCGACATCACTTGGGAGGATCTGCAGGAGATCGGCATCACCAAACTGGGTGAGGGGAGGGTGGAGACAACTCCATTCTCAACTAGAAACCGAATCAGGGTCTTTGGGTACCTCTGTGCATGAATGGCTGCTTTGGGTTCCGAGTAAAGTGGAGGGAAGCGTAGGCTGGTTCAGTCTGCCTCAGTTTCTCCAACCTGGTGCCTTCGGCATGTCTTGAAGTTAACAATTTCCACTATTCTGGAGGGTGCCAGGTTGGGGAAGATCAGCCTATACTGTGATTGGGCCTCAAATATCTTGGCAATGGAGCTGGTGTTTGATGGGAGAAGGTGCATTTGGAGAAGAACAGATCAGCTGGGAAGAGACAAGAAGCTGTTCTCCAGACAGCAGGGATATAATGTACTGGTTCAAAAGAAGAGGAGGAGGAGGAATGCTGCTATGTTGACTCAGGGATTCTGGGAGTTGAGGTCCACAAGTCATAAAAGAGCCAAGGTTGCCTACCCTGGTCTAGGGCCTCCTGCTTGAGCTTGGGGATGGACTAGAAGACCTCCAACGCTTGGCCCTGTTCTATTTTCTATTCTATTCCATTCCATTCCATTCCATTCCATTCCATTCCATTCCATTCCATTCCATTCTATTCTATTCTATTTCTCTATTCTTCCAAATGCTGAACACCAATGACCTAACTAGACAAGGGAAAAAGTCATTTGCTGAGGTTCCTTCAAGTGCCACAAAGGACAGCATCTGCCATTTTAGTGACTGAATTATTTAAAAAGAAAACTTGGGGGGAGGGAGGGAGGAAGGAAGGCTCATAAAAATTTCTGCATTCTAAAAAGTAGAACACTGATCTTTAGGAATTACAAATTCCTTTGGGTCCTTCCAAATGTTGTTAGGGGTACAAATTCTGAGCTGCGAAGAGGAAGAAATAAGGAAGCAAGGGGTCCATTCCTCATATCTAATCTAGATGCCAGAGAAGAGGGGTGGTTATAGACACAAAAATTGGGCAAGGTTGGGCATCAGATAGCCATCCAACCAAACAGCCCATCTGCTCCATATTGAACAGCAAGGAGCAGAAAAAATGGGGTTCTAGAAAAGTGGGTGCCCTCTCAGGACAAGATAAATGTCCTGGTAGGCCAATTCCAGCTCAGGGCTGCTGTACTAAGCATATATGTTGACTTTGGGGGAAGCAAAGGGACACCCAGCAGGTGAAGTGGCTGAACTAAGATCTGTGGTAAATCTTCTTTTCCCTTTCTCTTCAATCCTGTCTGATTCTTGGACACTGCCTCAACAAGTCCCTGCATTTTTTCTTGGCAATCTTTTGTTTTCAGTAGTTTGCCATTGCCTCCTTCCTAGGGCTATGATAAAGTGACTGGCCCAAGGTCATCCAGCTGGCTTCATGCCTAAGGCGGGACTAGACTCATGCCTTAATCACTACATAAAACTGGATCTCGCTCAGTAGGCCTAGTGAGACACAATTGTACTGGTTTGGAGGTTTATTTATAAAGATTGTGCTAGAATTTTAACCAGTTACAATCTCTCGTATCTGCTTAGGCCACCAGAAGAAGCTGATGCTAGCTGTGAAAAAGTTGGCAGAAATCCAGAAAGCTGAATACATCAAGTATGAATCAGGAACAATGAAGAAAAAGGGTGCACCACAGTCACAGGACACAGTGGCCATAGAGTCTCCTCCGCAGGAAACGGCTGAATGCCAGTCTCCCAAGATGTCCACTTTCCAGGACAGTGAGCTGAGCAATGAATTGCAGGTGGCCATGACAGGCACCGGTGAAGAGGGGCCCGAGAAACAGGCCAACCATGTGACGCACTTCCGGGATGGAACTGTCTACCGGCACCCCTCCCGCCTCGTTCATGAGAACAGCCTGAGTGGGAGAGCTAAGCTGATTAGTAGCTCCCAGGAGCTGCTGGGAGATGGGCCCAAATCTCCTGGCCCTGCAGCATCCAAAAGCCAGGAGCACCTAGCAGAAGAAGGGAAGGAGCCTCCGGCCACCCTGCCCAAGGAGGTGCGGAGCCTCCGACATGGCCACAGCATCAAGAGGGCAAGCGTCCCACCAGTGCCTGGAAAACCCCGGCAATCCTTCCCTCCAGCTGCAGGCCACTACACCCCTCCGCAAACTCCCACCAAGCCCCGCCCATCCTCTCCTCAGGCTTTTGGGGTGCCCCACGCCACGGCTAAAGTAAAACCCACACCACAGTTGCTGCCACAGACCGACCGACCCATGTCCCCTCGCTCACTGCCTCAGTCTCCAACGCACCGGGGCTTTGCATATGTCATGCCGCAGCCTGTGGAGGGAGAGGCTCAGGCCGCAGGTCCCTTGGCTCAAGCCGTGCCGGTCCTGCCCATCTCCATTCCAGTGCTGTGCCTGCCACCCCAGGCTGCGGAGAGCGAGGAGGAGGCAGGTCGGCCCAAGAAGAGGGCCCACAGTCTGAATCGCTATGCAATGTCTGACAGTGAGCAGGAGCGGGACGAGCTGCTGGTGCCAGATGCCGGGCCCTATGCCACTGTGCAGCGGAGGGTGGGGCGCAGCCATTCTGTCCGGGCGCAGTCGGGTGCCGACAAGAATGTGAACCGCAGCCAGTCCTTTGCTGTGCGACCCAAGAAGAAGGGCCCTCCACCTCCACCGCCCAAACGTTCCAGCTCTGCCATCTCCAGCAGCAACATGACGGACGATTTTAGCAAAGAAGGAGAAGAGGGAGAAGAGCTGGCCCAAAAGCAGCTGAGTGACGGGGGCACTGTGGACACGGGCAGTGCTGGGAGCGTAAAGAGTATTGCTGCCATGTTAGAAATGTCATCTATCGGTGGAGGGGGGCGGGCCCTTGCCCTGCAAAAGGGGGCTGACGGGTACTACTTGCAGCCTGCTGTGGTTGTGCGCTCAGCCAGTCCGGAACACGCCCGTGTTGCAACTGTTCTGGCCACTGTCAAGCACAAAGAGGCCATCGGACCAGATGGAGAGGTGGTGAACCGCCGACGCACCATCAGTGGCCCTGTGACTGGGCTTGTGGCAGCTGCTCGCCGTGAACGCTCGGACAGCATCAAGTCTGATTTGGCCAAAGATGGCGGACCCATGGAACGGCTGCGAGCAGAGCACAGCAGGAGCTCCCCACAGAACAGTTCAGGAGAAAATATCCCCTTTGCTGAGGAGGGCAGCCTGACTATCAAGCAGCGTCCCCGGCAGATGAGCCTCGCCAAAGCCGAAGGTGGGGAGGGCTTGTCCCTGGCCCATCGGCATGGTGACCTTTCCAGAGTGGAGGCCAGTGCCACTCTCAAGCGGAGGATCCGGGCAAAGCAGTGTCAACAGGACAATGTCAAGTTCATCCTGACGGAATCAGATACTGTGAAAAGGCGGCCAAAGTCAAAAGACAAGGAACAAGAGCTGGCCCAGCTCTCAGTGTACCACAATGGTATGGGCACAGTCAAGCGCCGGCCGACCTCTGAGATGAGCAGCCTGGAGGCTGTGGCTCCCACAGAGCAGAAAGAGAGAGGGGAAGGGGCTTTGGTTCAGATGCCCCGCGAAGGAGAAGCTAAGAAGCCCATCAAGCCTCCTGTGTCCCCCAAACCCATCTTGCCACCCAAAACCTCAGGGCCTTCGACACCCACCACCAAAAGGGCTCCGATTCCCGGCCCTGGAAGCCCAGGTAAAGCCTCTTCCCAGGGAAGCCACAGAGCATGGTTTTTAGCAGGGAGCTTCTGAGCTTACAGTTCCATGGGCTTCACAGCTGTTCCTCTGTGCTCCGAGGCTGCCACAGGGCTTCTTTATCTATGCACATATCTAGGCTCCTATAAGCTGCTCACAAAGAAATGTTGGGTGGCACATGGGTAATTGTGTGTGTGTGTGTGTGTGTGGGTACTCTGGGAATCAGGCTGGGGAGTGGAGTTATGTGCCTGAAACTGCAAGCTTGTGTGTTAATATTTCCTAGTTGCTGATTAGAAGGGGGCATCCTTGTTATCATCTTTAATATCCACTGAATCCAGTTCCAAGTGGAATCTGCATGTTATGACCACTTCTTCTAACAGAGGTCATAGTGTGTCCTATTTGTCTCTTGCAGAAGTGAAACGTGTCCATGGGACCCCACCACCCACATCTCCAAAGCCTGCACCACCCCCAACTGCTCCGAAGCCGAAGGTCCACCCTGTCCTCCAGTCAGTGAGTGCCAGCTGCACACCAGCACCTTCACCGGCCAAGCAGCTCACCCCCACCATCAAGCCTTCAAGCACACCTCCTTCCCTTTGCTCCAGTCCAGCTAAGCCTTTGTCTCCCGGAGGGCTACCTCCTCAGACCGTGCCAGTCAAGCCACCTCGCTCCTCCATGGCTGGGCCTTCAGTGGAGAGCACCGAGAGTGTGCATCAGAAACTGGAGGAGACCAGTGCTTCTCTGGCTGCTGCTCTGCAAGCTGTGGAGGAGAAGATCAAGCAAGAGGATGGACAAGCAGCAGAGTAAGGCACTCCTGAGGATGTGAAGGGGTGGGGAAGGCCAGAAAAGATTGAGGAGCCAGAAGGTCTGCAGAAAGTCCAGGAGACCAGAGAGGATGGGTGAAACAGCCATGAGGAGGTGGTTGGTTCTGCACCATGAGGAGGTGCAGCCATCTGTTGTCTTCTATGGGTTGTCCATTCTCGGGAACAAAGGACATATTTAGTAAAAAGGTGAAGGAGAACAGAATAGGAGAAAGGCAGGATGAAATTACTGCTGTTATATGTGCTCAGATTTAATTAACCAAGAATAGAGGTATTAGGAAGCTGAATTAAGGCAAGGGTTTTGTAGAGGAATTGGAATCAGCTTAACCTCACTTATATCTCTTGCCTTCAGTTCCACTGCAGAATCCAAGAGTACTGTCAGCATCCTGGATGACATCGGCAGCATGTTTGATGACCTTGCTGACCAGCTAGATGCCATGTTGGAATGAAAGCTGGAGAACAGTCCGGGCCAACCTCAGGATCTGCCATGGGCACAAGGGCACAATCACCTCCATGAAGATCTTCCCTCCTCCATTTTTTGAGGTTTGCACAAAGAAGACAAGGTTACCTCAGGATTGTGTTGAAACAAACTGAGATGCTTGAGAAAGGCTTTCCTCGGGACCTGTTTTGCAAAGTGAAGGGAGGAACCACATTTGGGTGTCTTCTCCCATCCCTTCCAAATACCTGATTGACCTTAGAGATAACAGCATAACTGCAGTTCTCCTGCAGTGGAGTCAGAGGTCAGGGCCTGGGATGGGCAGAGCTTCCATGGCAATGGGAGAAAGTGGGCTTCACACTTTCTTCAGCACAGCTTTCCGGGAGAAGCTACTCCATCCACTCCAAGTGGCTTTTTCCCTCACATATAATTATGAAGGTTTCCTTTCCCCTCTCTCCAGATCAGTCCTGAGTTGTTACCGTCCCAATACACTATCAAAGTACGTGGCACAAATAAGTATTAGTCTTCTCTGGTTCTTCATGTTTTCCGTTTGGGGTGAAATCTCGTCTTAGCGATGACTATTGCCTTCTGTGTTGGGTGTTTCTGGACTGCACACCATGTTTCCTTCCATGCCCAGCTCATGCGCCCATCTGCCACCGCTGGACATGCTGGTAGAGGCAGCCATGGAAGGCCTGAGGGAAGCTGTGAGTCGGGGTGGGGGGGTGGGGGAACCTTCAGCAAGCTGCATGCTTTGTTTTTTTTGTCCTGAAGGTGTTTGTCTTCTCCTGGTGATGATGAAGCTGTGACTGTAAGAAGTTTTGTTTTGTTAACACGTCCCCTTTGAGATACAAGCTTTTTTTTTCTGTTGGTTTGCCTTGGAAAGCATCATTCCTGGCAAAAGCTGTGCAAAAGCTTTGGTATGTTTGCATGATCGATAAAAGTGTTGAAATATGAAAAGAAAAAAATGGGGTGGGGTGGGTGGGACAAAAGCATCCTGGCCAAAATTTCCTTGTACATAAGCCCATTGGTGGCTTCTGCAGCTGCCAAAGATGGATGGCAAATCTTTTTTTTTTAACCCCTCTCTCGAGGCAGTTCTGAACACAGGGACTTGCCCTGCACTTTCTATTGCTCTAAGGCACTTGTGTCCCAAAGAGTTCGCCACTGATTGAACCATTTAGCCTTCTTAACCTGCCGTGACCGTTGGGAGCAATTGGAAGAAGACATCATTGACCAGCCAATGGACAGACAAGGAACGATAAATCATATCCATGTTCTGGAAACCGAGGGCAAGGGCAGTGGTGGTTTGGTATTTCAGTGGAGGTTTCATGGAAGGGAGGCGTCCTCTCTTGGTATTACATGCTAGGTTTCGGAAGTGACAGTCAAAAGAGATTCAGCCAAGATGAGTGGATTGCAACCATTAGCTAGAACATGTCTTGTGCTCCTGGCTCATGAGACGCAGATCTTGCCCTGATTGATCCTGGGTACTTGCGAGGGATCTTCTGGCAATCAGTTAGGAAAGGGCTTCCTTGAGAAGGAATCCTGCCAAGTACAGCACTGTTTCTTCTTCCAGAAAGGGGCATCTTCCAAGAGGATCACAATTTTTGCTTACCCAAGGGTTGCTTGTCTGCAACTGTACATAATGTACACCAAAGTTTATTCTTATGAGCCTTCTCCATCTTCCAGGTATGTAGTGCAGAATTGCTGTTTTTGTTACTCCCCAGGCAGTGTAAGCACCACCTTGGTATTGTGGCAAATTCATTTTCTAATTTCATCAACCAACTTGAGGCTTCCTAGAATGAGGAAATCATAGTATAGTGATGGGAGGAACAAATTGTTCCGTCAATTCAGAACTGTCTACTATCCTCAGGTTTACTTTGGTTTATTCCACTTGCAAATTGGAAGGGTCTTGATAGGAAATAAGGAAGACCCTTGGCTGCAAGAGGAATGCTTGAATGTTGCAGTTAGGGAAGGCCAGCTTTTATCTGGCTCCTACTTCTGATGGATGAGCTTCTCGGGATCTCCTGGCTTCTTCAAGTTGCATGGGAAGACTTGGATCACCCTCCGGCCATGTTCAGTGAGCTGCTCCACTTCAGCTTCACTTGGTCTTCCTTCTTGTGCAATTTATAAAACGACATGAAGTTTTTTGTTGCATTATAGGAAAGGTAGATCATTTTACTTGAATAATTTACTGGGTTCTCTAAACCTTGTGCCCACGGGAGCATTCTGTTTTTTAAGGCTTTGGGGCAAGTGTCCAAGATATGCTGTCCTTTGTCCAAGGCCAGTGGGAGGTACTCTTAAACCTTTGACTGCTATTTCCAAATGACTCCTTTGCCTACAAAACTCCATCAAAGAAATTCCCCTAAGTACTCAGAAGGAATTTTGCCAGTGCCTACTTACTTTTGACTCTTAGAATGCGTTTCCTAATCTCTAGCCTAAACTGGCTTTTAAATGTTTTCAGCTGGTTATATTTCTCTCCCTCATGATGTGTTTGGAATAACTGTGGCCATAATTCATATGTCATGCCCCTGAAACCAGAATCACCTGAACCATCTTTCTTTCCCACAGATGAAAGTACCGAGGTACTAGCTAGCTTAAGGCTCTTTTCCCTGAACTTATATCTTCCGGGAATGAAGAACTACAGGGCAACAATTTGCAGCTGGAAATCAACTGATGTTCTTCAGGAGATCAGAGGGAAGAGGGCTGGGAAAGTGCCACAACCTTCTCTCTCCACATGCTGCCATCTGATTTGTAGGGCATCTGTTTTGATCGTGGGATGGAGCCCACGCCTTTCATCTCTCCTTCCTCTTATCTGGTGTAGTTCTCAGGTCTCCCTTGCTGCTGGGTTCTCCCATTTCCTGTACATTTCATTCCACCGTGTTTTGGTTTTTGCTTTACCGAATTACCTGGCAATAAAGGAAAAAACAAACAAACACAAGAGCTACCAACTTTCAGTGAGATCTTGGACCTTTGTCTTGCAGACTCTTCTCAAGACAGCATGGCGTGGATGGGGTTCTTGAGCAGGTGACACCTCACGTTTTATGGCTGCTTTCAGCCAAGCGTAAAAATATCAGTGATAGGAACAAAACTTACATGTGGGGCTACCACAGCTTCTCTTAGACTATCAGTTCCATTTTCTTGAGTGGCAGCCCAACCTCCAACATGGGACCCGTTCTTCACTTATGTGATCATGACATGTTGGGTTCCTTCCTCTTGGTCTATTCTTCCTGTCTCTCCATCCGGTAAAGGAATCCAGAACAAAGCAGCTTAAAAAATGGGACAGTCTCCCTTCGGCTTGCTATACATCCCCATGGGCTTGGAGTAAGATCTCAGGAGAACTCTTGGTCATCTTCTGGAAGAGCTACTTTTTTGAGAGACATCATGGAGCTCTTTTCACCTTAAAAGAGTAGTGTTGAGTTGTGGTGCTGTTTCTTTTATTATTTCACTGGTAGAGCTCTCCTCCTCTTGAGACAGCCGTGTTTGGGATATTCTTATGTGTGCAGAGACTCACACAGCTTTTCCGTTGGAAGGTGATTGAATGGGATGAAAAGAAAATAAGCTATATATAAAAAAAGTATTTATTGGGAAAAAATATTTAAGTGGAGTTTCCCCCAGAGATAAATAACAAAAGAAGGAAAGGAGTTTAATATATATATATATAAAAGATTTTAAAATATTATCAATTGTATATTGAACAGTTTTAAAATATAAGATTGAAAGAACTGGAGTTTAGCTTGACTATTAGAATTATTATAAGCTGTGTGTCTTGTGAGGTCATTTTAAAAAAGTAGCACAATGTTTAAAAAGGTAGTTTATCTTTTTTTCAAAGCGTGCAAAACATTATGTTATATGGATTTTTTTTGCCATTTTCTTTTTACAGTTTTATTGAAAATCAAAGGATGTGCCTTGTTTTAAGAAGTTTTGTTTAATCTTACCTGAAAAGCGTGCATTTTTTTGTGTCTTTTTTAAGTTGGATGTACGTTTATATGCGCCTGTGTATGTATGCGAGTGCGTGTTGAAGTGCATGCGTGTGGAAATCACTAACATATGCCCAGCTGTACACTTATGTACAAATGGGGGTCAGTCCAGTTTAAACATGGCTGTTAAGTCTGAAACATCCTATCTGGTTTCCTAGAGCTGTGGTTTTTGCTGTGTGAATGCTGTTTCTGTTTCTTTTCTTCAAAATGGATAGTCTGTCTTTGCTGATATCCAAAACATGTCTGGCACAACTTTGAAATTTCTTAATTAAAAAAATAAAATAAAAAGGCAACATAACAATAGCTGTTGTAAAGAGAAACAAAATGTATAAGAAACTATTCCAAGATTCTAATGCTGGATATATACATACATACATACTATCTATCTCTATATATCTCTATATACAGTATATATATATATACATTATATTTTTATTATTAAGTTATGGATACTGTATTGTGTTCCCCTTCTGTCAAAGCTATGCATTTTCTGCTTCTAACCTTCTTTTCTTGCTGCACACATTCCACCAGTATTACTTATATTAATAGCTTTGTGGTGGAGTATTTTTTTAAAAACTGCTTCTTTTAAAAAAATAAGTATCTGGCGATCAATATTTAAAGACAAACATGGGGAAGAAGGCCCTGCTTGTTTCTAATACAGATACATGACATTCACTGTTAAATAATACTTTTATTGTTGAGGTCAGAAAAAAAATCCCACCTCGGAGGCACTAACTCGGGGGCGGGGTGTGTGTGTCTGGCTGCTCTGGTGCAGAGGGAGTGACGAGTTCGTGCTGCAACTCACAGTCCAGGCAAGCGTCAGTGTGGATGCATTTATGACCATCGGTGCTTAATAAAACGTCCAGATTATCTTGGCCCACTCAACTCGTGTTTTGGCTCCAGTCGGAGGGGAGAAAAAGCTTCTGCTGTATGATGGGAAAGGTTGTTGGGTGCCAGCTGGAGCCATTGTGAAAGCTGCACGTCTTATGTAACACAACCAGAAGCTGGAACGTGCAACAGTCTGTGAAGCCGATTCTTCTACATCTCCCATTTTTACATCGTACTGAGGCAGAATGTTTGCACGGAGAAAAAACAACAACAAACCGCTGGAAACTACTTGTGTCACTACAAATCTCCCACCACAATTCAGGTTTTTTTGGCAATGCAGTGGCCAAATGCAACTAAGGAAGGAGAAGGAAACATTCAGTGCCCAGCTTGTGGGTCTGTCATTTCCCCCTCAATTCCTACCTCTAAACATTGTCTCAGCTTTTTTGAAGTTGAATGCAAAGACCGTTTGAGTTTCATGCTTAAACAGCAACCTCAGGAGCAGCATTCTGGGGGAGGAGAATGCCACAGATGATCATTAGTTGAACCTAAGAAATTGAACAGATAGGTGCCAGTTTAGCTGGCAACAGGTGATCACACGTAGCCTTTTTGGTGCCGCTCTGAGCAATGAGCTCCTTGTGCTATGTGCAAATATCTTTGCAGTCAGTGGGACTGTTACATTTCTCTGACTAATGGCAACCCAGGACGTGCTCATCACAGATCAGCCAGGGAGAGGGTTTGAGTGGGTATCTCTCAAAATCCATAGAGGTCAGCCTCAAACTTTTTTGGGGTGGGGGTGAGGGGGGGCAGGGTTGGGCCCCGCTCCTGAGGAATTCTGTTCCATTGGCTGAAATGCTTCAGGTTTGTCAATGAGTCATGCTGGCCTAAAACAATGGTCCAACTTTATTGGTAAGGAAGAAATAATCCAAATCTATATCACAATTTTAAAAACAGTAGAAAATGTCCGTAAAAACACAACCGTTGGCTCTCCTGCCTTTCCCAGGGAGGCCGTGATAATGGGATGCTCTGAAGAGAGGGTGGGTGGGGGTGGGGGAAAAGAGGCTTAGGATACCTGATAAGAAGGCTGGACTGGGGACATAAAAATCGTACCGGGTTACATGACAGGACACTGGGTTTTATCCCCGGCTGGGGCCACAAATGAAAGGGCATAGCAAATAATTTAAATACCAGGACAGAGAGAGGTCCTCTGGCCGAGGCGCTGTGGCTACTCATGCAGACGATCCAAACCAGCTTCGTGGCAAATCTGCTCTTGGAGACGATCTCCTCCTCCTGCCGACGAGGAAGAGCGCAGCCTTCGTTGCAGCTGGGCCAGCCTCCACCAACTTCTTCTCTCTCCCAAGAAGAGCCAGACCAGGAAACGGAGCTGGGGTGGCGCACTGGGTAAGGGGGGGGAGAGGGAGTCCTCCCTGGGAAGGCGCTGCTGCAAAAGGGGGTGGGGCTGAGGTATGTGGCCCAAAGCTCTTGCACAGCTGCTGGGGAGGCCCCCCCCGAGAAGGAACACAGCACATCTGGAGGGTGCTTGGAGTGTAAGGAGTGAGCCAGCGTGTGTATTTGGCAGCGTGGCATCCGAAGCGGAGGGCAGCATCCTTAGCAGGTCCAAACCTGTCAGGGAGAGAAATGTCCAGCCCAAACTCCATCACTGAGCAAGACAGCGTTTCTCAACCTTAGCAACTTTTAAGACACCTGGACTCCAACTCCCAGAATTCCTCAGCCAGCCTAGCTGGCTGGAGTAGGATGCAGAGGCGACCCTTGTTTGACATGTCAGCCCAGGGGCCATCCTGAGCGCCAGACGTCTTCCTACCAGGTGCCCATCCTCACCAAAGGGTCCCTTTCTGGAGCTGTGCTCTAGGATGAACGCAGCACCGCAACAATATGTGCACCAATGTCATCTCTAGAGTGGCTTCTCTAGAGTAGAGAACGGCTGACTCACCTACCTCCTAGGAACTTATACCCCCCCACAACCATTCTGACTCCTGGCAAAAACCACAAATTTACAGAAAGGGGGAGAGGCCAGGGGAAGCAGGGAATCCGTGGCAGAGGCCTGACCACAAACCCCATCATCCCTAACTACTACTCGCTGGCTGGCCCGTGTGACCTGTGGTGGTGCAGTAGTTAGAATGCAGCATTGCAGGCTAACTCTGCCCACAGCCAGGAGTTCAATCCTGACCCGCTCAAGGTTGACTCAGCCTTCCGTCCTTCTGAGGTTGGTAAAATGAGGAGCCGGACTGTCGGGGGTGGGGGGTGGGGCAAGATGCTGACTCTGTAAATCGCTCAGAGGGGGATAAAAGCACAGTGGAGCGGTACGTAAGTCTAAGCACTGCAGGTAGTCCTCTGGTTACGATCACAATTGAGCCCCAAACTTAGGCTGCTAAATGAGAAATTTGTTAAGTGAAATTTGCCCCATTTTACATTTTTTTGTCACATTTGTTAAGTGAATCAATGCAGTTCTTAAATTAGTCACACGGTTGGCTTCCCCATTGACTCTGCTTGTCAGAAGGTTGCGAAAGGGGATCACATGACTCTGGGACACTGCAACCGTCATAAATGTGAGTCAGTTGTCAAGCATCCAAATGTAAATCACGTGACCATGGGGATGCTGCTATGGTCAGAAGTGTGACAAGTGGTCATAAGTCACTTTTTTCAGTGCCGTTGTAACTTCAAATGGAGAGTCATGAAGACGACCTTGATGGCGATAGGCAAGAAATAAAAAGGTAAAGGTTCCCCCGCACATGCGTGCTAGTCGTTTCCGACTCTAGGGGCCGGTGCTCATCTCCGTTTCAAAGCCGAAGAGCCAGCGCTTGTCCGAGGACGTCTCCGTGGTCATGTGGCCGGCATGACTAGACGCCAAAGGCGCACGGAACGCTGTTACCTTCCCACCGGAGTGGTCCCTATTTTTCTACTTGCATTTTTACGTGCTTTCGAACTGCTAGGTTGGCAGAAGCTGGGACGAGTAACAGGTGCTCACTCTGTTACGCGGCACTCGGGATTCGACCCGCCAAACTGCCGACCTTCAGATCGACAAGCTCAGCGTCCTAACCCACTGAGCCACCGCGTCCCAAGAAATAGTGCCTGGCAAAAGCAGCTGAAATATCTCTCAACGGCGTAGCAAAGAGGACATTCAGAAGTGGTGAGATTATCGTTTTACAATAAAACAAAACTTCGGAATTGCTTCTCCTCCACCTAATGAGGCTGGCAAACATCTTGCTGAGCAATGAAACAGGCACCTAATTGCCCAGTGCAGCGTCCGGCAAGGGGCACCTGGCCAAATCTTCCGGCTTCTGCTAATGGCTTCTTTCTCCCAACGCTCAACATTAAACATCGGAATATATGACACGTGGCACAGGGGAAGTAAAAACTGTCTAGACTCCCATTCGTGAGTGGGCCCCTCCCAAAAGGAAGAGAGCGCCAGAGAAGCAAGCTAAGCTCCTTCCCGTGCCTTAAACCACGGTAGGCAAATAGGCCCCATATAAGCACACCTTGGCTTGCAAAAGTCCCCTGGAAGGCACAGACTTGTGACTCTATCACATTTTGTCTCAAATTAAAAAGAGCTCTTCCTAAAGAGGTGACAAGCCCACCCCACTGTTGCCTCCTCCTCTTCCTCCTCCTCGCCTCCGTGAGTAGCATAAACACATCTAACTAGGATGTTTCTCTATCAGGGCGCAAAGAGAAAATATCTACTGCAAACGCCGTGTGGCATCAAGGGCATCCGGCAAGTAAACACTCAGCTCCATTCAGTCACCCTGACCCCACCCCGAACCAAGCGATTACAGGGTCGATTACAGGGTCGTAAAACAAAACAAAAAAAGGAGAAGACACCCTGGCCTCCACTGGCCTTTCCCTCTCTCAAGGCTTGGAGCAAAGAGACACTCAGGTCGAACTTCTGTCTCTCAGAACAATCCTCTTGTGGTGGGAATGCCCTAAATCAGGGGTCCTCAAGCTTGGCAACCTTGTGGACTTCAACTACTGAGGTGGAGCTCCTAGGCATAACCTGGGGAAAAAATGCTAGCTCTCCCTTGTCTGCTGCTTTTAGGGAAACTAAGAAGCCAGCTGTGAAAGTTGCTCTGAGCCAACTGGGGGGGCCTCTTCCTCCCACTGAGAGCCCCCCTCCCCAGTATATACCTTGACAGTGCTGTCGACAGCCCCAGAGAACAGGCGGCCCCTTGAGACGGCCAGTGCTGTGACGCTGCCCTGGTGGCGCAGGAGTGTCTGGGTGCAGATCATGTTGTCCATACTCCATACCTGGAGGCAGAGAACAAGCTAAGGCAGTGAGGGTGATAGATCGCCATAGCGGACGGCATGTGGCCTGGATTTAGGCAGAAAACAGTGTTGAGCCATGGATCCCATTCTTTGCCTAAATCCAGGCCACACACAGACTTTGTAGTTAGGATGTGCATCAGATGCAGCTGAAGGGCCTCTAAAGCTCAGTCCCTCCTCAATTGGGGCAACTGGGCTAACATTCTGCAACTGCATCAGGCGTTACAGGCCAGGTAAGGGGTAGATGCCATGGGGGGGGGGGTGCGGTGGTCTAGAGGTGAAGATGCTCATCTCCCACTTGGCAGGTTAAGAGTTCAATCCTAGATACCGGCAGATGTTTCTCTATCGGAGCGCGAAGAGAAAATATCTACTGGGAACTCCATGTGGCATCAAGGAAGGGCATCTGGGCAGTAAACAGTCAGCTCCACTCAGTCGCTCTAACCCCACCCCAAAGCAAGGCAGAAGAGAAGACACCCTGGCCTCCACTGGCCTTTCCCTCTCTCAAGGCTTGGAGCAAAGAGACACTCAGGTAGAACTTTTGTCTCTCAGAATAATCCTCTCATGGTGGGAGTGCCCAAAATCAGGGGTCCTCAACCTTGGCAACTTTAAGACTTGTGGACTTCAACTCCCAGAATTCCTCAGCCAGCTGTTTTTTTTAAGGTTTTTTTCTGCTTGCTTCTATACAGTTATTTTCTCTCAAACTGTTTGGGCCTGGCCTAACTTTGGAGAAATCAGTTCAAACAGGACCGTGGCCCGAAAGACCTCCTCCTGTTCTCCTGTAATGCAATTCATCCCGAAGGTTTTGGAGAAAGGAGATTAGCAAGGACACATACACGTAGGTCCCTTAAGCAGCAGAGGGCACGGCTGGTAGAGCCAGGCAGCTGAAGAGACCTTGGGTTGGGATGGCCGCACAGCTATTCAGGGATCAGGAGCCCAGCTGCCTGCTTCCTAAGAGTTCGACTTCATCAAATTAATAGACTTTGAAAGATCTGTTAGGATCCCTCCCTTTTTCCCCCATGGTCTTCTTCTGGGCCCCTTGCCCTGAACGTACCCGCAATGACCGATCATACGAGGCGCTGAAGACTTTGGTTTGGTCCGGCGTAGAGATGACTGCCAGAGCGTACACAGTGCCCACGTGTCCTGTGAGGGTGCGAACCTGCTCTTTCGACTCAATATCCCACACCTGGTTCAACAGGGAACAGAGCAAAGGCCGAGCATTAACTTCCCATTGTTTCCCCCTTCCGATTCCGGTGGCTCTAGCTATTCGCTCTGCTTGCCAGATCCCAGAAAATGAGGACTGGAGGCTCTGTGGAGGGCTGAAGGAGGCTGCCAAGTGCCCCGCTGTCCCCTTCCTCCCGCCTCCTGGTCTTCGCTCATCCTTACGTGAATGAGATTTTCGTAAGTGCCACAGACGATGTGATGGTTGGTGACCGCAATGGAGTAGACGCTGCCCCCAGACGTCTGTAGGACATGCACACATTCTAGGTTCCGGATGTCCCAGATCTGGAGCAGAGGAGAGAAAAGAGCCGATGGAATCTTCTCCCCAGGCTGCAAAGAGAAGCCGCAGCAGGCGGAGCGTCTGAGAACACACCTACCTTAATGGTCTGGTAGGAGCCGCTGTACAGGTGATTCTGGGATGCCACAAGTGCCCGGACCCAGTGGTTAAGACCTGTCAGTTCCTTTTTCAGTTTTAGCTCAGTGCCAACAATGTCCCAGACCTGGTGGGGCAGAAGGACAGCCAAAATCAGGCCAATCCAGCTCAAACTCAGGACCACCGGCCAGCTTCCTATGCCTGTTCCATACCAGGTGTGGGAAACTAAAGGCCAGACCCTCAAGAGTTCCCACAGTTCTCTCAAGTGAGGAAGGCTGGAAAGGTGAACCATACTTGGGCAGTGATTAGAGCCCACCTGTTTTTACACAGGTCTACATTTCTATTCCACTTTTCCATTAAGCCCTGTGAGTGACGCCAAACAAATCAGACCGGAGGTCTTTTCTCACAGCTCCTGGAAGAAAAGGAACATTGTTTTTTCTTTTAACAACCCTCTAATCCCTTCTATCGGGGTGGAGTCAGGGCGACGGAATAGAGTTGAGCATTTATTGGCTGGATGGCCTTCCTGACACCTATGCAGAGTTCAGAACAGATATCTTCTCTTTGAGCCCAGAGAAAGAAATATTTGTTGCTACTTAGGATCGAACTCATAGCCTCCGATTGTGAGGCGAGAGCCCCACCTCTAGGACACCATGCCATTCTGGAAAAAAAGGAACATATTAACGCTTTCCTCATCTGATGCTCTCCAGGGGTCAAGAATGTAACTTTCGGTGGCCATGATGCCTGGGGAATTCTGGCGAGCAGGTGGGGAAAGGCTGGATTATTAGGCTGAGATATTCCTTTCCTCCCAGGAGCTCAGAGGAGAGATCTTTATCCTTGCAACAATCCTGCAATGGGTAATTATGGACAACTAGGAGAAGAAATCGATTACCAGGGAATGGGGAGGAGTTCAACAAGGGAAGAGAATGAATAACGCAGCAGGTCTGAAGACCAGCCAAAGTAGCAGGAAATGCAAGGAAAAGGGAAGAGGAAAAAGCAAGGCCAGCTCTGAAAGGATCAAGGAAGGTCCTAAATCAACCCAGAACGACCAGCAGAGAGAAGGGAGCAAATCTAAGTGGACAAACCTCTTAGGCCGGGAAGAGAAAGGATCTGGGAATGGGAGGAAAGGACCCCAAAGCTTTCTGTTTCCCCCACTCCTCTGTATCAGCAAATGTACCTTAATAGCTTTCAGGGAGCCGCTGAAAAGCATGTTGTGTGAGGAGACAAGAGTGCACACAGGATTGTCGTGTGCACGGATGGTGTTGACCTTCAGCAAGGTCTGAATATCCCAAACCTGTCAAAAGTCAAAAAGGATACAGACAAGTGGTGTAGGCAGCTTTACTCTACAAAGCGCAAGAGCAGGAGTCTCCAAACTTGGCAACATTAAGACTTGTGGACTTCAGCTCCCAGAATTCCTCAGCTAGGCACGCGTGCCTGGCTGAGGAATTCTGGGAGATGAAGTCCACAAGTCTTAAAATTGCCAAGTTTGGAGACCCTGCGCAAGAGAATGATCAGGAACTTCCTTCTCTCCCCCTCGTGGAGGAAGCCAAAGCCGGTGTCCCCACCCTGCCCCGCCTCCCCAAACTGACCACTTACAATAATGGTGCAATCAGCTGAGCCGCTATACAGTTTGTTCCTGGGCAAAAGAAACAAAAGGGAATCAGAGAGCTAGAAGACTTTCATGGGCACCATTTTTTCCCCTCAAGATGACGAAAAAAAGATTGGGATGTGTGGGTAAACCTCCTCCAGAAAAATGTAGACTGCAACATCTGTTGTAAAACTGAGCTGCTAAAAGAATTTCCACTATTCAACAAATAGCACTCATCCCAAACCTCTTGAAAAACCAGAATAACACAGTTGGAAGGAACCTTGGAGGTCTTCTCGTCCAAGCCCCTGCTTGAGCAAAAGCCCTAGGCCAGGGGTAGGCAACCTCGGCTCTTTTATGACTCGTGGACTTCAACTCCCAGAATTCCTGAGCCAGCCATGCTGAGGGGAAAGGGAGAGGTTTCCAAGCTGAGCCATGCTGGCTCAGGAATTCTGGGAGTTGAAGTCCACGACTCATAAAAGAGCCAAGGTTGCCTACCCCTGCCCTAGGCCATTCCAGAGAAGTGGCTGTCCAGTCTCTTCTTAAAAACTTCCAGTGATGGAATAACTACAACGTCTGGAGGCCAGCCGTTCCACTGATTGTTCTCACTGCCAGGAAATTTCTTCTTCGTTCTTGGTTGCTTCTCTCCTTGATTAGTTTCCATCCGTTGTTTTTTGTCTTGCCTTTTGGTGCTTTGAAAAATAGGCTGACCCCCTCTTTTTTGTGGCAGCCCCTTAAATATTGGAAGACTGCTATCATATCTCCCCTAGTCCTTCTTTTTGCTAGACTAACATATCCAATTCCTGCAACCGTTCTTCGTATATTTTAGCCTCCAGCCCCCTTGTTGCTCTTTTCTGCATTCTTTCCAGAGCCTCAACATCTTTTTTATATTGTGGCGACCAAATCTGGCTGCAGTATGCCACGTCTGGTCTTACCAAGGCATTACAAAATGATACAAACAGTTCAAGTGATCTTGATTCTCTCCCTCTGTTAATGCAGCCTAGGACTGCATTGGTTAAACCAAGAATACGCAACGCCACACAAATGAGTTCAGTTTGAACATAACTTTCAAAAATCAGGTTTTTCTGGTGCTCAAATGTAATTCACATTGCCATTTGAGAAGTAAGGCATTGCTGAAAACAAGGCTAGGATTCACACAATTCTTTTTATGAGAAGTGGCTGGTTGAGTTTAAGAAAACAAAGAGCAGAACTAAAATCTAGCCACCAGTCAATGGCTTTACATCAGTGATTTTTCTCCTTGGCAGCTTGCTGACGGGTGGACTTCAACTCCCAGAACTGGGAGCTGAAGTCCACCCATCAGCAAGTTGCCAAGGAGGGGAAACCCTGCTTTATACAGTAGAGCAGCGGAAGGCAATGAAGCCAGCGGCTGACTCACCCCTGGATGCAGAGTGCCAGGACAATCCCATCGTGGCCTTCCAGGGTCTTTTGGCACTTGTAAGTGGTACAGGTATCCCAGACCTAGCAGGAAATAAAAAGTCACATGACTGGACTCAAGGGCAACCAGACCCAGGGCAGGAAGTCAGTGCCAGAACTGGGAAGGCAGGAAGCATCTGGCCTTCACCTGCCCACCTGCTTTCCTCTCTTTCCGACAAGGAAAGGAAAGAGGTAGGCAGATTTTCCGGGAGAGCTGGACGCAAACAAGTGCAGCTCCCAGCAGCTGTCCTAATGGCCCAGAGGTCAGGAAGGGAGGCTGGAGTTGTGCCCGGGAGAGCAACTTCCCACGTTTACCTCTTTTCCTCAAAACTGGAGTGGGCTACTGCTAAATGCCCGCTTCAATGCCCTTGCTCAGCCTGCTCTTCCAAAGAGGTGAACACAACCCCTTGCCCAGCATTGTGCCTTCCAACACACAGCCCTCTGGGGAATTTTCAAGTCCTCCCTCACTGCTGTGAATACCAGCTGCCAAAAATGAGCTGAGCCGAGTCTTTCAGGCCCTAAATTACGTCAAGATCCAAGGGGAGAGGAGAACAGAAAGTCCGTGCATGAAGAATCCCCAAAGAGCTGATGAACAAGGGGCTCCCTCATTATTCGGCCACTTTAATTCTGAACGAACTACGGTACCGATTTTTAAAGCAGACCTTACTGAGGCAGCTAGCCAACTCTACAGCAACTGACGTTCAAATCTGAATTTATTTATTTTTTTACAATTTTTCTCTTCATCGCTTGGCTTTCTGAAATGCTAGTTAAGACAAACAGAAGCAAGCGGCTGGTTCTGAGCGGAGGAATGGTGATTCTAATGCAGCCTGCACTGCTCTTCCACCCAGGAGTTAAAAAGGCCCTTCCTCTCACTCACTCGCTCATTTGGTAAAGGCAGCTGCTACTGGCAGCCTGAAGAAGAAAAATCCTCTTAAGGGAAGCTCTACTCCTTACAATTCTTGGCAACATAATGGAAGTGGTTTGATATGAAAAGCCCTGATGGTGCAGTGGTCAGAATGCAGCACTGCAGGCTGACTCTGCCAACTGTCAGCAGTTCGATTCTCACTGCCTCAAGGTGGACTCAGCCTTCCATCCTCCCCAGGTCGGTAAAATGAGGACACAGATGGTTGCGGGCAATATGCTGACTCTGTAAATCGCTTAGAGAGGGCTGTAGAGCACTCTGAAATGGTATATAACTCTTACGTTTTATTGCTGTTGCTGTCAACTCTACAATGAGCCATCTTTCTCTGTCTCATTCTAGGTTGCCACATGAAGAGGAGGGAGTGGGGTTTCACAGACTCTCTGCTAGTCTAAACAATATTCTGTCCCGTGGGAACCAAGGTCATCTCATACTCCCGGGACTAAGGATGGGGCAGCGTATTAGAAAGCCCGCCAAATATTTCTATTGGGAAATGTAGTAAAATGCATATTCTTGAAGGTGGGACATTATACTTTGTAACCAGGTAATTTTTAGTGGGAAATTCAGACTAGATTTCATTTTTGATCGTGCTGATATTTTGTATCCAGTAAACATGTTCTTTGAGGAATTCACAAAGAGTTCTGCTTTATTCGTCTCTGTCTATCGGAACCATGACAGTTGCTACAGTATATTGCTTTCCCCCCCCTGGGATTCTCTTCTTCAAGTCCACAGCCTTTGCCCACAACCAAGTACTAACCATGTCCAGCACAGCTTAGCTGTTTCACGATCAGCCAAGGTCATCTAAGTTGCAGCCAGTCCTAAACACTACAAAGCTTTTACCCACCACCCAACCCCAAAGCCAAGATTCCAGACTTGTGGACCAAACAGAAGGCTTCGGGAAGAGCCAAAGACTTCTCCCTTTCCATATGTGCTCTGGGTGTATGCACGTGTGTGTGCAACAGCAATGCAGCCAGCTGCCAGAACTGCCACCTCACTATCAATCTGCTATGAATCTGGGGGCGGAGGGGGGGGGAAGGAGGCTGTAAGGGAGGGTGAGGGCTTGGGGAGAAAGTGAAACTAACTCTGAGAACAGTTCTCTGTTGAGAAGCGACAAAGTCTCCAGTGTCGTTTCCCTGGGAGAAGAATGCCGACAGGTAGAGTGACTGTTTCCAAAACATCTTTTTCAAACTTGATTCAACAATGAGCAATACACAGTGTGAAGGGACTAAGGGAGGAGAGATAACTGGGGAGAATTGACACACAAAGTTTAGTTCTGGCTTTGCACTACTGCAATCCACTTGACTTCTAGTCAACTATACCTTTCTCAACAAATGGATTGTTTTTACAAATGAATAGAATAGAATAGAATAGAATAGAATAGAATAGAATAGAATAGAATAGAATAGAATAGAATAGAATAGAATAGAATAGAATAGAATAGAATAACAACTTTATTGTCACTTTGAATGTACACTAATCGGCATACATTAAAATGAAATTGTGTTGCATTCAGCTCCTTTACTTAGGTAAAGGATCGTGTTTGCTTAGAAGCCCCAACTGAGGCAGGTCTGACACCGGGAATCCTGGCTGAGAGCAAGAGGACGCGCTTTTCCCGAGGCCCCCTCAAGTCCGCAGTGTCCCACATGCAAAGGTTAAAAGAAGGAAGAAGCGTCTTGCCTTGATGGTTTTGTCAGAAGAGCCACTGAAGAGCAAGTCACCAATGGAATAGACACAGAGGCACCAGACGGGGCCCTGGTGGCCAACGAAAGTGCCTTTGCACTTGAAAATCTGCTGAGGGTCATAGGCTGCAAAGGAGGAGAAAAGAAGGGGTGTTATTGCACAAGCAGCCACACCCCAAACCCCGAGGAGTCCTGGAGAAGAGGTGGAGTCTCCTTTCTTGGGCAGGTCATCTTGCAGATGGGAGAGAAGCAGGCAAGGATGCGTGGCTCAAAGCAAGCGCCTAACTAGCCCAGCATCCCTTTTCCAAGAAAGGATCCAGCAGACTTGCAAGTGGTCCTCTCCAACTCTTAAGTGCTCGGCCATTAAGCAAAGATATTCTACCTATCGACCAGCACTTAGAGCAATACAGGTAGTCCTCGACTTACGACCATAATTGAGTTCAAAATTTTTGTTGCTAAGTGAAACATTTGTTAAGTAAGTTTTGTCCTATTTTACGACCTTTCGTGCCACAGTTGTTAAGTGAATCACTGCAGCTGTTAAATTAGTAACACGGTTGTTGAGTGAATCACTGGTTTCCCCACTGATTACGCTTGTCAGAGTTACAAAAGGTGGTCACATGACCTCGGGACACTGCAACCGTCATAAATGTGAGTCAGTTGCCAAGCATCCGAATTTCGATCGTGGGGATGCTGCAAACGTCATAAGTGTGAAAAACAGTCCCTAGGGTTTTTTTTAGCGCTGTTGTAATTTTGTTGTTGTTAGCTGCAAAGTCGTGTCCGACCCATCGCGACCCCATGGACAACGTTCCTCCAGGCCTTCCTGTCCTCTACCATCTTCTGGAGTCCATTTAAGCTCACGCCTCCTGCTTCAGTGACTCCGTCCAGCCACCTCATGTTGTAATTTTGAACGGTCACTAAATGAACTGCTGTAAGTCAAAGACTACCTGTATTCAGTTAGATCAAAGGTTTCCTCAGCACAGGAAGACAAAAACCTTCCAGAAGAGCTGCAGATCCCGCAGCCAGGCAGTGCTGATGACCCTTTAAAGGCACAGGATCAGATTATGTGAGAAGCTGCCTCTTCCCAACGACCTCCACCCTCCCACTAGGTCAGGCAAGAGGGATGCTGTGTGGGGCAGATTCTCTCTCCTAGGGAACTCCACCTGGTGGGACCCAGCTGGCCTGTTTTTCTCTGCTGTGGCCCCTCCCCTGGAGCATCATCCCCCTCCCCCCAGGTGTAGTTAGGCCCCTCTCTGCCAGCCTCTTGGAAAGCCTTTAAAGCAGAGGTCCTCAGCCTTTAAGACTTGTGAATTCAGCAAAGCTGGCTGAGGAATTCTGGGAGTTGAAGTCCACAAGTCTTAAAGTTGCCAAGGTTGGAGACCCCTGCTTTAAAGCATCCTTTTTTTCACCAGCCTTGGGGATCCCAGAGAGAGTGCTTGCATAAGATTGAGTTATGTTTGTTCTCCTGCTTTCCTGGGATTACATTTATTTTATGTTTGCTTCATATGCTTATTTCGTTTATCTTGGACTGTTTTTAATGTTACTGAGTTTTTGACTGCTATTATGTTGTATGTCATCAGTGTTTGTGAGATGGGTGACTATGTGAATAGGCTAAATAAGTCAATAATCCTAAACCAGGCGACCCATGAATCAGATCTGGAAGCTTTGCTTTGTTTGAAAAGGAAGAAAGAGCAGGGCAGGCACAGTAATCCAGAGGGGGAAAAATGGAAGTTCCCAGAGGCGGTGAAAATGGGACTTTAAAGCAAAATACGTGTGTGAAAAGCACTTTCTAAACTGCTTTGAATTCACTGCCAAGCAGCTTCAGCAAGTGATTCATACACATCCCCAGCGAAAGGTGATCAGACATAAAAGCACGATCAACATATCATTAAATAAAAAAAAGGTCAATAATGCACTCAGTAACATTCTTTGAATTAAATCTATTTTTCAGTCTTCTGCATGAAGGAAAAAAAACTGTCAAATGGCATAATCTCATTCCAGCCTCAGATGATCCAGTGAAATTATTTTGCTTGCTACATTTTTCAGTACATTGCTCTTACTGAAGAGGAAAAGAAAACCCAAACATCTAATTAGTTCTCATTCTGAAAGCAGAACCTCTGTGTCAGTAATTAGAAGTTTTAAATGTAACGAAGAAAAGCTTCCCTACACTCAGAAACCCCAGGATGCCCTTTTTCTGTTCAAGGAGAAGGTAAAGGTACTTGGGACTAATGGACAAAGACCTGGGGGGGGGGGGGGGGGGAAATATGGAACTTTGATGTTATATATGTTGACAGCAGCAAGATTACTCAAAAATGGAGGGCTAAATGGATTTGAGGAATGGTTACAAAAACTAATGGAGCTGGCAGAGATGGCTAAATTGACTGTACTGATTAAAGAAAAGAATACGAATACTTTTATTGCTACGTGGAAAACCGCTTCTAGACTTTGTGTTTGAGGTGAGGGGGAAAAAATGAAATTTTGATTTCGGGTTTTACCCATTAGATGGAGGTTTGATGTCGACATTCTGCTTTACTGCACCAAAGGAAGTCGGATGTCAATGCCTTCCCCCCCCCTTTTTTTTTTCCTCCCTTACCTCACTTCTCTACTTCCTCTCCCCTGCCCTAACTTTTCCACTATTTACTTTTCTATTTTCATTGTATTTTATATTATACGCTAATAAAAGAAAGAAAAGAAGTAGATACTCACAGCCCAGAATCCCCATGTTCAGTCGGGCGTTGATATGAGACAGTTCATCCTGCAGAGAGAAAGAAGGCAGGTGATAAAGGCCAAGCGGGAAAAATGCTAATTTCGACACGGAGGCGTGACAGGAGAGTGGAAAACGTCTCTGCTCTGCTCAACAGACAGAGGAGTCGGGTTTTGCCACCATAGCTGACCGGGAGGGATGAGAGCGGGTGCCCACAGCACGAACGGGGACTGGCAGGGGCAATGGCTGAGCAGCACTTGGCTCTGAAGCTGTTTTGCAAGCCTTGGCTTTGGAACCGGGCTGCGTACCACTGTTTGAACTATAATTTAGTGAACAAACATACAGCTGCATTCACACAGCAAAATGAACCAATGGATGATTTTAATTTTGGTCTGTCAAGATGCCTGAGGAAAGAATCCAGGTCTTCTTCAGACAATGCCACATTTGTTTTACCCATCACTTTTTCTCCCGGGATGTATTTATTTATTCATCCCTCGGCCCGCCCGTCCATCCCACCATCTACACGTCACCTCAACTTCTCCGGGCAGCTGAGAAGCAGAGAAATGCAGGACCCACCAGGCAAGTTTGTGTTTGTGAAGTGGGCTTTTGGCTTCTGGTAAGAAGCGAGCCGTGTGTGTGTGTGTGTGTGTGTGTGTGTGTGTGTGTGTGTGAGAGAGAGAGAGAGAGAGAGAGAGAGAGAGAGAGAGAGAGAGAGAGAGAGATCACGTGATCAAAATTCAGACACTCCACAACTGATTCGCATTTATGATGGTTGCTGTGTCACCTTTTGCGACCTTCTGACAATGGGAAAGCCAGATTCACTTAACAGCCGTGTTACAAACTTAACCACTGTAATGATTCACTTAACTATGGCAAGAAAAGTTGCAAAATGGGGCAAAACTCACTTAACAACTATCTCACCTAAAAGCAGTAATTTGGGGCTCAATTGTGGTCGTACGCTGAGGCGTGTTTTATCTACGTGCTTTTCCTCAGGCTACATGGATTTCCTTGCCTGAAACTGGCATTCTGTTGTGCGTCTTCAGGCCAATGCATGGTAGGGAGTGTGCAGGCTACGATTCCTGTTTTTGCCTCACACGCACAAAGGAGAAGCCCAGCTTCTAACATACTGCAGAAAGTCATTCCCAAAAGTCCCAGGCCCATCCTTGCCCACTCTGGGGAAGAAACGGCACCCAATGTCAGGGCTGCATCTCCCCTATCCATGCTTCATGAACTGACAGCCAGACATTAGCAACGGGGGGGGGGGGGGGGGGTTGGACTGTAAGGAAGAAGGGGGGGGGATGGAAGCCCAGCTGCGCCTTGCAAGAAGCTTCAGCCAGCCAAGATCAACTATTGAAATGCAGAGCTGGGAATCAAGCATCTATCTCCTAAACAATATGTAAGCACCTAATTGGACATTTACAGATAACTGGTGTGTGTGTGTGTGTGTTTCTGTGTGTGTGTGTGTAAGAGGGACAGTTATTTCGTGTTGTTTGCATGGGAAAACCTCAGATTCAGCTTAGGCTACTTCTGTAACCACCTAAGCTTCAGTAAAGTAGACTCTTGGCAAAACAAAATGGCCAGGCATCCTTCTTTGCTCCATGACTGGTTGACACTCACGTTAAGCATAGAGGCATCTCGCCGGAACTCCATCAGATCTTCACTTAGCTTGCTCTGGTTCTCATCCAGCACATCTGAACGATGACAGGAAGGAAAATGGGGCATATGATTTCTGGTGGCAAATGCAAATAAATCACAAATCCCCTGAGGCCTCACACCCAAACTAATCCCAATCCATTTCAGTCTCCTGCTCCAGAAATATTCTGCTGAAAGTTCTTGCCGTGCAAAGAGTCACCTTTTCAGTGACAGGGGCAGCCTATAAATGTAATAGATCAATGGAGAACAGATTTATTTGTGCAGAAGAATCTTTTTCTGTAACAATTTGGTCATTTATTATTATTTGCTTATGGCACTTGGACTAACCATCCAACCATGTAGTTTTGCTTCCTGGAGAGGGTCAGACTGGACTCGGTTCTCTCAGCCTCAGCACCACTTTATGCAAGTGCAAGAATATCTCAACTAACTGAGCTACCAGCAGAGTTACGGGTGTAAGGATCGCTGAGGAAATGTGCCCCAAGTTCTGGGCACCCCGCTTTCAGTTGACCTCCAGAGTATGTCTGGCCTTCTGCTCACCTGCAAGCACCAGCTCCGCACTGACCCCTCAGAAGTCAGCCCCATGGGTGCTCAAAGGAGAAAGCTCTCCAGTCTCAGATGGTCAGAAAACTCAGCGTTCTTCCTGAAAAGAAATCTGACCAAAATGTCCAGCTAGGATGATCAGCAACGGGATACATATTTGACTTCTTTGGCTATTTTGAAGCCCCCAATTATAGCAACAGCAACAGCACTTAAGACTTATATACCGCTTCACAGTGCTTTACAGCCCTCTCTAAGTGGTTTACAGAGTCAGCCTATTGCCCCCAACAATCTGGGTCCTCATTTTATCGACTCGAACTGCTGGCAGTAGGTAGAATTAGCCTGCAATACTGCATTCTAACCACTGCACCACTATGGCAATAGAATAGAATAGCACTTAGACTAATATTCCGCTTTTGCAGTCCTGTCTGAGTCGTTTACAGAGTCAGCCTGTGGCCCCAACAATCTGGGTCATTTTATTGACTCGAACTGCTTGCAGTAGGTAGAATTAGCCTGCAATACTGCATTCTGACCACTGCACCACTATGGCAATAGAATAGAATAGCACTTAGACTAATATACTGCTTTTGCAGGCCTCTCTGAGTTGTTTACAGAGTCAGCCTGTGGCCCCAACAATCTGGTTCCTCATTTTATACACCGTGGAAGGACAGAAGGCTGAGTCAACCTTGAGCCGGTCAGGATCAAACTGCCGAACTGCAGGCAGCTGGCAAGCAGCAGAAGTAGCCTGCCGTACTGCATTCTAACCACTGTGTCACCACGGTTATGTATGTATGTATGTATGTATGTATGTATGTATGTATGTATGTATGTATGTATGTAATTCATTCTTTCAATTTTGAATCAGAATTGTGTATGAACAATTTTTGGTCCCTGGGAGCTGTGTCAGATTTTCTTTTTTTACAGTGGGTAGGACCAGCTGGATGTTTTAAAAAAGCGGAACAACTGATTCTCCAAAGAAATCACAACTCAGACCAAAATGCTCCAGGATTTTATTTATTTAGGTGTCTTTAAATCAGTGTTTGACTCCTGGAAACTGCCTGGATGAGTCCCCGCAGTTTTCCTAGAAAAGTTTTGGGAAATGCTTTACCCTTTGCCTCCTCCTTCTTAGGTTCATGTCTAAGGTGGGACTAGAACTCTCAGCCTCCTGCTTTCTAGCCTGATGCCTTAAGCACTACCCCCAACCAGCTCTCAAGATATTATAGAAATCTTATCAGGACGAGAAAGCAACTCTGGAAGGCGGTGGGGGTTTTACATGGGCCACCCAGCAACAGAACGCAGAGCTACCTGCCTTCTGTAGAGACTCACCAAACTTCAGCTCCAAATTCTTCTCCAGCTGGTCTATCTTCTCCGAGAGCTTGCCCAGCATGGAGCGCAGGAAGGCAATCTCCTGGTCCTTCTGAGCCATGGCCACTTGCATCTCATGGAAGCGGTCATCCGTTTGCTGGAGGAACTCCTTCAGACCTTCAAATTTGCACATTTCCAGGTGAGTCTCGTATGTGTCCTGGTTTCCTATGAATGTACACCTAGCGGAGAGGAAGCAAGTTGTTCGTGAGAAGTTCCTCTTCAAAACAGGGATTCTACCTATTGTGAGCTGTGCTCCAGGACCACATCAGACTGAACCTCAAGACTCTTAAATTTGTTCTACTGCACCAGAGCAATTTTTCAGGCCAAAGTTTGGACTTGGCCTCTGAGCAACTCAAATCCGCATTCAACAACTAGCTGATAGCAGAAATTCCACAGACACAACACGGCCAAATAATCCCCATGTTTTAAGACAGAAAGCCACTAGTCTTGCACATACTGCAATTGTACCAATGTATTGAGTGGCCTATGATATCCGTGGGATGCATTGTGCCATCTTTTCATATGCCCAAATTGTGCCAGTTCTATGAAGGGGCGCCTGCTTTGTTACCCGTTTTTTGCCTGTGCAATAATTTGCTCAAGGACCTGGCACGGTACAAAAGCATGGGGATACACCTGTCTTTTCCTTTTTTGAAACCAAAGACCACATTTCTTCTTCTTATCTTCTGGGACCTTGCCAGGGCTTCAGGATTTCCCAAGGACTGTAATTCTGCCATCACTGCTGCTACTTTCTTTAGTATCCTCCAATGGAAGTCCCCAGCCGTGGAGACTTGAACTGCTTTAAATTTACTAAATGATTCTCTCCTTGTCCATCCGGAGCTGTAGCTCCCTCTTTCCTCTAACGATGCCAACAATGGCAGGCTAGGGTTTTGTTTTGTTTTGTTTCTGAGGCAAATCAGACATAAAATATGAATTAAGATACTGTGCCTTCTTGGCATCACCTCTTACCAATCCCATCCCTTTCCCTTTGGCCTTTTTGCCCCCTTCCTTATGTTTCTGACACAACCACCCCCACAAAAGAAGCCTTTTTCTTCTACTGGGTATTTCTCAATAAGCCTCAGCTCCTTCCAAGCTTCAGTACTTCTGGTACAATCCATACCGTTTTTAGTAAATGTGTCCTTTGCATCCTTCTTGGGCTATATGCCCCTCTTGCAGTTTCTATACCCGTCTCTTTTTACCTTTTAGAAGCTCTGTGCATCTAACCGCCCGGCTTTCTAGATGTCTCCCAAGGACAATAGGGTCACTTTCTTCCAAGGTCCTAAGTCATCTTCTCTTCTGTAACCACTTCTTCTCTGTTGGTAAAGACTTGGTCTAGGATAGCGGACCTGATCTTTAGATCTTGTTCTTTCCCTTTCTCACAAACGAAGCTGTTGGCAAATTGGTTCGGGATTCACTTTATCTCTCACTTTTGGCAGAGTACAATTTCCAGCAGATGTCAGAATTGTTGAAAACTCCCACTGTTGCTTTGATCATTTGACCCAAAAATCCTCATCCATATTTTTTGCCTGTCCAGGCAGCTTGTAATAACAATGATATCAACTTTAGTTTCTCTCTATTTTTATTTCCACCCAGAATGTCCCAACGGCATTTCCACGATACCATTGTGAATTTGTGCACAGGCATTTTTTAATCTATGGGACAACACCCTCCCCAATTCCGCTGACTTTGTTCCCTCTGAGTTAAGTTGTAGCTTTCTAGGGCTATGCTCCATGGTTGGTCACTGAGTTTCAGTGACGCCTGTTTTTGCCCTTTCTTGTTAGAAATTCAAATTCAGTTTGTTTCACGAGAATATTCTGTGAGCGCCGTAAAATACTTCTGAGACTGTGAGTTGTGCTTCCTCTTGACTTCATCTTTGTAGACTCCAACCAGTCTCTAAGTCCTGCCTCTATCCTGGAGGCTCTCCTCTTTGTCCTTGCACTTCTGGCTTTCCTGATGAGAGTAGCAATGTGGCTGCTAATAACATCTTTCCCAGTCAGGATGAGAGATAGCCCAACTCTTACCTAGATCCTTCAGGTTGATGGAGTAGTCAAGGAACCCTAACCCTCCTCATTATCCCCATTTACATAGGCGCTCTTGCAGGAGACTGTCTCTTCCTAAGCATGCTTCTTTCAGCTTCCTGCCCAGGGCTTAGGAAGGGTCCATTATTGATGGGTATGAGATGTCTCAGCAGCCTGTCTGTTGCATCCTGGACACGGGCACCTGAAAGTCCTCTCAGGCCTACACACTGTGGCTTCTCAACAGGAAATCCTACATACTTTTTCTTTCTAAAATTGATTCTTGAGCTTCACTGAGCTGTGAAGCCTTGAGTGATTTCTGCTTGCTTCCATGAAATTGAGTCAGGTAGCAATGGATGTCACATAGAATGAGACTGTTGAGAAGCAATGTCAACTCTGAGGGTGTTTGGATCCTTCCTCCTCCTCCCTGTTCTCTGGCATTCCTACTCTTTTCTCCTAAGGAAGTTTATTTGTCCTATCCAAGAAGCTCTCATTTTTTCTGGCATCTGGCAGTGCTTAGTTTCTTTCCTCAAATCCCTTTTCCAATTAGCCTGCATTTCCATTGGGGTAGTTTGGGCTCTCATTAGACAGGAGGGCATTTTTTGCAGAGCACCCTGAACTTCCCTGACTGACCGTGCTGCCTGGAAGTCTCCCCAGGCCCTTCCCTGCCAGACATCCAAGCCAAAATCCTCTTTTGCTTTCCTTTTCACTTGTTCAATGAGCTTGCTCTCTCGGGAGCTGCCTTGCGTTTAAGTCCCCTGGCAATGCTTCCCTTCTCATTGACTGCAGCTGCTGAACTGCATACATTTAGACAGAGAATGGAAGACATTAAACAAACGGACAATTCTCATATTTATTATTACAACAAAACTGGCTTCTGATTTGAGGGAGCAAGCGGTTCCTGAGACTAGATACAGCCAAGCATTGAGGGGACCCAGCACTGGGTCACAGGGCAAGGCCCTGGGATGGGCAAAAAAGCGCTTCTTCTAAGGCAAGACTCGTGGATCCCTGCTTACCCATATTTGGAGTGAGGGCACTTGATGTGCTCACACTCCTTCAGATGTGCCTCCAGGTTCATCTTGAGCAACGGAGGGCAATTGGGATTGTTGGGGCAGCGCACTGGCCGGTAGTCACAGCTGCCTTCATGGTCCCTAGACATAAAAGGGGGAATGTCAGAAAATGACTCTCTCTCTCTCTCTCTCTCTCTCTCACACACACACACACACCTTCAATGGATTACTATTCTCTGACAAAGGGACCAGATATTTTTCTGGAGTGACTTCAGGGAGGTCCTCTGGACATCTCCCTCTTTAGGCAACTTGAGGGCAGCGGGCCATTTCCACAGATTTGCCATGAAGTCTAGTACCAATATTTGAGTTGGTGAGATTTTACAAACGCCTTGGAGTGCGCTCACACAAAATGGATGTCTTTGTAGGCAGGGTGAAACACGAAAGCCACATTTTTACCAAAATGAAAATTGATAAGATGGGAACTCTATTGTTCCATGATGCTGGGCTATAACCATCCAGCTTTTGTAATCTTATGAGCTCTGGCTACGGAAACAGAGCTGTGGCTTAGCTGAACAAACGATCTGAGCTGGAAAGGTTTCATTAAGTCGCTAAAGTATTTATAGCAGTTCTGCTAGCTCTGCAACAAAAGGGCCTGAAACATCTCTACAGAGAGGTCCAGCTGTTGTTGCATCCTATGCAGCAACCCGGGAAAAGCTCCATTTAGGACCCTTCCCAACAACTTGATCTTTGACCATCAAAAGGCAGTTGCAAAATGGCTGAATTTCAGCTGTGCTTTTCAGAGCGTTGTGCAATTATCTAAGGTAGTTTTAAGACAAGGGAGCAGTTTGGGGGGGGGGGGGCTCCTCCTCCCATCTCTACCCTTGAAAACCACCCAAAGGGCTACTTTTGGCCATTCCTCTTCCAGCTTAGTGTCAGCGCTGTGACAACTGAAAAACGGTAGCCATTTTACCTTTTGCCTTCGCTGTTTCCTCTATGTTGTTTGGTATTTTTTAGATGGAGTGGGGGGAGGGGGAAATGCATGAGTTGTTTCAGTTAACCATAACAATTGCAGCTGTGTGAGAATCAAGGTCAATGCTAGAAAAAGTTTTGGCAGGCTGAAAGGTTGGGAGGAGAGCCTGCGTTTTAGTATAATTGGTGATTGTGATTTATGACAGCCTTTCTTGGGTGGGAATTACAATTTGTTACTTTGTAGGGGGGGGGAGAAAACTTTCGTCTTGTAAGTGCCGATATTTTGCTTCCTAAATAAAGTGTTCTTTAAGGAAGAAATCTTTGCGTTGAAGTTCTTTTAAATGGTTTCATCTATCGGAACTGTGACGCTTAGATTTCTTAGAAAAAAGTCTTCCCTTGGTCCGCAGCACTAATCCCAGGTCACGTCTCCACCCAAATCTCTCCACAGCCCATCCTTGATTGTGCTGTCCAAAATATGGGAAGGGGCAGTGGGAGGGAGAATGGCACCCTGCTGAATTCAAAGCAACAGCCATTCCCAAACAAGCCAGCGATCACGGGAACTTACTTCCTGGCACTCAGTTTAATGGTGAAGGGGCACCCATGGGGGTCCACCTCAAAGGCTGAAGTCTTGCCACTCGTGCTGGACCGGCAGCCGTACTTGCAGTGAATGAAGAGCTCCCCAATTTGTTCGGCCACTGCAATGTTGTTGACCACCACCGTCAGTTTGGCATTGTCCACCGGGCACTTCTCTGCAAGGAGAAACCCTCGGTGAAGACCATTCAGACACCGTCCCGAGCTGGGATCCAGTACGGCTAGCCACTTTAAAACACTCCAAGGGAACATTTGAATCCAATTTCTAAGTAAAGCTGTTGTCCGCTTAAACATAAATAACTTCCTCAAAAGCATGAATTTGTAAATTCACCAACTGATTGGCATACATTTCATCAGTTAAATAACTCACATATCTTTATGTATATTATCTCAGAGAGGCCATTCCTCAAAAACACCACTCGTTCTGTGGCTCTCTCAGGTGACTTTCCTGCAATCCCCTGGACTATCTTTCAACCACGGTTTCAGACAGGAAACACAGAAACATGGTAGAGGAGACATTAAAATAGGCTCAATGAAACAAGGGGAGATCAGAAATTTGGAAAATCTAAACCCCATCTACCTGCAACATTGCCCTCGCAACTGCGTGCCTTGCCAAAGTGGTACAGCCCTGATCTACCAGAATTCACTACTCTGAACTTGGTAGTCACCTCAAGGAAATATCCAGAGCTGCACTTGGCAAAAGTAGGTAGCAGAGTGAAATTTCTCAGGGGCTCTAAAAAGTACTAGAGTCCAAGCAACAGGGAAACCCTAGGTGCCATTTTTTAAATTCCCTTTTGACCAAGAAGCAAAGGATAAGCAAAAATGGAAGAAAGCCTGCATGTTTCAACAGTACAGGTAGTCCTCGACTTACAACGGTTTATTCAGTGACCATTCAAAGCTACAACGGCATTGAAGTGACTTGTGACCATTTTTCACACTTACAACCCTTGCAGCATCCCCAGGGTCACGTGATCAAAATTCAGACACTTGGCAACTGACTCGTATTTATGACGGTTACAGTATCTTGGGGTCATGTGATCCCCTTTTGCGACCTTCTGTCAAACAAAGTCCAAGGGGGAGCCAGATTCACTTAACAACCGTGTTACTAACAACTGCAGCAATTCACTTAAGAACTGTGGCAAGAAAGGTCGTAAAATGGGGCAAAACTCACATAATAACTGCCTCAACAACAGAAATGATGGCCTCAATTCAGGTCGTAAATTGAGGACTACCTGTAATCCCAAACATAATATTCAAAAGGACCGTAATTACCTACCAGAGGTTAAGGCACATCTCCTGCAAAATGTGTGCTGTGAAGAAAAAGAACACAAGACTGTAAGAAATGGGGTGTGTATCACATAACACCCGTCTCCACCACCATGTGTTCTGCTGGGCTGCATCTGCTACCTAGAGACCCAGTCCTTTTAATCCAGTTTGCTCCAGGACCTAAAACTGGTGGATTGGCTACTTTTCTGCAGATCTTTGTGGACAAATCTGGAGCCTGCAATCATCCTCCATATGTCCAACTCAACTCTAAGAAAGCAAAACAGACAAACTGCATCATTCTTCCTCACATGCAACCCAGCAAAGTTTTAAAAAAATAAATTCATTATCTGGAAATAAAAGATCTCTGACAAAAATAAAATAAAATAAATAAATAAATAAATAAATAAAACCTGACCTTGAAAAAATTTTCTTTTATCAGATGGCGGCATTCTGGACTATAAAAGGTGATACATTTCCCTTTCCTGTGACCATTACATCTCTTCTTCCAGACAGATGCCATTCACCTGCATTTTACTGAAAGCCTTGTTTCGTTTAGGACTTAAAATTTTGCACTTTGCGTGTGTTAACTTACAGCATCTGAACCATCAGTCTATTTCAAACTCTTGCAGAGGAATGAAGTGTAGAAAAGCTTAAAATTCAACAGCAGAGGAAGATGGATCTCAACTTTCATATTAAGAACTATGGGATATATAGTATCCATCACTAGAAATGTGCAGGCAAGTCCTCGACTTACGACGGTTCATTTAGTGACCGTTCAAAGTTACAATGGCACTGAAAAAAGTGACGTATGACCCTTTTTCACATTTACAACCATTGCAGCTTTGGTCACATGATCAAAATCCGGCTGCTTGGCAACCTGTTCACATTGATGATGGTCGCAGTGCCCCGGGTTCAAGTGATCCCTTTTTGCAACCTTCTGACAAGCAAAGTCAATGGGGAAGCCAGATTCACTTAACAGCCATGTTGCTAGCATAACCACTGCAGTGATTCCATTGTGGTCATAAGTCAAATACCGCTCCTGGTGCCTTTTAACCTCTTCCAGAAATTGTCAGGTGAGGCCTGGAGCTTTCCTGGCACAAGGGCTGTGCAGTGAAGCATTAAATGGGGAAAGCAACCCTACTGGGCTGGCCTAGTGAAACTCAGATTTAGGACGTGATTTGCTGCAACTTGCTGTCCTACTGTGAGGAATAGGGCAAGGAGTGCAAACACATCAGAGAGGGGAAGGAAGAAGTTAGACCGAAAAGCTGTGTTACAATTTTTTGTGCTTGCCTCAAGATGTTTACCAAACTATTGTTCTGTTTTAACTGCACTCCTACTGATCATCTACAACTATTTTTGTTACCAGGAGTCAGAGAAAAGCCATAGGACAGTTTAGGAGAGATGGCAAACGACCAAGGCCCGTTCTCAGGAGGGCTTTCTGGGCCAGCTGCTCCACTCCTGGCAGCAGAAGAGTCGGCACATCCGTGACTCAAGATTAAGGGTCTCCCGCGCTAACGAGGCACCCATTTTTTTTCTGGTGAAGTGCTTATTTTCAGAAATGCACAATGATTTACCGAGCTCAGCGGCTGTGGATGCTATTGAGCTCTTAAAGTGATACTATTTGGAACTCTTTCTTCCCAATTAATTCAGGAATTTTTCCCACATCGCTGAAATAGGATTTCGGTTCACGCCATCCTCCTTTCGGGTTTTGTCTTAGTGACAAGGAAGTGCTTCTGTGGCAGTCAAGGCAGCCAGGAACACTCTCTAAAAGGACCACACAACCAGGCGACCATAAGCCACAGCTGGAAGGAGTGAAGTCTGGGCAGCCAAGCAGAACCAAGGAGACACAGACCTTCACGCCCTAGATTCTCCGGGATAAACCGAGCACAACCAGCTGGTCCACCTTCTTCGGGCTGCCAAAACGAGTTGGCTACGAGTGTTTTGCTGAACGCTGGCCTTACTCTCCTCTACTGGGGAGGGGAGGAGGAGGAGGGGGCTCTGCAGCCCCAGCTGAAGGATAATTCCTCCCCATCTGCTCACTTCCCTTTCCTACTCTACCCATTCAGGAAAACACTCTCACCAACGAGGCCAAAACTGTCCGCAGCTGAGCAGAAAGCAAGCCGGGCCCTGCTCCCAATTTCCACTCCCACATTCCCCAAAACATAAGTCAAAGCAACCGGCTGGAAGGATCGTGAGGGAACTGCCCAACAGAAAGGGGGTTCTGCCTGGTTGGACTCGGTTGGGCCTATCCACGGGCCGTTAACCCATTCAGGAAACCACAATGGCCAGGGTTTGGATGCTATGCGTGTCCAAACCCTTTGTCAGGGCTGTCAACTTGCTCCACCAACACCCTGCCTTGCTGACGCCATGAATCCCTGGGGGGAGGCGGTGGGGGGGGGGAGTGAGAAGGGGAACCAACACATAGAGGGGGGGGGAAGGCCAGAGACTGAAATTACATTGACTGCTTGCAGAGACATCGGCCAGCTGACCCCAAGGCCACAAGCTGGGGAATGGAATGTGGAGCATCCCCGATCCAGGCAAGAATCAGAACTCTTACCTAAAAAATTTGTTTGAATCTCACTGGGTACTAAACAGATAACGTGGGGTGGGGTGAGGGGCTGCAAAAGGGGGAAGTAACTGGGCAGGTTTTGCACAGAAACCTCAGATCTGGCTTTTACCTGGCTTGTAACCACTTGCCTTTAGTAAAGTTATTCCTTTCACTAATGAGGCACTCAAAGGCTGTTCTTTTCTAAATGATCTAGTTGGGACGGTCCCGACACCTTCCCTCATCATGTTAATGGCTCGGATTCCAAACACACAGAACCCTGAGCAAGCAGGGCCAGCAGAACCATTACCAGGAGCTTCCAGGTTGCAGAAGACCATTTTGGATACTGTTCTGTTCCAGCCTACTACCGGCCCTGCAGAAAAGCCAGGGACAACCCCTTTACAAAAGGCAAGAGGCTGGAAGTATGCCCACCAAATTTATTTACACAAAACAGATCCAAAACAGAGCAAACAAAATACGAACCACTAAAACAGAAGCTGCTCAAACGGTTGCCTTCAGAAACCAGCCCTCCCACACATTTCCCTTTTAAACAGTTTCAAGGCGTGGCTTCTCTTTGCCTCCTTCCGAGGTGCCCCATTGCCTTCCTCTGTTTACTCCTGATTGACTGCCTCCTGCGTCGGGCGTCCTTGAACAGGGCCAGCTGTGGGTCATCTTCATCCAAGCTGTCAGGCTCACACAGCTGGGTCTGAGTAGTAACCAGATGGGAGGGGCCTGGCTGAGAGCTCTGCGATGCCTCAGAACTGTCCTCTGCAGGCTCTCCAAACCCCTCCTCCTCCTCCTCCTCCTCCTCTGAATCGTCCGACCCAACTGCTGAACCCACAGGCTGACAATGAATCACAACAGATACAGACTAAATCACTTTCATCGCTTGGCAACCATTTGAGGTTCTGAACGATCTGCTTGGGAGGGTATTTATGACCCAAATTTGAAGCTCTGACAGTCTCCCCTTCATGTGACTACTCTTTGGGCACTGGGGAATCAGGCCGCATTGATTTATTCTTATTTTTATCCCGTCTTTATTTTTACAAATATCCAGCAAGGCGCATAGGACTTGGAAGAAGTGCAAAATCTGGCATGAATAACAACTGGAAGAATAAAGACATCTGTCTCGCAACCAAATGGAGATTAGCTAACGCAATAATTTTTCCAACTGCTCCTTACGGCTGCGAAACCTGGGACTCTGAAAAAGGCAGGCAGGAGAAGGGAGGATGCTTTTGAACGGTGGTCCTGGAGTCGACTATGACACATCTCATGGACTGCAAAAGTAATAAAGAAGTCCTAGAGCGAACCTCACCAAAAATAATCCCTTGAAGCCAAGATTGCTAGCTAAACAGAGGCTGTCATACTTTGGTCACATCACAAGAACTGATTCACTCAAAAAGTCAATCATGCTGGGAGTGATCAGCAGAAAAAGGAGCCACCCCAGGACCGGCTGGCTGGACACTACAGGATGACCCTGGGATGACCATGGCGGATCTGAAGGAGACAGTGTGGGACAGAGGGCCATGGAGAGTGCCGATCCAAAGAGCGGCCGAAGGTCGGACACAATGCCATGTAAAACCGCACCAATAGCGAATCATTATTTTACTTTAATGACTGTGCTGTCTGTCTAACGAGCACAGGGATTGAGTCACTGCTTTACACCCATTATGAGTCACGACCATGACCGGCAGGTTCCATTGTATTGTGGGTTGAAGTTCCTACCAAAGGAGAGGCTGGAAAGGATCCAGTGCAAAGGATCCAGTGGGGGAGAAAAGGGCAGCCAAAGAAAAGGCAAGTCCTGTCTTGCCTCCGTCCCCTCCAGGGGATCAGGACAAGTAGAAGGGAAGGGAAGGACTGAGACTGGCAGAAAGGCTCCATGGGGGGGAGGGGAGGGAAATTCAGGCTAGTCGGTCTAACCTTTTCTGTGTCGTATGTGTGTTTGTATATGCATGGCACCTTTTTTTTTAGAGCTGAATGTAATGAAATTTCATTTTAATGTATGCTGATTAGTGTACATTTAAAGTGACAATAAAATTTCTATTCTATTCTATTCTTTATTCCTATTATTCCTATTCCACTCCACCTATTCTATTCTATTCTATTCTATTCTATTCTATTCTATTCTATTCTATTCCATTCCATTCCATTCCATTCCACTCCACTCCACTCCACTCCACTCCACTCCACTCCATTCTATTCTGGGAAGGTTCTAGAGCTGATCAAACAAAGGTGCATTAATTTGGATTACTGCACCGAGCAGGAGGTTGGACTGGACGGCCAAGTTACCCAAGAGGCTTCAGTTCAGGATCCCAACTGCCTTCTCCATATGATTGAAACTGCAGTCTGGTTCGGCTCCTTACCCCACAGGTTGTGATCACGGGATCTTTAAACACACTGCAACACAACTGGCAACAGAGCTTCACGGAAGGCTGCTCAGCAAACACCAGAGGCTCCTGCAACCAACCAGAACATAAACGGGAAAATGAAAGACCGCCTCCCTTTGCTCAAATGCAGCAATGCTCTGCCAGGCCAGGGAGTCTGGAAGACAAAAATCACAGGTAGGCCTTGACTTACAAACACAACTCAGCCCAAACATTCCGTTGCTGAGTGAGACGGTTGTTAAGTGGGTTTTGCCGGGGCTGGGCAGGGGTGTAAGCAGAACTCTCTAGGGCCCATGCAAAACCTTTCATTTGAAAAAATACAGATAACAACCAGAAGGCATGGAAGAATTGTGTCCTCTGTATCTTTCTGCTGCCATCTAGTGTGAATTAGTCCAGATACCAAAATGTCTCCCTCCTCCTTGCACAATCAGGGAAGAGAAGAGAGGATTTTATTTATTTTCTTAAGACTTCTCACTAACTCTAGGCAGCTCCCAGGATGAAAGCAAGGATCCTCTTTAGAAGGGGGTGGGGAGGGGCATCTCTGTTTGCAGGATCCGAAACAGCCGCCTGCCTGTATTTACATCAGGGCGGACTCCAAACTTGCCAGCTTTCAAGGCTTGTAGACTTCAACTTCCTAGCTGGCAGGGGAATTCTAGGAGTTGCAGTTCAAAAGTCTTAAAACTGCCAGGTTTGGAGACCTCTGACTTATGCCATGGGCTGCAGGCTCAGGATAACCCCCCTCCCTCCCACAAGGTCATCAATCTAGGTACACAACACGCTCACAAAAAGGCAGCCTCTGCCTAGGGTAAATATAGGTAGGCCTTGGCTTACAACAGTTCATTTTAGTGACCGTTCAAAGTTACGACGGCACAGAAGAAAAGTGAGTTATGGGTATGCTGCTTAAAACCGACGCAGCATACCCATGGTCACGTGATCTAAACTGGCAACTGACCCACGTGTCCCAGGGACATGTGATTTTCTGGCAAGCAAAGTCAATGGGGAAGTCACTTAACAACCATGTTACTAACTTAACAACTGCAGTCATTCAATTAACGACTATGGCAAGTAGAGTTGTAAAATGAGGCAAAACTCACTTAACAAATGTTTCATTTAGCAACAGAAATTTTGGGCTCAATTGTGGTCATACGTGAAGGACCACCTGTAACATTTTTTTGATGGCAGGAAAGAGAACACTTTTAATTTTTGGGAGAGCCAAGAGTTAACTGGGGACGGGAAATGTGATAAATGTAGGTCACACAGCTATGCCAAATTTTGGGGAGAGCTTTGGAACTTTATTTTGTTAAACAGCATACAGCTTTCCCCCCCCCCCAAAAAAAGAGAGGGATTTTTGCAAACTTCCAAAGGCCCAGAGTTACAATAGCCAGAACTGAACTGCATGCGTGCATCATGACTGAGACAGAAAAGTTGAACAGGGGCCATGGGCAGTAAATTCTAAACAGGGACAGAGTAGATTTTATGCAGTGGTTGGGAGTTGTGGCAAACCATTTATGGTGAAAAGAATTGTGCCAGAAATAGACAACCACTTCCTTTACACCAGAGATGGGCAAACTTGTGGTCCTTTTAATTTCACCTACGATTACAGCCAATAAGACCAACAGCAACCCATAAGCTGAACAAGGACCGTGAAAAGCAAGACCAATTTGGCTGCAACTCGAGACCCAGAGACTTCCTTCCTCAGAGTCCTTTCAGGCTGCAGCGCTACATGCTTGCAAGGGGGGGGGCAGCTAAAACCACGGGCTTAATATGGACCAAGGATGCCTTGGATAGGAAAATCATCCGCTGCTGTTTCAGGGAGCCTCAACTCTCTTGGGTTCAGGCTCCTCCGGGCTTTTCCTTGAAGCACAGCAAGGTTTTATTAGGATGTTTGCATTCTGTTGCTGGGGGGGGAGGGGGGGAGGAAGAGGCAGAAGGCTAATTGTTTTAATAACTGTCACAAGAGGTTCCCTTCTGAAAAGAAAATGAAATTCCTGCAATACAAAGAGCTTTCTACTTTGATAGTTAATAGCAAAAGTTGCATATATACTTGTTCTGCTACACGTACTATGGGAAACTCTGCCCCCCCAACCCCCAAATACCTACTGGCTCCTCCTCTTCCTCATGGAGAGAGAATGTTGAGCGCAAGGACATGTTGGACTCCGAGTGCAACGAGCGAACGGAGATGGCAGAGTCAGACCGACGGGTGATTGGCGGCTGGAGAGGAGAGGGAGAGAGAGATGAGTCAGGAGCTTATAAAAGAGCACAGCGGCCACAATCAACAACTTACAACCTGTGTGTTCAGAACCAGCATTATGGTGCTTTTTAATGGCAGCCTTTCTCAACACATTTCTGCCAAGTTCTTTCCCAAGTGGCTGTTCCACCTGTGACGGGCCAAGCAGCACACGAAGAAGCAGTGAGACAACAAATTCCTTTTGCAAACTGCTCTGCATTTTTTAAAAGAATAAATAAACAGCAGGTTAAGCTGAGGGAGGCCTTGATACATCTGTGGCAGGCAAAGCACATTTACTTGCCCTGCAAAGAAGTTACTTTTGCTTTTAACAGAGCTCTGCAAAGTTTATCCTTCGGAAATCCTTTCACCTCTTGCACAATACCAGCACTTCACTTAACCGTTAAATCATTGGTAAAAGCTTGACAAACCTCAGACAGGTGGTTGCAAAGCCCTCCGGACCGACTTTTGCCTCTGAGGCGGATACATAAAAAGCTCACCTTCCCAACATGGAACTTTCTGAGGCTCAACCAGGCTTCTGGCCAGAAATGCTGGTTCCCGGCTATGATCCTTCACCAAAAACCTACCACGCTTCGCTCTCATGGCCTTTGCTGTTCCTAAGAGCACTTGTGGTTAGGCTGCCTCTGCCTCTCTCTTTCTCTCTCTCACACACACACACAAACACACTTCTGCCAATTTGCTTTGCGTAGATGGCTGGAGACTTCCTCCTATTCAATTCAGTCGGGGTTCTGCTCTGTGGCTTCCTGTTTGGAGGTGGAAGAGTCAGCCGGGCACCGTGCCCACCAATCAGCCAGCTTGCCCCGGCTGCGGGCTCTCCAGGACTGGCTCAGCAAGGCAGCAGCCAGCGGAACGGCCACCTCTCAGGTCCCCGTCCAGGGCAGGCAGCCCAAGGGAGACCTACAGCCTCTGTTCGAACGCGGGACTGACCCAGGAAAAGAAGAGCAACGATGACGTCGCACCTCAGAGAAGCAGCCACAAAAGGCCAAGTTTAAATAGGGGGATCTGGCAGCCAGATTCTTCCAATGGTTGCCCCGAAGGTGCTTTTTCAAAAGGCCAGTGGACTTTCTTTTCCCCCTGAAGATGTTTCGCTTCTCATCCAAGAAGCTTCTTCAGTTCTGACTGAATGGTGGAGAGTGGAAGGATTTATATTCCTTGCAGTCATCATTCCTTGCAGATAACTGAAAGGAATATAAATCCTTCCATTCTCCACCATTCAGGCAGAGCTGAAGAAGCTCCTTGGATGAGAAGCGAAACACCCTCAAGGAAAAACCGAGAAAGTCCAGTTGCCTTTTGAAAAAAGCACCTTTGGGACAACCGTGACCTGGAGAATCTCCGTAGACTTTAATCAGTGACAGCAGAGACAACCGAGTTGTCGGTGTCCTGGCCTCTTCGTGGCTCCAGGATGCAGCATCCCAAAGGAAGAGCAGAAGGAAAATTCAGACCATGCCAACTCTTTGCTGGGGGGGGGGAGGGAGGGGCCTTTCAGCAGGCAGCTCCTATCAATGAACTCAAGAGAGGCTCTCCTGCTTCTCACCCAGGTGACATTCCAAGACAAGCACAAAGCGGCGGGCCTGCCTCAACTTGGGCTTCTACGTAAAAACAATCCCTTTACTCCATTTGCTGAGAAAGGTATAGTTGACTAGAAGGCAGGTGAATTACAGTAGTGCAAAGCCAGACCTTTGCCAGTTAACTTGGGTCCCTTCCCGGTTAGTGATGTGTTCTGGGCTGATGCTTGGGGAAATTCCGGCCTAGAAACAAAGTCCTGGCCGGTGGCCACTCAGGTAATGGTGTGAACCCCATTGAGTTGTTATAGGCTGCTTGTGCAAAGAGGAGGAGGAGGGACCAACTGTCTTGTTGGTAATCAACGTAAACAACGGAGATATGGTTCCAAAACATTCTGACACAAACGCTAACAGGTCCCAGACCTGTTTTCCTGCTTTGGAACACCTTTTTCATTTTATTGTTAAGTAGCTGTTCTGGAATTGCTGTTCTTACAATGATTAAACCAGGCAGTGTAGGACTAGCCTGATAGTTCAGGAATGCTTCCTCGCAGATGAGATTTATTTACACCCACGCACTGCAAAAGGCATTTCCTGGAAATTTACTTGAAGTCTCCTCTTGACTTGAGTGCTGGGTCATTACAGGTCACTTTCAAAATCACAAAAGCGATCCGGAAGGCCTTGTGGTTCCAAAGTAATCTGGATGGTATCAATTCTTGTAAGCCAGGAGTCCCAATCTCCAGTCGGTGGACCAGCACCAGTCCGGGCATGCCAGAATCCAGGCCAGGAACCCCCTCCGTGGGATGCAGGGAGCACACAAAACTACACCCCTCCAGTCCATGGAAAAACCTCTCCCCACGGAACCGATCCCTGGTGTATTACTGTACTACTATTATCTTTCTCATCTTTTCTATTACTTTCTCCTCTTGATATCTTATCATGATATCACTTTGTTGTTTGTATGTATGCTGAGAGCTTATGTACCAAGAGGGCAGTTGAAAGGCACCGTAGAGCTTTCTTTCTTAAATTTTAGCTATTCATCGATTCCTTTTCATTTCGAAAAATTATTTATCCTTCAACATTTCCAAGGATAGTATAGCAGAATATTTTAAAATGCCAAATAAAGATTTATGGAGTGAAGCCATATTAAATAAGCCAGTTTTCTCAGTTAGCTCAAACTCAACATGTATTTTAACCCACATCAATCCAGAGCGATTGCTAAACACCTTCAGTCGAAGCCAACAAGCAGTGTTAATAACTGGGAGATTTGAGAACCTTTAGCAGAACTTTCAAATAGATTTATTCCTGTATTTAATTGCGCATCCTATGAAGGGAGAAATCTCAACAGATGTAGAGAAAACGAAAGAGCAGACTGGAATTGGTGACATGAAACTGAGTCAGAGAAACTGCAGAGCGACTCCATTCCCAACCTCGCCATCTCTGTTCCCCTCAAAGCACCTACCATGCCGTCATCCTCGTCTCGGGAGGCGTAGGGGAGGGTACTTGAGGAAGAGGGTGTCGGGCGATGTTGTTTGTATGAACTACTTCCATCTGCTAAAAAGAGAATCAGGAGAGAGAGGTGAGACATTCTGCGACGTAAGATTCCCTTAAATCACTGAGCCGCTTTGAAAAACATATATATAAAAAAACAAATTAATAAAACTCCACACATCCTCCAAATTTGCTGAGGATGGAACAGAACTTTTTTAAAAAAACAGCTTTGAAATGGAGAGATGGATTTTCCCATCAATAATTCTACCCTCCCTGTATTGATTTAGGCCTATATTCTAAATTTATCTTCTAAAAACCAATTCTTATGCCAACAAAAAGCAGTGTCTGGGCTCAACAGAAAGCACGCAAAGTTTGTATAGTGAAACCTCTGTGGAAAATCACTACATAATAAAGTTTAGCAAAAACAAAAGTAAATTTTCCATGGTCAGAAAACACTAAACATCAAAAAAAAAAACAAGGCTAGGAAGGAATTGAAATGAATCAATTAGCTAAGAGATAAATAGCTAATTGAACCTCTGCTCCCTATATATTATTTATGCATTTTATTTACTTCATTTACATATTATAAACTTCATGTTTGCTTGTTTTTATAAACTGAACAATCACTTAAAATGTAACCATCTCAGAATTGAATATTTGTAGCTCAGGGTTGAAGAAGATAAACTTTGTCATTTTTTTACTGTGGGCACAACGGCACACATCAAAAATGAAATTTAGTTGCCCGCTCTCAAAGTGGAACACATACATGACACACACCTAACCATACTATATACACATATGTATACACATATGTATACAAGAACTGTGGGGTTCTTGGGGTTCTCTGAGCGTGGTTGTTTTCTTGCAGACATTTCATTACCAAACTAGGTAACCTCATCAGTGCTGGCAAGAAGTGGGAGCAAGCAACATCTTAAAGCAGCTGTGGCAGGTTTTTGAAATAAAATAAGAAATGTTGCAGAGTCCTAAACACAACACGGAGAAAGGACCTCATTCCACCACTCCAAAGCTCTTATCAACAGAAGTTTCTTCTAATGCTTAACTCAAATTTGTTTCTCTTACAATTCTACCTATTGTTTTTAGTTCTGTCACCTGGAGCATCAGAAAACAATTGGACAACATCTATTGACTGCCATGCTTTTAGGCAAGGCATTTGTCAATCACAGCCATGTTTCCCCCTAATCCTATTACCAGAAATCAACTACAGTTTTCAACTGATCTATCATGTTTGTCATTCTATGGACCTTAAATAGTAATTAATGATATCCTTAAATATGATCCCAAGAACTGTTCAGTACTCTACATGTAGCCTGATACTATTTGCCATAGTAGCAAGCTATTTTTGGTTCCTACGTATGTTGGGTGATCATGAAGTGGGAATTTAGGTTTTATGAAATTCAACCCTGAATTTTATGGAACTCAGACTGCAGCTTTAACCTGACAAATGAATTATTGGATTTTCAGAGGGGACCGGCAAGCCAAGATTTATTTATTCTGTAAACTACCTTATAATTTTATACAGATTAGACAGAGCAAGAATTATTCAGTCCCAACCTTTGGTGATGGTGGTCACAGCAGAGTACGTAGGCCCAAAAGTAGTTTCCATTCTTGTCTGCAACAGAGAGAGACAACCTGTTACATTCCATCCCTTCTGGGTTGAAAACAAGAACGCCAAGGAGGGCAGTTGGAGAAAACTCCAGGTTGCCGGCTGAGATGGCTGTCAAGATGGCTGTCAAGGTGGCTGTCAAGCTGCGCTGTCTTACCCCGTTTGTGTTTTCTGGGAGTGTTACTGCTGGAGTGTTACTGCTGGAGAAACGATTGTAGCGGGTATTCTTGTTGGCACTCATAATCTAGTCCCACAATGGAACATCATAAAAGCTGCTTCTGGTAACAACAAAAGAGGAGTTTTATTCAGAAACACAGAAAAAAAAACATCTGCAAACCCACCCACCCCCCAAAACCCAGTCCTACACCATTTTTATAACATTCCAAAAAGATGAAAGCACATGATCAAAGTATCAAGCTGAGACCTGGATCTGAGAAGCTGCTTCTGTTGTCTCACAGTAACACAGGAACAAGCTGCACAAAGAACTAACTCTCCAGTATGTTTGGGGAAAGCATCGGCTTGCCGGAATAAGAAGTGAAACCATCTCTGGAGGAGTCATTTATGCAGAAGGAGAATGAGGAAGTTGAAACTATACAGACAAGAGCGATGGAGACAGGCAGGAACAGGATAGATGAAAAAAGCAAGTAAGGGATGGGTAGGAAAACAGAATGATAACAGCAGGGGAAGGACTTTTGTGCACAGCTGCCAGGAAAAGGATTGAGCAAAATCAGAAGAGCCACTCCCTTCAAAATTCAAGCAGCACTCCGGAGGTGCAGATAGATAGGGAAATCTTACTGTAATGTTAGAACATCTGAAAGTACATCAGGTCTGCACACAGGCACAGAGACCACACGTGTGATTCCACCAAGATACAAAGAACGGTGAATTACTTTTACCACACCTGAGCATGTAATCTTTTTATGCATGCCCTATGCCTAAGTGGGCCGAAAATGTTCAGCTTTGCTTTTTTGCATGTTTCAGTGGAAAAAGTAAAATGAGTGCCTTAATTCTTGTATTAATTCTCCATGAGAAAAAATGAGCCAACTTGAGACTCTTAGGATAATAATCTTAACAACACATGATGCTTAAAACATCAACTTTGCACTTTCACACATAAATAAAAGATTTAACCTTGGAGTTTCCTGGATTAAAAGAAGGGGCATGGAACGTTAGATTCTTAAATACAAGCTTGACATTTATTTTACAAAAGTATTTACTCCCAGGACCAAAGGATTTAAATACCAGCAATGAAGATAAGCTGCCCAAATCCTTAAAAATATTTTAATATTTTAAAAACCCAGGCTGAAAGGGCAACAGCATAGAACTTATTCACCAACGCCCTCTTTCAGAATGTTTTCTGCTCCCTAGCCAAGCCTTAAACTTTTGAATTCCCCAATGATCTATCTTCAAAGCCCAGGCCCCCACCTGCTTAGTTACTAAGGCCAAGCCACTGCTCATACATTCCTTGAAGGTAGTGCCCAAATATCTTGTTTCCCTGAATCATTAAGCTGACCCCACTCCCTCCAAGTGATTATTGGTAAAGGCACTTTGTTATCCTGTTGCAGTTTATTCCAAACATATAACTTGTTAATGGCACAAGCAACATCTTTGACATTGGTGCATACATCTCATTGATATGTTTAGCTCAGATGTCCATTTTTGTGTCTTAAGGACATGCCTATACCACCTAGATTTATATGTGCATGTACCCAAACCACAGATCATGGAAAGCTTAATATGTCTTTAATTGGCAGAGCACCTGAAAGCTAGCAGCAGTCCACATTCGCATAGCACACACCTGGCACTTAAAAAGGCTAACATTAATTATATGCTATCAAGTCATTTCCCACTTTTAGTGACCATATAGAGGTGAAGACGCTCACCTCCCACTCAGAAAGTTGAGAGTTCCATCCTAGGCAACAGTAGATGTTTCTCTATCAGGGTGCCGAGAGAAAATATCTGCGCTGAACTCCGCATAGGGATCAGGAAGGGCATTTGGCCAATAAATGCTCAGCTCCACTCAGTTGCCCCATCCCAAGGGTCATTAAAAAAAGTGATCTTCTTTAAGACAATCTATCCTTAATCTGTTCTTTCATATCTCCCAATGGTGCACTCATCACCTCTGTAACCAAGTCCATCCACCTTTTTCCTTTCCCAACATTAGAGCTTTTTCCAAAGGGCTGAGTCTTCGGTTAATGGGTCTGAAGCAGACACATTGTAATTTACACCAGGTTCTTTGTGCCCTGTTGACTTGTTAAAGGATCCATTTCTTCCAGGATACACTAAGAGTGGAAGAGCATTATTCTGCTTACATCTCAACAGCAGAGGAGCAAGAAAACCTCTTGAACTTTGTACCTAAACTTACCTGGCACGTTTGTGTTAAATGTTTGCTTCACCTTTGAGAAGGAAACAACTTTGCTTAATGGAATGTTACTTCAGCTGACCTTTAGAGTCATTCTAGCCTTTATTTATTCTGGAGGGAGTGAACCTGGTACAAAGATGTAAGAAATGAAAGGCGATGCTGTCCAATCTGGTACTGTAGTCTGAGATCTTTCAGAGAAGCCTTGTTGATGGTCCCGCTTGTGTAAAAGCTGGGCCTTCTCTGTTGCAACCCTAGCTCTTCGGGATACAATGGGTGTGGGGCAGATCCTGTTTTAGATATTCAGAACACAGCCAAAGTTCAGCCTCGAATGGAGGCAAATATGTGCATCCCACGTCAAAAATCAATCTGTTCACATTTCCCTGAACCTGAAGGGGTAAGAATGGTATTCTTGAGTGGCCATTTATTTCTAACGTACCAGGTCAAACACAGAGAGGGCTGAAAGGGCTGCTTCCTAACAGCTTCCCAGCAACACTTTTTCAATCATTTATAACATTTATATAATTTTTTAATTTTTTATTTTTATTTTAATTCCATTTATATCCCGCCCTTCTCCGAAGACTCAGGGCGGCTTACAAGCTTAGCAGTAGCCTTCATTCTATGTATATGCCTGCTTATTAGGGCTTTCACACACACCCCAAGCGGCATTATTACAAAGTCAGCTTAATTGCCCCCAACCATCTGGGTCCTCATTTTACCTACCTGGGAAGGATGGAAGGCTGAGTCAACCTTGAGCCTGGTGGGATGCAAACCTGCACTAATTGCAGGCAGCTGGTGTTACTTAAGGAGGCATTAGCCCACTGCTCCACCAAGGCTCTAACCAAATCTTCTAACCAAATCTGGTGACAGATGACAAAGAGCATCAGAGCCACCTTCTCCTTTTCAAGCTGGTCCTTGACGGGCAAAGCAGCCGAAAGGTAGAACAGAGGTATTGGGGTGGGGGGCGCACTGGGGTAAGCCGACCTTCCGCAAGTGCCCCACTTCCCAAATCCGGAGACGCTGGGACTACAAACCCCAGAATTCCCAGCCAAGCGAGACTCGCCGTCCAGGAGGTTAATCCGAGCTCGGGAGGGCGGGAGGCGCTGCCCACCCCCCCGCAGGGACCCCCGTGACAGGCCGGGGAGGTCTCCCTCCTCGGGCTGTGCAGCTCCCATCGTCCCCCGCCGCAATGGCCGCGCTGACGGGGCTGATGGGAGCTGGAGTCACGGCATGAGGAGGGTCTGGGCCGGGGGCGGCCTCCTCCTCCTCCGGCCTCCGTCCCGCGCTCCCTCCCGCTCACCTGTGGGCGGCGGGGGCGGCGGGGGCAGCCTGCGCTCGGCCGCCCCCCGCATGGCGCCTCTCCGCCGCTTCCCCCGCCAGTGTCGCAAAGCGCCCAGCCGGCCGCCTCGTCCGCTCCCCTCTCAGCAGCCGGGCCGGAAGTGCCGCTTCGTCAGCCCCCTCCTGAGTCGCCGGGATTCGTAGTCCTGGTAGCGCAGCGATTACACAGAGCCGGGTACCGTTAGCCGCGTGTTGCCTACAAGTCCCATCAGGGCCCGCTTCGCAGGAGACTCGCCCGCCTCTTCCGGCTCCGAAATCTCGCGTTATTGGAGCTCTTCTCCTCAGCCTTTAGGGATTTCGAAGAATGCTTCTGGCCAATTCCGGCTCCCGAGTCGCGTCGGCTCATCCAATCAAATGACCTCAAGAGGTCGAAGAGGAAGTCATAAGGCGGACGGCGAATGGACGCGGCCGATTAAAAAAAAGAAGAGAAAGATCGGGAAACTACATTGGCTACCAAGGGGAGAGAAAAGGAGCAATGGGATTGGCTGGTCGCGCACAAATGCCAGCCAATCGGGAGGCGACAAGAAGTATAAGAGGCGCACGCGCGGGCTCTTGGTTCTTTCCTTCCTTCGCTGCGCCCGGGTGAGGGGCTGCCTGAGGGGGCTGCTGCGGCTTTGTGGCCGGAGGGAGACGTTGCGCCGGCCTCTGTCCCGAGGCGCTCGAATGCCGCGGTAGCCTTCGGTAAGGTTGGCGCCTCTTTGGCCCTCCTGCTCGTGTCCTGCATTTCGCCGCGGCCTCAAAACACACCTGTTCCACCAAGCTGACCTAGACTGACAGGCATTTCAATTAATTTATATTTAGTATTTTTAATTCATTTTAAAATTCTCTAATTTTTATTGCACTGATGTTCTCAATTTTCATTTTATCTTGATTTATGTACTTATTATATGTTGTATTGTGAGCCGCCCTGAGTCCTTCAGGAGATAGGGCGGGATATAAATCCCATCAATAAATAAATAAATAAATTTATGTTCCCCGGTTGTGAAGATGGGCCTTTGGGCGTGGCTGCCCCGCCGGGGTTGGCCTCCGGTTGAAGAGCTGCCCTGCCTGCCTGGAGTACCGAAAGCATCGGGGGTGGGGGATGGTATTTGCCGAAACCCCAACCGCCATCATCCTCCGGGCTCGGGTGGAGAAGCCTAATGGAGGCCGTAGCTAGGAGCCCCGAAAAAAAGAAAGGCAGCCTGTGCTGGACCAGTATATATTTAGCTGCTCCATTTTATGTCTAGTTTAGGAAGTAAGAACTGTTAGCGTTTAAAGGTTAATACATCATCCTTAGCAGCATTGTATGTAAGAACATGTAGCATTTACAGGGTTAAACGTTATTTCCTCAAGAGATGGCTTATGGGAATTGTATAGCTGTTTAGCGAATATCACGCTTAGTTAAGTGGGTGGCGTTTCCTAGTTTATGGCAGGACTTCCTGTCTTTGTCTTATCTCTCTGGATGAACCCCAACCATGTGACTGGGTGATAACAAGCTCCCTTTCAACGTGTAACTTTCACAGGATGGAAAAGTTCATTCTTTTACCTAGTGAGATGGGCCCAGATTGCAACCTTACATTCCCGAAGGACCTTTGCTGTACCGGTGAGTTATTGACATGATGCCTGTGAATAAAGTAATTTGTTTATCCCATTCATTTGAGTTTATTCTGGCTGTCTCAAGTAGAACCAGCAACCTTCTCTGCTTGAGGCATCACACAGCCCTCCTTGTGTTGCTGCTGTCCTGGCTGCCTTTTTAATAGCCCTTTTTATTTAAATTGACCAGCCTGCCCAATTCAGTGGCATTGAAGGTAGAGTTGCTAATACTCCTTCCTATTTCCCTCCTCCCCCCCCCCCCCCCCAGCTGGCTTTCATGCCTAAGGTGGGACTACAACTCCCAGTCTCCTGGTCAGCACCTGGAGCCTTGAACTGAAATTGCCTGGGTTTTCCCCAGACTCTTTGCACAGGCCCTCCTCCCCTCCCTTACACCCCTTGGCTTTGTGTTTCAGCTTCTTAGCCGGAAGATGGGAAAGAGGAGCCTCCAGTCCCAAGCAGGGAATAAATAAAATGGAAGCAGCTTGGGCTATTTATGGATGAGAAGAATCAACAATAGCATGTAGTTATGAGACAGCTGACAAAACGGAGTTGGGAGTAGGTGGGTTTTTATACATCCTTTAGGGCTTTGTGTACCCTTTAGGTATTCTAATTATTGCTGCCTGAGTCCCATTGTGGCCTGGAGGTCCTGTTCTGTCCTTGGAGCTGGTTAGGGAAACGTAGATTTTAGGAGTCTTTGTTTTCCTAATGCCTTCTATGGGAACTGTGGCTGAAGGCGTTTTGCTGATGAATAGTGTGGCCCCAGCCAGTCTTTCTGAATGTATTAAATTTCCATTTCTAAAGACTGGCCTCAGGTTTCTGCCTGAGGAAGGGAGACTGGGACTCTACCTAAAATTTTCTCCATTTCTCCTTCAGGTGAAATATTCTCTCCTGTGTCTATATTTCATTGGGGGGGGGGGGGTGTGGTACTGACTTCCTACAGTTGTAAGATTAGGACTAACTGAATAGGTCACTTTTCTATCCCCAGGGCATTCAGGGTGACTATCTCCTAAAAGAGGTTAAATTTGATTCCAAGATTTTAGGGAGCAAAGTTTCATAGCATTCTACCCTTTAAAAATTGTGTAACTTTATGCAAGTTAGGGCCCCTTAATATAGAGATTGTCTTGCCACAGGCATACTGTTGCCTGTATCCTGTTAACTGGGAGGACCTTTATTCAGAAAGCTTTGTATTTCAAGATTTTTTTAGGATTTGGTTTGGTTGATTTAGGTTGACCTTTTTCTGTACAAATAAGATTTACCTTTTTCAGGTATGTTTCTTGTGGGCTAACAACATATCAAAGATCAAAATGAGGAGACAGGAAAGGTGAGTTTTTCTTGTTTGTAAGATCAAGAATTTTTCTAACCTAAATACCAGCCAATGATGAACTCTATACTTCTCTGACACCTCATATGAAAACTGCTTGCAGTTGGTGATTTTAGGCATGAACTGAGGCTTGGTGTTCGTATAATGGGGGTATTGGGTCTGAGTTGAGATGGGGGGGAAAGGATTTTATTTTGGAACAGTTCCTAAAACTGGGGCCTCCCAGTTGGGCAAGTCTTCAGTTTATAGGCTCCAGTTTGGCCCAACTCCTCTGGAGTATTTATAATTTTGTGATTGCTGGTTTAGAAAATCAATGGCACTCATGTTTTTTCTTTTTCTTTTTAGAAGCAGATTGAATCAGAAGAGGACAGGTATTGCAGCACAGGTAATATTGACTTTTTTATGACCGATAAAAATAGCATTGTTTCCAGTCTAATACATCACTAAGATGTTGGAAAAGTTTAAAGGCTTTCTGTTTACTAAAGAAGACTATTTGCTACTGTGCTTCCCTGAAAATAAGACCCTTTTTTGTTCCTGCAAAAGAGGCCCCAAGTCCTATTTTCAAGGGGGTAAAAAGGTAACGTTTCCCCCGCACATGCGTGCTAGTTGTTTCCAACTCTAGGGGCCGGTGCTCATCTCCATTTCAAAGCCGAAGAGCCATTGCTTGTCCAAGGACGTCTCCGTGGTCATGTGGCCGGCATGACTAGACGCCAAATGCTCACGGAACGGTGTTACCTTCCCACCGGAGTGGTCCCTATTTTTCTACTTGCATTTTTACATGCTTTCAAACTGCTAGGTTGGCAGAAGCTGGGAACGAGTAACAGGCGCTCACTCTGTTACGTGGCACTCGGGATTCGACCCGCCAAACTGCCAACCTTCTAATCGACAAGCTCACTGAGCCACCGCGTCCCTGTTTTCAAGGGTCTAGAGAATGTCTTTTCCATTCACCTGGCACCGACAGCCCTGCCCAACCAGCCCACTGCTTCTGTTAGGAAGAGCCAAATAATGGTGAAAAGCTATTCTATTAATCTGGTATCCTTTTTTTTTGCAGGTGGGCTTAATGTCACTCAACTGAACCACTGTGGAAGTTGACAAAGTTCTGAGTCATGGAAATGGTGACAAAGGAGAAATGCAAATTCAGTGCAAATTCTCTTAATACCTTTCTCAAGAAATGGAGCCACGGATGGTTTCTGTTTAGAGGGTTTAAGTTGTGGCAGGTCTGACACCCAGGCAGGCAAGTCTCCAAAGACCTCCCCCAACCAGGAGGCACCCCAGGTTCTGTTTAATAACCCCCCTGTTCATTTAACATCTCATTGTAGTGTGGAGGGGTGGTTAAGTGGCACTGTTCACCTAATGACTGCCACAACGTGCGACCTCAATAGGCAGGGTCCCTTGCAGTTGGACCTCAAGAACTACCTGTGTTGATTGTGCAGTGTTTTTGCACAGGCAGAGAGAATCCCTAAACTGCTCAAATGCTGCAGGGAAAAAAGGGATGGGAGCTGTTTCTCTGTGCAGCAGTTACAAAAATCCAAGAGCAACACCTGGTGACAAGCAAGTGTTGTTGGGACTAAAGTTCCAAACAGTAGGAATCATCCAACGTTGGAAATAGATGCTACTTAGTCTGGCAGTGATTTTTAATAGTTATAATGCATCAAAATCTTGCAATGTTTCAGTGCATGCTGAATAAAAGTAAAATGAAAAATCATTGCAGTAATCTTTGGAAGTTCTTTAGTGCCAGTTGTTACTATTTTCTTGTGAAATGACTATTGTACATCATTTATAAGCCAATTCTCTTGTGGCAGGTAAACTTATTTTGATCCTTATTTGATTATCTAAGAATAAAAAATTTGAAAAAGTTCTTTAAACTTTCTAATAAGCCTACAGTCCAGACAGTTTTTCTACTTTTTCATAGTACAGAAAGACCATTATACATCCTGGTAACTCTATTTGCCCTGATGAACCCAAAGGTTAAGTTGCTAGCCTTGAAGCGTGTTCTGTACCAGCCTGCTACCGGCCCTGCAGAAAAGGCAGGGACAACCCCTTTTACAAGAAGGCAGGCTGGAATTACGCCTGCCAAATTTATTGCTACAAAAACAAATAGAACAAGACACAAACCAAGAAACAGGAGCTTTTCAAGCGGTTGCCTTCAGCAAACCAGCCCTCCCACGCATTCCCCCTTAAATACAGTTCAGGGCGTGGCTTCTCTCTGCCTCCTTCCGAGGAGTCCCATTGCCTTCCTCTGTTTACTCCTGCATCGGGTGTCCTTGAACAGGGCCAGCTGTGGGTCATCTTCATCCACGCTGACCAGGTGAGGGGCCTGGCTGAGGGCTCTCATCAAGCTGTCCAACCCCCTCAGCAAGCTCTTCAACACCCCCTCCTCCTCCTCCTCTGAGTCATCCGACCCAACTGCCGAACCCACAGGCTGACCCTGAATCACAACACAGCGTGCAAGTGCTTTGAAGGTCAAAGACAAAACATTTTCCTCTTCCCTTGCTGGGTTGGGTCTCCTAATGCTTCTGTCAAATGCTTGACAGAAATGCAGAGGTCCCTTAATCTCCCAAATTGCCAAATTTCAACTGAATAATTATGATTATGAATAAGTATGGAAAGTAACTGCATTATCTTAAGGGTGTGCCTTAAATTCTTTAGTTTAAACCACAATGCATTCTAAGCAAGAGCGTTTGTGGAGATTCCCAATTATCCAAGTCATGGTTGTCCCAAAGGTGCTTTTTTCAAAAGCCAACTAGATTTTGTTTTTCCTGAATAGTGCAAATGGATGTGGAATCTTGGAACTGCTGAAGGGTTTCATCCCTATTTGCACTATTCTGGTGACACACCCCCCCCCCCCCCAGGGCATATAAAAACTGCAAGTGGCCTGAATGGCTCAGTGCTAACAACCAGATGACTGGAAGAAATATAATTTTTCCCATTCTCCACCAGTTAGAACTGAAGAAGCTCCTTGAATGAGAAGGAAAAAGGCCAGTTGCCTCTTGAAAAAGCACTTTTGGGATTCAAAGCACTTTTGGGATTCAAAGCAGTTAGGAAAATAATTTCCATCTTTAGACTGGCTAGCCCAGGGGTTGTCGGCCACCTTAAACACTCAAAAGAGCCACTTGGACCTGTTTCCCAGAGAAAAACTTGGAGCGAGTGGGGAGGGGAACTTGATTGAAGTTTAATTGAAAAGAAATAGAGGCTGCTGTGCATGAGTTCTCCCTCTTTCTCTCCCCCCATCTGTCTCTCCCTCTTCGATCATCTGGCGAGCTGGCTTCATGCTGACACACATTCTTACTGGGCTGGCTCTCCTGCCCTTGAGAGCTGCTGCTTCCTGTGGAGACGCAGCAAAGGCAGGAGCCCTGCCCGCCCAATAAGCTTGTCAACTTCTCAGAGAACAGCATGAGTTACACACACATACACACACAGAGAGAAGGGAAGCTCAAGTGTCTGCAAACGGAGCCGCAGAAGAGCTGCATCTGGCTCCAGAGCCATAGGTTGCCAACCCGTGGGCTAGCCCAAAGTAGTTTCTTCCTGTCCCAACAAAACATGCTATGGTTCTCCCCCCCCCCCCCATTTTCAGTTTTCAGCCTGATGCCCCTTCCTTGGACAGCTCTTTCAGCCAAAATAAGTGTGAAATTAACCTTTAAATAGTGTGGACCTTTGAGATCTTAAATCGGGCAGAATGAAAAACTTGTTATTTTCAGTTACACGGACGGGTTAGTACTGGCAAAGAAAGAAACACAGACCTTTTTAGGAAGGAGGCCTGCTTTAGACGTTGAGAAGCAAGCATCATTAAAAAAATTGTTTATTATGAGAATCCCCAAAAAGCTATAAACAGAGCCAACATTTACCTTGGTACATAAATAACACTTTCGAGATGCTCAGGAACTGGTCCAGCCTCTCCAGCTGCAAGGCAGCAAAGCCAGGTAGGAAATAGGCCAGGTCCCTGCCAAGGCAGCCCATGCGCTTGCCAGGTGGGGGTTGCCAAAGCCAAGCTACAAATGCAGGATCTAAGTTAAGGCAAGACTGGCCCAACTCCTGCAGTTCTGCATTGCACGCAGTTTCCTCCCGGCTTGTGGGTGTACAAGCCACTAAGAACTGCAGACATACGATGTGCAAGCTGCCTTTGATAGATTTCTTCCTTGGAGAATGGTGACGGTAATCCAATTTAGGGCTGTGTAAAGACTCAAAACACATCTGGGCACAAGGAAAACGACATTTAGCAAGGGAAGCCCAATGGCAACTTAGCACACATCACAAAGCACCTAATCCACACTGTCCATACCTTGAAATAAACAGGCTGATAAGGTAATGCTCGTCCTCTTTTGCTACAATACAGTTGGGCTGCTGACTTGCCTGGATTGGCAGGTACCTGCACAATCAAGCTAGGAACTTCCCTGAAAGCGCTAGACCAGTAGGTGCTCCCCAGGTGTGTTGGACTTACACACCTAACTTACCCACTAAGTTCTAGTGGGGTTGTAAGACGTTTGACAGTCCTATGCATCTGGAGGGTGCGACAAGTTGGGGAAGGCTGGTGCAAACATGGAGCCCCTTGCTTGAAAGTCACAGGGCCAAGTAAAAAAGGCTGCAGCAGAGATGATCACATGGAGCAGAGCCTCTCCTGCAGCTGGGCAGGATCCCCTCAGTTGGGGTGGGGAGAGAAGAGTGGCTATCGCAATCCTACACACTTCCTGCCTTCCACTGGAAGACTGCAATAGCATTTAATCTCATACTGCTTTGCAGCACTCTTAAGTTGTTTACAGAGTCAGTGTATTGCCCCCCAACAATCTTGGCTATGTATTTTATTGACTTTAAAAGGATGGAAGGCTGAGTCAACCTTGAGCTAGTAAGAATCGAACTCCAGACTGGGCAGAGTTAGCCTGCAATAATGCATTCTAGCCACTGTGTCACCACGGGGGGGGGGGGGGGAGGGAGAGAGAGAGAGAGCGCTCACAATAGCATTTAGTTATATACCGCTCCATACTTTCTAGGTGGTTTACAGAGTCAGCATAGTGCCCCCAACAATCTGGGTCCTCATTTTACTGACTTTGGAAGGCTGAGTCAAACTAGAGCCGGTCAGGATCAAACTTCAGACTGGGCAGAGTCAACCTGCAATACTGCATTCTGACCACTGCGTCACCAGGGCTCTTACCCTGCTACATCTCTGTCCCATCAACCTGACCCAAGAATTAAGCCTGCGTGGCTCCTTTGTCCTGATCTGGAGAGACATTTTCCTCACTTGCCATTGGGGTTCTGGGTCACTCTCCCTTCTTTGGGTGGGTGCAAATGTCCATCTTGATGAAAAGAGCCACATTTTTCCCCCCAATCAGGATAGCGTTCCTGAAAGGAGATTGACCATACTTGGGATCAACCACTGGGGATGCATGAAGAAAATGAAGGATCCAACTTATTCCGAACATACAAGATTGCTCCCTTTGTGTTACGCTTTTACAAAAAAGGCACACCCTACAGCACAGGGATGAACCATAAGCAAGTTGCCAGAGCTATAGCACAACAACCAAGGCTTTTACAGCAGATGGAACAAGTTTATTCTGCCCTGCGGACAGGATGGCTGGCTAGTGACCTACAGTCAAGACGAGTCATCTAGTTTGGGTGTTTGAAAAAAAAAGTGTTTGAAAAACTCAGCAATAGCACACATTTAAATTCGGTCTATTAAAAAATGAAGAACAGTGGAAACCCCCATATTTGGGTACCCATTGAGGCAGTAATGATGAAAGTGGAGCTGAAGTCCCACATCAACGCTTGAAGTCAACCCAGGGCAACTGGGCCCTCCCTGGCAAGGTCTTAGGGGAGCCCTTCCTTTGCCCCCCTGTGGCCCCACTCTGGGGGGCACTCATGCAGGACATCAACACTGAGACTGCGCAAACCTCTTCCTCCCCTACCACCCCCAAAGCCCCTGTCCACATTCAGATTGTCCTTTGCTGCCTCTATCCCAGCTCTCTCTCTCTCTCTCTCTCTCTCTCTCTCTCTCTCTCTCTCTCTCTCTCTCTCTCTCTCTCTCTCTCTCTCCTCTCTTTCACTCCTCTCTCTCTCTCTCTCTCCTCTCTCTCTCAAAACCACCTGTCTGCCCTGGGGAGGGAAAAGAAGCTGCCCCCCCCTTCCAAGCTTCACCTGGAGAAAGACAACGAGACACAAGAAAGAGATTTGTAGGGCTTGTGCAGCAGCAAGGAGGAGAACGAGAGTGGCAGACACGGATGCAGCAGGCAGGGTGGGCTGCTTGTGGCAAGTCTCCTCGAAGAGGGGGGGTATGGACCCCCGAGAGAGAGTCTATGAGCGGCAGCAGCCGGCGCCTTTCACCTCCTTCCGGACATAGTCGTGGAGTCTGAACCGCGGCTCATGGGGCAGCTTCATGGACCGATGTTTCAGCTCCCTGACAATTGAACACAGGAAGCTTGGTTAGCTGTCCGCGGCCTGACCCCACGCCCTTCGCTTTGCCTGAGAATACGGGTCGTCCTCCACTCATGACTTACAAGCCCCAAATTTTATGTTGCTAAATCAAAGATTCGTTAAGTGAATTTTGCCCCATTTTACCGCTTTTCTTCCCACATTTGTTAAAGAGATTACGGCAGTTGTTAGATTACTAGCAACGCTGTTGTTACGTGAATCTGGCTCTGCTTTCGACTTTGTTTATCAGAAGGTCACTAAAGAGGATCACCTGACTCCAGGACACTGCCGCCGTCATAAACAGGAACCAGTTGCCAAGCATTAAGTCACAGTCATTCAGTGTGAAAAATGGTCCTAAGTCACTTTTTCCCAGGGCTGTCGTAACTTTGAACGGTCACGAAATGAACTGCTGTTAAGTCGAGGACTTGCTGTATTATTTTTAGGAGGGGCTGGTTAATCACGCATTGGAAATCTGCACTGATTTTGCTTTTATTTATTTTTTTTACAAATGCTTCAATCCATCCAATGTAAGGGGTTTGCAGAGCAAAAGTCTAATAAAGGCCAGCAACAGACATAAATCTATGCTATCCAGTAACATCTTATTGTAAAACTCCATAATAACTCATGCCGCCCTCTTAGGTTCAAACTCTACATACCCTTTGAAAAGGAGGGTGCTTAGCAAGACTCGGAAGTCATTCCTGGAGAGCCACTGACTGACAGGCTCCTGCAGAGGAGGCTGGCCTGAGCCGCTTCCTGCAGCCTCTCTTAGGGGCAGGAGTTGTCCTAAGCTGTCCAAGCTTGGCCCCTGATGGAAAGGGCTCAGCCTTTCTCAACCTTGCAGCATTAAGCCGGCTGCCCGGGCAGTTCTAGAAGTTGAAGTTGTCAAGGTTGAGCCAACCCTGTCCAGACAATGTCCTTGGGGTAATCCCCATCACGTGTGCCCCAGTGCCATTTCTGAGGCCGCTGTCATGTCCTCCTGCCATGAGGTATCCCTCCATGGTGGCACAAGGAAGTCAGTGTCCAGCCCACAAGGGCAGAAGATTCGGTCCACTTCCTCAGGACCAGCAAGGGAGGCGTCTCCAACGTCACTCCCATTCTGTCCAGTTGGCCTCCAATTCTGAGCAGAGGGGGCCATTCCCTGAGAATGTCTCTAAAGCAGAGGTCCCCAACCTTTTGGGCCCCAGGGACCAGTTCTGTGGAGAGAGGTTTTTCCAGAGAGTGCGTGGTTTTGTGTGCTGCATCCCGCAGATGGGGTTTGCTTGTTTGTGCGGACTGGTTGTTGGCATGCCGTGGCCCAGTAACAGTCCACGGACCCCTGCTCTAAAAGGCTCAGCTTGGGCATCACAGCAGCTTTCTTCCCAAGGGTGGAGGCCACTTTAAAAAGAGTTGCTGGATGATGTCATGCCACAGATGTAATACCAGTGGCAAACTCATTTATTTCCTTCTTTATTATTTTTATGAATAATTCCAGGCAGCGAACATATTTAATAATCCTTCCTCCTATTTTACCCACAGTGACAACCCTGTTAGGCAGGTCGGGCTGAGCAAGAGGGACTGGCCCAAAGTTACCCAGTTAGCTTTCATGCATAAGCAAGACTGGAACTCCTAGTCTCCTGGTTTCTAGCCTGCTGCCTTAACCACTAGACCAGGGGTAGGCAGCCTTGGCTCTTTTATGACTGGTGGACTTCAACTCCCAGAATTCCTGAGCCAGCATGGGGGAACAATGGCCCCTTCATGACTGGTGGACTTCAACTCCCAGAATTCCTGAGGCAGCATTGCTCAGCTTGGAAACCTCTCCCTTTCCCCTCAGCATGGCTGGCTCAGGAATTCTGGGAGTTGAAGTCCACCAGTCATAAAAAAGCCAAGGTTGCCTACCCCTGCACTAGGCCAAACTCATTCCACTAGGCTGCAGTTACTGTCATCCAATCAGATTCGATGTCTTTTGCCTGCATTGCTCCAGGTGTTTCTTCATCTTCTGGAATTTCTGATAGAATTTTTCCCCCCAAATGGCAGGGCCTTGCTTTGCTGCGGCTGCTTTGGCTATCAAGAGTGTTTCTGTAATAGTTTTATACCATATAGCATCAGCCTGGTTAACTCTCAAGACTTTTTTTTCTGCTGTGTATTCAAAATGGACTGTGGTGCGTGTGTGTGTATGTGTATGTGTATATGAACGATATGTGATATATGATATATATGATATGGATATATTTATATATATCATAAGTATATGTATGTGTTGTAAGGATATAGCATCAGAATTTCACTTTTTAATGTGTGTCAGTGTGTTCACAAAAAAAGTGACAATAAATGATATCTGATCAGAGACGCGTGCGCACACACACACACACACACACACACACCATTCTCCTCTTGCCAAAAGTTAGCAAACAAGGTTTGTGGGAACTGCATGTTGGTGAGGGATATGCACTTTTGGTGGGAAAATGGAAATGAAGGAACTTACTTGGCGATGGCCATGAACGCTAAGTCCACATTCAATCCGGTCTTGGCACTGGTCTCCATAAAGGGCACCCCGTATTCCTGCACCAAAGAAAATAAGGCATTTGAGGCTGATTGTTTTCCTCTCCAATTCCCTTGGTCAGCCTGGACATGGGCAATCACACATGGATTTTGTGGTTCCGTGTCAGAACTGCCCCCCTCTGCATGCATGTTATCCTAGACAGTCTGCCTGAAGATGTCCCAGGGGTGGAACTACATTTTGTACATTACTGCAGCCCAAAGATGCTGCAAAAAATTGAATCATACAATCCTAGGTTTGTGAGGCACCTTGGAGGTCTTCTAGACCAAAGGCAGGGGTCCTCGTGCCATCTCAGACAAATTGGGGCCCAATCTTTTCTTGAAAGCCTCCAGTGGTAGAGCATCCACAATTCCGGTAGGTGTAAAGACACTGCATTATTATCAGAAAAAAGTTTTGGAAGAATAATGTTTAGCTCAACCTGTTGACTGCTTTCTTTTTCTTTTTTCTTTTTATTTTACATCTATGTGCATTTATAAAAGGGGAGAACGTTTTGCTTTTTTCTTTCCTTTCAGCACTCATCCCAGGTGGATCCTACATGTTAAATGTTAAATTTAACTGACCACTTTTTCTCTTCTTTTTTGTACACTAGTTTTCTTTTTTCGTTGTGGTTAGGGTTGAATGTACGTTTTTGTTTCACTGTTCTGTATTTTATTCTCTATCATAAAACAATTCACTTTTTAAAAGACAGTTCCGGGAGGCAAGCAGTTCCCTTGTCAGGAAATTCCTCCTTATTTCTAGGCCGGATCTCCCCTTAAATATTGACGGTCAACCCAAAACTAGCCTTAGCAAAGTAGAAGGAATCAATCATTTCATTCTAGACCTAATGGGCCTTCCAACTTGAAGTTTCTTTGATTCTATATCAAAATGTTTTATATAATTTGGGATCAAAACTTGGAAGGAATTTGATAACATCCTTTCAGATGAACAGTTTTTATTAAAATGTATAACTGAAAAGTCAGAAAGTGCTATCAGACTCCTGAGATCCACAATGGTTTGGAGTTGGTATATAATAAGGATTAACAATCACAATTGAGACCAAAACCTCTATTGCTCAGTGAGGCAGTCGTTAAGTGAATCTTGCCCCATTCTACGACCTTCCTTGCCACCATTTTTAAGTGAATTACTGCAGTTGTTAAGCCAGTCACACAGTTGTTAAGTGAATCTGGCTTCCCCCAGACTTTGCTTGTCAGAAGGTCGCCAAAGGGGATCACGTGACCCCCTGGGGCACTGCAACCGTCATAAATATGAGTCAGTTGCCAAGCGTCCAAATTTTGATCACATGACCATGGGGGATGCTGCAATGAAAAATGCCCATAAGTCCCTGTTTTCAGTGTGGTTGTAACTTTGAAACATCATTAAATGAACGGTTGTGAGTTGAGGACTACCTATATTCAGGCAATCGTTATTAAGGAAAACGTAGCTTAACTGCAGAGTTTTTGTAGGTATCCAGATTTCTTTGTACAACCAAGAAGCAGAAATAAACCATAATCTCGATTCTTCCCGGATGCAAATTGCAATCCTTTTTGATGGTCGTGATACAGCGGGTGTGCCTTCAGGTCAATTTCCACTCCTGGCCACGGCCTGGACTGGTCCCTTGCGTTGCCTTGGCAACCTTATTCAGAACTGGATTGCCATTTCCTGATTTCTCTGGCTGAGAAAGGATGATTAGCCCAAGATCACCCAGCTGGCTTTATACGCCAGGCAGGACGCAAACAGCCCGCCTCCCACTTTCTAGTCTGGTGCCTTTACCACAACATCCAGAGGGTTCTCAGTCATGATCACCTATCTGTGAAAAAGGGGCACAGATACAATATTCCCTCCTATCTATTTCACAAGATGCAGTATATTCCTCTTCCCATTCTGGTATTTTGTGGGGAAGATCTACTCAACTTACCTGCATGTGTGTTTGGGTGTAGATGTGTGCTTGTGTGTGTGTGTATTATGTATGTATACAGATATATAGATATAGATATGCAACCTGTATTCAGTAAATAGCCAGTTTGTTGCAGTGATCAGACTAGAAACAGGGAGACTCTGAGTTCTAGTCCTGCCTTGGGCACAAACTCAGCTAGATGATCTTGGGCCAGTCCCTTTCTCTCAGCCCTAGAAAGGAGGCAATGGCAAACCACTTTTTGCCGTAAAATTCCAGGACTTTGTCCAGGCAGTTACCAGAAGTCAAGACTGATTCAAATGCACCGAAAAAACAAAATCAATAAAGAAGATTAACAAACCAGAATAGATACTCAGGTTAACTCACTATGTGATGCTTGTGTAGATATTGAGAATATTCCAAATTCTACTTTGGGGAAGAGGCAAGGCTGAATGCAGTCTGCAATCCCCTGCAAATGCAGAACAACCTCAACGTGAATCGTTATCTCCTATTTTCTTTTAAAGTTTTGATCTTTTCCAGGTGGACATATCTGCACAGCATAGTGAGTAATTTTGCTTGGCACCTTCCTGGTAATTCTCCATAACAAGATGAAGCAGAAGAGATTACGCTCTATTAGCCACAGATACATTTTTTTAAAGCTCTCCTGGAGCTGAATTGCCATTAAATGTTAATAAAGGGGGGGACCCAATATACCTTTGCTAATTTCTCCCCGTCTTCTCTTTTCACCACTCGGTCCTGGGTTGAATCCACCTAAGCAGAACAAGAAAGCATCAATATTTGCAGCAGGAGCAATGCATTCTGGGACTGCTCGGATAACCCTGGTCCCATCACCCAGCAGATCTCCAGCTCGGATGGACCAAACCAGCACCCACCCGCCCTTCCTGCAGCAGGCGAGGGCTTTGAGGCAGGGGTGGGTGAGTGTTTTCAGGTTGCATTTCTTCCCACGCAAAGCCTCTCCAGCATCCTCTGCCTTCTCCCATTCTTAAACAGCTTCTGTGTACAAAACAGATCCAGTCCCTTACCTTGTTTCCGAGCAGCATCAGGACCACGTCTTGCTTTGCGTATTCATGGATTTCTGTCAGCCAAGCCTGGAAAGGAAGACAAGAACAATCAGAGACCCCAGGAGCAAAATTTGGAAGATATCCGGGGGAGGCCCTAGATAGTTTCCAAAACGAATTATTGGAATATTTCAAGGAATCACAAAACAGGCAAAGCTCTCCTGATGTCTGCAACATTTGTTATACAGGTAGTCCTTGACTTACAACCACAGCTGGGAGCAGGCTTTCAGTCACTAAGCAATGCGGTTCTTAAGTGAGTCACCATGGGATTGGACCCAATTTTACAACCATTTTTAGCCACGGTCATGAAGAGAATTATGGCGGTGATTAAATATCTCGTGTGAGTGGCAGAATTAAATAACACTTTGCATTCAACTCAGCTTGTAGAAGTAGTTCTTGACTTACAACATTTCACTTAGTGACCGTTCCAAGTTACAATGGCACTGACTTATGATTGTTTTTCACACACATCACCATTGCAGCATGCCCATAGTCACATGATCAAAATTCAGATGCTTGACAAACTGGTTCATACTTATGACCGTTGCAGTGTCCTGGGGTCACGTGATCCCCTTTTGCGACCTTCTGACAAGCAAAGTCAATGGGGAAGCCAGATTCACTTAACCACCACAATACTAACTTAACAACTGCAGTGATCCACTTAACAACTGTGGCAAGGAAGGTCGTAAAAAGGGGCAAAACTCACTTAACAAATGTCCCACTTGGCCGCATACATTTTGGGCTCCATTGTGGTCGTAAGTTGAGGACTACAGTACTTGTGCAGAGGTAGAGGATTCTCTGTCGTCCCCTTCTTCTCTTGCCCTCAACCTTTCCCAGCATTAGGCTCTTCTCCAGTGAGTCCTTCCTTCTCATTAGGTGGCCAAAGTATTTGAGTTTCCGCTTCAGGATCTGGCCTTCTAAAGAACAGTCAGGGTTGATCTCCTCTAGGACTGACCGGTTTGATCGCCTGGCAGTCCAAGGGACTCGCAGGAGTCTTCTCCAGCACCATAGATCAAAGGCCTCAATTCTTTGGCGCTCAGCCTTTTTAATGTTCTTTTTGTGTTCTAAGATGGCGGCGCCTGGAATGGCTGCGGCTGCATTGGCTCTTGAAGGCGAATAGTTTTGGGAGGGATAGTAAGGCTATAGGCCACATGATCAGGAAGATTTTAATGTGTTTGAGCAACATGGTGGAACTAAAGTAACATACGACCGACAATCTTTGCTGGCCTGGCGAGTTTCTAATTGTTTTGGAACTGCTGGTGAGACCGTTGAAAGTCGTTGGCGCTGTTTGAATTTGTTCTACCAGCAGCAAGATCTGACTGCTCTAGTGATGGATTGTATTGCAAATCAGGGCTGTTTCCAGAGGAGGCAGAGGAGGAGAGGACCTGGAGCTTATGGAGCGAAGGAACTGGATGAGGCTGTCGGCAGGCCCAGAGGAAGAGAGAGAGGCTTTTGGAGGAGTTGGTGGCGGCGGCAGCAGCGTGCTCCAGGAGCGAAAAGAAGCAAGGCCTCTTTAAGGAAAAGGTAGAAGACTCAGGATCAGAAAAAGGAAAGAAGGCGAGGTTGTCAGAATACAAGCTAACCTGAGGGCTAATCCACATGGAGCCCCATTTCCATCTGTCCTGTTTGCCATCATTCACTCCCTAGAGACTAAAATGGACAATGTGAAATTTGAGCGGGCCCCGAACAAGGAGTATATATCGGAGGTGGTGACCCTTTGAGAGCTGTATGCAACGAAATTTCATTTTGATGTATGCCGATTGGTGTACATTCAAAGTGACAATAAAGTTATCATTATGGTCCAACTTTGTCTGCCATACATTGCAACTGGGAAGACCATAGCCTTGACTATACGCACTTTTGTTGACAGGCTGATATCTCTGCTTTTTAGTGTGCTGTCTAGATTTGCCATGGCTTTCCTCCCGAGAAGCAAGCGTCTTTTAATTTCTTGGCAACAGTCCCCATCTGCAGGGATCTTGGAGCCCAGGAAAATAAACTCTGTCACTACCTCCATTTCTTCCCCATCTATTTGCCAGGAACTGAGAGGGCCGGATGCCATGATCTTGGTTTTCTTAATGTTAAGTTTCAACCCAACTTTTGCACTCTCCTTCTTCACCCACAACAAGAGGCTCTTCAGTTCTTCTTCACTTTCTGCCATTAGAGTGGTATCATCTGCATATCTTAGGTTGTTGATATTTCTTCCAACTTAATTCCAACTTTTGATTCATCTAGCCCTGCCTTTCTCATGATGTGCTCTGCATTTAAGTTAAATAGGCAGGGCGACAGTATACAGCCTTGCCAGACTCCTTTCCCAATTTTGAACCAATCAGTAGTTCCGTGTCCAGTTCTCACTGTTGCTTCTTGACTCACATATAGGTTTCTCAAGAGACAAATAAGATGGTCTGGTACGCCCATCTCTTTAAGGACTTGCCACAGTTTGTTATGATCCACACAATCAAAGGCTTTAGCATAGTCAATGAAGCAGAAGTAGATGTTTTTCTGGAACTCTCTAGCTTTCTCCATGATCCAGCGTATGTTGGCAATTTGATCTCTAGTTCCTCTGCCTCTTCGAAATCCTGCCTGTACTTCTGGTAGTTCTCGATCCACATACTGCTGGAGTCTAGCTTGTAGGATTTTAAGCATAACTTTACTAGCATGAGAAGTGAGTGCAATGGTGCGATAGTTTGAACATTCTTTGGCACTGCCTTTCTTTGGAATTGGAATGTAAACTGATCTTTTCAAATCCTGTGGCCACTGTTGAGTTTTCCAAATTTGCTGGCAAATTGAGTGTAGCACTTTTACTGCATCGTCTTTTAAGATTTTGAATAGCTCAGTGTAGAGAACCTAGACCTACAAAAGACCTTTTTTATTCCTATATTAAAAATCACAGAATTCTCCCTTCCTGTCTCTAGTGATTATATTTCTGCCAGTGTAAAATCTGCTTTTCTCTGCCTGCGAAAGACCTTCTTTGAAAAAGTTTAACACTTCTGCCTTTTCCCCAATTAGCAATCGTTAAGTCACATTCCTGCATTCAGTTCTACCTAATCTGCAATTGTAAGGCCACATTCCTACATTCCATCTCTGCCTCTGGTGATAAAACTCTTTTCTTATTTACAACCACATTCCTGTCTCTGATTCACATGTGTAAATTGCCCATGCTTCAAGATATATAGTTTTCTGTCTCCTGAAATTGTCTCTGCTTCAAAATTATGTCTTCCTGTGATAACCTTTTGTCTTCCCTGTTAGCATTTGTATTTAGCCCTGTCTCCTGCAATTATCTCTGCCTCAAGTTATGTCTTCCTGCAATAATCCCTGTCAACTTTGTTAACATTTGTATAAGATAGCTATGCATTATTGTTTCCTGTAATGACCTTTGCCCTCTTCATTAGCAGTTCTCTGTTAGCATAAACTATGTTTTATTATTTCCTGTAATGACCTTTGCTTTCTTCATTAGCAATTGTATACCATGAGCTATGTTCCCCTTTGACCTTCCATGAGTGTTTTTTCCCCCCTCCCAATTGAAACAGCCTAATAAATAGAGAGTGTCCAGAGGTATTCGGGGGCATAACATCCACCCCGGGCACTTCTGTGCTCTCACCTTGAGCAAACTTGTGTCGGTGTCTCAGTCTGTCCTAGGACTCTGCTCTAATCATCGCAGTTCCCAAGTATGACCGTCGGAACTTCCGGCATACTGGGTCGGTGGTAAAGGGCCAGATCCTTCCATATTCAAGGTGCACACCCTCGTGAGGGTCCCTCCAAATTCTCACCCCTGTCAAGGGGCTCTAAGAGTTGAAGCCAGAACCCTGACCGGTCGCTCATCGCAACAGCTCAGCTGGAATACTGTCACCTCCACTAGCTTTGTTGTTGCTCAGCTTTTCTAAGGCCCACTTCACTTCACATTCTAGGACAGACATGTCAAACACAAGGCCCGGGGGCCGGATCCGGCCCGCGAAGTGGTTTCATGCGGCCCGCGAAGCCATCCTGTTTAGGGACAGGTTGTCATAGAGAAAATAACAGAATAATAGAGTTGCAAGGGACTTTGGAAGTCACATAGTCCAACCATCTGCTCAAGCAGCAGATCCCTCACTATATTATAGGTGCATTCACAAATCCTGTCACTAACCTTCATTGGTGGTCAGGGAATAGGCCTCACACCCTGCCAAAAATCCAAGTTATATGTCTTCAGCCATTTTCCCATTCCTTCATCTTTTGCCAAAATGTGTATTTTGTGCAATTAAAACTATACCTGTATGTTAAAACTTATTGTTTTTTTTAATCTTTTTTACAAATATTTTGTTTATGCTTCTTTCTATTTTTGTTGTTATTATCAAGAGCCCGGCATAATATTTTTCAGTAGAATAAGCTTGCTTGCTATTATGCTACAGTATATCACATTTTATTTCTAGTATCCAATAACTGTTTTTGGGCACATGATGGTGCTAAAGAGACAATAACTGTGATGAGGAAAAAATAATCAGTACTTGCCTCAAACACAAGCTCAGATTCTTATCATTAAGACTGAATTTTGAGACACTGTCTATGTATATAGACTTTTAAAACTTGGGAAAAGTATCCTGCACAATAACAAAGTACGTGGGTGTAGTAAACAGTTTTGCACTTCTCCATTTTTAATCTCTCTTTGGGGGAAAAACCTGTGGATAAGCAATGTGTGATTGTTTAGGGAACTGCACAATTGAAGAGCTTCTCAAAAGTTATCCAGATTCCTAATGTCAAAAATCCTCTAGCACAGCACCATGGAAGTTGGCCATCAAGTCCTGCATTAAAATCTCAAAGAAAGGAGCCCTCACTTTCTGCAGGGGTCTGCTTCTCTTGTCAATCAACCCTGTCATCCTAAAATTATTCAAAACCCCGAAATGATTTTTGCTCAATTTAGCAGGATGTGAAAACTCATCAGAAGGAAGAAGCATCATACTAAGTCCCAAACCAGCCAACCAACCAACCAAGATTACAGCACCTAGCAATAGCAATATCACTTAGACCTATATACTGCTTCAGCCCTCTCTGAGCAGTTTACAGAGTCAGCATTATTGCCCCCAACAATCTGGGTCCTCATTTTACCGACCTCGGAAGGATGGAAGCTGAGTCAACCTTGAGCAGATCAGGATCGATCTCCTGGCTGTGGGCAGAGTCAGCCTGCAATGTTGCATTCTAACCACTGCACCGTGTGTATCAATCCTCCTGGTCACTTAATGTGGAAAGTCACAGCTCAAAGACTCAGTGAATTATAGCAACACAAATTGTGTCCCATCAAAGATGGCCAATTCAGACCTCTCCCTCTCCCCTACTTAATGGTGCAGCCATTTCTCCCTGCAGCTGAGTTGTTACTGCATTATGAAACAAGCCACCCTCATCACGGAGAAAATTAGCCAACTACTGATGTGAAAGTTATCACCAGAAAGGCTTCAGAGGATGACTGATTGTTATCACAATAGCGATCCTGACATTAATAGTCCTTGACATACTCCACATTTGGCAGCTTCTGAGCTTCAACCCTCCGGGTCATCTTCTCCCTGTGCTTCAGCCCAGAACATGGTTTCTGAAACCTCAGACTTATGGGGAGAAGTGGGAGGTGGAGGAGACCCAAACCAGAAGCAGTTCTGGGTCCAATGCATCTCCTTCAAGAGAACATTAAACAATTCGGCAGAGAAGAGCTTGGAATGGCCACTGTGATTCATCCTGAAGGGAGAGAGTGTAGCTTTTTCTCACAGCTCACTCCCTGCTTAAAAAAAACCACAAAAACACCCCAGGTCAGCTTGCCTGTTTTTATGATAGGTCTCAGCTCCCATATACAAGCCTGGCTTTAGTACTATAAGTTTTATTTGTAAGCTCCGGCTGCTAGCAGGAGCAGAAGGAGGTTGCACCCAGAGATAAACTGGAACTTTTCTAGAGATGGAAAAACAGACCAGAAGGGGGCTTCAAGAAACTGACTAAGGACCAGGAAAATCCCAAATAAATAAATAATACAGTGGTGGGGGGAGGAGATGCCTCTACAGGGAGTGCAGAATTATTAGGCAAATGAGTATTTTGACCACATCATCCTCTTTATGCATGTTGTCTTACTCCAAGCTGTATAGGCTCGAAAGCCTACTACCAATTAAGCATATTAGGTGATGTGCATCTCTGTAATGAGAAGGGGTGTGGTCTAATGACATCAACACCCTGTATCAGGTGTGCATAATTATTAGGCAACTTCCTTTCCTTTGGCAAAATGGGTCAAAAGAAGGACTTGACAGGCTCAGAAAAGTCAAAAATAGTGAGATATCTTGCAGAGGGATGCAGCACTCTTAAAATTGCAAAGCTTCTGAAGCGTGATCATCGAACAATCAAGCGTTTCATTCAAAATAGTCAACAGGGTCGCAAGAAGTGTGTGGAGAAACCAAGGCGCAAAATAACTGCCCATGAACTGAGAAAAGTCAAGCGTGCAGCTGCCAAGATGCCACTTGCCACCAGTTTGGCCATATTTCAGAGCTGCAACATCACTGGAGTGCCCAAAAGCACAAGGTGTGCAATACTCAGAGACATGGCCAAGATAAGAAAGGCTGAAAGACGACCACCACTGAACAAGACACACAAGCTGAAACGTCAAGACTGGGCCAAGAAATATCTCAAGACTGATTTTTCTAAGGTTTTATGGACTGATGAAATGAGAGTGAGTCTTGATGGGCCAGATGGATGGGCCCGTGGCTGGATTGGTAAAGGGCAGAGAGCTCCAGTCCGACTCAGACGCCAGCAAGGTGGAGGTGGAGTACTGGTTTGGGCTGGTATCATCAAAGATGAGCTTGTGGGGCCTTTTCGGGTTGAGGATGGAGTCAAGCTCAACTCCCAGTCCTACTGCCAGTTTCTGGAAGACACCTTCTTCAAGCAGTGGTACAGGAAGAAGTCTGCATCCTTCAAGAAAAACATGATTTTCATGCAGGACAATGCTCCATCACACGCGTCCAAGTACTCCACAGCGTGGCTGGCAAGAAAGGGTATAAAAGCAGGAAATCTAATGACATGGCCTCCTTGTTCACCTGATCTGAACCCCATTGAGAACCTGTGGTCCATCATCAAATGTGAGATTTACAAGGAGGGAAAACAGTACACCTCTCTGAACAGTGTCTGGGAGGCTGTGGTTGCTGCTGCACGCAATGTTGATGGTGAACAGATCAAAACACTGACAGAATCCATGGATGGCAGGCTTTTGAGTGTCCTTGCAAAGAAAGGTGGCTATATTGGTCACTGATTTGTTTTTGTTATGTTTTTGAATGTCAGAAATGTATATTTGTGAATGTTGAGATGTTATATTGGTTTCACTGGTAAAAATAAATAATTGAAATGGGTATATATTTGTTTTTTGTTAAGTTGCCTAATAATTATGCACAGTAATAGTCACCTGCACACACAGATATCCCCCTAAAATAGCTATAACTAAAAACAAACTAAAAACTACTTCCAAAAATATTCAGCTTTGATATTAATGAGTTTTTTGGGTTCATTGAGAACATGGTTGTTGTTCAATAATAAAATTAATCCTCAAAAATACAACTTGCCTAATAATTCTGCACTCCCTGTAATCTCGCCTTCCCCCAAGACGTTTTTGGCAAGGAAGAACTAACACCATGTATCAAAGTTTCAGGAACAAGGGAATGATAATTTGAAAAGTCAGTTAAACAGACCTACAAATGGAATCATTTTAAAAACATCCTTTATTTCTCTTAGAGTTGCAAAGGTGATGCCTTAAACAGAGAGAGAGGGCTGAGCATCTTGACATCAGGGAGGCTGCAAATCACACCCAGAAAAGGCTTTGCAGACTCTTCCTTGCTGGGCTGGACTCCAAGAGCTATCCAGAGTGTACTTACTACCTTGGGTGCGAAGGTGCAATATTCCTTTTGTGTCCTTCCCTTCTGTTTACTTGAATAAAGGTGACTCACGCATAATTAAATATAGGAGAAGAACCTTTACATGCCCGATTAAGGCACGGAGATCGTTAGAAAGCCCTCTCCTGTGATCTCCTGTTGGGAAAGGTTCCTGGTGGGGAAGACATATTCTGGTGGGGAAGACATAAACTATTTAGGGATTTGAAATGGAACTCTTTAACTGACACCCAGAAAACAAGAAGCAGCCATCCCCACAAGCATGTCAAGCTGGCTCATGCAATATTTAGTAGCCAAGATGCCACATTCTACAACTGAAGCTTCTGGGCACTTTTCAAGAGGTGTCTCATATGAAGCACTTTGCAAGTGTCAGGCTGAGGTGAAGCAAATAATAGTGAGGCTGGCTTTCAGACCCCAGATTTACTGCGTCTTCCTCCTTTGGTTATTATTATTTTTTGTACTGCTTTGCTGCGGTTGACGTTATTCCAGTCTTTAACATACCAGTTGTGTTCAAATATGTTGATCGACTGTGCAACCGTATCTTAGTGTCAGTATATCTGAGTTATGTCTTTGTGTGAATTGGCAGGTATGGAAGACAGAATGGGAGATCCACTCAAAGCAGCCAAAGAGAGAGAAGGGTTTGCTCAAGAGCCTATGGAAAAGTACAGAGTGAACAGATTGAAGAATAACAGAGTTGGAAGGGACCCTGGAGGTCTTCTAGTCCATCCCCCTGCTCAAGCAGGAGACCCTGCCTAGACCATTCCAGAGAAGTGGCTGTCCAGTCTCTTCTTAAAAACCTCCAGTGATGGAGCACCAACGACTTCTGGAGGCAAGCCGTTCCACTGATTAATTATTCTCACTGTTAGGAAATTTCTCCTTAGTTCCAGGTTGCTTCTTTCCTTGGTTAGTTTCCATCCGTTACTTCTTGTCCTGCCTTCAGGTGCTTTGGAGAATAGCTTGACTCCCTCTTCTTTGTGGCAGCCCCTCAAATTCTGGAATACTGCTATCACGTCTCCCCTAGTCCTTCTTTTCATTAGATTAGACATACCCAATTCCTATAACTGTTCTTCATATGTTTTAGCCTCCAGCTTCTAATCATCCTTGTTGCTCTTCTTTGCACTCTTTATAAAATCTCAACATGTTTTTTATATTGTGGCGACCAAAACTGGATGCAATATTGCAAGTGTCATCTTACCAAAGCAATATAAAGGTAAAGGTAAAGGTTCCCCTGCACGTGCGTGCTAGTCGTTTCCGACTCTAGGGGCTGGTGCTCATCTCTGTTTCAAAGCCGAAGAGCCAGCGCTTGTCCGAGGACGTCTCCGTGGTCATGTGGCCGGCATGACTAGACGCCAAAGGCGCACGGAACACTGTTACCTTCCCACCGTAGCGGTCCCTATTTTTCTACTTGCATTTTTATGTGCTTTCGAACTGCTAGGTTGGCAGAAGCTGGGACGAGTAACAGGCGCTCAAAGCAATATAAAGTGATGCTAACATTTCAGGTGATCTCAGTTTGGAGATGGTTAAGCGTTCGGTGATCTTGGAAAAGATGCAGTGAAAGATGGTTCCTGCAACAATCAGTGACTCGCGTGTGGCATGGATGAATCAATGTCAGTCTTGTGAAACGGGTGGTGAGGTGAAATTTGATGGGCTACTCACGTCTTGTTAAAAGTTATAAAACTATGTGTGAACTTGGGGCTCAACACAATTGTAGTATCACAGAATACTACAGTTGTAGTATTGGCAGAGTAAGATTTATCAAGTTCCCCCCCCCCAGATTTAGCAGGTGTTTTGAGATACCCCAGCCAACCCAGACTGAGCCTTTCATTTGGAGGGGTCATATCTGGGGGTGTCAAAGTGTGAATGAACTGAGCTTTTCACTCAGGGGGAGGACAATAATACCCATAAACATACTTTTGCATCTGTGTCTCTGAATCCCTTAGAAAAATGTACAAATAGAGCTTTCCAGCCCTCAGTGTGTTCTTCCTGAATTTTATTGAATTAGAACTGCACATTCTATTGCTATTACTCATCTTGGCGATGGGATATAAATAAAAATAAATGAAAACGCAAATCTCAATGCTTCTTTTTCTTCCTTAAAGGAGAGTCCACCAAGTGGCCACACAGCCAGCACATTTGTTCCCAATGTATTCCATACATTTTTAGGAGCAAGTATGCGCTGTCTTTCAACCTTGCAACTTGAATTCCAGAATTCCCCTCTGGAAACTGAAGTTCACACACCTTCAAGTTGCCAAGGTTGAGAGAAACACCAATGCAAAGAAATGATATAAAGATCTGTGGTCTGTGTTTTGTCCATCCACCTCTCGGCTGGGGAATTCTGGGAGTTGCAGTCTAGACATGTTAAAGTTGCTGAGGTTAACTTCAAACTTTTATTGCTGTCCTTTTTCTCCTCCGTGCAGCCAGCAGGCAAAGCAAAGAGACTTAATCCAACAAAAAAGAGCTACTGCCAACTGCTAAACAGAGCCGGCTTATTTCCTCTGTGTAATAATGACTGTAATTAGAGGGCATTAGTTGCATTTGCAATTTAATTTCTATGTAATATACTACAAGATTGGGAGCAATTATGGTTCCATTGTTAACTTCCTCCCTCGCATCTTCCCCCGATGCAGAACGGATTGGAAAGAAAGAGAAGGAAAATGTTCTCCAGAAGAAGCAGAGGCAAATATTTGGAGCGTCGAAGTGTCAAGATCAAACCAGGGGCATTTGATGGCCCAGGAGAAGCCATATTGGCAATGAGCCACGCCTCATCATCAATCTTGGCCAGGAGGAAGGTGTGCCAGATGCGAAACTATCCCACAGTGACTTCTCGAGCATCTGCCCCATTCCAGAATGGAGCTGCCTTTAATTTTCAATATTTCCTGTCCTATAGCAAGCAGTTTGTTTTATCATTTTAATCCTATAATTGTTTTATTCTGTTACTTGTGGTATTGAGAGCCAGTTTGGTGTGGTGGTTAAGGTGCTAGCCTAGAAACCAGGAGACTGTGAGTTCTAGTCCCGCCTTAGGGACAAAAGCTGGCTGGGTGACTTTGCATCTCTTGTAAAAGCTGGCTGAGTGACTTTGGGCCGTTCCCTCTCTCAGTCCAACTCACTTCACAGAATTATTGTCGAGGAGAAAATAGGAGGAGGAGGAAGGAGTATTATGTATGTTCACCACTTTCAGTTATTTATAAAATAATAATCAGGATAAAAATCTAATCAATTGAAAAATATTATAAGCCGCCCAGAGTTGCTTGGTAGAGAAATGGGAGGCAAATAAATAAAACTTTGGCTTAAGAGTCAAGTCTGGAAGAAAGAAAAAGCCTACACGAATCTTAAAGAAATTGGCATGCCCACAGCCTTCCATCCAAGCAGAGTGGCTGAATTCCCACAGCAGAACCACTGCAAACCAGCTGCTTTGGGTTTGGCCAAGCATTCTGTGCACACACCACAATGGTGTCAGGCTTTGGAGGGATGCTTCATTTTGCCTAGATTTCATATGAAGCAGCCCTTCTGTGCCTGAACCCCCATGGGCTCCTCACTGCGAGGCTGCACCCGCCCACCCTGCTGCGGCCTGCTCACCATGCAGCCAGTGCCGTTGCTGGCGTCCAGCCAGTCCCAGACGAGCTGTGTGCAAAGCGGCTCTTGCAAGCTAAGTGTCAACGTGTGCCCTCCAGCAGCACCACCGACTTCCATGGCGTGGAGGCAGCAGCACAGCAAGTGGGCACAGTCTTGCAGTGAGGAGCCCATGGGGGTTGCCACCACCTGGAGGGGGTCTTGGCCGGCATACCCATTGCCAGCTTGGCCATGCTGGCCACAGGGTGGAGCGATGGCCATGGGGTAGAACAGTGTCCTGCTCTCCTCACCCTAGTAGCAAAGCAGTGGACAGGAGGTGGTGAGGTGTGGTGGAGCCCAGCACCCTCCCTTTTGGGGGTGGCAGGGTGCTGCGCTGCCCCCTGGAAGGCGCACCTGGCATGGAAGAGCGGCCTGGTTGCCCGGCACATCAACTGCAGCATCCCTGCCTCCCTGCACACAGCCTTTTGGAAAAGGCCAGGGCCTGAGGCTGCTGCCTGCCACACCGGTGCCCTCTCTGCGTATTGCGTCCCATTGGAAGTTAGAGACCCAACCTTCCGCATGCAGGTTGGCTGCCAGGGCACACAGCTAATTGTCCCAGGTGGTGAATTGCCCGGGGCAAGGTGGTGGGGGAGGAGCTATGGGGAGAAGTGGTGGGGGAAGAGGAGGAACACCCTTGGTGGGTCAGCTGGGTCCCTGGCAAAGCAGGCAGGGCCAGACGGCTGCAGCCAATTGTCCTAGATGCTCCTCAGACGAATGCAGCATTTCAGATCAAATTGGGATCTCCTTATCCTTGAGAATGAAAGAAAACTGCAGCAAAAGAGCCACCAGTGACCTCAGCATCCCTTTGTTCAGGAGCATCCTGGCAACTGAAGCTCAGCGACAATATTGCTGTATTTGACTTGTGGGGAAAGTCAACTAGCCAAAATATAGTTGCTGTTGGGAATCTCAAATGTAATTGTCACAGGCCGAAGGATGTTTGTGAATCTCTCGCTTGGACCAAGATAGCAATAGCACTTAGGCTTCATAGTGCTTTACAGCACTTTCTGGGCCATTTACAATGACAAAGCATTATTTTCATATTGCGTAGAACAATCTGGGTCCTCATTTTGCCGACTTCAGGAGGATGGAAGGCTAAGCCAACTTTGAGCCGGGGAGGATCGAACTGCTGGCAGTGGGCAGAGTTAGCCTGAAGTACTGCATTCTAACTACTTTGCCACCACAGCTCACATAGAAGCAGACATTATGTAGACACACACAGATGCACACACACACACACAAGTTCTGCCTCCCTCCTCTCTCCTTCCCCCCCATATATAGGTAGTCCTTGACTTACGACCACAATTGAATCCAAAATGTATGTTGCTAAGTGAGAAATTGGTTGAGTTTTGCCCCATTTTACGACTTTTCTTGTCACATTTGTTAACTGAATCACCGCAGTTGTTAAAATTAGTAACAACAAGGAGACGATATAAAAGAAGGGGGGGGGAGAGAAGAAAGGATATAAAGGGGGGAGAGAAGAGAGGATATAAAAGGAGGGGTTAAAAATTTGTTAAATGAGTTTTGCCCCATTTTATTACTTTTCTCATCACATTTGTTAACTGAATCACTGCTGTTGTTAAAATTAGTAACATGGTTGTTAAGTGAATCTAGCTTCCCCACGGACTTTGCTTGTCAGAAGGTCCAAAAAGGTGGTCGCATGACCCCGGGACACTGCAAGTGTCCTAAATGTGAGTCAGTTGTCAAACCTCAGAATATAAATCACATGACCATGGGGATGCTGCAATGGTCATAAGTGTGAAAAATGGCCATAACTCCCTTTTTTCAGAGCTGTTGTAACTTTGAATGGTCACTATATGAACTGTTGTAAGTTGAGGACTATCTGTATAGGAACATTTTCACCTAGGTTGCTGCCTCCAACGTAAGTGTGCCAGGCTGCCAGCCATAGCCACAGACCCCGTGCCCCTGCGTGTCACTCCCAGCGCCCCTCTCCGAGGGCCACCTCAGTAGATGTGCAAGCCTCAGCCTGATTGATTCAACCCAACTCAAATGGCTCTCCCGAGATTCACTGAGGCTGGTTCTCCACTGAGCATCCATCTGCTGGCAGCCCCCTTGCAAACAAGGCAGCTATACATCTGCTAAGCGTTTCAACAAATTGCTTTTTGCAATATACACCGGTTCAGATGGGACTCCAGGGAGGCTAATTCCCGGCTTAAAAGGTAGGAAAAGGGCAGCCTCCTTCAACAGGCCACCCTCCTGCTGGCACCTGTAACTGGGCTCCTGAAAACAAACAAAGCTTTTGCATCCATCTTTCCCCCCAACACACATTTTTCCATCCATTTGTCATAAATCAACCCAGTATATGGGAAAATAGACAATGTTATTTCCTACATTAGAACTTTACCAAAGAGGCTCGCTCAAAAGTCTCTGGTTCTGCTCTGTTAGAAGAATAATTTGGGGTTCCAACTGAAGACAGGACTGTACAAGAATAAAAAAAATGAGATCCAGACAGCTATGAGGAAAGAAGTATTTATTCCTAAAAGCAAATGGTTTGCTTTTAGGGGCAGCTGCAGAGAAATGGGGTGCAGCAGCAGATTTTTATAGGGGGAGCTTGTCCGGGATGTGGAAGTGTCTTACTACGTGCTGATTCTAGGGTGACACCTGAGGGACGTGTGTGTGTGTGTGTGTGTGTGTGTGTGTATTGTGCACATGTTGTTCCTCTGGGAAACCTAATTTAACTGTATTTGAGTTTGCAGACCTTCTCCTTTGATATGTGGATTAGGTCTGGGTAACCTATTTGGAGGTTTAAGGAAGTTTGGGTAAAGGATCCCCCCCAGTTTGCTATTTCTACTTAATTAATTTACCGGTACTTTCAGCTTGACTGTAAGTTATCTAGTGGAGACGCTGATTCTGAAACTATTGTGCATTGTGTTAATATTTTAAGGGAAGATGGAAACAGTAAAGACAATAAAATATATTTTGATATAAGACTTCTCACAGCTCCTAGCAAAGAAAAAACTGCTAAACTCCTAGAGACAAAGAAAGTAGCCAGCTCCAAACTGCACTGCAGGCAACTGGCCAAGGTTACTACTTACGTTTAACCCACAATCTGACTGCCCTTGCCCTTAGCTGGCTGCAAAAACAGCACAAAGTCAGACAAATCCTCTACTAATAAAATGGGCACCAAAGAAGCACCTCCAGGAAAATTCTCCTTCCAGGAAAACAAACGTCACAACCACAACCCAGCTTGTGAAGAGCACAAAAATGAAGGGCACATGACATGGATTTTGTAATTGGTTAACTAACACAGTTATTTTGTATTTTAATTTGATGTATTTTCTCTCTTGTAAAATAATGTTGGTTCATTCCAGATTGGAATGTAAGATAGTTGTATGGATTGATTAGATAGCTTTTAACATTCCTAAACTAAAAAGATAAATCTTCAGATTGATTATTTTCTCTGTTCAGGTACATTACGGAGAGGAATTTAGGAATAGCTTTTAACATTCCTAAACTGAAGAGATAAACAGGCTGAAGATTATCTGAAGATAAGAAAAAGTTTGTTAGGGCTTCCGGTTTTGACGTCGCGGTGGAGCAGATGCACGAAGATTGGGCTCCATCTTTCATGTTCGATTTCGCCCCACTGGGGACCCTGGAAAGGGTCGAAAGTCACCCTGTAGAAGCGACAAGTAAGGAGAAGACCCTTGTTGATTGCGGGGCATGGCAGCCCTCCCATTTAATCTGAAGAAGCCCTCAAACCGGCAGGGGAAAGACTGGCTACATTTGCATAGCCAGTCCTAAGCTGCTGACAATGGAAGACAATAAGCACTAACAAGCAACATTACAGCAACATGGATGAAACTGGGTGAGACCTGATCCTCTCTTTATGATTTTTTCTTTATATATATAATTTGGGGACTAAAAGTGCCTTTAAGACCTTTTTTTTAAAAAGAGAGACTTGAAAAGTATGCAGTATAAGTTTTGGATTTAAAAAAAACCTGGAAAATGGTGTCAATGATATCTAGTGGTGAATTACAGCACTACAACTTATTATGCCTAAAAGAAACCTGGATCGAAGCCCAGATTTAGATAAGATTCTGGGTGGGAATCTTTTGGAAGCTTTTACTTTTGAAGATTGCAGCTGAGAAGAAAAGGCTTGGGGGCTGCTTATCTGTGTGGCAGAGATACAAATACAAATACTGACTTTCAGAACTGTATTGTGGAACTATTTTTCTGTAGAAGAAATATACACGATTGCATGATATGATGGAACATTTTGGATTATAAATCTTGACTGATAAACAACTTTTAATGCTTCTTTCTTCTCCCTGGACAGAAAGGATATATTTCTCATTGGACAGAAAAAATTGAATTTCACTTATATTTGCTTAGGGGAGATTTAAGAAAGGATTGATAAATTGGTTTGATAATCTGGAGTTCCAATAATAATTAACTGAAACTTCCTAACTTTTCAAACAGATTTCTATAAAGGCTATTACAAAAAATAAAATGGCTGTTCCAGAGCTCTAAATGGTAAAAAACCATCCTTAATGTCTGTCTCCAGAAGCCTCAGTTTGACATACCACCAAGAAAATACTGATGGATCACAGAAAGAAATTCTCTCCATGTTGAAATTAATACAAGGAACATTTGCCTTAGCTCGTGATGAGATTAAAAATAACATACAGGAGATATTTTCTAATTTAAATCTACAAACTCAGAAAATAACCAAAGAGAAGGAACTAGTAACCCAGAAAATAGAAGGAAAACTAGAGAAAGCTGACCCAAAGATGGAGGAACCAAAGGAAAAAACTAATGGCCAGATTCAGACAAATGAAGAATTAGAAGACATAACGATAATATTGGAAATGGAAAAGACCAAGATTTCAGAGCATACTGGAGGAAAAGGAAGGAAAACCGATGGAATGCAAGATAGAATTGTTACCAGAACTCTGGGGAATTGGAGAAGGAGGAATAACCTTTCCAATCCAGACCTTCTAGGATTCCTGTCTTCTTGGAAGACTGGACTGCTCTGATTTCCCTGCAGAACTTCAAGACATTTCAAAGGTTTTAGCTGAGGCAAAGTAATGCAGGCCAGCCTTCCACTAGCCGATGACCTTGAGGTGACTCAGATTACAATTCCCATCCAGCACAGATACTAACCCAGGGGTCTTCAAACTCGGCCCTTTTATGACTCATGGACTTCAACTCCCAGAATTCCTCAGCCAGCATGCCTGGCTGAGAAATTCTGGGAGTTGAAGTCCATGAGTCATAAAAGGGCCGAGTTTGAAGACCTCTGTACTAACTAGTTAGATTTTGAGAATTATATTTTATGATGTCCCAAAGGTGCTTCTTCAAAAGGCAACTGGACTTTGTTTTTCCTTGAAGACGTTTCGCTTCTCATTCAAGAGGCTTCTTGTTCCATTCTTCACCATTCAGTCAGAACTGAAGAAGCTTCTTGGATGAGGAGCGAAACGTCTTCAAGGAAAAACAAAGTCCAGTTGCCTTTTGAAGAAGCACCTTTGGAACAACCATGAGCTGCACGGCTGAGAATCTCCACAGACATAAATTTTATGATACAGGGAGGGGAAAAAATAAAACCTTTTTTCAGTGGAAAGAGAGTATAGCCTTTATTTATTTATTTTTTTAAAAAAACCCTTTTACTCAAATATTTATCTCAAAAATAGATTTCTTTTTACTGCATTATATATAACCCAACTGCCTGAAGAAAGGACAGACCAGCTCCGGCTTCTTTCCCACGGAACAAGCAAGACAAAACCTGTGCCTACGGTAGGACGCTGTTCCAGAAGGGCCACAGAAGTGTGAACCAACCACTCGGTAGGAAAGAAACACGGGAGAAAGAAAAGCAGATAATTACAGTTACGGAGATTGGTGCAAGAAAAACAAAAATGAAAGATTATTCTCAATTTAAAAGCTCACCAAATAGTTGCCATCTGGGAACAGTTATAACAGATTTTTAAAAAGCATTGTATCAGGCAGAGAAAAAGCCAGGACATCAACTTAAATGGCCCTAATGCTCTCTTATTAAGGGAACAGAAGGACATTTATTTAACAGAAATATATTGAACAATAGAAGAATTAAAGAAGCAGATTTAATTTGTACTCAAATGGGAAGAACACTGCTTTTATGCTTGGGCTTTTGTTTGTTGTTCAGCATTGTTTTAAAAAAATCCTCTTCTACTCATTCTGGGAAAATGAGCATATTTGAATTTTGAGGTGGGGGTTTCCTCCAACAGGAGAGAGAAGCAGACTTGTCTAAATCCCATCCCTGGTCAGTCATAAAACACACATTTTCAATCAGTCGGCTTAAAAAGCAAGTCATTTCTGCAGCTCTCGATACTAGAGGGAAGGCAAAGCGTTAGTTCCCATCCTCAATGCCACTTTTTAACCTTCATTTTCTGTTTCAACACCCATTTGATGACATGAGATAAACATTAATGAGTTTTAGAGATTAAAAAGCCAATTCAAACAGCAAGAACAAGACAGATGAACATATGAATGTAAAAGAAAGTGAAAGGTAAAGAGCAGATTAAATATTTCTGGTTTTAACTGGCCCAAAAGGGCCAGGTTTTGCTCTGGAACTACAGAACATTTGTAAGGAGTTTTTTTGGGGGTGGGTGGGGGGAGCAGGGCGGCAGGGGCGGGGAAGCGTTGTCTTTGTTATTGGGTGTTTGTCCTCATTAATTTACAGAAAGGACCAGGAAGTGCCAGGTGTCTGCTGACATTAGAATCGGTTCTGGTGCAGACAAGGATACAAGGACACAGATACCCAGAAAGCTACTAAGGAAGGATTCTACGACCTGTTATTATAAAATCAAAGTTTAATTCCTTTTCCCAGCTCACACAGTGCAACAAACTGGAGGTCTATGGAGATTCTCAGTCCTCCAGGTCATGGTTGTCCCAAAAGTGCTTTCTTTCAGAAGGCAACTGGGCTTTCTTGTTTTGTCATCCAAGAAGCTTCTTCAGTTCTGAGTGAATGGTGGAGAATGCAAGGATTTATATTCCTTGCAGTCCTCTGGTCGTTAGCGCTCTTTCTGAGAGTCGTTGAGGCCACATGGAGGTTTACCTACGGTATGTCCTCAGGGTCACCTGAATCCTGTAGTCTGCAATTTTTTTCCTTCGCACCATTTGAAAGGTGTCCATCCCAAAATGCATAGCTAGATGTCTATGGAGATTCTCAGTCCTCCAGGTCATGGTTGTCCCAAAAGTGCTTTCTTTCAAAAGGCAACTGGACTTTCTTGTTTTGCTTGAAGATGTTTTGCTTTTCATCCAAGAAGCTTCTTTAGTTTGGACTGAATGGCGAAGAATGGAACAAACTGGTGGTTTCACGGTTGGGAGGAACCCTTTCTAAAGTTGTACAGTCGTACCTGTCCCTTATTCCTGTCCTTTGTTTCTCACCTTGAAAGAACTAGCTCTCCTTCCATATCAACATCTCCTCCTCCTGCTGCCCCCAGGCTGTTGTTTCTCCCTTGTTTTCCCCTTGTCTGTCCCGGAAGGACATGGTAATTTTCCATGGCTTCTGTGTTTCTGCTGAGGCTCAAGAATCCCCTTGGGAAGTAGAATTCCCATCTTCTGTGTCCCAACCCAGGTAATCGCAGAGGATGTCTCATGCTGGGGATGGCATCCAACCCTGTGACCTTGTTCGGGTGCTCCTTCTCCAAACTAACACTGCCCCCTTTCCAGGGGAGGGAGAGGGAGGAAGAGGGAGCCTGTCCCGACAACTGGCAGACAATGAGGGAATTTCTATGTCAGGTTTCTCATTTCAGTAGAACTTCCTGTCCAGAAACCCAGTCCTCCAGGTTCGTGGGTGGAGGGGAAGAGGAGGTGTAAGTTCATCCCATCAATGGTGTTCTGCCCCCTCCCCTCCTTGCCCCGGGTCCCAGAAGAGTGTCTGACGGTTTCAGGAGGGGGAGATAGGTTTCCTGTTAACCTCTAACACTCTGTTTGCTAAGTGTGGCTTCCTTTTCCCGTCTCTGCAGAAGTGACAGGTACAGAGGACAGTGAGAAGACCAGAGCTTCTGTAGGTATGGAAAAGGTTTATTGAAGGGGGGGCATGGACACCTGCTACTTCCCAATATGGGCATCTGAATCTGCCTTTCCAGTGCCAGGATTCCAAATACAATCTGCCCTGAATCTCACCTCGTCCCAAGATGGAAGTGGGCAGAAGATCCTAAGAGCTAAGGAACCATTCCATGAGAAAACAATGCCAGATAGGTACATTTTCGTGGCCCTTTCAAGTTGTAGACAAAAGTTCTCCAAGTGAATCTCTCTTTCTTTCTTCTTTCTTTCTTTCTTTCTTTCTTTCTTTCTTTCTTTCTTTCTTTCTTTCTTTCTTTTCTTCCTTCCTTCCTTCCTTCCTTCCTTCCTTCCTTCCTTCCTTCCTTCCTTCCTTCCTTCCACTCATTTTAAATTTCTTTGCCTCTCATCTCGTCTACTCAAGAGCCAAATAAACCATCCAGCAACAAGGGCAATGAGGGAAGTTAACTTGTTTGCAGGAAATCTTGTCAAGATCCAGAGGTTCTTAGGGAACTGTTGCTCTGCCTGAAGTTCCTTGAAAGCTAAGTAATGCTTAGAAATGGTAGCCATTCCAGGCTTGAGATGCCAGCATGTGAAAACTGTAGAATAGATGAATGAGTTGCTACCCAAGTTTCCAAAATCAAAACACACAATCTAAGGAGGGGGCGAGATTCATACCACTTTTATTCCCACCAAATCAGCATCAATAAGAATAGTTAGCCGGTAAGGTAAGGTAAGGTAAGGTAAGGTAAGGTAAGGTAAGGTAAGGTAAGGTAATCTTTATTGTCATTTTTTTACTGTGGGCACAACGGCACATATCAAAAATGAAATTTAGTTTCCTGCTCTCAAAAGTGAAACATACATGACACATACCTAAAACATACTATATACAACATATGTATAGACCCACACCCCTACATATACATAACAATAAAATATTAACTACTGTCCATCTTGAATATATAATATATATGCCAATTCATCTCCAATACCATAGAAGAAACCACATCGAGCGGTGGAGGTTCTTGAAGTTACAAAGGGTGAGCTGAAGGGTTAATTTTTTTTGGAAGTATTTAAAAACTGGCTCCAACCTCTACCACCTGTGTAGGGAAGGCAAAGTTGTGCAGGACTGCGGAATCTAGGAAATTGCTGTGGAACCAGAATCTATCAAGACTTAAAGGTTTATTACAGACAGTTTGGGAGTGAAGAATAATATGAAAGATCAAGTACCAGAATCGAGTAAACTCCTTAATTAGTTTGTTAATAAGTCAGATTGCCTCAGACTGGTAAATTTAATAGGACTATCTGTATTGTATTGTATCCAATTCTGGTCACCACAATACAAAAAAAAGATATTGAGGCTCTAGAAAGAGCGGAGAGAAAAGCAATAAAGATGATTAAGGGGCTGGAGGCTAAGCCATACCGCAAAGTGCTGAGGGAAGTAGGTATGTCAGGTTTAACAAACAGAAGGCTTAGGGGAGGCATGATAGTTGTCTTCCAATACCTGAAGGGCTGTCACAGGAAAGAGGGCATCGATTTATTCTCCATAGCACCTGAGGGCAGGACAAGAAGCTTGTTAAAGAGAGATCCTATCTGGAACTAAGGAGAAATTTCCTGACAGTGAGAACCATCAATGGAGCAGCTTGCCTCCCAAGGTTTTGTGCACTCCATCACAACCATTTGTCCAGGATGGAATAAGGACTCTTTTCTTGGACAGGGGGTTGGATTAAAAGACCTCCAAGATCCCTTCCAGCCTTATGATTCTAGGAAGTGGCCAAAACCACACAATATAAATATGAAGACATCTTTAATGAATGAATGAATGAACCTTTATTGTCAAAGTACAACCATGTATACACTGAGATTGGCTGAGCCTCCCTTCGCGCCCCCTCCCCCAACTCACAGTGACAACAAACCCTCCATCTTATTACACCATGTGAGCTAATTGCACAACACATCGGCCTCGCAAGTCAATCATGCATAAAGTTTATAAAATTACGTCCCGTTCAAGAGCCTGACAGCCCATGGATAGAAGCTGTTCTTCAGCCTGTTGGTATTGCTGGCTATACTCCTGTATCTCCTACCCGATGGTAGGAGAGTAAAGAGATACCATCCAGGGTGTGAGTCATCCCTGACAATTTTCCTCACTCTTCCAAGGCAAAGAGCCCTGGCGATGTCATCCAGCGGTGTCAGGGGACAGCCCACAATGTCTTGTGCTGTTCTCACCACCCTCTGTAATGCTTTCCTATCCGCGGCTGTCAGACCAGCATACCAAACCACAATACAGTACGAGAGGACGCTCTCTATAGTAGACCAGTAAAAGAGGGTCATTAGCCGTTGTTCTACCCTGTTCTTTCACAAGATCCTGAGGAAGTGGAGTCTCTGTTGGGCCTTTCTGGCCACCTGGGTTGTGTTAACTTTCCAGGTAAGAACTTCACAGAGGTAGACTCCCAGAAATTTAAAGGAGGAAACTCTCTCCACACAGCCCCCCCCCATGTAAAGTGGGGCAGGTTCCTCCTTTTTTCTCCGGAAGTCTAACACCATCTCTTTCGTCTTGCCGATGTTTAGGTGCAAGTTGTTGTTACTACACCATATGGATAGTTTTTGTACCTCCGCCCTATATGCTGTCTCATCCCCACCTGTAATAAGACCCACCACAGTTGTATCATCTGCGAACTTGATTATCGCAGTGGATGGGTCAGATGATACACAATCATAAGTGTATAAAGAGTACAGGTAGGGGCTAAGCACGCAGCCCTGTGGCGAGCCGGTGCAAAGCTTCAGGTGGGTGGATAAAACAGACCTGACCCTCACTGTTTGTACCCGATCCCTAAGAAAGTCTTGAATCCAATCGCAGGTAGAGGGGGAAAATTTCAAGTCAGTCAGCTTCTCAATGAGAGTGCTCAGCAAAATGGTGTTGAAAGCCATGCTGTAACCAACAAAAAGCATCCTGACATAGCTTCCAGGTTTCTCAAGATGGCTTGCTACAGAGTATAGAGCAGTAGCTATGGCATTGTCTGTCGACCTGTTCCCCCTATAGGCAAATTGATGTTTGTCGAAATCCAGTGGGAGGCATGTCCTGAGATGTTGGAGAACCAGTCTTTCGAAGCATTTCATGATTACAGACGTTAATGCAACAGGTCTGTAGTCATTCAGGCTACTGCAGTATTCTTTGGGACTGGGACAATGGTAGCTGCTTTCAAGCATGATGGTACACATGCAGTTTGCAAAGAGATGTTAAAGATCCTTGTCAGGACCCCTGCTAATTGGTCGGCACAATTCCTAACCACTATCCCCAGCACCCCATCTGGGCCTGCGGCTTTGCTGGGATGCACAGCCTTCAAACCAGTTCTCACTTGGTCTTCAGATAGGTGAGTTGCTGAAAATCAGAAGGCCGGCCAGCAGAGGCTACGGAGTCTGGTCTTTTTACCTTGTAGTGAGCAAAGAAGATATTCAGCTCCTCTGCCAACGAGGCATTGGTATTATCCGTGTTCCTCGTACTGCCCTTGTGGTTGGTTAAGTGCTGCAGTCCCTGCCACACTTGCTTCGGATTGTTGTCTGCTAGTTGGTTCTCCACCTTGTGTTTATATTGCTGTTTCGCCATCCTAATGCCTCTTCTGAGATTTGCCCTGGCCTCTCTGTATGTGTCCCTGTCCCCTGCCTTAAAGGCAGAATCCCGGGCTCTCAGGAGTGCTTGTACTTCTGCAGTTATCCAGGGTTTGCAGTTCCCGTAAACTCTAATGAAGTGTTTCAGTAAAGATCACGCAAGACAGCTGGCTCAAGTTAACAACCTTTAATGGTGAGGAACTGGGCGCCGACAGACTTACAGCGCCTACTTTTATACTCCAGCTGGCACGCTGGCGACCAATCCGAACCGCACCGGTTTCCCGCGGCCAGTGAGGACCAATCAGCGGCGGCTGGCTTTGACAGCCGGAGCTGTCACTGTTAGCCACGCCTGCGCTGTTTACCTGCGCTCTGACAGCTGAGAGCTGTCAAGTCGTCGCATCTGCGCATTAGCCCTCGGCAGCTTTTGACAGCTGTCAAAAGCTGCCGCGTGTTCCAGACCGCATGTTCCAGACCTCATAACTCTTTTCATGTAATACATAACTATAACATTAATACATAACATTAATACATAACATCTAATGCACTTTTCTGTTGTCACACTATCAGTGCATGTTTTAATATAAGAGAGTACGGCATCCGTGTATGCATTCAGGTCTTGATCTTCGAATACACTCCAGTCAGTAGTTTCAAAGCAGTCCTGCAACTGGCTGAGAGCACCCACTGGCCAGGTTTTGACCCTTTTCATGACTGCCTGAGTCCTTTTCCTGAGAGGAACATACTTTGGGCACAACAGGAGTGAAAGATGGTCGGATGTACCCAGGTGGGGGAGAGGGAATGCTCTGTATGCCTGTTTCAGATTAGAGTACACGTGGTCTAAAGTGTTCTTCCCTCTGGTGGAAAATTGCATATACTGTACAAACTTGGGGAGAACTGTCCAGACAAGCTTGATTGAATTCCCCAGCCACGACAAGAGCACCTTCTGGGTGAGTTTGCTGCTGCCTGGAGATGACGTCATACAGCTTGGAAAGTGCCGTGCTGACATTGGCATCAGGTGGAATGTAAACAGCTGTAATAATTACCACAGTAATTTCTCTAGGCAGATAAAAAGGCCTACATATGACAGTCGACTCTGTTTCTCTGCAGCCAACAATGGGGTCTTGCTGGCTCTCAGCTTCATGAACAGGCCATCCCAAGACTCTGAGGAATGGACAGAGCGAAGGGGCCATGGGATGGAACCTCTCCTTCCCATCTTCAGCTTGCCATCATGCTTTGAGTCTTCTGTCACACAAAGCTTCCAGGTTTCTTGGGATAGTTTGTATTAAGCTAATATATCTGATGAAGATATAACATGTGCACATTGGACAAAATACCCCAGGAAATTTATTAACAGTCTCAAAGGAGGGATAACTAACATGCTGACTGAGGAATTCTGGAAGTTGAAGTCCCCAAGTCTTAAAGTCGCCTAATTTGGAGACCCCCGTTCTAAGAAGATCACACGTTGAGCACTGGCCAAGACTGTGACGCAGCTGTTAAAAAGGAAAACTGTGTGCTACTTTGGGATGTAATAAGATCAGCGTAAGAGCACACGTCACAGGAAGATACTGTCTGAATTTTTTCTGCCTTCATCAAGGGCCACCTGGAATACTGCATTCAATTCTGGGTACCACAATCTCAAGAGGACATTGGCCATCAATTGCTCAGAGGATGGCTGCTGAGTATCGGAGCAGCTCTCTGTTGTAGTGTTAGGAAAAATGTCTTGGTATATAAGCTTTTTTCCCCTCTAAAATAAATTGATTCATTTGCTGTAAACAATTTCCATAGCTGCCCATTACGCTACTGAGTGAGTCTGGGGAGCAAGCAAGAAATTAAAACCAGAGAACAACAGAACTCGATTAATTAAAAAAGCTTTAAAACAACTAGCAGTCAATACATCATTTGCCAGAGGTCCAAAAGAACAATTCTATCTTGCACTCTGCGAAAAAACAACAAATCCAAGCAAGCAACAGGGCTCCCTTAATACTCCTAAGAGAATTGCGTGACTGCAAGATGGGCAGCATATGATGAGGTTAACCATCTAGTCGTGTCTGACACTTGGTGATTCGGGCAGCACATACATTTAATAAATAAATAAAACCTGGCCCAATTGCCCAAGGCACAACCAGATCTTTAATGCATTACCAAAAAGCCAAGAGATTACCTTGCAAGGCAGGCACCATGGCACTGTGCCAACTTGGTGCCCCAAGCCCAAATGCTCCTGACTCTGCGCTACACCATTGCATAGTTTTGCTTCACTTTGGTAAGTCTGTTGTTTGGTGCTAGCCAACCATGACTTCTTCAACAAACCACTGTTAAACAAATTGTTGTTTTTCTATTTGAAGAGGATGTCCCAAGCCAAACAGAGTTTACTAATACTTCTTTAGATTTTGTTTTTACATAAAATGTAACTATTATTAAATTGGCTTATTAGCATGAAATCAGAATGGCCAGAAACAGCCTCCCTCCATCCTGTACCCCCAGCTCCTTAACCACCATCCTGCTCTCCTCCTTGTAAAACAAAGTGGGGGAGAGGGAGGTTCATGCAGAGGGAAGAAGAAAGGTCCAATCAGATATTCCCATTTCCCTCATTCAACCCTCAGACTCGTTCTATGTGTACCTCTGTAGGAATCTGAAATGCTACAAATGCTATAAAACTGCATCCAGTTTTGGTCACCACAATGTAAAAAAGATGCTGAGACTCTAGAAAGAGTACAGAGAAGAGCAACAAAGATGATTAGGGGACCGAAGGCTAAAACATATAAGGAACAGTTGCTGGAATTGGGTAGGTCTAGTTTAAAGAAGAGAAGGACCAGGGGGAACATGATAGCAGTCTTCCAATATCTCAGGGGCTGCCACAAAGAAGAAGGAGTCAAGCTATTCTCCAAAGCACCTGAAAGCAGGACAAGAAGCAACAGATGGAAACTAGTCAAGGAGAGAAGCAACCTAGAACTAAGGAGAAACTTCCTGACAGTTAGAACAACTAACCAGTGGAACAACCTGCCTCCAGAGGTGGTGAATGCTCCAACACTGGAAGTTTTTAAGAAGAGACTGGACAGCCATTTGTCTGAAATGGTATAGGGTTTCCTGCCTGAGCAGGGGGTTGGATTAGATGACCTCCAAGGTACCTTCCAACTTTATTATTATTATTAAATCTCCCCAACCTTCTTTCTCTGTTCCAGTCTGCAGGACTTTTTCCCAATCTTCTGAGAACTGCCGTTGTCCACTTCTCCATTCCTCAAACTGGTAAACCGCATTCCAGATGAGGTTGAGTGTGCAGAATAAAACAGAAATGTCTGATGCACTGGAAATTAAGTTGCTATTGATTCAGCCTCCAATGGCACCGGCCCCTTCCCGAAGCTGCAGCACCCAGCTGTCTCGTGTTCAGCGTACAAGTGATTGCAGTCCTAAGACCTCTCTCACACAAACTCACCCCTGCTTCCCTCTTGCACTGCAGGTTTCCTGAAGGCTTCTGCTAACCATGGCTTGCAGATTACGGCTGAAGAGGCCAGGGAGGGCCATTGGGAAAGGGGGCTGGAGAAGGCTCCAAGTCTTAGGGAAACTGAAATGGCATCGACTCCTGAGTCTGTGCTGCAGGAGGCAGACAACAGCAGCCTCTTCCAAAGCTGGGCAGAGGTGAAGCTTGGGTTAAATGCCACTTTGCAGCAGAGCCATGCCTATGAATCCGTCTGCCTTGAGTACTGAAAACGACACCAAGGGATGTTTGGGGCACAATTACTGCCTGAAATTTGCAGAGGCTGATAAGGATGCCAATGGTGTCCACGCACAGCTGAACAAGAGGAACAAACGCAGGCTTACATTTAGGAGTAATTCCCCCGGGACTTGAAAACACATACACACACACACAGTTTCAACCATTTGATTGCTCAGCTGGGCTATGTGCCCGAATTCACTGCAGCCCTGCTTGTAAATTCCCTGGCCAAGAAAGTTTCTGGGGAATTGTAGCAAATTATTCCATTCATGCCAGGTAATTTTGTGCTGCATCATTGTCTCAAAACAGCACTTCCCAACCTGGGCAATGTTGAGATGTGTGGCCTTCAACTGCTGAAAGTCTTAGCAATAGCCATGTTGGCTGGGAATTCTGGGAGCTGAAGTACACACATCTCAAAGGTTGGTGCATTTTAAGCAGGTGAAGTTCTGTGGCCAAAGAGGATGCATTTCTCTTTGAGTGCCAAAATACCAAACAGGAAATCTACAGACCTCCTCCAGCTACAAACCTGATCCAGTTTTTGGTTCTGCCTTCTTTCCTGCTTAGAAATCACTAAGGCAGATCCCTCAGCTGGATCCCTCTGTGCCTGACTTAATTTAAAAATAAATAGCAAACACTGAGAATTGGTTCAAGCAGAGAATGGGAAGATTGGCTAAATTTTGCCCCCCAGAGCCGAGTCTATGTGTAAAACAAGCCCTGCACCTCCCTCCCAATGGCTGAACTCTAACCATAACAGAATAAATAAGATAAAACCAGCCATTCACTTTGGACAATGGGCCCCCTCCAGCCTCAGCATCCGAGGCCAGGATCTTCTTCCATTGCACATGTTCAAAGCAGCTCCAGTTCTTCCCTCCTGAAGCAGCACAAAAGGTTGAGACTCCCAAAGAGAGACACCCCAGAAGAGAAGAGCAGCTCTCGGGGATTACATAAACAAGCAACCCAGGCCCCCTTGGACATGGCACAGGGGATGGCAGGTGGAAACAAAGGCATCCCAACGCGAGAGAATGAACTCCGCTGGGCTGGAGGTTGTGAATTTGTGTTCACCAGCAGCGGAAAGAATTTAATTCGGCAGATGTCTAATTCTTTATTTGCTATTTGCAGAGGAGAGAGCACTGCAATTATCAGCCCACTCGATAAACATCTAACTTTGCATGGACAGAGATGCCAGGCAATGCCAAAGGACAGAGAACAAGGTCAGCAGAAGGGCGGCATATTACGGAGCGCTAAGAGGCAGAGGGAGGAAACGGGCTGAGCCCCACGTTCAAGAAGAAGAAGAAGGCCATAAAGCCTCCTGCAAGTCCCATTTGGGAGAAGTGGTTCAGGCAACTCACAGCATAAGAGCACTCTTCTCGGTGAAAACCACAGCCAGGCCATTTAAGTGCTGAGAGAGTTCCGTTTGTTTATTTGAATTTATCAGCCACCCAACTCCAATGGACTCTGGGCACGAGAATCATCTCGGTAGACATCACAAAAGTCTACCTGGGCCCTGGACAAGTGGCTTCTCTGTGGAGCTGCTGCCCCAAGGCAGGCCCACCATGGGTCAGAGCTGGGGCTGGTTGTTGGGTCAAATGCAAGCCAGGAGAGGGGATGCAGAGAGGCAGAATGAAAAGGAGCCCCTGCCTTTTCCAGGTACCCCAACCTCTAGCCTATATGACAACTGGCACGTCAGACCCAGATCTCAGTAGTTATGTCTGGATCCAACTCTCAAGCCCTGGCTGACTCCTGGGATGTGTGGAGTTATTTTTTAACCAACAGGTGTGTCCCTATTTCCCCCTCTTTGAGATAGAGCTCCATCACTTGCACTTCTGAAGACAAAGATCAGCTCTGGTGACGCAACCCATCTCATGACCTTTCGCTGGAGGGACAGGCAAGGGTGGTCCCTTCCGGTGGTTCCCCCAGGTTTGCTAAGGCTGATGGAAGTGCTGGGCCACCTGGTCTCTCTCTGCTCTCAAGCACCAAGAGAGCAATTGTCCCAGGGATGCCCAGGACTCGCAGAAACCTGGATACCTGCTGCCATTGCAGCTCAGTGTGGAACAGCAAAGCAAGACAGCCTTTGAGAACAAGGAGGAGCCACAGTTCCTGGAACCACCCTTTGCACTTTCCAATCACAAGCTGAAGGAAAGTCCCAGCCCTGGATCACTCATTGATCCAGTCCTTTTCAAATACAGTATTTTAATTCCCCAAAAAGAACAAGCATTCCAGATGGATGGGCCTCGGTTAAGGGGAACGCAGCGTCTGGGGAAGCAGAAAGGCAGAGGAAGTAGGACAGTGTTTCTCAACCTTGTCTACTTAAGACAGGTGGACTTCAACTCCCAGAATTCCCCAGCCAGCATGCCAGTTCTGTCAGAGAACAATAAACATTTCTACTTTCCTCTGTACTCCAGGACCCAACTCTCTTTCAACAGGCAAAACCAGTATTTCTCAATCTTGGCAACTTTACGATGTGTGGACTCCAACTCCCATGCTGGTGGGGGAATGATGGGACTTGAAACCCCACATAAAATTGACAAGACTGAGAAACTCTGATGTAGGGAAAGTCTATTACACAAGTAGTCGAGGCCAGGGTTTGGGTTTTTCACAGCTAGCTGTTTATTTACTTGTTAGGCCTAATTTAGGGCTAATACTATCACAGAGCGTTAGCAATTTTGCCACCAAAATTTGGTAGAATGATTGGACAGGTAATAAAGATATTATAAAAATGTATTCAGAGGCCATGTGTCCAGAGCTCATGGGGCCCTGGATGGTCCCACAAGATTGCTCTGGAAAAAAGATGGTGGTGGTGGGGAATTTGAGCAATCTGACCTGGTCTGATGGGTTAGGGTTGGGGTTTTAATATGTTTTAATTAATTACTGTTTTAAACTTGGGCATAATATTTAATCGTTTTTTAACTTTTGTATTTTGTTTTTATATTTATTGCCCTGTACACCGCCCTGAGTCCTTCGGGAGAAGGGCGGTATAAAAATATAATAAATAAATAAATAAATAAATAAATTGCAGGGTGAAAACTAAGTATCCCACCTTGGCTAAACAACAGCCAGCCATTTATTTCTTCCCAGAGATTTTTTTACCATCCACATTCACTGTTCTGGCTTTTAACATGCAACTGTAATTCTAGCACATCTCATTCCTTTCTTATTCCTGTAAGTCCACTAATTCTGCACCTTTCGGTCTTCCTCCAGGCTCTCTGTGAATTGGTATTTATAAAAAGACAGGTAGATCCATCACAGTGGTTCCAATTGGCCAAAAGCTTTTCCAGATTTTCACTGAATTATGGTTCCTTCACTGGGACTCTTCTTTCTTGACTGCAAAATGCTCTGCTTTTGTAACCTGCAAGCCCAAGTCATGTTCCAGATGAAGACACATCTGGAGATACAAAAGTTCCAGTTCCAAGTGCTGGAAACAATTTACTGCACCTGAAAACCCTCAATTTTGTCTCCAGGAGACTCTGGCTTATGAAATCTCTTCCACTGGTCAAATTCTGCAGAACAAAGTTGGTTCGCTCTCCCAGAAATGTCACATTTGGGCAACTGAAATCCACCTTAAAGAAATTGGCCACTAACAAGAAGTGTGGGAGAACCCTGCAAATTCCTCCAGGCAGTGAGAAAAGGGATTGAAAATACAGCAAAAGCTCTGGGAGGGGTGTGTGTGTGGGGCAAACTATTTTCCAAAGCACCAAAATGCAAGACAAGAAACAATGGATGGAAACTAACCAAGGAGAGAAGTAACCTAGAACTAAGCAGAAATTTCCTAACGTGAGAGCAGTCAACCAATGGAATAGCTGGCCTTCAGAAGCTGTAGGTGCTCCATCACTGGAGGCTTTCAAAAAAGAGACTGGACAGCCATTTGTCTGAAATGCTAGGGTCTCCTGTTGAAGCAGGGGGTTGGACTAGAAGATCTCCAAGGTTCCTTCCAACTCTGTTATTATTCTATGTTCTAAGTTGTGCAGAAGCCCTTTTATGCATCCGCACATGAACTTTAGGGGTCAGCTTGTCCAGCAGTAGCAGCATGCCAACAGGAATGGAGCTTCACTAGGAACCTCCACAGAGTTGACTGAGGTTGGACACAAACAGTGGTGGCCTTGGGCTTCTCTCTGCCCCACAATCTTTGATGTCCAGCTTGTTTTAGGTCAGGAGAAACCAGAAGAGAAGGATCCACCCAGAGAAAGCCACTAGTTGAGCTGGTTCCAGAAACTTCATCCCATAAGAGGTCCCCCCCCCCACCAATTTTTTAAACATTCACATCAGAAGAAATGGTGATCCCAAAATGCACAAGAGAGGGTGGAACGGTTTCGATTTTGCTCCTGGCATGCTCCAGCTCCTCCTTTCTTTCATCTTTGAAGGAAGAGAGTATGAGAACCAGCAAGCCCATCATTGGGAAAAAGAGAAGTTGCAGGATCCAATCTGGGCTGGTCGTCAGAACCAGAGATTTGGTCTTCCGAGCTTTCAGATTACAGGGGAGAAAAAGGAAGGAACATGGTACAAGACCAACCACAGGGCACACCCTGCCATACACCCAAAACATTTAGGAAGCTGTAGAACGCAGCTTCTGAGATCTGCAAGTGGGCATCGCACACCACCTAGAGGCTACCATACGAGGACAACTTATGGACTGTAAATATTGCTTGGAGGTGGAAGATACTTCCAATGTAATCTACAGAATCTGCTGCAAGAATTGCCCCAGTGACTATGTAGGACAGATGTGGAGGAAGCAAACCACCAGATTGCAAGAACACAAGTGAGTGGTCAGACGAGGAGACCCAAACTCATTGGTAGCCTCACATTGCAATGAACAAGGACATACATTCAATTTCACAGCTACTAAGACTGTTGGCCCAGGCGGTACAAAAATAGCCAGGGAAATGATTGAAGCCTGGGAAGCGGGCGCCTTGACAGTCAACAGGAGTGCTGATTGACCACCAGCTTATCAGGTACTCAGGAGCCGAGGACTTGGCAGCACAAGAAAGCAACAGCCAATGACTTAATAGTTGGCCATCAACACCCCAATCAACATCTGAAAAGCCAAAAACAAAAGGCACCATATAAATCCCACACACAGAATAGCACAAAGCACACACTCTGCTAGAGAGAAGTTCCCTGAGGATGGGCTTCAGCACGAGACCAAAAGCCCAGAAGACTAAATCTCAGATGGGATTCTGCAACGTTATCCTGGGACACAGATACTCGCCTTCATTCAGAAGAAGAGAATTGCCAAACAACCTTTGCCTGCTCTGCTGCAGGACTCATTTTGCATGGCATCTTCATCTTTGAATAATATCAACTGTCTGGAGTCCTCAAGACTTACCTGGATGTTGTCAAAGGATGCTCGGTTTGTGACATCGTAGAGGAGCAGCAAAGCTGAAGAAAGAAGGAAAAAAAAGTTCAGAGCTAAAGGCTGTGCAGTTCAGCCATGTCAGCCACGTATGTGTTGTATCTAGGAAATAACATCACAGAAATCTACATAACTTGTTCAGTTAGAGCACTTTTGCACTGCCTTTACGCTTTGGTTACTTTTACACAAAAGACATCCAAAATGCCCTCTCTTCTCATTCGTGTGGAGAATTCTATGCTCCATCCCTTTTACTTTAGTGACTTCCAGTATTTCAGAACACCTTCCGAAGCATGAATTGCAGTGGCTGAAAATACTTACCTGGTTTCGGGGGTGGTGGTGGTTAATGAGAGGATTTCAAAAACTCAGAAAAGGCATCCCTGATAAACTCTGACCAGTTTTGGAGGGGCTTAAGGAGCCAAGCTTAGGGTGCCCATTCAAACCCTAAAAGTTAAACTAACCTAAACATTTTGGCTCCTCCCACTTAGGAGAGGCCACACCCTCCACCGTTCCCAGGTGGAGCAGAAAGAGCAGGGAACACTGCCAAACTATTAATATCAAATCAAGGTATTAATATAATTAAAATATGTTATTAACATTTTCAAAATAAGCAGGTAGTGCACTCAGCTAGAAATTTATTATTTCATATAAAGACCTCTGAACAGAAACAATCTTACAGACTTGGCATTAGTTCCTGTAAGTTTTGAATACCTGGGAAGATCCTGGAAAAGATAATCAAAAAACAGATCTGTGAACAACTAGAAGCAAACAAAGTTATAAGCAGTAGCCAGCCTGGATTTGTTAAAAACAGATCATGCCAAACCAATCTTATTTTATTCTTTGACAAAGTGACTAAATTAATAGACCAGCGAAACGCTGTGGACATAGTATACCTAGACATCAGTAAGGCATTTGATAAAGTAGACCACAACCCACTGCTTGGTAAACTACAAATAGGTGGGATAGACAACAACACCATCAGATGGATCTGTAGCTGGCTGACAAACCATATTCAGCGAGTAGTCCTCAATGGCACTACATCCACATGGAGAGAAGTAAGCAGTGAGGTACCACAAGGCTCCGCCTTAGGCCCAGGACTCTTCAACATCTTCATCAATGACTTAGATGAGGGAATAGAAGGGGATCTCATCAAATTTGCAGATGATACTAAGCTGGCAGGAATAGCCAACACCCCAGAAGACAAGCTCAAGATCCAAAAAGATCTTGACAGACTTGAACAATGGGCCCTATTCAACAAATTTTAATGTGGAGAAAAGCAAAGTTTTTCATTAAGGCAGCAAAAACCAAAAGTTTAAGTATAGATTAGACAAGACCCGGCTCAAAAACAGCAACTGTGAGAAGGACCTTGGAGTCTTAGTGGACAATCACTTGACTATGAGCCAGCAGTGTGCAGCAGCAGCCAAAAAAGCTAATACAATCCTGGGTTGTACAGTATAAAGAGAGGCATAGAATCAAGATCACATGAAGTATTAATTGTTGTTGTTGTTAGTTGCGAAGTCGTGTCCGACCCATCGCGACCCTATGGACAATGTTCCTCCAGGCTTTCCTGTCCTCTGCCATCTTCTGGGCTCCATTTAAGCTCACGCCTACTGCTTCAGTGACTCCATCCAGCCACCTCATTCTCTGTCGTCCCCTTCTTCTATTGCCCTCAATCTTTCCCAGCATTAGGCTCTTCTCCAGTGAGTCCTTCCTCCTCATTAGGTGGCCAAAGTATTTGAGTTTTAGCTTCAGGATCTGGCCTTCTAAAGAGCAGTCAGGGTTGATCTCCTCTAGGACTGACCGGTTTGATGGCCTTGCAGTCCAAGGGACTTGCAGGAGTCTTCTCCAGCACCATAGTTCAAAGGCCTCAATTCTTTGGCGCTCAGCCTTTCTTATGGTCCAACTTTCACAGCCATACATTGCTACTGGGAAAACCATAGCCTTGACTATATGCATTTTTGTTGACAGGGTGATGTCTCTGCTTTTTAGTGTGCTGTCTAGATTTGCCATGGCTTTCCTCCCCAGGAGCAAGCGTCTTTTAATTTCTTGGCTGCAGTCCCCATCTGCAGTGATCTTGGAGCCCAGGAAAATAAAATCTGTCACTACCTCCATTTCTTCCCCATCTATTTGCCAGGAATTGAGAGGGCCGGATGCCATGATCTTGGTTTTCTTAATGTTTAGTTTCAACCCAACTTTTGCACTCTCCTTCACTCGCAACAAGAGACTCTTCAGTTCCTCTTCACTTTCTGCCATTAGAGTGGTATCATCTGCGTATCTTAGGTTGTTGATATTTCTTCCAGCAATCTTAATTCCAACTTTTGATTCATCTAGCCCTGCCTTTCTCATGATGTGCTCTGCATATAAGTTAAATAGGCAAGGCGACAGTATACAGCCTTGCCAGACTCCTTTCCCAATTTTGAACCAATCAGTGGTTCCGTGTCCAGTTCTCACTGTTGCTTCTTGGCCCGCATATAGGTTTCTCAAGAGACAAATAAGATGTTCTGGTACTCCCATCTCTTTAAGAACTTGCCACAGTTTGTTATGATCCACACAATCAAAGGCTTTAGCATAGTCAATGAAGCAGAAGTAGATGTTTTTCTGGAACTCTCTAGCTTTCTCCATGATCCAGCGTATGTTGGCTATTTGATCTCTAGTTCCTCTGCCTCTTCGAAATCCTGCCTGTACTTCTGGTAGTTCTCGATCCACATACTGCTGGAGTCTAGCTTGTACGATTTTAAGCATGACTTTACTAGCATGAGAAATGAGTGCAATGGTGCGATAGTTTGAACATTCTTTGGCACTGCCTTTAATACCGCTCTATAAAACCCTAGTAAGACCACACCTGGAATACTGCAGCCAGTTTTGGTCACCATAATCATAAAAAAGATGTTGAGAGTTTGGAAAAAAATTCAGAGAAGAGCAACTAAAACAATCCAAGGCCTGGAGACTAAAACATATGAAGAACGGCTGCAGGACTTGGGTCTGGCTAGTCTAAAGAAAAGAAGAAACAGGGGCGACATGATAGCAGTATTCCAGTATTTGAGGGGCTGACAGAAAGAGGAGGGGATCGACCTGTTTTTCAAAGCACCAGAGAGAAGGATGAGAAACAATGGTTGGAAACTGACCAAAGAGAGAAGCAACCTGGAATTAAGGAGAAACTTCCTAACACTGAGGACAGTTAACCAGTGGAACAGCTTCCCACCAGAAATCAGTGGAGGTTTTTAAGAACAGTCCAGGCAGCCTCTTGTCTGAAATGGCTTAGGCCCTCCTGCTTGAGCAGGGGACTGGACTAGAAGACCTCCGAGGTCCCTTCCAGCTCTCTTTTATTCTAACCCCCTGCTCAAGCAGGAGACCCCATACCATTCAGGACAAATGTATCTCCAATCTCCCTCCTCTCCCTCCAAATGTATGTTGACCCCGTCCTCCTTGTGGCAGTCTCTCAAATACTGGAACGCTATCATGCCCGCCCCCAGTTCTTTTTTCCCCCACTGGACTAGACACACCCAGTTCCTTCATCAACAGCTACTGACTGTGGCCCAGAAAGGAGCAAGATCTAATCAACTGTAACTGATCTTGAAAGCAAACCACAATAAAATATAAAAAGGCAGAACTCTGATCACAATAATACTGACTTATTTGACCATACCTTCCCAACACCCCTGGCTGGTTAGCACCTCTGCATGGGAGACCACAATAAATCCAGAATTGGAAGCCAGAATGAGAACTAAAAAATGCGCCCCCTTCATTGCATGTCAAACAAACCATACTAACGGAAGTCAGTAGAGGTCCCCTGGAAAGAAGCACCTCTTGGGGCTCAGATGTCAGCAAGCCACATCAGGCAAACCACAGCTGGGACCAGAGTGTGCTACTAAGCAGACCAACTTCATCCAAATGCATGTTAAATCCTTTGGGGGCTTTGCAGAACATCAAAAATGTATGTCTATTCACCGCAGACCCATTTAATTTTCATTATGTAGCAAAATCCCAGACTTTTTCCAACATTTGTTTTAATTCCTGTACCAAAGTAAATATATGAGAAATTAAATCCAGCAATTAAAATATGCCCAGCCTCAAATCAGGGTCTGTTCATGTCACGAGAAGCCCCCAGTGTCCAGAACAAAAGAACAAAGTGCTCGTTTGGCACGCAGTCCCATCTGCTAAGACATCAAGACGACATAAAGCATTTTGAATTCCATTCAATTAGAATTCCATTCAAGCATTAAACCATGTTTCTCCAGAGGGTTTCCCCCCCCGCAATTGAACCAATCATGGTGGTGAAGATACAATCTCAACTTTAATTACAAAAAGTGACAGTTGCTGATCATGCCGCAAGAATTAAGAAATTAATCTCCCAGACAGGTTAGGGATGCAAGTCTGGGAATCCCAGAGAAGCACAGCCTACCCTCCGCAGCACATTCCCTACCCAACTGGAAAAAACCAGGTTCTGCAAAAACTTCCCCCAACACTCAAAAATTCAGCTGCACTGAAACTGCAAACCTACGTTCGCAAGTGCAAACTCCAGACCTGAAAATGGCACAGTGATTGTGTGAGTTGAATGAATCTTCTAAGCCCATTTTTAGCAGGTCCAGAATCGGGGCTCAGCATGGTTAAAACTGTAAGAGAGGATTTTTAAAGACTTTTTCCCATCACACAGAGAGAATACAGGCAGTCCTAGACTTGCAACCGTTTGTTTAGTGACCGAAGTTACAACACCACTGGAAAAAGTGACTCATAAACATTGTTCACATTTACGACCGTTGTAAAAATCCTCACGGTTATGCAATCAAAATTCAGACGCTCGGCAACTCATTCCTATTTATGTTGCCAAGCGTCTGGAGTTTTGATCACATGACGTGCGGATACTGCAATGGTCGTTAAGTGTGAAAAATGGTCATAATCCCCTTTTTTCATTGTAATTTCTAAGGGTCTCTAAGTGAACTTTTGTAAGCCAGGGACTACCTGTATTCACTGGTACATAGTTCTTGACTTACGACCAGTTACTTAGCCAGGGTTTGAAGTTCCAACAGGCCTACCTGGGAGCTACCTATGATCCAGGTTCCCCCTCCCCCATCATAGTCCCGTGACTGTACTTCGGTTGCTCAGCAACCAGACTGCAATTATGTTTTTTAGGATGGTTTTGCTGAAAACAGGCTCTGTAGTGAACCACTGGTTTGCTTAGTGACTACCGTGTTCCCTTAACAACTGCCACAAAAAAGATCATAAAGTTGGGCTGGTCACGTAACCAAACTACTTTATGACTATCCCAACTTTCTACCGTAATGGTCAGACCCCATTACAGTCGCAACTCGAGGACTGCCTGCAATCCGATAGTGGTTTGACTGGAAATGGCCATTCTTTCCATTCCACAAAATTCCCCCCCCTCCCTCCCTCAGGCGCTTCTTGTTCTCCGGGAAATAAATGAGATTCCCAGAAGCAACTCTCTCCCTCTTTCACAGTTTTCTCATTATCCTTTTAATCATTCTCACTTAACAAGCTCTCTCACCACTCAAGAAGCTGCTCAGGGCTACTCACTCAGATTGCACGGTTCCATTTTTCAAAATCTAATAAAAGCTGCCAAGAAGCAAATTTGGTTGGCATCCTTTAATTCTTTGAACCCTGACTGGGAACCATGGTTTAGCTCAGGGGTGTCCAACCTTGGGAACTTTAAGTCAACTATGCTGGGGAATTCTGGGAGTTGAAATCCACAAGTCTTAAAAGTTCCCAAAGTTGGACACTCCTGAGCTAGAACATAGAATAACAGAGTTGGAAGTAACCTTGGAGGACATCTAGTCCAACCCTCTGCTCAAGCAAGAGAGTCTATATCATTTCAGACAAATGGCTGTCCAGTCTCTTCTTGAAAGCCTCCAGTGATGGAGCACCCAAAACGTCTGGTGGCAAGCCGTTCCACTGGTTAATTGTTCTCACTGTTAAGAAATTTCTCCTTAATTCTAGGTTGCTTCTCTCCTTGATTAGTTTCCATCCATTGTTTCTTCTCTTGCCTTCTGGTGCTTTGGAAAATAGGTTGACCCCTTCATCTTTGTGACAGACCCTCACAAAGTGCTGGAAACACTGCTATCATATCTCCCCTAGTCTTTCTTTTCACTAGATTAGATAGTTGAAACTCACCACAAAAGGCACCCCACACCTACATTTTTCTTTTGCCACTGTCCCTGGGTTCCTCAAACCTAGATGCTGCCTCTTCAGAGGATGGGCCAATTTTTAAAGACATCATGGATCTTGGGGGTCCTTAGCGATTGTCTTTGGCTTCCAAATGGGTGACAGAACCAGCCTCTCCAAGCCTTTCACCCACATTGCACGCAGATAGAAAGGGATTGGTCATCAAGTTTGAAGCCAGCGGCCATTGCTACAGATGTCCCCGCATGGCACTGTTATAATTAAAAAAACACAACCCTGAAGGCTGGGATGTTTCATTGAGGGCACTGAAGGATTGCCGGATGGTGCTCATTTCTCTCTCTTTTGCAGAAGTACCTTGACTGACTCTTTTAACGGGTGCAAAAATGTAAAACAAAAAAGTAGCCACTGGCTGTCCATATTTCTTCTGTATGAGCAGCCAGTGTACATTTCCCTTACTAGGAAAGGAGGCTTAAGTTATTCCCCAGGATTGTCCCTCTTCTAAGTAGAATTTGAAAATAGAGCGCTTTTTTTGAAAGAAGTTGCTGATGTGATCTGGAAAAACCACAGAGGTCTTCACTAAGAAATTCACATCGTGAATGCGGAGCCTGGCTTCAAAACCCCATTGAAGAGCTTTTATACCGCCTCTCTTGATGGGAGAGGCAGAGCCCCTTTGAAGGGGCTTTGTCACATCACCTAAAGAGGCTATGTCGCATCTGAAAAGCCTGTGATACGCGGAGGGAGGAAATGTTCCTTCCTTTCACTCCAAAGCTATTAAACAGGGCAAGTATAACACACTCTGTGGCCAACTACAGGTGATAATTAGAATTCTGGATTCAGTTTTTCATCATCCCTTTCCACTGAGCAAGATAATGCTCGCAAGTAGAAAGAACTAAAAAGAGAAACATACACAGAATTTGTATAAAGTAAAATTATTAGGATTACAAACATAAAACCAAAAACAATAGCGATGTAAGATAAAATTGTGACTAAACTAGGAACTGTTTTGTCCAGCAACTGCAGTCACAATTTTCATGGGTGTTTTGCTCAAAGGACCATCCTAAAAAGTTCTCCAGTGAATAGAATAGAATAGAATAGAATAGAATAGAATAGAATAGAATAGAATAGAATAGAATAGAATAGAATAGAATAGAATAGAATAGAATAGAATAGAATAGAATAGAATAGAATCTTGAAGGGACCTTGGAGGTCTTCTAGTCCAGCCCACTGCTCAAGCAGGAGAACCTATACCATTTCAGATAAGTGATTGTCTAGCCTCTTCTTAAAAACCTCCAGCCCATGATTTCTGAAGGCAAGCTGTTCCACTGGTTAATTGTTAGGAAGTTTCTCCTTTGTTAGGCATATGGTGTTAGCCTACAATGTTGGGCTGAAAATATATTAACCATAATGCTATGGCTTTAAGATGTTAATTGGCCAATGGGTGTGTAAGTGTTCTCATGGCCATAAGAGGAAGCTAGGAATGTAGCTTCTCTCTCTCTGATTTCACTGATCTCTACTGTTACTGTTTTTGCTCTGCTGTTGGTTTACTACTGTTGTAACCTAAACTGTGTATTGACCTCTGGACTGGTAAGAAGACTTTGTAGTTTGGATTACTCCTTGGACTGTTGCTATTGTTTATGACCTGGACTGTTTATTTTTTGACTGTGCATTTTTGTTCTTACACCACCTTAAAGTAAACTACTTTTTGTTTTTTATAACTCAGTGTATTCTTGTGTGACTTTTACTGCTCTCAGTACCCTTCCTTGTCTGTGCAACTCTTTGGTAGCACAAGGAGACCTCTGCACAACAAAGTCCTTAACATCCTTAATTCTAGGTTGCTTCTCTCTTTGATCAGTTTCCAGCCACTGTCTCTTCTCCTGCCCTCTGGTGCTCCGGTGAACAGCCTGACCCCCTCTTCTTGGTGGCAGCCCCTCAGAAACTGGAACACTGCTGTTATGTCACCCTATTTCTTCTTTTCTTTAGACTAGCCAAACCCAAGCCCTGCAGCTGTTCTTCGTATGTTTTATAAAAGGCCTTTGATCATCTTAGTTGCTCTTCTCTGAACGCATAATGACTTTTAATTGATTCCCACTAAAATTGTGGTTTACTCATTTGGACACTTCCTAATCTTTGTGATTCAGTGAGCATCTTTTCACCAGGACTGTCCATCTGTAACTGTTTCTCAGAGTTCTCGTAAGCTTCTGCTCCTGTCATCCGTAACAATATCCAGTCATCTTCTACCAACCACTTCCATACTTCCGAAAATCAAGGTCTTCTCCAATGGATCTCGTCTTTGCATTGTTCATCCAAAGTATTTCAGCTTCAGTTTCATCCTTCAGGCCTCTGGTGAGAGCCTCTTTTGACTTCATCCAGCCTGAGGTGATTTGGCCCTCTGACCGTCCAAGGTGCTCTCAGCCATTTTCTCCATCACCACAGCCCAATGGCTTCTTTCTCCCCTGGTCGGCTTTTCTGATACTCCGGCTTTCACAGCCAGGTGTTACAGCCGGGAAAACCTTGGCCTGGACAATCCCCACTTCTGTTGCAATCTGAGGCTTCTGTACTTTAGCATTTGCCCAGAGTTGCCATAGCCTTTCTCCCAAGTAAAAGACCTCTCCTTCTTCCAGTCACCACCCCGGTGACGTTTTCACCCCAGGAAGACAAAGTCTGCCGCTTGTTCGACTTTCTCTGTGTCCATTTGCATCGAGCTGGCATTGCCTGTTGAGAGAAGCTGAGGGCTTTTTAAATGCTGAGCAACAGGCCGGCTTTGGCGCTCTCCCTTTCATCCTTAAGAAGAGAGCTGAGGTCTCCCTCGCTTCCAGCCATCCAGGTAACGTCGTCAGCATCTCTGAGCCTGTTGAAGTTTTCCCAGCGGTTTAATCCCAATTTCTGCTTCTTCTGATTCAGAATTGCTGCATGTGATTTAAGTAAATAAAGTGCCAGCAAACAATCTTGGGCCTCACCTTTTTCCAGTTTTAGTTGCTCCGTATTCCATGTTAAGAGTTGGTTTTGAAAATATTACTGCTTCGGACAGGAAGGCGGTGCCGAGAGTGGTGAGGACGGCAGAAAAGATGATTGGAGTTTCACTTCCTCCTCTCCAGGACACGGCATGTAAGCGCTGCTTAACCAGGGTCTGCAGTATTGCCTGGGATGCTACACATCTTCTCCATGGCCGGTTTTCTTCGCTACCTTCTGGGAGGAGGTTTCACAATATCCGAAGCAGAACTGCTTCTGTAATAGCTTTGCACCGTGTAGTAGATCTTTCAGGAGGCAGATGAGATAGCCCTGGGCACCCAGGGTTTAAGAGCAGGCAAAAACACATTTCATTTTGGAACCCTCTGATTTTTTAAACTTATCCACCACATTTTATAATGTGATCTGGGGTGGCCTTTCTGAATCCAGCTTGTGTATTGCCAGTTCTGTTGAAGACTGGACATAAAACCTTGAGTTTTCTCCGCTTAGCATGTGTGATACAGGTAGTGCTTGCTTAGCAACCACAATTGGGACCAGCCACTCTGTTGCTAATAGCAATAGCACCTAGACTTCTATACTGGTTCACAGTGCTTTGCAGCCCTCTCTAAGTCAGCATTTTGCCCCCAAAAATCTGGGTCCTCATTTTACTGACCTGGGAAGGATGGAAGGCTGAGCCAAGCTTGAGCCGGTCAGGATCAAACTGCTGGCAATGGGCAGAGTCAGCCTGCAATCCTGAATTCTCACCACTGTGCCACCATGGTTCTGCAGTCGCTAAGTGGAAAATCACGTGACTATGATGGCTTACAGTATCACTTCCCCTTCAGTTGTTAAGCAAATCACTATGATCATTAAGCAACACATCACATTTGTGATTTTGCTTCTATAATCTCCAGTAACTCTGCTTGTCAGAAGCTGGTTGTGTAGCACCCAAAGATGATCAAGTGATTGCAGGATGCTGCAATGATCATAAGTGTGAGGGGTGATCACAAAGTTGTTTTTTTAAAAAAACAGTTGCAACTTCAAACAGTCACCAAGCAAGACCAGTTGGTAAACAAGGACTATCTCCAAATACATTTTTTGGTTGTTTGGAATTCTGCCTGTTTTGGTATTGGAAATAAAAGGATCTTTTCCTGTTTCTTGGTTATTGGCCCTTGTTGTGTTTTATACCTGGTTATAAATTGTATGAAGCACTTTAACTGCATCACTTTGTAAGATTTTAAACAGTTACTCTGGTATTTCATCAACTCTGGTGGCTTTGTCATTAGCAATATTTTCTAAGGGCCACTGAATTTTACTTTCAGAGTATCTGGCTCACGTCCAATGGTCAAATCTTCATACATATCACGGATTTGGGGATTTTTGTCTGTGTGCAGTTCCATATATTTCTACCATGTCTTCTTTCTATCTTCTTTCTCCAATAAATCTTTGCATTCTTTTATCATGCATCTTTTCAAGGTGTAAACAAGCAGCCCTTTGACCTTCTACATTTCAGGATATTTTTGCTTGATTCATCTTTAATGGTATCATTCGTTTCAGCCTAGATTTTGTTAGGTACTCTATCAAAACAATCCATTAAATCTATTCTTTCCTTTTACTGCATAAACATTCAGAATACTGCTGAGGTTGTAGCTTGTTGGCCTGATAATTTTATGTGTGTGTTTTAGTTCAAGTTGTAATTTTACAAGAAGGAGGCTGTGACCTGAGACACAGTGTCTGAGTTTGTTTCTGCTGGCAAAAAGAGTTGCTTCAGAGGACAGAGTCAAGTTGTTTTTGGCGCGCTCCATTCAGTGATGTCTATGTGTAAAGTACCTTAACCCTGAATGTTCTTGGCTGAAGTCTAGTAGTCTGTCTTCTATTAGTCTCATTCTCAAAGTCCAATTTTTCCTGTTATTCCAGATGTTATTTTACTTCCAACTTTAGTGTTCCAGTTGCCTGTGGCATCTTTCCTTGGGTGGAGTTAAGAAGGTATTGAAAGTCATTCTAGAATTATTCTGCTTCCTCTGCATCGGTGCTTGAAGCGTAGCTGTGGACCACCATAATAACACTTGGCTTGGATTCAAAGTGAGATAATTTTATAATTTCTTGTGTTATACCCAACCACTGATTTTGATAACCTTTTATTAATGAGCTTGAATGGTGTGTGTAGAGCAGTGGCTGGTTCCATGGAGAAAGGGTTTTCCATGGACCGAAGTGTGTGTGGTTTTGCATGCTGCCTGAATCCCGTGGATGGGGCTTTGCTTGTTTGTGTGGAGCAGTTGCTGGAATGCTGTGGACCGGTGTAGGTCCACGGACCAGGGGTTTCGGGACCCCTGGTGTAGAGGACAGAGCCTTTGTTAGCCTTAGAAGAAACAAGAAGAGTCACTACAAAACAATGATCAGGCAAGCACGGCTAGAACCTCTTCCAAATGTGAATAAAAATCTGAGACAGACTCCTCCCTAATTCACATGACGATAAATTGAGGAAGGAGGAAGCCCATTCAAACATTTCAAGAACCTGTTGCTACAGCTGTTCAAATAAAAGTAATTTTACATTATATGGTGTTAGTTTCTTAGTCTGGGGTAAGTTTACAGAGTCGACCGATTGGTGTATCCATCCTTACATTCCTTAATCTCTCAGTGACTTATGATGTCATCAATCTTGGTATCTCTCTGGACTGGCCTTGGGGTTTGGCAGTGGGGCCAGTCCAGACGTAGCCCTTTGGTGATGGTTCCATTCCGTATTAATGAGGGAAAGAGGTTATGCCTGTAAACTTTCATTTGTTGGATGCCTCAGAGTTCAAATGTTCTTGCATCTTCTGTTTAACTTTTCCATGAAATGACTGGGTCAGGTCATCTGTGAATTTGGACTCTTGTATGCAGATGATCCCCAACTGCACATCTCAACCCTGGGTAGTACAGGTGAAGCTATTAATGTACTAACCCAGTATCTGTAAGACTCTTTGGGTCTGAATGAGGAGAAACAGACTCAGGTTCAATCCTGACAAGGGTCTGTGTATATTTGAGCCCCATGGAATTGGGGACTTTTCATCTTTGGTCTTGGAGGGGGTCACAATTCCCTATTTGAGACTGGGGTGCTATCTGGAAGATTTCCTGGACTCCAGAATCTGCTGAAAGAGCAAGTGGCAACTCTGCAAGGAGAGATTTTTGCATGGGTCCTTCTGTTGCAACAGCTGCATCTGCTCCCAGGCTGGGAGGCCCTACAGTGGATCCAGCGGTGCAACCACTACTGCTCTACATGCTGTAGTGGTTGCCATTTGGCCTCCAGGTGCAATGCAAGGTGCTGGTTATCACCTAGCAAGCCTTTCCTAAAAGAGGGTCTGGTTATTTGAGGGACCACTTAAAGCCAATAATCATCCTGTAAGATGAGACAGTGTGGGTATGCTCCAGATCCCTTTGTTCAACAATGTCATTTTTTGGGATCTAGATATTGTTCCTTCTCTGTTGGATGCTTGCTTGCCTCTGGAACAGCCTTTGCCCAGAAATCCATACAGCTCTCACCCTGATGAGGTTCTGTAAATCCTTGAAACCCTGACTTGGGGAGACCCATACTTTGGGGAAGGGTGGTTGTTTTTTTCTTTGGCACTGATCTTTTCTCCAGATGAGCATGATCTTTTATTTATTATTCTTTTCAAGTTGGAAGGTATCCAGAATCATGGTCAGGCAGCCTCTAAATTAAATTAAATTAAATTAAATACATATCTTCTATGATTCAGGATCACTAGAGAATTAGATGGTCTTCAGATGTGAATTGACTCATTCCAGTCTATTTCAGCTCTGCAACTGCCAAGAATGTCAAACTTCAGCCTTGACATTTCAGTTCTGAGAAGATTATCTGGGCTTATGGTTCTGTCATTCCATGTACCAAGAGTATATATAGTATGTATGTGTATGTGTATATATATATATATATATATATATATATATATATATATATATATATATATATATATATATATATATATATATATATATATCCTGGGCTGATTGCACATTAGGCAGTTGTTTTTACCTCTAGGCCACAAGCTCTATCTAACTTTGTTAGCTGAGAAGCAAGGGAGATATGTGTTAAATGCTTGTTAACTATTTAGATTACCTTGCTAGGCCCCAAACATGGGACAAATCTTTATTTACACCAAAAGGTTTACCCAAATATGAGCTGTCACTGTTGTGACTACTGTCTGTTGATGGCCTTCGGTTAGGCTGAAACAGGAAATAAAGATTTGTCCCATGTTTAATGCTACTGATACTCGCCCTCTGTTCTTCCTCAACAGTTTCGTGGATATTTACCACCCCAGGAACTCATCTTGCATGTTGACTCTATCCTGGTTCTTAATGTCCACTGGGTTCTCTGGATAGAATACTGGGGGTGGGGGGAGAGAGGATCTCATTTCCTTCTCTAGGGAGTTGCAGTTGTCTATGCCATTAAGGGTGACCCTTCTGGACCAACAGTATAGTTCATAACATCCCTTGGTGGACAAATCTCCTCCCATTACATGGTGATTATTCATGAAGGGAATCAACAAAATATTATGCTGTTATTGAAACAAACAAGGGGACTAAAAGCTTGGGAAGAACTAGAGAGCCATTTTAATGCTCATTCCACTTTGGGAACAGTAATTTCAGACAGTGATTATCTCACTTGGCTATTTCTCAGTTCTTGGTACAAAAATGTTTGAATCTATCACCCTCAATTTCCAATTACTTCATCTTCCCTCACGTACAAACTTGCTTGTTTATATCATTTCTTACTCTTTCTCTTTTAACAAGCTCTGACTGGCTGGCGCAACCAAGAACTGATAATGTTCCTAACCTGGGAAAATGAACAAGCAGCATCATTTTCACAAGCAAGTAAGCGTGTGAAATACATTTCTTATCGTCTTCCAAAGCTCAATTTTCAATATAAAACTTGGAAGGGAAGACCACAGGGAGGGCTTTTACAGCGTATTCAAGATGGCAACCTTCTTCCACAAGGAACTGACTTCTCAAAACATCATAGAGGTTCTTACCGTGGGCATCCCGGTAGTAAGCGTGGGTGACACTGCGGAATCTCTCCTGGCCAGCAGTGTCCCAAATCTGAAATGGGCAAAAAGCAGAAAACCACATGAAAAGTGCAGGCAAAGCGTTGACAGAATGGGACAACTTGCCATGACCAACTCGCCGGGGCCAGTTCACTGCAGGACAACTCACCATGGAACAATTCAATTTAATTATTTAAAATAATTTAAAAATTGTTTTAATTTTTATCAGTCACATTTCATTCCATTCCTCCTTTTGCATGCTTTCTTTAATTATTCTATTCCACCATTTCTTTGATATTAGTGTAACTCTTGTCCCACAGTGAGTTGTCCTGTGGCGAGTGGGCTGAGGTGAGTTGTCCTAGATCCAAGTGTTGTTGCACCAAGTATGAGCTGTGCAACCATATAAATGTGTTAAATTAATGAATATACAGTAAATATCCAGAGAGTCCACCCAGGGGAGAAAGGAGCATACAACTATTTTCTTGCTTTGCAAGTATTACAAATCCCAAACACAAATTTTCCCTTTCAATAAATTGGATCCAGGACACAGTAGCTACACTTGTCACCCTAAAATTAATTGCAGATATAATTTAGCCACAAGCACTGTTTTACATTCAGTTCAAATAGACCAATAGAGGCTGTTTTGATCTGGATCCAAGCGAATACAGTTTCTCAAGGAAAAGTGACAGCTTCTTTTTTAAATGGTCAATGAAATGTTTAAAAAATACTATTGTTGTGGCTGAGGGACTCTTTTAGGAACAGGGCTTTTTTTTGTCATAGAATGCTCAGAACGGAGTTCCGGCACCTTTTTTGGATGGAACCTTGTAGGGTAGGCAAGGCGGGTTGTATGACATGTGTGAGTTCCGGCACCTTTTTTGGATGGAACCTTGTAGGGTAGGCAAGGCGGGTTGTATGACATGTGTGAGTTCCGGCACCTTTTTCTTTTACAAAAAAAGCACTGTTTAGGAATACCAATGCATTTGCCAGATGGAATTTAGCCTGGGTGGGGGATGATACTCAGAGAAAAGTCTCTCTGGCCTCTTTAGGCAAATAAAAGGTAAAGGTAAAGGTTCCCCCGCACATGCATGCTAGTTGTTTCCAACTCTAGGGGCCGGTGCTCATCTCCGTTTCAAAGCCGAAGAGCCAGCGCTTGTCCGAGGACATCTCCGTGGTCATGTGGCCGGCATGACTAGATGCCAAAGGCGCACGGAACGCTGTTACCTTCCCACTGGAGTGGTCCCTATTTTTCTACTTGCATTTTTATGTGCTTTCGAACTGCTAGGTTGGCAGAAGCTGGGACGAGTAACAGGCACTCAGTCTGTTACACGGCACTCAGGATTCAACCCGCCAAACTGCCGACCTTCTGATTGACCAGCTCAGTGTCCTAACTCACTGAGCCACCACATCCCTTATCTTTAGGTAAATAGTTAATAATAATAATAATATGATGATGATGTTGGAAGGGACCTTGGAGGTCATCTAGTCCAACTCCCTGCTCAGACAGGAAACCCTATACCATTTCAGGCAAATGGCTGTCCATTCTCTTCTTAAAAACTTCCAGTGTTGGAGCATTCACCACTTCTGGAGGCAGGTTGTTCCACTGGTTAATTGTTCTAACTGTCAGGAAATTTCTCCTTAGCTCTAGGTTGCTTCTCTCCTTGACTAGTTTCCATCCGTTGCTTCTTGTCCTGCCTTCAGTCACTTTGGAGAATAGCTTGACTCCCTCTTCTTTGGGGCAGCCCCTGAGATATTGGAACACTGCTATCATATCACCCCTCACCCTTCTCTTGGATCAGTCTTTGCATCCATAGTTAATTATTTAAACTTATTTGTGATCTTATTGTGCCAGGCAAATATTGTTAACATCTGTCTACATCTCACACTTCATCCAAGGGATATAAGCGGACAACACACACAATTTTATGTCCAGGTTAAATGTGCAAAAATAAATAAACTGACCAAACAATTCCCCCCCCCCCCCAAAAAAATAGTACATAAATATGCTCAGAATTACCTTGTATACTTTCGAGTAAATTTAACTTCAGAAGTGGGGGAAAAGTGAGAACAAACAGATGCTTTCAAAATTACAGACCAAATTTCTAAATGGCCCCTTCAGTCTTCCAGCAACACAACATACAAATATGGGAAGAAAGAAAGTTCTTGAGATCCTTGTCCAACTCATGCTAGACAGGCCGGCCTGGAGTAATATCAGCCCTTCTTCATTGTATGGTTCCTCGGGGTTCACTTTCTTTGTTCTCTTGTTACTTTCCACACAATTGGTGTGCAGTTCCAAAGAAAATGAACTGTTCCAAACTCAGTGAGCCTTCCAAAGCAACTTATTAATGTGTGGAAGAAATTGAAAAATTCAGCTAATTGTTGGAAAGGCCGAACTAGTTCATCTGAGGCGAGAGAAGGCTCCTTTGTGTATCCTGCATTTTGCATTTCTACACAAAGGGAGCCTTCACCTCTCATTTGAATTAGTGTGGCATTTCCAACCATTAGCTGAATTTTTCAATTTCTTCCATACTGGGGACCAATATAAAGGAAATATTTATGTTGAAATAACTGCAGTTTTGTGATCTATGAAACGTAATTTATAGATAACAAAATAATTTTCACCAATGAAGGCGAATCTACATGTTCCAGGGTAATGTTGCAGGATCCAATCTGGGTCAGTCACCGGGACTAAAGTTTCAGTCTTCTGAGCTTTCAGAAGGAAACAACAGCCAATGACTTAATAGCAGACCATCAGCACCCCAATCAATAACTAAAAAGCCACATACAACCAGGCACCATATAACTACTACACACAGAATAGCCCAAAATTGCTAGAGAGAAGTTCCTTGAGGATGGGCTCCAGCACAAGTCCAAAAGCTCAGATGACTAAACCTCTGGTCTCAGTGACTGATTCAGACTGGATCCTGCAAAATGATTTTTCCACTGGGGTTTTTCAAATTGGGTTTATGGGTTCCATGGTCAGAGGGGTGATTTTTCCACAAGGGGTTTTTAAAAAAGGCTCAGTCCTTCAAAAAAATGGTGTTTTTTCCCTCTTAATCACTAAGGTGCAATGAAATTGTTTACTTATTTGATTGATTGATGTGCAGCTCTTAGATAAACAGAGCAAAACAAGACCGGGAGAACTCACTAGAAAAGATTAAGCTTAGATTCTCTAGTAAAATATTTTATTAAATTAGTGAGTGCACCACTCACCAGAAGAAAGATGGCAGATTTCCCTGAAAGAATTGGTGGTTAAGATAAATTTGATTTCTTTTTTTAAAAAATCTAATTCATATGCCTGGGAATAAACAAGAAGCATCTGAGTCTACTCAAAAACAGAAAAAAATGGATTAAAAATAGAATAAGAGCAATAATGTCATCTTGTTCGCAACTTCTTAAATTATGAGAAGTGTGCAAAGCCTCACCACAGATGTTGCGCTGCATGTTTAGTCAATGTTTGCCTCAGAAAAACTACCAACAGCACCACAAAGCTTCACAGGGAAAAAACCAACTTAGTCTTCCCTATCTTATTCCAAGAGTTGTTGTTGCTGCTGCTGATGATGATATTCACACATAGTGTCTCTGTAGCGCTTCTGGTGGGAAACTTGTGATTATTCAGGTGTTGTTTCCATGACACCATCTTGGGAAATAGTGAACAAAGCTGGGAGCTGTAGATCTGGAAGATGACAGCTCTCCTCTCCTCTAAAATACTAATCAGAACTCTTGGTGCAGCATTGCTATGACAGTGTTGGTAACTTATTATTCGCGTTACAACCTTTCCACTGAATGACTACTTTCCAATATTTATCTACTTGGACTTCATAATGAACTTGAATTGTGGCAAATAATATACAGACTGAAAAATAAACAAATTAATCATCTTGAGTGCTGGAACCAGCATGCATCTTGGCTGAAGGCCATTCTTCCATGCATACTTAGGCAGAATGGGGAGATTTGGGTTCAGTCATGGAAGTTCATCAAATGACTCGACTGTGTCACTGTCAACCCAAACTACCTTGCAAGATATTTAATTTTTGTCATTCATGTTTCATTCTGTCCCTCCTTTTGCATCCTTTCTTTAATTATTCTATTCCCCCATTTCTTTGATATCTGTGTAACTCTTGTCCCACGGTGAGTTGGCCGCGGCAAGTTGGCCGTAGTGAACTGGCTGTGGTGAGTTGGCTGCAGTGAATTGTCATAGACAGACCCTCTGCGATGTGTGTGAATTGAAGCTCCTGGAAGAAGGCAAGATAACTGCCAGTTTTTAAAATGGCAAGCAATCCAATAACTGCTCAGCAATGTTGCAGTTTTGTTAACATTGGCACTTCTCTTCTTGAAGGAATGGAATGGCTTCCCCACCTCCATTTTGCAAATGTCCCAAGAGTCCATCAACAGGGACAGAAAGTGTAGTATGCTGAGGAATGATAGGGCTGTGAGGAGATCAATATGGAAGGAAGTTACCCGGACAACTGAAAGTGCAGAGAAAGTGAAAGTGGTGAAGGAGAACATGTGCTGAAAAGAATGGAGAAGAAGAAAGCAGTTGTAAAAGAGAAGAACAAAGAATAATGTTGAGCAAAGAGAACATTAAGAGGCAAAGAGGAGGACTGTCAACTGTCCAGTTGGCATTTCCAGAAGAAGAAACTCCTGGGACATGATTTTACCAAGAGTATAATACTTTACTGAAAATTTACGTTGGCAAAGAGGAGGACCAAAGGCATCATGCATTGTTTGGTGGAAAGATTGTGGAAGCATCTCAGGGGAGAATTACACTCAGGGTAAAAAAGGTTGAGATGGATAACTTTGCATGTATATGTGAAATGAAGGAGGAGGTGGATGGTCATAGTGGCATGGATATAATTTGACCAAGTGAGATAAGGGAATCAGTGAGGGAGGCAAACACAGACATTATTGAGAAAGAAGGCTATGACCATCATCAACGAAGAGACATTTCAGATCAGCCATGGGGCTCTTTAGGATTTGTTGTGACTATTGCTTCCCACAATTTGTCATGCAGTGGTTGTTATATGTGAAGGTTCTGGAAAGAGTCCTCAGTAGGAGATGACAGAACCCGGCATGACAACCTGAGCATGTCTGAAGGGACAGCTGGCTTAACCTATGAAAGTGGATCAGAGCATGAGGTGAAGATGGAACACTTGATAAGTAGTTCTTTGCCATGGGCAGGCCATTTTGTGATCAGCGTAGTGGTCTTTGATCCATTCTGCAGCGTAGTGGTCTTTGATCCATCACAGGTGCTTTCTGGATCTGCTTGGATTACCACAGATGCTTGAGGGCAACCAGCAACAAACACTATGGGAAATTCTTTGATGAACCTAGTTAAGCACTTACACAGCGGCTGCTATGGTGCTGGATCAGATTGCCCACTTGCGTCTCTTCTTGACCAGAGACCACTGGGTGGGTGTTAGTTTGCCAGGAGATGGGCAAAAAAGATACCCGGAACACTTGGGACAGAAAACTGAGAGCAAATATGTTTGAGGAAAAGCAGAGCCTCATGTTCAGGTCTACATTGTGCTGCTTAAGGACAATAAAACATCACTATTTCTCAAATCTTGTATATTTTATGATTATCACTTTGTTGGTTATATTTTATTATTTATGATTGTATCTTATCACTATGATTTATAATTTAACACTTTGTTGCTTGTATATATACACCAGAGACAAATTTCTTGTGTGTCCAATCACACTTGGCCATTAAAGTCAAGTTCTCCTATTCTATTCTATTCTATTCTATTCTATTCTATTCTATTCTATTCTGTTCTGTTCTGTTCTGTTCTGTTCTGTTCTGTTCTGTTCTGTTCTGTTGTTCTGTTCTACTCTACTCTACTCTACTCTACTCTACTCTACTCTACTCTACTCTACTCTACTCTACTCTTGGAATTCCATCCAGCAATAGAACTTTAGTTCGGCAGTATAACTTCAATATTTCAGGTCCAGCTCTGGCTTCTTTAGGTTTTTGAGAAGAATTGAAGGCATTAATTCAATCTATAAACCCACATTGGGTTTGTACAGAAGGTATTTATGGGAACATCTCCTCCAAGTCGGCTCAGGCTGGCTGTTCGCTCTGCCTGTGACAAGTTGTTCTGGGTCCAGGAGGCGACTAGAGGAGAGATGCTAACAAATAAACAACATCTGAATTGAACAGGACGCTGGTTGCTCTACAGAAGCCACAAATGCAACAAACAGCAAAACATTCAGGATCAAAACTGACACACGGCTTGGCTTACCTGCAGTTTTACTTTGACACCATCCACATTCAAGACTTTATTCTGGAACAGAAAAAAAAAAAAGAACTTGGTGTCAGATCATCAGCAACATATCCTCTCACTGGAAGAGTTATATAAACTCCCTAATTGTTTAAGACCCAGGAAAAAGAAAAGCACCCTCAGGACATTCCAGATAGTCCTCAACTGACAATCAACAACTGTTCGAAGTTATGATGGTACTGAAAAAGGTGACTCACAACGGGTCCTCACACAACAGGAATTTTTCCCCACCGCCGTGAGTTTTCAGTTTAAAGCATTGATTTCTCCACCTTGGCAAGTTTTACGATGTGTGAACTTCAACCCCCAGTATTCCCCAGAAATTCACACATCTGTAAACTTGCCATGGTTGGAAAACGCTGTTTTAAAGCAACACAATTATCAACAGAGTTACTCAAAGACAAAAACAAAAACCTTCAAGCAGCAACCTGGTGCCTTGCAATGGGAGTTGTGGGGGAACAGACTGGAAAGCGTTGCAAAGCTCAGCACTCAAAAAAGCCTGAATCCAATTTCAGCTGCATTCTCCTATTTCTGTAGATATAAGAGGCTGTGAGAATAACCTTGGGAGACAGGAAGAAAAACTGGACAAAGATCTGATAAGAGAAATCATAATCTAAAGGAGTGATGGGGTGGAGAAAGTGTCATAAAAGGGACCCTCCCTAATATGCTGGAATGTAAAGGCCGGGGAGGGAGCACTTTCAGACTTATAATATTCAGTTACTGTAATCTTACTCCATCTCGGCTGGACCTGCCTTCCCAGAAAAGGACGAAGCCGGGGGAGGTTCCTGGGCTAGAAAGCCACAAGTGCTACTTTGTGTGTGGGGGGGAACTGCTGCAGCTTTGAGGTAAACCCTCAGAACACAAGATGACATCAGTGGGAGTCCATCTAAATTAAATTTGACAATTAAATTTGAGAAATATAATTACAGGGCAACTCTAATTGTTCTGGGTTGAAAGGCAAAAGCCAAGAGGAACTACTCAATCTATCATTATTAATCATAACCCTAATAAACACTTTAGCACTGTACATCAGCCATGTTGAAAATGTTCTGAACTGAACACGGCCGTTTCCAATGATGCAACCTTGGAAGAAAACAGTCCACAGCGCAAAATAACTCCTTGCTCCGTGCTTTTCATTCGAGAACCCTTATGTCACAGGGAGTGATAGTTATACTACTCTATGCTACTACTCTATAGGGGAAAAAGTTAAAGGAGATCATTTTTAATTTTTAAAAAATTACCATGGCAAACAATGGAATATCAAAGACACAGTTAGCTGGCAGTTTCTACATTCACAAGTAATCCAAAGAATTTGGTGGTGTCTTCACACTTTTTCTTGGATTGGTTCCACCATTTTATATTCCCTGTACTAGAAAACCCATGAAGGTAGGGGATGATAGGAACTGACTAAGAGAACTGTTGGAGAAGGCAGACATTGGCAACCGTATTGCTGCAGCTCTAATCTCAGGGCTTCTGCAATGAGTTGATGGTCTGGAATAGCAAATATTTCAGGATGGAGAAGAGGGCCAACCCAGGCACAGCAAACTGGCTGGAGAAGGTTTCAGCAAAATGTGGGATTTTACCAGGAAGGCTGAAATCTGCCCATTTATCCTCAGGTTTTCTGCACAGACTCCGTCTCTCAGACAGATATCTTAGAGCAGGGGTCCCCAACCCCCGGTCTGTGGACCAGTACTGGGCCGCGGCATGCCAGCAACCGGTCCACACAAACAAGGAAAGCCCCATTCACAGGATGCAGGCAGCACACAAAACCACACCCCCTCCGGTCCACGGAAAAACCTTTCTCCCCACCTAACCGGTCCCTGGTGCCCAAAAGATTGGGGTCCTCTACCTTAGAGCCTTAGGCAGCTGCCAGGCTCAGTGGCCGATCAGTTCACAATTCAAGGAAATAGCTCAGGATTAGCCTCTCCAACACAACCAAGAAGGATAAGCGCAATCCAGGACATTCTTCACCCATTACAGATCCTGGATTGGCAACATCCTGGCCCCAGCAGGACAGGATGGCAAGAGCTTTTCCTGTTTTTCTCCGGATAGCTGCTATTCAGAGATACTCTACCTCTGGACATGGAAGCTTTACTCAGCTGTCACCAGAACATGCTGGAGTCCACCCTAGCAGCAGCCAAGCTTGAGTGGTGCACACTCTCTCCTCTGGCTTGGAGAATGCCATGACTCTGAGGGCTGCATCTCAGCTTGAGCAGAACAGGAATTCAGAGGTGCAAGAGGCTGATCTGGGCATGCCAGCCCAGCCTTCAGGAGTGAAACATGCCTCCTGATTTAATTCAGAGAGGAAACCATCAGTTCTTGGAAGTAGAAGAAAAAATTGATAGTCTCCACAGAGGTCCCCAATCCCCAAAGCACAGCCCACTACCGGGCCACGGCCAGTTTGGAACTGGGCCACGGAAGTGGTGGGTGAGCGCACGTGTGCAGTTGCGTTTATGCAAGCAGCAGGTGAGTGCATGCACGTGAAGCTCCTTTGTGCGAGTGGCCTCTCCCTCCCCCCCTGCATGTCCACAAAGTCTGAAAGGTTGGAGAACGCCACTCCACAGGGTTTCTGAAGGCCAGCAAAGGTGATGCAGCTGAAGGAAGATGTGGAGAAACAGGACCGGCTCTGAGACCTCCACAAGAGTTGCTCGCGGACCTCTCACACAGTTCTCAAATTGAAAGAGTCCAGCAGGAGGCAAGGATGGTTAAAATTTAATGTTAAAAAAATAATAATTAAAAAGCAGGGATGCTCTTGGGATGCTGAACAACTCGATGGCTGTGTACTTCTCTGTGTTCCCCAAGCAAAGCCACAGAGTCATGTTCTCACACCTTTCCAAAGGGTGTCCATTGTAAAATGCGCTCAAGGATTCTGCAAAATTGGAGTAGCCCACTTTTATAAAGTGGTATTAACACATGAAGTGTTAATTCCACTTTATAATGCCTCGGAAAGGCCACACTTGGCATACTGCATCCAGTTTGGGTTGCATAATATAAAAAAGATGTTGAGACTCTAGAAAGAGTGCAGAGAACAGCAACAGAGATGATTAGGGGGCTGGAGGCTGAAAAGTAAAAAGAACGGTGGCAGGAATTGGGTTTGTCTAGTCTAATGAAAAGAAGGACTAGGGGGTGACACGATAGCAGTGTCCCAATATCTCAGGGGCTGCCACAGAAAACATGAGGTCAACCTATTCACCAAAGCACCTGAAGGCAGGACAAGAAGTATTGGATGGAAACTAATCCAAGAGAGTACCAATCTGGAACTAAGGAGAAATTTCCTGACAATTAATCAGTAGAACGACTTGCCTCCAGACATTGTGGCTGCTTCAACATGGAGGTTTCAAAGAAGAGATTGGACAACCATTTGTCTGAAATGGTATAGGCTTCTTGCTTGAGCATCGGGTTGGACTATAAGACCTCCAAGGTCCCTTCCAACTCTGTTATTCTGTTATGCATCGATTTTATCGTGCTGGAATGGATACTGGGGGCCCTTGCCTCTCCGTTAATTATTGCTTGCAAGCAAAGCAAACTGCTCTCTCCTCATTTGAGGCAAGGAATGGTGGCTTTACATTGAGAAGGCGGGCAGGCTTTGGGCTTGTTAGCCTGTTCTGGCACATTCTCTCTGTGGAATTGTTTTAAATCAAATCTGATAGAGAAGACATGTTTGGGGTCCCAATTTCTAGGGAACTACAATTGGTGAGCCCCTGGAAGTGGGCCTTCTCTGCTGTGGTACCTGACCTGTTCTCTCCCTCTTTACAAATGTCCTTTTTATAGTTATTTAAAGAATTGAGGCCAGGTTTTAAAATATTCCTTGATTGCCTTTTTAAAGATTGTAAAGGTTTCATCTCTCCCACTTAGGCTTAGAATCTTCTTTCAAGGGATCCTAGACCAGGGGTAGGCAACCTCGGCTCTTTTATGACTCATGGACTTCAACTCCCAGAATTCCTGAGTCATAGCTGACTCAGGAATTCTGGGAGTTGAAGTCCATGAGTCATAAAAGAGCCGAGGTTGCCTACTCCTGTCCTAGACTGAATGGATTTTTGGGTGTTCAATGTCAAGGCAAGCTGGGCAGCGACACCAGTGGGCAGGCTCCTTGCACGGATCGTCCCGCACAGAAAGACCGTGTTCTAGCTGGAAAAGCTTCCCACCCTCTTCCTTATCCCACCTCTCCCTCTCGCCAAGGGTCCCTGGATGAGGTTGGAACAGCCCCTGCTAGTGAGGCTGGGGGCCTCGTGAGGTCTCTGTAGCAGAACGGGATCTGCATTCATCCGAGGCTTCTGCTCCTGCCTCAGCAGCCAAGCAGAACAGAGGTCTTGTCCCCCTAGGAAGCAAGGGGTGAGAAGTGGGGCTGGTTACTGGCACTCTTCAGCAGCTCTCTGGCCTCAGGGAGAGAAGGTGGGCAAGGGGGCCTTCTGTGTCAGCTCTTTGCCCCCCAGATCACTCCTTGGTATTGGGGAACTGATAGCAGAAAACCCTCTGCCCCCCTTTTCTCTCAAATAATGACACATCTCCCTGCTCTAGGCTAGGCACAGCAGCACTTCATCCGTATTATTTGCTTGTTTTATTGGATTTAAAGGCTGCCTGGCTTTCGGTGGCTTACTCCTCAAAGTAAGAAACAATATTAACAGAGAAGGCAAACTCCTCACACCAGGGGCACAGCAGTACCGGAAGGACTGGGAGGAGAAAGGTTGTCCATCTTTTTCTTTTAATGTTTTATTGATTTTTAACAATTACAGTCTTTAGTGCTTAGTAAACAACGTGTTGTCTGGGTTCACATATTTCACATTTTCTTCAGTATAAATCTGTTCAGCACTGCACAATCCAGTGTTTTTTGCCCTGATCCTCCTTCCTTCCGCATATTTTTTCCATTTTCCCCTCATTACACAATTACAATTCTTGCTACTGTTGATGCATACAAAGTTAAATATAAACATCCTCATTATATTTTACTCATGCCGTACAAACAATAATATCAATTCATAAATCAATATCCTGTTTTTCATGCTCTTGTTAAAATTTGATTTCCCATCAGCATTCGAAATATCTTTGTCAGTTATGATTTTCACAGTGTTATATTTATATAGCTAAGAATTTTATTCATATCAGCCGACCTCTTATTTCATATTTCCCATATCAAAAAAAGAAAAAAATGCTATTTTAATTCTAAATCATATCTTTCATTATAAAAGTCTAATTATATCTAAGGGTCATTCATTCTTTTAGTCGTATTCAAATAGATATTTAATCATATAATGCCCCTTCTAATAGGTCAAATCTTCTGTTTTTTAAGTCGAACTCTTTCTTTGTCAAATAGCTTTCCAGGGCAAGGTAATTAAATCACCCAGGAGTTTTCTTTCTATTTTTGTAAAAGTTGCTTGGAATGAGGAAGACAATTTAGGTAGGGTATTTTTTTTGGGGGGGGGAGTTCCTCCCATTTATATTCCTTAAGCAACTCCCACTTTCTTTCTCCCTCAATTTCTCTTTTCATTTCTTGTCTCTCAAGTTGTGACATTTCCCCTGACAGCTCTATATTCCATTTTTTAAAAATATTCTTCCTTATCATCAGGTACATTTTGCAGACCTAAGGGGTAAAGCGTCTTTTCCATTTTCGTTGTTATGGCTAAGTCTTGCAGTATTTTGTTTGTATATGGTAGTTTATATTTCCCTTTTTATCTCTTCTGTCTCTGGGTCAATTTCCTCTGCTTCATCTTCTGATTTCTGGTTTATTTGTTCATACTTTGTAGTCATTTTCTGGGAATTTTCTAACTGTAGATTTAATTTGAAGATTTGCTCATTTATATTAGCTAAATTGTTTTTAGTCTCATTATGGTTTCTTTTTGTATCCTCTTTGTGTGCGGCAGTTGTTTGGTGAATTAGTTGTACCATAGAGTATATTTCCTTCTGAAATATATTTGTTTTTTCTTGAGGCATCATTCCTGGAAATCCTTGGTTAGCCTGGGTGAGGGCTTGAAATGGAGGTGCAAGGTAAATTTTCTTAGCACTTTTAGCTGGGTGTAAAACATCCATTTTGTCCCCCCCTCCAGATAATCTGTCAAAATGTTTATGTTCTCCAAATACAAGTCTTGTCTCGTATCACCAATCTTAATAAAAGTAGAACAAAGTTTCGTCTAGTTTTCTGATCTTTATGTGTAGCCTTTATAATCCAATAGGTTCCAGAATATGAGTCCAGTCCTAAAAGCAATTTTTTGTAGTGATCCTTTGTCTTAGGCATCCAAGAATTGTCAGTCAGTCAGGGCTGCAATCCACAATGTTCAAAATGTTCAAACACTCTGAAAACAGTTCAGAAGTCTCTCCCAGCCAGACATAGTCAAAAGTCAAAAGTCATTTTTTTTCTTTCTCTCCCAATAGTTCTTGAGATTAACAGTCCAAGCTCAGTAGGTGTTTATAGTCCAAGAAGGTCAGGGTGATAAGTATGCCAAAATATTTTCCTTTATTGCCAGCTGTTCTCCATTAAGCTAGGAGTCACCAAGCAGCCAGGAAGCTATTTGTAGTGCTATACTCAAATCCACCACTAGATGTCATTCAAAATCCATTTTCCACTCTTAAGACAAAGGGTTGATTTCTCATATTTCACCTCAATGGTGTTTTTTTTTTCCAAAGAGAAAATCTTAACAGTTATCTCAGTTCTCAAATTTATGAAAACTGTAGCTTTATGTTACTTCCACTTCAGTATTATATATTTCTGCCCCCCATAAAAGAAATTAAAATGCTGCTTCCGTTCCTCTGGAAGGGTGGGGTTACAATCCCCTTCCTTCTCACGTTTGGAGGATTTTAGCTTCTTGGGAGCCTTTCCCAGGAAATTCAGTTGTGGAATAGTAAAGAAAAGGTCAATATTCTCACCCAGTTCCAAACATGCTGTTTACAATCTGCTAATTAGTGCTTCTCTTCTTCGGTTGTCAGTGGCTAATGGCTGGCCACAGGAATGTAGCCAGTCTTTCCCCTGCTGGTTTGGAGGGCTTTCCTCAGATTGAATGGAAAGACCGCCATCTCTCTGTGAGCGACGAGGCACCCCTTCTTCATTGAGTCTTTGGGGCGACTTTAGGCCCTTTTAGGGCCCCCAGCAGGGCAAAATCAAGCGTGGAAGACAAAGCCCTGCCTTCCTGCGTCCATCTCACCATGACGCAACCTGGAAATCTCTCAAAATTGCCCATCTTTTTATGGCCATCCAGCAGCCTTCCAGAAGATGGCAGGCATAAAAGACTGTACCCCCCTGCCCCACTGATTAGGGGTGGCTGTGCGGGACAGCAAGTTGATCTTGGGCTAAAGGGGGTCATCAGCTAAAAATCTCTTTCTCCCTTTTTCTATCCCTGACAATGTTCCACTCCCCCCCCCCATATCTCTACTGTGGCAAAGGATAACGGGCAGCCAAAGAGCTGGTCTCCTCTGCCACTGCTCCTGCTTCCCTTGCCATCTGCCAAGCACTGGTGCCCAAGGATGGGCTGCCAGGCTGCAGCATTGGCAGGAGAAGAGAGAGATAGCCAGTCCTAACTCTGCCACAGCCCAAAGGCCAGGGACTCTCTCTCTCTCTCTCTCTCTCTCTCTCTCTCTCTCTGTGTGTGTGTGTGTGTGTGTGTGTGTCTGTGTGTCTGTGTGTCTGTGTCTGTGTGTGCGTGCGCATGCATGCATCCCCTCGGCAGCTGGCTCAATGGAACAGGGCTGGGTATACCTTCCTATGGGGTGCGGCAGAAAAGACACAGGGCAGAGAGCTCGTGCTGGAAGGTGCAGGAAAAACCCCTTTAAACATAATAGAGGAAAACAAGAGGACAAGTTGCCTTTACAGCAAATGGAGGATGATCTGAAGGCGGCACCAAGTGGTTTTGTTCCCTACATTTTGGGACCACCATCATGGAGGAGGGTGCAGAGACAGTGAGGTCTCTTGGAGTGCAAACCAATAATCTTCACTTCCCTAAATAATTCAGCGGCCCTCTGAAGGGCTCCAGCTGTTGTAACCTTTGCCTCTCTCAGCTCCAGTGAGACTTATGAGGTGGTCAGCCCAACCTTTTCACTTCCTCATTAGCTTCTATTTTTGCCCAATTTGTCTCCAGAAATCTCGTTAACAGTTTCTCGTCTCTCTTGGACAGGGGTCTCCAAACTTGGCCACTTTACGACTGTGGACTTCAACTCCCAGAATTTCCCAGCCAGGAATTCTAGGATTTGAAGTCCACAAGTCTCAAAATGGCCACGTTTGGAGACCCCTTGCTCTAAAAGGCCAATGTGTCATTCGTAATTCTCCTTTCTCCAACTGGACTCCTAAAACAGCAATCCTGCAGGGAAGGCTGGGCTGAAAGAAAGAGTCCCAAGATATTCAGCAAGCTTCCTGAGCTTAAATTGGTGGAAAACTATAGAAAATATTAAATTCAAAGAGAAAACTGGTGTTTAATTTTACTTGCCCAGACCAATATTGAAGCAAAGCATAGTTGTACTTCAGCATTCCTAGTTCCCTGAATTTTATAGAGGTTTTCCAATAAATTGGCTTCCTCTTTTCTCTAGGCTTTCGTTGCTCTTTGCCAGACCTTTGTTAAGCACTCTTTCCCTGGTTAAGCTGACAGTATGCAGTGACAGCCAGTGTGTAAAAACCTCTTATCCTTTGCCGCCCAATCATGACAGACGCTCCATGAGGCAGCCAGCAGGGAGTCGAATCAAAGCAGCACACAATGAATTCGGGCAAAAGAAATGTTCCTGGGGATTAACTTTGGGGAAGCAAACGCCGCACTGGCAGAGTTTCCTGATCACTCAGGAATGGCTGAAGAGCAGCCCTTGAACTCCAAATGTTGAGATTTGCAGATCTTGTTCTGCTTCCGTCTTTGCTTTGCATACGGCATGTGCTCCATCACTGGAGGTTTTCAAGAAGAGACTGGACGGTCATTTTTCTGGAATGGTGTAGGGTAAGGGTGTCCAACCTTGGGAACTTTAAGACTTGTGGACTTCAAATTCCAGAATTCCCCAGCCAGCATTTTAAAGTTCCAAGGTTGTACAGCCCTGGTATAGGGTTTCCTGCTTAAGCAGAGGGCTGGACTAGAAGACCACCAAGCTTCCTTCCAATTCTGTTATTCTCTTAACACCTGTTTCTTCATGGTACCTGATGGGACAGAGTTAACCAACACTGCAGGCAGAATTCCAAGTGTCAATTGCATCAGTTTTACCTTTTATTGCTTTTCCAATAATCTCACACATATGCAGTGGCCTTTCTCGCAGCAAAAGCACACTGGGTTCCCTTTGAACTGTGCACAACTCCTTGCCTGATGCATCACCTGATCCATCACCTACATGGAACTAGGACTCTTTTTATTCTTGTAAGCCCTAGTAAGACCACACTTAGAATATTGCACTCAGTTTTGCTCACCCCAATACAAAAAAGGAGTTGAGATTTTGGAAATTGTTCAGAAAAGAGCAACAAAGATGATTAGGGGCCGAGAAGCTAATCTGTGAAGAACAATTTGCAGGAACTGGGTATGTCTAGTCTAGTGAAAAGAAGGACTAGGGATGACAGGATAGCAGTGTTCCAATACTTGAAGGGCTGCCACAAAGAAGAGGGAGTCAAGCTATTCTCCAAAGCACCTGAAGGCAGGACAAGAAGCAACGGATGGAAACTAATCAAGGAGAGAAGCAACCCGGAACTAAGAAGAAAATTCCTGACAATCAGAATAATTGATCAGTGGAACAGAAGTTGTCTCCAGAAGTTGTGGGTGCTTCATCACTGGGTTTTTTTAAGAAGAGATCAGACAGCCATTTGTCTGGAATGGTACAGCTTCTCCTGCCTGAGCAAGGGGTTGGACTAGAAGACCTCCAAGGACCCTTCCAATTCTGTTACTGTTACTATTACACCAACAGGAATCACATCATTCTTGCCTGAATTGAATTTGTTATTTCAATGCCTTTTTGTCTACTCTGCAGCATCCCCAAAGGGTGGAAGGATTATGAATGAAGGTGAATCTACATGTCCCAGGACAATGTTGCAGGATCCAATCTGGGCTGGTTACCAAGACCAGAGGTTTAGTCTTCTGAGCTTTCCGACTCATCTGGAGCCCACCTCAGGGAACCTCTCTGTGCACAGAAAGAAGTTCCCCAAGGACAGCTCCAGTACGAATCCGAAAGCTCGGAAGACTAAACCTCTAGTCCTGGTGACAGACCCAGGTTGGATCCTGTGGGAAATTATTACACTATCGAAGGAAAGGTCAGAGAAGAAAGAAACCTGCACACTTGCCTATGTATTCCAGACAAATCCATCTTGGCTCACTTCGCTTTTTCATAAAACGCAATTACAAAGCAAGCAAGTTCAAACACGCCAATGCTTCAAGATCTTTGGATACGGCTGTAAAAGAAAATAAACCACATCTGCTGAGGCAGAGATAGATTCTATCATGGAAACAGGCATTCAACCAAGCTTTATTACCACTTTGTGTCAAATACACAAAGGAGCCATTTCAGTTGCGTCCTTGCAACAAGGCAGAGGATTGCTTGGGTGATCCAGAGCAATTACCAGGTCTGGTATCTTCCAAATGTTTGGGGCCTCTGATCCCATTGTCCCCAGCCTGCATAGCTGGCAAAACAAAGCCTGCGCCTTGGCTACCAGCATGGACTGGTGGCTCTTCTGTAATTCAGCCACACACAAACAAGACAGATGGATAAGTGGTAAAGAAGATAGCTGAGCGTCCTTCTCCCCTTCCAGATGGCCACGTGGCCAAAGAGAGAATGGAACGGAACGGAACGGAATGGAACAGAGCTGGAAGGGGCCTTGGAGATCTTCTAGTCCAGCCCCCTGCTCAAGCAGGAGAAGAGTTTATTTTGTTGCAACTAAGAGCGCATCTTCAGCTGCAAGGCCTGTGGCAGGGATGACAATTGATAGCGGAAGGCTGAGAGGAGGCAGAAATATTGCTCGATCCAACTTGATCCTGCTTTTGCTTAACCTTGCTTTGCCTTCCCAAATGAAGCCTGAAGTGATTTACTGCAATGTGTCAAAAGAAGTCTTGCACAAGGATGTTTAAAACAAAACAACCACCCATCAATAACATTTCTGAGTCTATCAATAACATTTCATTTCAATACAGTTCAAATAGTCATAAGCATGAAACCCTAAGAAGTATCAGCCAATCGACTAAGAAGGAGATAACCACAAGGAAGCCAGGCTCCTACCAAAATGCTGCACTGATTTTTATTTATTCATTATTCTTATTAAACAAATTTATATAGCTGCCCAACTCACACATAAGTTACTCTGAGCAGCTGAATCCATCACCACCTCATATTCCCCGAGTGGCATTTTTACTGCATGCAGATTCTAGACTTTTGTCTTGCACTTCCTTCCACAATAAGATGATGCAGAGAAGGTCTTTATTATTTATTTATGCCTTAACTCAGAATAATCTGCTCAGCAACCAAGGGCAACTAAGGTGGAATAATAAATTTCTCAACAATCAAAACTGACCCCAATAATTTTATCTAGAGTGGAAAATACTTACAGAAAATGAAGTAAGGATCATATGGATTACATAGATGAAATTATGAAATAGTACCCTTTCGTGGTTTAATATTTTAGTAATGTTATATTTATTATTTATCAAATTCGCATAGCTGCCCATCTTACATAAGGTGAATGCATATTCAAAAGTCGTTTACTCTTAGTACATAATGCTCCTACTGGTATCTTAAGACTATCACTTTGTTGGTTGTATCTTATGACTTATGATTGCATCACTGTTGCTTGTATGTACACTGAGAGCTTATGCACCAGAGACAAATTCCTTGTGTGTCCAATCACACATGGCCAATAAAGAATATATTCTATATTCTCCGAACCATTCCAAAACGGCAAATCCAGAAAAAGATAAGACGCCACTCCATTTTAACCCTTGTTGAAATAACTTCCAGGTCCATCAGTTCTCCTAACTCACTTTCCCTTGACAGAAAGCCTGCTTAAGTTCCTTCACACTTTGCAAAACCTGTCATGTTAGCATTCACTTGCTTCTAAACCGTCTACCTTGTTATTTTAACAGATGAAGGGTTTTTAATTCTATACAAAAAGGAGTGTATACGCCTGCAGCGGGCCACCAAAATTATTAATGAACTGAATTTCTTGACTGATTGACAGCAGAGCCAGAATTTCACTACCTCCCAATCCTTTTAGCCAGCAACTCTCAATTTCCTTCTTCCCTCATTTCATAAAAGGAAATTTTTAGAAAATAAAGGAGAAGTGACAGAGCCAGTTAGCTACCCGAAATCCCGATTTTCGGAGTGGTCATCTGGGTATTCATAGGGATGAGACTCTGTACCTGTGCAAAACCTCTGGCCTCTCAACCTTGGCCACTTGAAGATGTGTGGACTTCATTGCCCAGAATTCCCCAGCCAGCATGCGTGAACTTCAACAGGCTGGCTGGGGAATTCTGGGAACTGGAATCCATACATCTTAAAGTTGCTGAGCTTGAGAAACCCTGGGCTAGCGGCTCCAAAGGTGCTTTTTCAAAAGGCAACTTGACTTACTTTCTTTTTCCTTGAAGACGTTTCTCTTCTCATCCAAGAAGCTTCTTCAGTTCTGAAGAAGTTCAGCTCGGCTTCTTGGATGAGAAGCAAAACATCTTCAAGGAAAAACAAAGAAAGTCCTCTTGCCTTTTGAAAAAGCACCTTTGGGACAACATGACCTGGATGACTGAGAATCTCCATAGACACCTGGGCTAGAGGATTTTTCTTTCCCTGGTGTGTGTGTGTGTGGGGGGGAAATCTCACAAAAACAATGGTCAAAACAGAAAATACAATATTCTGGATAGATCACAAGATATCCTTGGTTTATTACTAATTTGTTTGGAATCTCCAGAAACCTTTTTAGAAAGATTCTTAAATTTTAAGTCATAAGAATTTTCCAAATCAAAGCTATATTTTCATCACTAGCTTCTACAGAGAAGATAAGAATATGAGGCAAGGCCATAACATTTAGTTCCACAACAATAATAAATTAAACCTAGCAGAGATTCCAAGCTAAAGTGCTTTTACCCATTTCTACGGAAATAGAAGGTTTTTGAAACAGATGTCCCCTCTCCTTCAGTCACCTGTATTTCTTGGGACTATAAGAAGCTAATTATGAGATTGCTAGGGAAATGGGAGACACACACACATCAACTTTGGAAGTTTCTGTCGACAGATTTCTCTCAGAATTTTCCCTTGGGTTATAAGGACCTATGTTCTTCCATCCTGAACAGAGGGAGTCTCAGGGGCTACGACAAAGAATCTTACACCCTTGTGTAATTGTATGTGAGCCTGTAGCCTGCACTGTGGCATATTTGTTTCTTATTCTTTGGAATTTGTGGAATTTTTTTGTGCTTGCTCCTTCAGGAGTCAAGCCATGAACCCTGAGACAGAGACGGCAGATATGCACTATTAGTGTCAGGAAAGGGTGAGGAAACAGTCTAGAAGGCCTTGCATTCATTAGTGATTGTGTATGTCTCATTTAAGATTAAAAGTTAACCTAAACTGGGAGCCAAGATGGCTGGAAGGAAACTATCTCTAACACCAATGATTAGCCCTCATAGAATCTGCCTGTGTTAAGTTAATGTTGTATAAATAATGACTGTATGCAAGAAATATGGTTTTGGGTCATACATGATTAATCAATAGAATCCCAGAATTTAAATGTCTTAGTCTACAAGCATGATAAAGTGTTTGTTTCATCCCGCATTTAGGTAATTATGCCTTCTTTTTTTACTCCAAAAGCTTCCTATGGAGTTGATTTTCTGGCAATCTGTAGGAAATTTGCAGTCTTGGAATCTGTCAGCCCTACTCAGTAGACCAAACCAGGAATCAACGCCACAGGAAGGGTGAAACTACTTTTATGAAATTGCCTCTAATAGTCAAACCTGGCAAGTCTGCTACTCTTACCCTCCTCCCCTTCTTATACAGGTAGTCCTCAACGTACGACCACAATTGATTCCAAAATTTCTATTACTAGGTGAAGCATTTGTTAAGCGAAATTTGCCCCATTTTACAACCTTTCCTGCCAAAGCTGCTAAGTGAATCACTGCAGTTGTGAAATTGGTAAGGGAACCTGGCTTCCTCGTTGACTTGGCTTGTCAGAAGGCTGCAAAAGGGGATCATCACTGGGACACTGCAATCGTCATACAGTATGAGTCAGATGCCAAGAAGCTGAATTTTGATCATGTGACCAGCTGCAAAGGTCGTAGTTGTGAGAAACGGTCATAAATCACTTTCTCCAGTGCTGTTGTAACTTTGAACGGTCACTAAATGAGCAGTCATAAGTGGAAAACCACCTGTACCGCCTCTGAAGCAGGGAGGAGCCAGAGAACCATTTAGGGCTCCTGGTCTGCAGTTGGCACTTTGGCCCTGGGCACTACACTCCTGGGAGAGAGAGTCCTTCCCTTGGTGCGATGGGGCGGGCAGCGCAGGACAAAGGCAAGTTTGGCACCAGAATTTGCTGAGGAAGCAGTTTTTATTAAAAAAAAAACTTTTTGCTTTCTTTTAAAAATTATCCAAGACCCCAGAGCAGGGGTAGGCAACCTCGGCTCTTTTATGACTCATGGAATGCAGGCTCCAGACAACAAGAATTCAGCCTGTATGAACCAAGGACATTTCAGCAGGTGTTTGCAAACCCACAGAGACACTTTCTCATAACAATATTTTGACACTCGATTGGACCCTGTGACCTGCTTTAATAGGGTGAGGGAGAATTCCATATTTTAATTATAATGGTTTGTGCGGGAATTAACCAGAGCTGGTTTTGCTTTATTTGTGATGAAATGAGGCACTCAATAAAGTTTTGCATTAAGAGATCGGATCGTCTCGATGGTGCTTGCTCGGCTGGTCCTTGACAAGGGGCCTATCTGGAAAGGGTCAGCTCTGATCCAGAGCAGAGTCCGGCAGGAAATGAACTTGCGCCAACCTGGCTCCAATAGGTGGGAGTTTTACCACAGAAGTGAGCACGTGGTTAGCTTCTGGGAAGGGAGGAGAGCTGATCGGCTCCCAACCTTCTTTCAGAGCAATTAATGTTATTTCAAGCTTCCTTTTCTCTTTCAAGAGCTAAATGGTTTTGTTCTGCTTCTGTGCTCTTTCTGTGGCCTCCTCTGCACACAGCAGCCACAGAGACCACACGGGGCGGGGGGAGAGCACTGTGAAAAAGCTCCTGTATACCCCTCCACCCACCTCCCCTTCCGTAGTTTCCACTCTTTTGTGGAAAAAAGGGAAGAATTCCTGGGGAAGGGACACACCAGTGATCTCGCTAGAGATTCACATCCTGCACAAAATCAATACCATTATTTTTTTTATCCAATTGAAACAAGTGCTATCTGACAGAGCTCCATCCATCTAACTCGCAACTTTACTACCAGGGTGGAATGGAGCGAGGGGGCAACTCTCCAAGGAAGGTCAGGGGAATCTATCATCAGAAAATAGCAACATCTGCCTTGAATTGCCCGTAAGCCCCACCAAGGGAGAATAAAGGGATTAAAATAGGTGTGCCTTGAAGTGCTCCAAGACTGCCTGCAGATACTCAGCGGCAAGTCAGAGAAAGACTTCCTGGGATTTTCATGGGGGTGGGGGTGGGGGAAAAGAAAAGCTAATTGCACCCATGTCGTTTTCTTGGAGGGTTACCAAAGTGGCTTGGACTGCCTTCTTCTGGGAGGTGTTTACTATTTTCCAATTTAGCCAACAGCTCTAGAAACTGGTGGAAATATATATTTTAGTCTCCATCTACACCAGTCTCCATCTGGTCTAGATGACAAACCTAGGTGTTTAATTTTGAGAGCCAGTTGGGTATAGTGATTAAGGTTCTGGCCCAGAAACCAGGAGACTCTGAGTTCTAGTCCTGCATTAGGCATGAAAACCAGCTGGGTGGCTTTGGGCCAGTCATCCTCTCTCAACCCAACCCACCTCACAGGGTGGTTGTGGGGCAAATAGGAGGAGGAAGGAGTATTAGGCATGTTCGCCACACTGAATTACTTATAAAATAAAATAATAAAAGCAGGATTTAAAAAAAAATCTATATAAAAAAATCCAAATGGTCTCCTTTTCAAGTATTAAGCAGGAATCATCTTGCTTAGCTTCTGAGATCAGCCAATCAGGGGCAGGACACTCAAGCAGAATGAGAAAAATATATGGTCCATTAGGTATTCATTTTAGTTGTTTCTTACTCTTTTTTATTTTATTTTTTATTTTAATTCCATTTATATCCTGCCCTTCTCCGAAGACTCAGGGCGGCTTGCAAGCTTAGCAGTAGCCTTCATTCTATGTATATGCCTGCTTATTAGGGCTTTCCCCTTTGTTGAGGGGAATAGAGAATAAAGCTTCCAGTCCTGCCTCCTTCAGCAATCATTTCTGTCCCTTTGGCTTTGGATATTAAACCATTTTTTTTTAAGTCTGCCATCTGGCCAAAATATCTGCCTGCCCTTTGAGTGTAAGAAGATAACCATGATGATGGAGGGAGATGCCTTTTTTTTTTGCTCCACAATCTCTTCTCTTCCCCCAAACGCAACCTGCTCAAGAAACCGCAAATCCACTCAGATCCACCTGTTCTCCCCTGATAAATGCAGCTGCCACCCTTCCAAGCACGGGAAATGCAACCGAGCCTTCCAGAGCTCCAGTCCAAGGGAAATGGGCTGGAGTCTTTTGTTAGCAGATAAACAGCCAATGCAGCTGTACTGAAGAAAGAAAAGCTGGGATCCACAGTGGGGTGGCATGTGCTTCAGATCCAGGCGGTCTTTCCCTCTGGGCAAAGATGGACCCATCGTCATGCCAGCAAATGCCATCTAGGGGCTGCACTCAGCCTCAGCATATCAGTGGACCTGCAGCTCCACTGACCTCAGATCTCTCTCTCTCTCTGAAATCCCTAGCAGAGACCTGTCCCACCAGATCTGCAAAGGTCTGAGCCTGCAACATCAGGCTAGATCCTTCGATAATTGAAGAGAGGCCCCCTCCAGCTCTCATTTAATTTAATGCAAAGTCCGATCAGAGTGATTCCAGGGAGTCAACGACACGTTTAAAAATTAGGCTGAATGATTTCCTGTTATATCGTAGGTTGCTTGGTTCCTTGGAACTTTTTTCCTGGCTTGTTTTTCTGGGTTGTATTCTTTCCCACCCGCCTTTTGTTTATTTCAAAAAACAAACCTACAATTTTAAGAAGTCAGGCAGCCCCCTTCCCAGATCACTAAACTACAAGTCCTGAAAACCTTTAGTCAGCGAAAGGAGGTGGGGGGGAGGGCCACGGGGGTCCCCGCTTTTTCTTCAGGTGTTCTTCTAGCTTGCAATGATGGCCAGAGCCCAGGAGAGCTGAGAGCTGTCCAAGGTCCTGATCACATCTGGCTCCCACTTTCTCCAACTGAGGGCTTCAGCCTGGATTCGGCCCTTCCGGACTCAACTGCCCGCCTGACCAGGGATGACCGTTCAGGCAGCCTTTTCCGGATTATTTCTGGCCCCTTTTCCAGAGAGCAACTCTCAGTTGCAGAATGGGGCATCATAATTCATAGTTCATTTAGTGACCGTTCAAAGTTACAATGTCACTGCAAAAAGTGATTTATTTATTTATTTTATTTTATTTTAATCCCATTTATATCCCGCCCTTCTCTGAAGACTCAGGGCGGCTTGCAATCTAAGAAGCACAAATCGATGTGCTTAGCAATAGCCTTTTTATGACCCTTTTTCACAGTTACAAGCTTTATAGCATCCCCATGTGATCAAAATTCAGATGCATTGGTTCATACTTACAACGGTTGCTGTCTCCCAAGGTCACGTGATCATCTTTCACAACCTTCTGACAAGCAAAGTCAATGGGGAGGCTGGATTTACTTAACGACCATGTGACTAACTTATCAACTGCAGTGATTCCCTTAACAACAGTGGCAAGAAAGGTCATAAAATGGGACAAATCCCACTTAACAAATGTTTCATTTAACAACAGAAATGTTGGGCTTCATTGTGGTTGTAAGTCGAGCACTACCTGTACTTGGGCCCTGCTCAATTTTTTTTAAAAAAATATCCAATTTATTTGACTGTCATCTTGTGGTTCAATTAGTTGCTCGGACTAGACTCTTGTCTGCTTTTCCAGCCTTCCTCTGGCCTGTTAAGAGTGACCAGCACTGGCTCAGCCTTCCCAGACCTTCATCCGAATCAGATTAAAAGGAAGAAATTGGTTTGGATGCCAGCTTCAAACTGGCAATGGCTCAGTCCCAGTCTCCAGCAACTGTGTCTGTAAGCCACCAGAAAGCAGACATCTGTGGCTGGCTAGCAGAATAACACTTCTTAAAAAGAAAGACTAAAATTCAGCCTGAATCCCAAGCCAGGCAGATGGATTTAAAACTCTTCTTCCACCCTTCCTGACAAACTGCCACCTTCAGCTTGTAGGCAACCGTGTTAATGAGTTCTGTTAACTGACATCCACTATCACCTAGGATTCACACAGCACAGAGGAGCGGGATACAATTTATGGTTCAGCACACTGTGGGAACCCAGCAATTGTCTTAGCATGACACATGAATTACTAGGCCATCCCATGATGGGAACCAATGATTATTCTGATTATTAAAAGAGGTTTAAAGATAAATATGTTTTTCCTGTGCTGAAGAAAATGCTGGTGTCCCAATTGCCAAGTTAGTCATACAAAATTTGCTTTTGTGCCTCTGTTCTCATTCTGTAAACTGGCAATTCTCAAGTTTGAGAAGATTCTTCTCAAAATGCCAGAATTTAGAGAAAAGTTAACATCAGGGTTGCAAAAGAAGCTGAAACTATAGATACAAAAGTTCTTCAAATAAAATATAATAGGGACATGCAGTCCTAAAACACCCCCGTCTAGAACAAAACTAATAACAAAGGAGATTATGCAGAATAATATTGCAAGGGCATCACCAGCTTTCAATTAAAAGAAGAACCCCCCCTCTCTCTCTTTCTGTGAGTTGAATAACTTTTGCACATTGTGGGCAAACCAAAATGTTTAAAATATTTGTTTTGCAACCACTCTGATCACCTTGTTCTGAGATAAAGCATCTCTTTTCCTTTGATGTTATGCCAAGAATGAGAATCATGTTCTTGTCTGGACGTAAACTGGTATTTCATCCATTTTGGAACAAAAGTACAATATGTTTAGGCTTGCATGTACATTATATAATAAATTATATCATAATCAATTAACTTTTTAAAGCTTGTTCTGCCACATGATGTGCAAATCTGTTGCAATTAAAAGCAGGAAAGGCCAACCCGGTTATCTCAGCCTCCCTGAAGCAAACTGGAAAGCTCTCATTTAAAATTAAAAGATATAATGCTTTGGGTTAAAACACAGTTTCGTTCTATTCATGAGCCCTTTATCTTTTGACATCACTCAGTGGTAGTCCCTAAAGCGACATTTGTACTTAAATACTCCATTAATTTATGTGATTCCTTCCATCTTGTATCTAAAAATAATTATTTCACTGGCATTAGAGCTGAGCAACAAGTAAAATAACATTGACTTTTAATAATTATATGTTAATTTAAGTAAAACAAAATGACAAGACCTTGCAACTTTCTAAAAAGAAAAACAATAAAGCAGGAACATTAAAAGCTTTATTTTTAATTGGCTTCGTTTTCCAGAGTTTTTTTTAAAAAAACTGGTTTTGTTTTTAAGACAGCCCTTCGCATTTCTTGTTACACATTTATTTCAGATCACTTTTTGCTCTTTATGCCAGCAACTGTAGAAAATCCTGACTCACCCAAATATGACACTTCAAATGGAACTGGAATGCTCACAGGCTCCTCACTTAAAGCCTTGCACTCATTTTGCAGTCTGATCAAAAATTCAGGGAGCAGCAGCAGCAGCAGCAAGAATGTTATTTTCAAAGAAGTATCAAAGCAGACGTCAATTAATTGCTACTCTTCAATCACAGGGAGTGTGTCAGCTACCACTTCGGCATCAAAGACATTCCTCATCAGAGAACACACTGAGCAGTCTTCACCAGATGCAAAATGCACTGGCAAAACTAACAGGCGTGTAATTTTCCTTCTTGGACTTAACAGAATAACAGAGTTGGAAGGGACCTTGGAGATCTAGTCCAACCCCCTCCTTGAGCAGGAGACCCTAGGCCATTCCAGAGAAGTGGCTGTCCAGTCTCTTCTTAAAAGCCTCCAGTGATGGAGCACCCAACAACCGCTGGAGGCAAGCCGTCCCATTGGTTGATTGCTCTCACTGTTATGAAATTTCTCCTTAGTTCTAGGTTGCTTCTCCCCTTGATTCGTTTCCATCCATTGTTTCTTGTCTTGCCTTTTGGTCCTTTGGAAAATAGGTTGACCCCCTCTTCTTTGGGGCAGCCCCTCAAATATGGGAACACTGCTTATCCTGTCACCCCTAGTCCTTTTCACTAGACTACACAGACCTAATTCCTGTAACTGTTCTTCATATCTTTCAGACTCCAGCCCAGTAATCATCTTTGTTGCTCTTCTCTGCAGTCTTTTTGGAGTCTCAGTATCTTTTTTACATTGTGGTGGCCAAAACCGGACGCCATATTCCAAGTGTGGTCTTACTAAGGCTTTGTAAAGCAGTACTAATGCTTCACATGCTCTTGATTCTATCGCTCTGTTTAATGCAGCCCAGGTTTGCACTGGCTTTTTTGAGTTGGTCCTACTTTTATCGGCAATGTTGGCAGACTGATCGCCTTCAGTTTATCCCTCTCCCCAAGGTGTTTGGGTCTTGCTATGACTGGCAATTGGTTGGACAGATGACTGCATTCCAGGAGTTTAGTCACTTCTCAAAACTTCCAGGCTTTACAATTAGATTCGCCTGGACAATGCTATACAAACAGAAGTGAATTTTGATGGTGCTACTACTTCGCCTGTGCAAAGCCTCAAGCCCATCCACATGAGCCCAGCCCTGTTGGAACTATTCAAGTTCAGAATGCAAGTTCAAGTACTAGACAATTTTCTGATTTGCTGGCTGCACTTCTTAGGATACCTGTAGAAATTGTTGTTTATTGGACAAAGCAATAGACTTGCTTTTACTGGTCTGAGATTCACAAGGATCTGCAAACAGTGAAATTAAATTTCTTATTAATGCCCTCTCCCTCAAGTCCCTTCAATTCTGGGTATCTGCTAGTGCTATTTTAAGAGGAAATTTCTCACTTGCAGGCTGCAGGTTATAAAACTATTTTTTTTAGAATTTCCACAGAATTTTGATAAGTTGCATACTTCAGGATTCAAGCTACAAAATCCATATAAATTGTTTTGATGTTTTTCCTAAGCGGGCTGAAATTTGCGGGCACCTGGTAATCCCAATTTTACCCTCTGCACACCCTCCCCCATCCCCAAACCTAGATTTAAATTGGCCCAGGCCACTTTCCAGGGTTCTGCAAGACAGCCGGTCTTCCTTGTGAGACTGCCATGGTGCACATGTCCTTGTGCTTCTTCCTTGTTTTTAAAACATTTTCAAAACATTAAATATTAATATCAATTAAATATTAAATCTTCAGGAGCACATCTTCAAGTGACTAGCCAAAACAGTACTTGTTCAGCTCCTCAAATCAGCCATACTTGAAGGAGGAGCCTCCAAATTCCCTTGGCCATTTATCAGCACCCCTTAAACTGGCTTCCTGGCCCAGGCAGGTAACCCCCAAGCTGAGCCAAGTCAGGCAGCAGTCGTGCCCAGTGGCTCCATTCTCACAGCAGAGGCCAAGGTCCAGATGCAAACAGTATCTCCAAATGTCCCCTGGCTGGGCGTTTAAGGACAAAGCGTTCCACTCCCCCCAGATCTGACCCACGGAGCGAAGCAGAAGGCGGCAAGGACCGGCCAGAGTAGAAGAGCTGCCCATGGAAAGACTTTCTACAGACTCTAGCCTCCTCTTCTTCTTGCCACAAACTCCTTGCAGGAACCTGATCTGCTCTGAGGACCTTCCTAATTTACCCTCCCAAGCCTGGATATCAACCAAGTTCTTCCGTCTCCAGCTTACATTGCTTATGGTGAATATGCAGCTCTTGGCATGAGAACTTCCACTAAGCCTCATTCCAAAAAGGAAGGGGGAAGCCCGTCACCCTTCTTTCCCCTTCCCTTGCCCCCCCCCCGGGAGCAACCATGGGTCCTTTTTTCACTGCCACTTGTCACCCCCCAAATCTCCTCACTTTGCACACCTGCTGCTTTGCGGTGCTCAAGCCCTGCTGTGATCACGGACACAAAGGCCAGTCTAGTCTCTGGGCCATTGCAGAGATTTCAGGATTTCTCTCACCTCCCTCTCTTAATCTCCACATTGCCTGGACCTCTCAGTTCACCATATCCCCCTACTCCAGATCTATTTTTACGTGCACATCAGCCCAGGAAAAATAGCACCAAGCCTGTGATGGGACGATTTCCTAACTGCTTGGGACGATGGCGAGTGGCACCTCTGCGGAGGCTCTGGGGGTGCATGTCGGAGAGCTCTCTTCCGTTGTGTGATATGAAGGCCTGCCTTTGGCTGCAGAGAAGAGCTGCGACAGGGAAATGTCAGATTCATTTCAGGAGGGAGTGCGGGACAGGCACAATGGTTCAGAACAAGGATCCCCTGGGAATATTCAGACAAGGGCAGCGCCATGATGAATGTGACAAGCTGAGTGTCTGTCAGTGGCACCTGGCTCAATGCTCTGCTTTGCAGTGGAGGGCAAAAGAGCCTCTTTCAGCCCCCACTCAGTCAGGGCAAGCTCACATCTCACGAAGCCAGAAGGGGCTCGGCTTCATTTTGTCTTCCTCGGCCCTGTAAATCGAGCCCTTGTGGTTTGCGAACCTTGGCCCACGGTTTTCTCTGCTGTGTCAATCCACTGAACTGTGGCTTATTTAGAGAACCATCGGTGTAATAATGGTTTAGCACAAGGTGTGAACCCAATTCCAGTTTACATAGCGTACCCCATGGAGGCTTTAACCAAACGTTCTGACTTCTTCTCAACTAAGAGAAGAAAGGCTAACTAGGATATTGGGTTCCGCTAATTGGGCAAACCAACAATGGTGTATTTTCAGCTTTGGTTGCCTTCTAAAATCTGCATTTAGACTTCTGAGTCACTGCCTGTCAGGGAATGTATGCATCTGTTGTTCAGAGCTGGTTGCATAGCTCTTGCATTTATACTTTTGCAAATGTTAACATCCTGGCTAGGGGGCACTCAATGAACAAAGCACCCACAGGAATTTGGCTCAATCAATCAGCATGCCGAACACGCATCTCCACACAAGGCACAGCTGAACACAGAACATAGAATATTAGAGTTGGAAGGGACCTTGGAGGTCTTCTAGTCCAACTCCCTGCTGAAGCAGGAGACCCAAATCATTCCAGACAATGGCTGTTTCTTCTTGAAAACCTCCAGTGTTGGAGCACCCAAAACTTTTGAAGGCAAGCCGTTCCACTGGTTGATTGTTCTCATTGTTAGGGATTTTCTTCTTAGTTCTAGGTTGCTTCTCTCCTTGATTAAGATTTAAGATTTAAGATTTATTGAGATTTTTATACCGCCCTTCTCCCAAAGGGACTCAGGGCGGTTCACAGGGCATAAATATAAACAACAGTACAAACATTAAAAGATAATTAAATTAATGCCCAAGTTAAAACCAGAATACTAAAACAAACCTATAAAAAACCCAAGTACCCCCATCAGGCCAGACCCGCTAGTTCAAATAAATGGGTCTTCAACCCGCGACAGAAGGATCGGAGGTCTGATGCCATCCGGAGCTCAACCGGCAGTTGGTTCCATAACGCCGGAGCGTTATTAGTTTCCATCCCTTGCTTCTTGTCTTGTCTTTTGGTGCTTTGAGATTTGAAATTTGGGAGGTGTGAATGTTGGCCTATCTGCAAACGATTACTCATTCACAGCGTAGGTATGTGTGAACAATTACGCACAATTGTGGAGAAGTCTAAATGAAGCTTTACAAAGTTTAGAGGTTTGTTTTACTGCCATTCTGAGAAATGTGTGTTTCCCAGCTCTTGGCCAGAAGTCGGTTTCTATAGCAAACGGGTAACTTTCTGGGCTGCAGAAGCCTCCCTATGTTCCAATACCTTGTGCAAGATATTTTGTGTTGGCACCCTTTGTGTTCCACTTGGGTGTTTCAATGCCTTTTACCTTCCTAGGCCACCCTCAAACCTCCTGACCAAGCCATGTGCAAAGCGCCAGATGCACCCGGCAGAAATCCATTCAGTTCTTTGCCTGAAACAATGACAGCTGCCTCAAGGACGGGCAGGGGAGCCAAGACCCAAGGGAAGAGCATTCAGATGGCACCCTCAAGGCTGGGCAACCCCCCACTTCAAAACCAAAATATCTAACACTTTCTCAAGTTCTCTTTGTGGAAACCTAAAGCTACAGGACGTACTGGCTCAAGAAAGCCAGCTTTAGATGCTTCAGCATTTCATATGGGAAGCACATGAGTGTAAAACTCTCCCAGGGAAGGGAAGGGAGCAAACCCAGAATACCATTAAGGGCAGTAAAGAAGGCAATAATCCTGACCCTTTCATGCCTGGAGAACTTGCATGTCTAATTGTCCTGTCTCAGAACTATATCTCCTTTCCCATTTAAAAGATCCTCCTCCTTTGCTGCTTTGGACAAATGTTCTCCAAGAAGCATCATCTCTCCATTTTGGACACAGTCTGGCCACTTCACTCCAGGAGGGTCCCTTCCTTGCCACCTGTGCATCTGGCAAGACAGCCTCAGCCAGCTGTCTGTGCTGCTTTTCTCCCCATGCCATCACTCTGCTGAACAACTGCTCTCTTATTAGAGTAATTATAGGTATTATTATTACTAGTACCCTTCTCATCTTTCTTGTTACCTGTTCCTTTAGCATGCTATGACTATCACTTTGTTGCTATATCTTATGATTTCTGTTGATTGATTTTATTTAGTATCTTATGACTATCATTGAGTTTTGTATCTTATGTTTTATGATGATTGTATTATAATTATGATCATGATTTACCATTTGTTGCTTGTACATACACTGAGAGCTTATGCACTGAAGACAAATTCCTTGTTGTGTGTCCAATCACACTTGGCCAATAAAGAATTCTATTCTATTCTATTCTATTCTATTCTATTCTATTCTATTCTATTCTATTCTATTCTATTCTATTCTATTCTATTCTATTCTATTCTATTCTATTCCTATTCCTATTCCTATTCTTCCATTCTATCTCCTCTCCTCTCCTCTCCTCTCCTCTCCTCTCCTCTCCTCTCCTCTCCTCTCCCCTCCCCTCCCCTCCATTCCATTCCATTCCATTCTTTTTACTGGCAGATCTATGGATCACAACTGCCTGAAATGGAGACCTGGAAGGCGGACAGTAATCAGCTTGTCCTACTCTAGAGATCTCTGCCCATTCAGAGGCCAAGAGTCCAGCTCCCCAATAAGCACTCTTGGCCCAAACTCTAGTCTCTTCTTTGCAAGGCTCCAGGACTGGTCACCTTCCCTTTCAGTGCAGCTTTTCTACAGTTAGCAGAATGACAAACTACAGTGCTGACCCCTCCCAGCTCCACAGCTCAGGTTTATTACTCATTATTACACATCTAGTCCACTCTGGTCTCATGGTCAGAAAACTCACGTAAAGACATTAAAAATAAACAGCCCAGTAAAAGCATTAAAATTAATTAATGACTGTAACAGGAAAGGTAATATAAAGTATATAAAACTAGTAATCTATTTTCACAAATTATGTTCCTTCATCAAAAATCCCTTCTAAAATCAATAATCCCCCCTCCAATCCTGCACAAGCTACTGATTTATTTATTTTTTTACTTAGTCATCCATTATTGCCTCTCTTCAATGTCCCAGAATCCATTTCCATCGGGGGGGGGGGGAGGGAGATTAAAATGCCACTTTTCTTGTCTATGGAGAATTTCAGTCATCCAGGTCCCGATTGTCCCAAAGGTGCTTTTTCAAAAGAAAACCCAGTAACCTTTTGAAAAAGAGCCTTTGGGGCCCCTTTTCTTGCAATATTCTTTCTCTTATTTGTATTGCAAAAACAAAAAATTCATTTCATTAGCAAAAATTAAAAAAAATGATCTAGAACAATTAAAACTCCTATTCATCATTAAGTCCCACACTCACACATTAAAAGACATAAAAGAGACTGATTTAACAAGGGTGAAGTTTTCAGTTGAAGGGCTTAAGCGACCTGAACACTTCAGTGGATTTTTCAAGTCCTGTCCAGGAGGCTTCAGTTCTTCATGGGAAACAAATTACCTTCAAAGCTCCAGAAAAATCCACTGGTGGTCAATATGAGATTGTCAAGCCTTGCATCTAAAGGCTAACAGGCGCAGAGAATAAGACTAACATGGGTAAACCTGAGAGTTAACGCAAATCCACCTGACTTGGGAACTGGTGTCACTGGAGCTGCTCACAGGAGCCAATTGTTAAGTTTTCTGGAATTTTGGGAGCTGGTTGACCGCAGAGGTGAGCCTGGATGCCTCGCACATCAATCAGCCATTCCGCAGCTAGTGGGGTGATGAGGCAATGACAATAGCAATAGCACTTAGACTTATATACTGCTTCACGGTGCTTTACAGCCCTCTCTAGGCAGTTTACGGAGTCAGCCTGTTGCCCCCAACAATCTGGGTCCTCATTTTACCGACCTCGGAAGGATGGAAGGCTGAGTCAACCTTGAGCCCGTCAGGATCAAACTCCAGACTGGATAGAGTCAGCTTGCAATACTGCATTCTAACTATTATGCACCATGGGAGGGAGGGAGGGAGGGAGGGAGGGAGGGAGGGAGGGAGGGAGGGAGGGAGGGAAGGAAGGAAGGAAGGAAGGAAGGAAAGATCAATAGCACTTAGACATATACTGCTTCACAGTGCTTTACAGCCCTGTCTAAGCAGTTTACAGAGTCAGCATGTTTATTTATTTATTTATTTAGTTATATTTATATACCGCCCTATTCCCTGAGGACTCAGGGCGGTTTACAGGGAATTAAAAATCCAAAATACAAAAATTAAGAACAAATTAAAAAGTATTAAATTAACCCTGTAGTCAGTTAAAAAACCCCAAATTAAAAATTCTTCCTCAGTCTGGGCCCGAGAGCTGAAAAAGCCAGGTCTTCAGGCCCCGGCGGAATGATCGGAGGTCGGGGGCAGTCCTCAGCTCCACCGGCAGCTGGTTCCAGAGGGCAGGCGCCCCCACTGAGAAGGCCCTATCCCTGGGTGTCACCCGCCGGCAATCTCTCACCGGCGGAACCCTGAGCAGACCCTCCCTGTGGGAGCGCACTGGGCGAAGGGCGTTTGATGCCGGCAGCAAGTGTTCCCTCAAATATCCCGGACCCAGGCCATGTAGGGCTTTATAGGTGATAACCAGCACCTTGAATTTCACCCGGAGGGCAACCGGAAGCCAATGCAGCTCGCGGAGTAGAGGTGTTACATGGGAGTATCGGGAAACCCCCATTACAACTCGCGCGGCCGCATTCTGCACCAGTTGAAGCCTCCGAGTGGTCTTCAAGGGCAGCCCCATGTAGAGAGCGTTACAGTAGTCCAAACGGGAGGTCACAAGCGCATGAGTGACTGTGCGTAGGGCGTCCCGGTCCAGATAGGGACGCAACTGGCGCACCAGGCGAACCTGTGCAAAAGCCCCCCTGGTCACGGCTCCTATGTGATCTTCAAAATTGAGCCGTGAATCCAGGAGGACGCCCAAGTTGCGAGCCCTATCAACGGGGGGTAACACCTCACCCCCCATCATTAGAGGTGGAATAACATGGTTAACCCGGGACGCCGATACGCACAGCCACTCGGTCTTGGCGGGATTGAGACGAAGCCTGTTTCTCCCCATCCAGACCTGAACCGCCTCCAGGCACCGGGACATCACGGAGAGGGCATCACTGGGTTGGTTCGGGGTGGAAAGAAAAAGTTGGGTATCATCAGCATACTGGTGATACCCCACCCCAAAACCACGAATGATCTCGCCCAGCGGCTTCATGTAGATGTTGAACAGGAGAGGTGAGAGAACCGACCCCTGAGGAACTCCACAAATGAGAGACCTCGGGGCGGATCTCTGCCCTCCTGTCAACACCGACTGCGAGCGGCCCCGGAGGTAGGAGGAGAACCACCGTAAAACGGTGCCTCCCACTCCCAACCCCCTGAGACGCCGCAGCAGGATACCATGGTCGATGGTATCAAAAGCCGCTGAGAGATCTAATAGGACCAGGACAGAGGAGCAACCCCTGTCCCTAGCCCTCCAGAGATCATTCACCAGCGCGACCAATGCCGTCTCCGTGCTGTATCCGGGCCTGAAGCCCGATTGGTACGGGTCCAGATAATCAGTCTCCTCCAGGAACAGAGGGAGCTGATGCGCCACCACACTCTCAACAACCTTCGCCAGAAAGCGAAGGTTGGAGACTGGACGATAGTTGTTTAAAACAGCCGGGTCCAAAGCAGGCTTCTTGAGAAGGGGCCTCACCACCGCCTCCTTCAAGGCGGCAGGGAAGACACCCTCCTTCAAAGAAGCAGTTATTACTGCACGGAACCAGCCTCGTGTTCCCTCCCGAGCCTCATAAGCTAGCCAGGAGGGGCACGGATCCAACAAACAGGTGGTGGTGCTCAGTCTCCCCATGATCCTGTCCACATCATCAGGGGAAACAGGGTCGAACTCAGTCCAGATAACATGCTCAAGACCGCCTGATGCCTCCAACAATCTGGGTTCTCATTTTACCGATCTTGAAAGGATGGAAGGCTGACTCAACCTTGAGCCCGTCAGGTCAACCTCCAGACTGTGAGCAGAGTCAGCCTGCAATACTGCATTCCAACCACGGTGCCACCAGTAACATTGCAGCCCTTTGGGTGTCTTCTTAAACACCGCACAGTGCAAGTGGCACCATGCCTGAGGAAAAGGTGGAAAGGAATAGAGGAAGAGCAAGCAAGCTAAGAGGAAATTTAAGAGAAAGGGAAATCCAAGTGACCTTTGGCACAGGGAGCTTCTCCTTCCATGTTAATTTACATATTAAAACATTAATTAAAAAATTAAACAGGAATTTTCTTGCTGCAAAGCCAAAATGCCCTGGGCATTTTATTTATTCACAGCAATACCTTAGGTTCCATAAAAGTCCTACCGGGATGACAAAAGAATCTTGAAATCCTGTGCATCCACCAGTCCTTCAAAATTCAAAATATGTTCCTGGCTCTCAACTTTTAGGGAAGGGTGAGGGGGAAAAAGGATCCAGATGGACCTCTGCAAGTTCAAGGGCTGGCTATTCAAATGCAGCTTATTATAAGTAACAGAGAACAAAAATCCTAATTTTCATAGATGCATAATGAGACCTGAGTTGAGAAAATGAAAGGAGGCAGATCTGGGCGTTGTGATGGACAGCTTGATGGAGATGTTGGCAAGGGGTACAGAAAAGGGTTATTTCACAAATGTTAATATGGAACTCTCCGTCTCAAGAAGCAGCAGTTGGATTTGGATGGCTTTCGAGATAATAGACTGTGGTGACTTGATTCATTTTTTGGACCCAGCAAGTTATGTGAATACAGCACTGGGTTTGTTTAATGGGTTTAAAATGTTGCAGGAACCAAGCCAGCATGAAACTAGGATTGGGAGAGTCTCAAAGTCCCAGTTCCTAGGGAAGATGAACTCTGGCTGCCACTGTTGTTGTGTTTGGCTTGTAGCCTTTCGGAGGAGCCTGTGGTTGGTCAATATGGAAAAGAATGCTGGTTTGGACAAGTTCTTGGTCTGACTTGGTGTCAGGTAGCTCTTGATCTCTGATCTGGGCTCTTTATTTAGAGCTCTGAAGATTAGAAATTGGCCGATAGAGACCAAGATAGAATCTGAGGCTCATCCAGACAAAGATGAAAGCCCAACCCAGTTCTATCCTCAACTGGATCCTGGAGAAACCAAGAGCTACTTGGGGAATAAAGCTGTTGCTTGGATCCAGAAAGGCTAGTTGTCAACGCTACTAACATCGGATTTTATATTTCTACTTGTGTATCACTTTTAGAATTAAAGTTAGGTGAAGATGAGAGGGGGAAGGAAGAATATGCATGGGGGATTAGTTAGACATAATAACAGCAGCAGAGCATTTTCAAGGTTGTATGTAATAAGATGATACCACTCTAATGGCAGAAAGTGAATAGGAACTGAAGAGCCTCTTGTTGCGAGTGAAGAAGGAGAGTGCAAAAGTTGGGTTGAAACTAAACATTAAGAAAACCAAGATCATGGCATCCGGCCCTCTCAATTCCTGGCAAATAGATGGGGAAGAAATGGAGGTAGTGACAGATTTTATTTTCCTGGGCTCCAAGATCACTGCAGATGGGGACTGTAGTCAAGAAATTAAAAGACGCTTGCTCCTCGGGAGGAAAGCCGTGGCAAATCTAGACAGCACACTAAAAAGCAGAGACATCACCCTGTCAACAAAAGTGCGTATAGTCAAGGCTATGGTCTTCCCAGTTGCAATGTATGGCAGTGAAAGCTGGACCATAAGAAAGGCTGAGCACCAAAGAATTGAGGCCTTTGAACTGTGGTGCTGGAGAAGACTCCTGCGAGTTCCTTGGACTGCAAGGCGATCAAACCGGTCAGTCCTAGAGGAGATCAACCCTGACTGCTCTTTAGAAGGCCAGATCCTGAAGCTAAAACTCAAATACTTTGGCCACCTAATGAGAAGGAAGGACTCACTGGAGAAGAGCCTAATGCTGGGAAAGATTGAGGGCAATAGAAAAAGGGGATGACAGAGAATGAGGTGGCTGGATGGAGTCACTGAAGCAGTAGGCATGAGCTTAAATGGACTCCAGAAGATGGTAGAGGACAGGAAAGCCTGGAGGAACATTGTCCATAGGGTCGCGATGGGTCGGACACGACTTCGCAACTAACAACAACAACATGTAATAAGAGGCAAAAAGAACTGGTGGGTTAAGCTAGGGAGGGAAAACTTACCTTCCAAAGTAATTGGAGAATGTGATTTATGACGCCTAACTAAAGGAGGGAACTATGCTTTAATATTATTGTGCTCAGGGGAGGGGAATCCAGATTTCGGCCTTAACCAAGTATTGCCGATGTTATATTGCTCTAATAAAGACTTTAAAAGTAAACAGTGCCTCAGAGTTCTTTGAAGAGTTTGTCCGTCAGAAGCTTGACATCAGTTGTGCAACAAAGGAGCCCGTTCTCCGGACACTCTTCTCTCCCACTCTTCTCTCCCACTCTTCTCTCCTACAAGGCTCTCCAGAAGAAGCATGAAATGCTTTGGTGAGTTTAAGATGTTGGTTAACAAATTGCTACCTTGTGTGCAGCAAGACCAGTTTTACACAAAGAAGCCACGGCTGGATTGATCCGCTTCTTACCAGACGACCCAGACAGTGCTGGGACCTGTAAGCTCCTGGATTTTGTCATAAATCTCATAACTTTTATGGGGCTTGCAATCATATTTGTCATCTCTGTGATGAGAACAAGGACTCCCAAGCAGAAAACTCTGTTAAATCCAACTCCCCTCAACATTTCTTTCAGCACACCCAGCCGCTGTTCATGCTTTACTAACAAGGACAGACCCCCGCTGCGATGATGCTGCATCCCAAAAGGCAACTGATCAAAAGGAGGCCTTGGGGATCAAGAGAGGGAGGGGCTCCAGCATGTCAGGCTTTTTCACGCAAACCCAGCTCAGAGAGTACAAAGAACGCCACAGTTCACTCCTGAGCTACAGATATTCTCTTTTATTTCCACACAAACCATGGAAATGTTTGAACAAATTGCTGGCAGGGAACACACTCAGCCGAAATCGACTCAGTTCCACCAGGCAGTTGCATCTAGTGGAAAATTAAATACCTAATCCTCGCTATTGGTTCCAGTAGCAACGGCTGGTTAGCTTTTCAGCAATACCCTCCTCCCTGGGGGCCTCCAGAGCTCTTGGCCTGCCCAGCAAAATGGCCCTGATTAAAGATTGTGCTTGAAAAAACAGCTCTGAGTCTAGCCAATGTTTTTCATTCCAGGTTATACCTTTAATTTTTAACTAACATAATCTTATGACTTTCAGAGAACTTTCTTTTCACAACTTTCCGGATTATGATGCAGAAAAGGGGGGGGGGGTTATTTGTTTATTTCCACCTAGCTGTATGACTTTCCAGGGCAGAAGGAGATTTAGTTTTACAGAATGAACAAGCCATTTCCTGAAAAGGCACACTACAGAATTGTCCAACCTTTCCCGTATTGGCGGACAGAAGTGCCGAGTTGGCACACCATCAGCCAAAGTAACACGTTGTTTCATTGGTGGAGATGCAATTCAAAACATGTGGCTCCTTGGACATCTTGCAGAAATTTTATTACCCAACTAGGTAACATCATCACTGAGTAGTGGAATGTAATGAAACGTCTGCAAGAAAACAACCAAGTTCAGAGAGCACCAAGGACGACTTCCTCCTCCTCCTCCTCTTCCTCCTCCTCCTCCTCCCCCCCTGCAAATCTCACTGCCTTCTAGCACCAATAATGTTACCTAGAGGGGTCTGAAAGAAAACAACTAACTTAGAGAGCACCAAGAATGGCGACCTCCTCCTCCTCCTCCTTCCTGCAAACCTGATGATGTTACCTAGAGGGGTCATGAAACGTCTCCAAGAAAACAACCCAGCTCAGAGAGAACCAAGATCCCCACAGTTCAACCCTGAGCAACAAATATTCTCTCAACTGGAATCCAATGCATCTCCCAAGGCTCAGCATGGGAAAAAGTGATCTGCCTTCCGCTTGACCTTCCTATTGTACTGTAGATAGGCTGGTTTTTCAAATGCACAAGAATGGAGGTTTGGCTTATGATGACAAAAAGTTGGACAGCGGCAGCTCCTTGAAACCCAGAGATGTCAATCACAAACACGTCTTATCTTGCCCCTCTAGCTCCTTCTGCAGCTTTGAGATGCCAGTTTCATGCACATATCCCAAACACAATGGAAGTTGTGTTGTCCAGTTTGCTGGATATCAGCTAAACAATTACTTTTGAGAAAAATTATCATCGCTGTGAGTGTCGCACACAAATCCTGCCTTGCTCCTAAAGAGTGAAAATTGTCTCGACTAATTTTCCAAGCCAGGGACTGCTGCTGCTCCGGTCCTGGCTCATGTATGATGCATGGAGGCCTGATTGTCCCCATCTGTTGCCTGGGCTGTCTTAACTAAGCCGGGGTTGGATTAGCCGAGAGGGAAAAGGGGGCATGCTCCCAAGGCTGAAAAACAACTCGTTTCCCACCAGAGAAGGTGAAGTTGGCCTTGTGGGGTCGGGAAGAAATTAGTGGTGCTTTTATCCATGATGTTGTGAGAAAAACCACCTGGAGAATGAAAGAGAACAGTAAATTCTGAAATAAAATCGCAGAACCACTAAAAGGGAAGAGATATTATATTAACCAGATCATCTAGCATAGAGAAATTAAATCAGGCTTGGCAGGTTTTTGCCTCTGGGCCCTGGAGCACAAATGCCGGTTTCTTGGAGAAAGACTCTCACACTGCGAAAATAATGGGGACCAGTTTCTTATTTGTGCAGGATTGCTTTCTACCACCTCTAGATGGTCTACAGGTATGAAGCCGAGAGAGAGGGAAAAGAGAGAAGGGATTGCAAGACTTTTATGAAGAATGATCTCTAGAAAAAATGCAGAAACTAGAGGAACTCTGCTATAACCTGGCACAAAAGCATCTCCGAAGATCAGAAAGGCAGAATAGGTCTGACACCACCAAAACCAAAAAGCCTTTGTAAATTGAAACTTAACATTAAGTAAACCAAGATCATGGCATCCGGCCCTCTCAATTCCTGACAAATACCGTAGATGGGGAAGTAATGGAGGCAGTGACAAATTTTATTTTCCTGGGCTCCAAGATCACTGCAGATGGGGACTGCAGCCAAGAAATTAAAAGACGCTTTCTCCTCGGGAGGAAAGCCATGGCAAATCTAGACAGCACACTAAAAAGCAGAGACATCACCCTGTCAACAAAAGTGCGTATAGTCAAGGCCATGGTCTTTCCAGTTGCAATGTATGGCAGTGAAAGTTGGACCATAAGAAAGGCTGAGCGCCAAAGAATTGAGGCCTTTGAACTATGGTGCTGGAGGAGACTCCTGCAAGTCCCTTAGACTGCAAGGAGATCAAACCGGTCAGTCCTAGAGGAGATCAACCCTGACTGCTCTTTAGAAGGCCAGATCCTGAAGCTAAAACTCAAATACTTTGGCCACCTAATGAGAAGGAAGGACTCACTGGAGAAGAGCCTAATGCTGGGAAAGATTGAGGGCAATAGAAGAAGGGGACGACAGAGAATGAGGTGGCTGGATGGAGTCACTGAAGCAGTAGGCGTGAGCTTAAATGGACTCCAGAAGATGGTAGAGGACAGGAAGGCCTGGAGGAACGTTGTCCATAGGGTCGCGATGGGTTGGACATGACTTCGCAGCTAACAACAACAAGATGTCTCTGCAGAGAGAACTCTTCCTCCTTGGAGATCGGAATTGCTGCACTCCAAGGCAGATGGGATGGGGAATTGGAGATGGCAGTGGGGCAGTGGGGAATTGGAGTGGGGAATTGGAGATGGAGCACAAGGGGCAAACAAGCGGCACCGGGGAGAAAGGCTGCTGTGACAGAGCAACTGCTAAGATGGAGAACTGACAGATTGAGTGCCACCGGACACCCCTTAAGTGCCTGGGAGCATCAGGCAGTGATGGGATAAAGACAGGGTTGGAGCATCAATCAACTGGTGGAGTGACAAGCCGGAGAGATAATTACTTCAAGTCAGCCAAGCAGTTTGTCTGATGTGTCTCTGCCAGCCCCTGGGAAGGGAGCTGTCCTGGGTGGCTTTCATGCTGTTGCCCAATTCTCTTTCACCAACACAAAGCAAGCCTTTAAAGCAGCTGAGGTTGCAAATTGGAGCAAAGAGCGGGGCATGATGAGAGGCAGTGGAAGCCACAGTTAGAAAGAAGGGAGCATTTAAAATCATAGTATCATAGGGCTAGAAGGGACCTCAGAGGCCATCTAGTCCAACCCCATGCTCAAGGCAGGAGACCTTATACCATCTTGGTCAAATGGTTATCTGGTTTATTTTTGAAAACCTGCAAGGATGGAGCTCTCACAACTCCAAGAGGCAAACTATACCATTGATTAATTAATTATATCACTCCAAGTCAAAACCCTACTGTAAAATGGATGTGCAAAATGTATCAGTCTGAGAAACTAGAGAATGTTCCTTTCTTTGGAGTCAATCTTACCATTCAGGGGATGCTCTGAAAAATATTTCCAGTGGCAGACCCTTTGAAATAACAAATTCTTTGTGATATTCATTTCCAACATTAAACAAAAGTAACCTTTTGTAGAACATAAAATCAGATGTTGGGATTCTTCAGTAGCCAATCCAAGTCTTCCCCAACCTGGCACTTTTCAGACGTGCTATACTGCAGTTCCATAATACACAGCCAGCATGGCCAGCATCCATGAGGAAAGACAAGGCTAAACCTAACCATAGGCAGGGGTCTCCAAACTTGGCAACTCTAAGACTTGTGGAATTCTGGGAACTGAAGTCCACAAGTCTTAAAGTTGCCAAGTTTGGAGACCCCTGCCCTAAGGGATGGTTGATTCATACTACCCAGGATAGGCACATGAGGGACAGTAGCTCACGGAAGGAATATAATCTTTGGCCAGTCTCTCTTCAGCCTTTTTCCAGAATACATAGTCCTGAAAAACCAGACCAGTGCAAAAAATGTGCCAGCTTTTCTCCTACGGTCGAGTTCCATCCTGGGCATAAATCAGCCATTATAGGAAGGATGCCAAAGAGGCACAAGAGAAAAAGAGGTGATGTTGGGACACCAGGTAAATGAGGGGTAGAACCTCCCAAGTCCAGGTGAAAACTCTGTGTGCAAGCAACCCACTGAGGATCTGCAACTGGACAACTGCAGAAGCCACAAGCAATCTGGGTTTAGGTTTCCCAGTGCTCAATCAGTAGCCAAGGATAACTCACAACCCCTTGGTCTAGCTACCACGTAAAATTCTTGCGCAGAACAGATGAAAAGCTCTTCCCATCACAACTGGAGCAAGACAAGGGGACCCTGGCAGAGTCCCTAAAACAAGGGCCCCAAGTGCTCTGCAGCCAAAAAGGTCTAATAAATACAGAACAGAATAAGACCCACTTTTAGCATGAGATCATTGCTTCTCTGGGGGAAGATAAGCATCTTTAGCACAGTGCAAAGCTATATAAAAATACTTCAAAGAGTCACTCAATTAAAAGATAAATGCTAGGAAGTTCATCCTCAAGGGTTACCCCAGTTTCTTCACAAAGCACAAGAGATTACACCAAAGCAGCGATGCATTGCGACCCTTGCGTGTCTCAGCAGTATCCAAATGAGATTAAAGGCTTTTTAGTCAGCTCCAAAAGAGGAGATGTTTGCTCGGAAAGGTGGAATCGCTTATTAGCATTGTGCTCACAAGTGCAAGTTAAACTGGCGGCTGTGGGATTTTGTCCTAATTATTTCTGCTTCACATTCTGTACACAAAAGTGTGATAAATCCATACAAATAAATACTTAAAGCTAATTAGTATCTCAAAGCATGACAAGGAACCCAGGAACCTGACGAGAAGAGAGTTCAGTGTCTTGGGGGCTAATATTTGCAAAGTCCAGCTTCCTTGCAGGGAGCCAGCCAAGCCCACAAGGCCCCAGCTGTGTTGTGCTCCCAAAATCAACCCTCAGCCATGCACATTAAATGTTCCTCGTGCACAAAACTGAGTCCAGAAAACAGACATGCATCGAGTGCAATCTGAATTCTGCCATTTCTATTCCATAAACCAAACCAATTTGCATATTTTGGCAGATTCGTTATAATTTTTTTAAAATTCCATTTATATCCCGCCCTTCTCCGAAGACTCAGGGCAGCTTACAATTTAAAGCACAACTCAATGTGCTTAGCAATAGCCTTCATTCTATGTATATGCCTGCTTATTAGGGCTTTCACCCCCACCCCCAAGCGGCATTATTACAAAGTCAGCTTTCATTTACTTGGCAAATGAAGGTAAATATACATATCCCACAATAATACTGCAAAAACTAATCTGAGTCTATCACTGGGACCAAAGATTTATTCTTCCAAGCTTTTGGGCTCGTGATGGAGCCCGTCTTCAGGAAACTTCTCTCTTTCCAGAATATGTGCACTGTGTTGTTGTTCCATGCATTGTATTTATATGGGTTCTTGGTTGTGTGTAGCGTTAAGTTGTTAATAAGAGCCATTAACACAGTATATATAAATGCAATGCGTAAAACAGCCCAGCGCACATATTCTGGAGAAAGACAATAGCACTTAGCAATAGCACTTAGACTTATATACCACTCCACAGTCCTTTTACAGCCCTCTCTAAGCTGTTTACAGAGTCAGCCTGTTGCCTCCAACAATCTGGGTCCTCATTTTACCGACCTTGGAAGGACGGAAGGCGGAGTCAACCTTCAGCCAGTCAGGATCAAACTCCAGACTGTGGGCAGAGTCAGCCTGCAATACTGTGTTATAATCACTGCACCCGAAAGAGGTTGACGATGGGCTCCAGTACAAGCCCAAAAGCTGGGAAGAAAAAAAAACTTTGATCCTGGTCACCAGCTCAGATTGGATTTTGGATAATTTATTTCCTTTACCACCAAAAACTGCGGTGTATGTCCAATTGGCCCCAGAAGACTACCAAAGTTGAAATAACTTTATCCTTCTTTCAGCAGTTATGAGGTTCTGTAAATTTGTGTCCTCATTTGGGTTTGAACCATGCTTGAAAGGTTACTGGGTCTTTGACAAGCACAGACAAATTTAAAAGACACAGAAAGATTAATTCAATCAAGATCTTAGATGCAAGATCTTTCCTGGTTCTTGAGCATCAGGCTGAGAATATTGGCTTGGGGGAAGTGGCAAAATCTCCACTTTCTCCAACACAAGATAGACTTATATTTATTTGTTTGTTTGTATCCCATCCTTACTTTTACAAATAACCAAAGGTGGTGAACATATACAACACACCTTCCTCCTCCTATTTTCTCCACAACAACCCTGTGAGGTGGGTTGGGCTGTGACCGATCCAAAGTCACCCAGCCATTTTATGGCTAAGATGGGATTTGAACTCACCATCTCGTGTTTTCTGGCCTGGTACCTTGCCAAACTAAATTAATTTCCTTGATTCAACACCAATCTTAATATACCAAGCTGTCAGAGAAATCCATAAAAACTGATAGTCATCAAGGGTAAATCACCAACCACACACAACATAATTTTGGTTGCTTACACGTCGCCTTCATTCCTTAGAAGACCCACTTATATGCTCTGTGTTCTCTGTGTTTAACTCTTCCCAAAATATGAAATACTTAATGGGTTTGTTTTTAGAAAACCCAATGCTGGCCAAGGACTTCAAGGAAAGGCTTCCAGGCTACACGCTAGCCAGCTGGCCTACACCAGCTCTTTTGGATTCAGTGTCCTTGGCCACTGGCCATGGCAGTGGAGGCTTGAACTGTTGTGATTCAGGGTCAGCCTGTGGGTTCGGCATTTGGGTCGGATGATTCAGAGGAAGGGGGGGGGGTGTTGGAGAGGTTGCTGAGGGGGTTGGAGAGCTTGCTGATGAGAGCCCTCAGCCAGGCCCCTCCCACCTCTGTCATGACGCAGACCCAGCTGTGTGAGCCTGACAGCATGGATGAAGATGACCCACAGCTGGCCCAGTTCAAGGACGCCCGACGCAGGAGGCAGTCAATCAGGAGTAAACAGAGGAAGGCAATGGGGCACCTCTGAAGGAGGCAGAGAGAAGCCACGCCCTGAACTGTATAAAAGGGGAATGTGTGGGAGGGCTGGTTTGCTGAAGGCAACCGCTTGAATAGCTCCTGTTTCATGGTTCGTGTCTTGTTCTGTTTGCTTTTGTGTCCATAAATTTGGCAGGCTTAGTTCCAGCCTCTTGCCTTCTTGTAAAAGGGGTTATCCCTGCCTTTTCTGCAGGGCCAGTAGCAGGCTGGTACAGAACATGAACTTCCAAGTTGTCAATTCCTTGTGCAGACAAATTCAAGACAGAGGAGGAGAGATGCATGGATATCTGGATAGACATTTCATATTAAGAGGCGAACAAATTTCAAGCCACAATTATTCCTGGAGTATCAGATTTACTTATTATAGAAATAAAATAGCATACATGCTTTTAATTTATAACTATAATTGTGAACTAGTCACGCTGGCCACATGACCACGGAGACGTCCTCGGACAAGCGCCGGCTCTTCGGCTTTGAAACGGAGATGAGCACCGGCCCCTAGAGTTGGAAACGACTAGCACGCATGTGCGGGGGAACCTTTAGCTTTACCTTATAATTGTGAAAGAGCCATTTACATTCACTCTTTTACCTTTCATATGTGTGTGTGTGTGTGTGTGTGTGTGTGTGTGTGTGTGTGTGTGTGTGAAAAGTGTCCAGATTGGCGGGAGTGAGTCCCTCCTCCTGAGATGTGGCCCCCGGTTTCAGATGGGCTTGTTGCTCACATACCTGGCGCCCAGCTGTGTGGCAACAGCCCTGCCCGAGCTGCTCAACACCCTCTCAGGTTTGGCGGTGGAGTTCCCCAGGCTTATAGTGCTGGGTGACTTCAACCTGCCTTCCCTGGGAGGGTCGTCGGAGTTAGCCAGGGAGTTCATGGCTTCCATGACGGCCATGGACCTGACCCAGGTAATTCAATGCCCGACTCATGTGGGGGGTCACACTCTCAACCTGGTGTTCCTATCCAGACAGTGGTTGGATGATTTGAAAGGGGGTTCACCGGTCATTGTTCCCCTGTCATGGTCCGACCATTATCTCCTGCAGCTGGTCTTCCATTATGCCACCCCCCGCCGCTGGGCTGCAGAACCGACCAGATGGTTCCGCCCCAGGCGCCTAATGGACCCAGAATGGTTCCAGATGGTGCTTGGGTCCATACCCATCACCCTCACTCACAGCCCAGTTGATGCCTTGGTTGATGCCTGGGAAAGGGCGGCCACTGAGGCACTCAACTGTGTTGTACCCTTGCGACCCCTGACCCGGCGCAGATCCCATTGGGCTCCATGGTTTTCTGTGGAGCTCCGGGAGATGAAGTGTCGGAGACGGGGTCTAGAGAGTGGTTGGAGGTCCAGCCGTTCCGAATCTGACCGTTTGCAGTTAAGAACCTTTATAAGGTTTTATCTTGTTGCGATGAGGACGGCGAGGGCTAATTACTTTGCTGCCCTCATCGCGTCCGCAGATAATTGCCCGGCTGCCCTGTTTAGGGTGACTCGCTCCCTCCTTAATCAGGAGGTGAGAGAGGAGCCCTTGCAGGGGCGGGCCGAGGAGTTTAGTCTTCATCTGACGGACAAAATTGCTCAGATCCGGGCCGGTTTGGACTCTAACTGGGCATAGTCTGATGTGGAGGAATCGGACGGTCTTGAGCATGTTATCTGGACTGAGTTCGATCCTGTTTCCCCTGATGATGTGGACAGGATTATGGGGAGGCTGAGCTCCACCACCTGTTTATTGGACCCGTGTCCCTCTTGGCTGATTTATGCGGCTCGGGAGGAGACACGAAGCTGGTTCCAGGCAGTAATATCTGCCTCTTTGAGTGAGGGTGTCTTCCCCACCACTTTGAAGGAGGAGGGGGTGAGGTGTTACCCCCCGTCGATAGGGCTCGCAACTTGGGTGTCCTCCTGGATTCGCGGCTCAGTTTTGAAGACCATATAGGAGCCGTGACCAGGGGGGCCTTTGCCCAGGTTCGCCTGGTACGCCAGTTGCGGCCCTACCTGGACCGAGATGCCCTGCGCACAGTCACTCATGCGCTCGTGACCTCCCAATTCGACTACTACAATGCTCTCTACATGGGGCTGCCCTTGAGGACCACCCGGAGGCTTCAGCTGGTGCAGAATGCAGCTACACGGGTTGTGATGGGGGTTTCCCGATACTCCCACGTAACACCTCTGCTCCGCAAACTGCATTGGCTTCCGGTTGCCCTCCAGGTGAGATTCAAGGTGCTGGTTATCACCTATAAAGCCCTAAATGGCTTGGGTCCGGGATATCTGAGGGAACACCTGCTGCCGGCATCAAGCTCCCTTCGTCCTGTGTGCTCCCACAAGGAGGGTCTTCTCAGGGTACCGCCAGTAAAAGATTGCTGGCGGACAATACCCAGGGGGAGGGCATTCTCTGTGGGTGCGCCTGCCCTCTGGAAGCAGCTGCCTGTAGAGCTTAGGACTGCCCCTGACCTTCGCTCATTCCGCCGAGACCTGAGGACCTGGCTCTTTGAGCTTTCTGGCCTGGACTGAGAGTATTAACTGGGGTTTCAATTGTATTTTAATTGGGGTTTTTATTTCAAGGTTAATGTAATCATTTTAATTGTTTTTAATTTTTGTAATTTGCTGTATTGTTTTTAAAAAACCTTGTGAACCACCCTGAGTCCTACGGGAGAAGGGCGGTATATAAGTCTAATAAAATAAAATAAATAAAAATAAAAATAATAATAATGAAAAGCAATATTCCAGAGACAAATGGGGAGAATCACCTTGAGATTGTGGTGAAGGAAGTGCAATTAAAATCTCAACCATGAAATGGCTTCTTGATGGGATCACGGCTAAGGATGCAGGAGTGTGTCGGGGGGGGGGGATAGAAAACAGAATGAATTTAGCAGGCGCCCAGCAACAGTCAACACCCAAATGCTGCAGGATGGGGGCGGTGATTACAAGGGTTCGATAATGAGACATGCTGTAACTGCAAATTTATTTAATTAATTGATTAGAGGCCAATTTCTAGGAAGTGGCTGCCGCTCAAAACTGGGAACAGGAGACCTCTGCTCTTTCACGGAATATTTAGGCAATTTAACAAAGTGCAAGGCAGCATTTTTGGCAGTGGTTGCTCCCTCTCAGAATGGATGATAAATTTCACATTATTCTTAATTCCCCACCACCACCACCATCAGCCATAATTTAAGTTCAATATCTCAGTGCAGGTCAGATAACTAATATTAATATAAGTCAGTATTGGACTTCTTATGGTGACAAAAGCGACTCGCATAAAATCAGCTAAGAGACAAGTCATCAATCATCAGGAAACCACAAAATTAGACACGATAGCTAACCAAGAGACAAAAAATGCTAAAACATCCCAACAAATAAAAAAATGGGTGGAATTACATTTAACAGACTTAAGCAGAGCCAAATGCAGAATTAAGCGCCTGATGAGCAGAAATATAATGTAAAGAAACAGGATGATCCTCGGTGCTTTCTGAGCTTGGTTGCTTTCTTGCAGACGTTTCATTACCCAAACTAGGTACTGTCACTAGCACGGATGAGGTTCCCTAGTTTGGGTAATGAAAGATCTGCAAGAAAGCAACCAAGCCCAGAGATCACCAGGGACCCCACGGTCCTAGTCCTCCTCCTCCCCGCAAACGATGGGGGTGAGGTGTTACCCCCCGTTGATAGGGCTCGCAACTTGGGCGTCCTCCTTGACTCCCGGCTCAATTTTGAAGACCATATAGGAGCCGTGACCAGGGGGGCTTTTGCACAGGTTCGCCTGGTGCGCCAGTTGCAGCCCTATCTGGACCGGGATGCCTTGCGCACAGACACTCATGCGCTCGTGACCTCCCGTTTAGACTACTGCAACGCTCTCTACATGGGGCTGCCCTTGAGGACCACTCGGAGGCTTCACCTGGTCCAGAATGCAGCCGCGCGAGTTGTGATGGGGGCTTCCCGATACTCCCATGTAACATCTCTTCTCCGCGAGCTGCATTGGCTCCCGGTTTCCCTCCGGGTGAGATTCAAGGTGCTGGTGATGACCTATAAAGCCCTAAATGGCTTGGGTCCGGGATATCTGAGGGAACACCTGCTGCCGGCATCAAGTTCCCTTCGTCCAGTGCGCTCACACAGGGAGGGTCTTCTCAGGGTGCCGCCAGTAAAAGATTGCCGGCGGGTAATGCCCAGGGGGAGGGCCTTCTCAGTGGGTGCTCCTGCCCTCTGGAACCAGCTGCCCATGGAGCTTAGGACTGCCCCCGACCTCCGTTCATTCCGCCGGGACCTGAAGACCTGGCTCTTTGAGCTCTCGGGCCCAGGCTGAGAATTTTAATTTTAATTTTAATTTTAATTTTAATTGGGGTTTTTATTCTCTCAGGGACTATTATAATCTTTTTAATTGTTTTTAATTTTTGTATTTCCTGTTTTAATTCCCTGTAAACCACCCTGAGTCCTTTGGGAAAGGGCGGTATACAAATCTAATTAATTAATTAAATAAATAAATAATTAAATAAACCCTTCCAGCATTGATGAGGTTACCTAGTTTGGGTTACGAAAAGTCTTCAAGAAAACCACCAAGCTCAGAGAGCACCAAGGACCCCTTATTTCAAACCTCAGCTATAAATATTCTCCTTTATTGGTAAATAGGATGCTGGATGCTGGTTTGGCAGCAGCACCAGTGAAGGTCTTGAAACAGTCGCTGGTTACAAATGAGTCAAAAGGCAATAGGTCTGCAAAACAGGCAGTGCCCTTTAAGCCGCATCAACAGATGATTTCCAGAAGGACATCCAGTCTCACCTCACCCCCCCTGGACCACATCCCCTTCTGGGCACTCTTGCTTAAGAAGGCTTCAGAGAAAGTGGCTCAGAGATGGACACTGGAAATGAGGGTTGTCCAAAAACTCAGTCCAATCAAGGGACAGTGAAGGATCTTGAGAAGGCTAAACAGTACGAATAACTCCCTTCAAGAATCTGAAGTGAGTCACCCAGAAAACAAGAAAAGAAAAACGTTTAGGATTTTTCTCTTTTAGCCCAAAAGCAGGGCACAGAATCATGGTCTAAAAGCAAGGGGGGGGGGGAAATGAGATCTGGATGTACTCAAACAAAGAATAATAGACCATCTGTCTGAGATGCTTTATTTTGGATTTCAGTATATAGAAGAGGTTTGGCTTTAAAAGTGACCGTAAGAGCTCCTTTCAAGTCTACATTTCTATGAAATCAGTAAAAAGTCAGGACTGAAGGGGCCCCTGCATCACTTGAGGCAGCCCTACTTGGCTTTGAGGGCTCATCTGTGCGATGACTCCTTCTCATCCTTTTCGTCCAAAGCAATTGCTTTAATGATGCCTCTTCTCTTTTGGGGGCCCAAAATCAAGTGTGTGAAATCACAGAACCTAAAATAATAAGGTTGGAAGGGACCTTGGAGGTCATCTAGTCCAACCCCCTGCTCAGGCAGGAAACCCTATACCATTTCAGACAAATGGCTGTCCGGTCTCTTGTTAAAAACTTCCAGTGTTGGAGCATTCACCGCTTCTGGAGGCAGGTTGTTCCACTGGTTAATTGTTCTAACTGTCAGGAAATTTCTCCTTAATTCCAGGTTGCTTCTCTCCTTGATGAGTTTCCATCCGTTGCTTCTTGTCCTGCTTTCAGGTGCTTTGGAGGCTAGTTTGACCTCCTCTTCTTTGTGGCAATTCCTGAGATATTGGAACACTGCAATCATGTCCCCCCTCGTCCTTCTCTTCGTTAAACTAGACCTACCCAATTCCAGCAACTGTTCCTTATATGTTTTAGCCTCCGGTCCCCTGATCATCTTGGTTGCTCTTCTCTGCACTCTTTCCAGAGTCTCAACATCTTTTTTGTATCGTGGTGACCAAAACTGGATGCGGCCTTCCGAGTGTGGGCTATGCCAGTTCAGTGGTGATGCTACCAGTTTCTATAAAGCCTGAAGGTGGGGGTCTCAATGGTCTGTATTTTTCCCCAAACACCCCCACCCTGTGCAATGATGGACAGATAGCCAGATATCCCTTACTCAAAATAATACTTTGTGCACCCAACAAGGTAGAAATAGTTCACAAAAGAATATGTATCAGGCCAGCATTTCCCAACCGTAGCAACTTTAAGGTATGAGGATTTCTACTCCCAGAATATGAATATATCACACAGTTCATATCTTTATGGCAGGCGGTTTTTGTTTCCAAAATGATGAAAGGTTTCTAAGCAGTGAACAATCTGTGATCAAAATAACCCCAACTACGAAGCTGTGGGAGCTCCAACTTCCACTGACAGTTCGCTGCAGCCACTAAAGTTGCTATTAAGCATCTGTTGACATCTCGCCCTGCAGCCCCGGCAACTAAAGAATATTTCTTTGCTTCATTCTGCTTTTAGGAAATGCATGAGGGAAGGAGGTGAGAGGTGTTTTTGCCACGTCTTGTTTTGAATTTTAGGATGCTGAATCCCTGGTACAACTGTGAGGGCGATTTCTTGAGTTGTCATTGGGACGTTGGCACCTGCTGTCTCTGGAGGTGGGAGGGAGAGACGTGTTTGTAAACAAATAGATAATAAGAAGGAAAAAAGACCAGTAAAGCGCCAAATGAGGTTGCAACCGATAGGATTTTCCAACAGGTAAACTGCAGCTCCCAATCTTCCACCCTGCCAAGCCCGAGGATGGCAGAGCTCAGCTCTTCTGCTTCCTCCCTCTTTGGCTTCCTGCTCTGGCAAAAAAGAGAGCAAGTTGCTTGGTCTGGAGCCCCCAGGAGCCCCATATCTAATAGCCCCCAGACCTTGCAAAGGAGCCAGCAGAGACCCCACCCCGCCCCTCCTTTCATCAGGGAGGCTCTGTGGAGAAGTAGCCACCAGGAGCAGTTAATGGCAAAAGCGATACAGGTAGTCCTTGACTTACAACTGGTCACTTAGTGTTAGCTCCACAGGTGAAGGTCCAATTAAACTGATTTATTGCTGCTTGTACCTATGCACAGGAACCTTCTCAACTAATGGTCAGCACCTGGTTAGAATTAGATGAGGGTCAACCGAATTCAAGGGTGGTTGGCCTTAGTTAGTCTTCTTGTGGCCACGTAGGGTTTCTAGGCTGATCCCTAGGAACTGCCATTCTTTCTCCTACACTTCATGACTGTTCAAAGCTACAACACCTGCCCCCAAAAAGTTACAACAACCCCCCCAAACCAGTTTTGGATTTCTGACAGCCCCATCCCATCCCATGGTCACATGACCATGACTTACATTTTGCTCAAAAGCATCATTTTACTCATGGTTTCTGGCAAAATTGCCCCATAGTGAACAATGGGTTCCCTTAACGACAGCCACAAAAGAGGTCGTAAAATTGGGTTGGTCATGTGATGATCCACTTTATGACCATCACAACGTACCACTGTAATTGGCAGTTTCAATTATGGTTGTAAGCTGAGCACTCCCTGTATAAATATAGAGCTGTTTAAAATACAGACAGCATCCAAAAAGAATCTTGGTAGAAAAATATACGAGGCAACATGTGGCTCTGAGCAGATCACAACCCCATTGCGATCCTAATATAGAATCTGCTAATATAGAAGTTTCCTGTTATAGAAACTCCTAATATGGAAGCTGCTTTGGTGTTCATTAAGCCACACAGACAGAGCATAGAGAGTGACTGTAATAACTGGAGAGGATAAATTAGACTTGAACACCCACAATCAAATTAAAAGTAAAGTTATACACTATTTCTAGCAAGTCATTTTTTTTAGCCTATCATTTTAAATTCATCTTTCTGCTATCCGTTTTCCCTCTGTGTCAGTTCCTCCTGGACTGCCCTCCAGATCCCGGAGTCAATTAACTCTGTGTCTGCTAAGGAGACGGGCAGGTCTCAGTCCCCAATTTTACAAAGACAAGCTGATTTCCCCTGGCGGGAAGGGAGAGGCTGGGTGATCTGACTTCGCACACGATGCAGGTCATGTTACTAACCCTCATGCAGATCCGTCTTTGAAATGAGGAATGTGGGCTGAAGCCCAGATGCACTCAACTATCTGTCAACCTTGCCCATCTGTTCTAGCACACCTGGTACCCTTGCAACCTTGAGGCTCACAACATCTGCAAGGGGCTCTTTGCAGGCAAGGACTTTTTGTCATAATCTCCTAAACTGCAGCAATTTTCACCCCTCCTCCCCCATTCAGGTGATGGATTAAACATTTCTCAGAGCAGCGTCTGGGGTTTCACTTAGGATATCGACTACACAAAAGCCATGGCAAGCCCAGGAATTTACCCACCACTCCTGTGCTGGCCTGGACATCTGCTTGGCCAGGCCTTTGATGTACACAGCGAGCAAGCGTGGAGCTCCCTTGCGGGAACCAACCTCAGAGGAGTAATCTGGCTGATCCCCTTTAGGAGCTGGGTACTCCTCTTTCCATAGTATTTATACTATAATGCCGAACCTTTTTGATCTGGGAACAAAATGGACGGAACAGTCTCTCCAACAGATACCCAGAAGGGCTGTCGATGGGTGTGTGGAGGAAGGGAAGCAACAAAAAATTGAACAAATTCCATCAAAGGTTACCTAGCCTTCTCTGCCTTCAGAACAAACACTCACAGCTTTTCCCTTATGGAAAATTCGTAGAATATGACACAGAATAACAGAGTTGAAAGGGTCATCGGAGGTCATCTAGTCCAACCTCCTGCTCAAGCAGGAGACCCTATACCATTTCAGACAAATGGCTCTTCTTAAAAGCCTACAGTGATTAGTGCTAGAGTACCCACAAATTCTAAAAGCCTTTCCCCTTAGCTCTAGGCTGCTTCTCTCCTTGATTAGTTTCCATCCATTGTTTCTTGCCCTGCCTTTTGGTGCTTTGGAAAGTAGGTTGACCCCCTCTTCTTTGGGGCAGCCCCTGAGATATTGGAACACTGCTATCGTGTCACCCCTAGTCCTTCTTTTCATTAAACTAGACATACCCAATTCCAGCAGCCATTCTTTATTTGCTTTAGCCTCTACTCCCCTTATCATCTTAGTTGCTCTTCTCTGCACTCTTTCTAGAGTCTCAACATCTTTTTTGTATCGTGGTGACCAAAACTGGATGCAGTATTCTTAGTGTGGTCTTACTAAGGCTTTGTAAAGTGGTACTAACACTTCACAAGATCTTGATACTATCCCTTTATTAATGCAGCCTAGGATTGCATGGAAGAAATTCATGGAAGGGGGCACTACACTGGACCTCAGGATGCCACAGTACCTCTGCAGGAGAAAAGACACAGAAGATTTGTTTCGACCTGCTTTAGAGAAACAATGGAGGACCAAAAGCAAGGTGAGCAATGCCAGGAGTCCTCACAGACAATAGAATTTAGAAAAACAGATCTCTCAACCACCAAATGCAGACGATGTGTTGTGTCTGCAACTTTTGCTGGAAACTGATGTAGACAAATGTGATATGACCATACCTCAATGAAATCTTGATTGGTCTACCCTGAGTAAAACTTAAGTAAGAAACTCTAGCTTGCTGGTGTCAAGAATGAAACTTTGGTAGCTACATGCCTCTTCATTTTAACTTGCTGTTAGAGTAAGGTGGGGGGGAGTTGTTGCTTTAGAATGGAGAAACGAAACCTCTACGATTCCACTGAAGACTGTGAGAGCCTGAAACCTTTCCAAGGACATCGTAGCAGGTGTGGAGAGGAAGCAGACGGTTCCCATAACAAAGTGAAGTTGTTTACATGGTCTATGAGACAGATTGGGGGTTTGGCTGGGGAAATTATTGTTAAATTCTATGAACTGGTGACTGGGAACCTCAGAGTTAGTTTTGCTTTGACATTACCATGCCAAGTATTCAGTAAACAGTAAGATTTTTGGAAATGGAATGAATCTGGAGTTTTATTTGGATTCTCAAGCTGGATGTTGACAACTGGATTCTATGACCTGGATTTATATATTCCATTATGTGATAATAAGATTTAATGTGAGTTTAGAGTTGTGCTAATTTCCATCTTTCTCACAATCCTTCATAATGCAGATTACAAAGAAATGTCATAAATGCAATGGAATTTCCCTCGCTGCATCCAAAACTCCATTCTAGTAAAGCCCATTAAATCAAAGCCTCACTATAAAATCTATTTGCCATCTGAAATTCTAACCACCGGTTCCAAACGCACATCTGCCAAGCTGCAACTGGGAATTCAGCCTCCAGGTTTTGGGATCAGCTCTGCCTCTGTTTATTTGGAAACTTAATGAATGGCAATGCAGAGAAATATTGCAGTACCTTGAGAAAAACAATGATGCATTCATTCTGAAGTGAGGAAAAACTGAAGTCAGTGCCTAATTAACTGGCAGCAACTATCTGGCTCCAACTACTGAGCCACGCCACTGCCCTACTTGAAGAGAAATTGCCATATTAAACCCTACAGGGATGCAACTAAGTTGGGATTGAAAAATAAAGCAGAGCAGTACCAATAAGCTGACTGTAAACCTTCCACAGCATAAGCAGAAAGCTCAAAGGCCGTACACATTCCAGGCTAAAGGCAGAAATCCTCAGGATGGCCCAGGAGCTGAGGACCAGCAAGGTCTTGCAACAGGTGAGCTCTCCCACAAGAAGTTCCAAACACAGGAGCAACCACGAGCTGATTTAGCAATAACCGTCTCTAGAGGATGCATGACAGGCTGCATGATAGGGTGCTTTTCCCAAGACCCTGGTCCTTCTTCAACTCTCAGGTTTGGAAGTCACCACACAACAGCCCTCACGCCTGCAAGGACCAGGAGGGCAGTTCTTCACCCCATGTCAAGAGTAGCTGTCAGTCCAAACTCATGTCCTTATTCAGACCTGGCTCCTTGATCTCACAGGACAGGGGTCTTCAAACTTGGCCCTTTTATGACTTGTGGGCCAACTCCCAGGATTCCTCAGCCAGCATGCCTGGCTGACGAATCCTGGGAGTTGAAGTTCACAAGTCATAAAAGGGCCAAGTTTGAAGACCTCTGTCACAGGAACTTTTTAACAGCAATTCAACTGGGCAAGAGCATCAAATTTATCATGCATCCATATGGCGAGGCATCCAGACCGGCGTTATATCAGGCTAAAAAGTAATCAGCAACAATGGATTAGTTCTTAACTCTCTCCCCAGCAAACCTGCCTATGTTCGCCGGTATTGTTAGGGCATCCACTGCTACATATATTAGCAAACCTTCCTGATTTCTCTGACTTGGAGACATGCAAGCTGATATGAAAGTGCTGCTTGCACAGAGGCACTAATATTAACCATGGTTCAGCTTCTATGCCATCTTCTCTAACTAAAACCCACTTGTCCCGTGCAATCATCCCCATAAAAGATTAGAGGAACAGGAGCCCAGAAAACGGTTTGTCAGCTGCAGCCCCAAACATGTACACATATTCCCCACTTTTCGTCCCCAAATATGCACACCTGTTTCCTTCTTTCTGGCTTTTTATAAAGCTGTAAAAAACCCTCCCTCTTCCAACATGCGTTTGGGCTGCCAAATACATGTTGGCAGCTTGGGTTTTAATCTGGATTATGAGTTTTTAAGCTACTCGTGATACTCTTTTTATTGGAGGAGTTTTAATTGTAATATTTCATTATACAATTTATTGTTCAAAACTGCCTGGAGTCTTTCTGCTTAGGTGACACACAATTTTGTGCAATAAATTACACAAACCAGCATGGCTTTATTCAATGGCCACTGGCCTTTGGTGATTTTTTTTCTGAAGCTTATCTTGAGAGGTAAAGGCCAGGTTAGTGGGGACCATGATGTAAACAATACGACACTCCACCTCAGATTCTTGGTGAAGGTATTGCAGTTTTCCAGGAAAACAACCTGATTTTAACACACACAGAAGGATGAATAGATGGTTATGAAGGTGCTGAAAACCTCACCAACAAGAAACAGAAAGCTTCCAGAAAACCCATGTAGGCCAACCCTTGCTGCTCTTGGAACAATAGCAGTGTTCCAATGATTCAGGAGCTGCCCAAAGAAGAGGGAGTCAAGCTATTCTCCAAAGCACCTGAAAGCAGGACAAGAAGCAACGGATGGAAACTAGTCAAGGAGAGAAGCAACCTAGAACTAAGGGGAAATTCCCCGATATTGAAAATAATTAGCCAGTGGAATGACTTGCCTTCAGAAGTTGTGGGTGCTCCATAACTGGAGGCTTTTAAGAAGAGACTAGATAGCCATTTGCCTAAACAAGTCTAGGATCTCCTGCTTGAACCAGGGGGTTGAACCAGAAGACCTCCAAAGTCCCTTCCATTATTCTGCATTCTGTAATCTATGGAATATGTCCTAGAGCAGATACAGAAAGAACAAGTTGCACTGCAGAGACTGTTTGATTTGAGTTGACCCTGGAAGAGGATCAGCCCATCCTTGCCTGGAAAGGAACACCAATTATTGATGTCTTCAGGGCCCAGAGTCCTTTGCATAGTTGCCATAGCACCAACCCAAATTTTAACCGCAAGGTTATATGCCTCTGGCAGGAACCAAACAAGCACTAGAAGAAGACACCCTAGATGCTGGAAGCCAGTGGAGGTTCTCTACATCCCATTTCTGCCTTGTCAGTCTATAGATGCTGTTGTTGTTGGTTGTGAAGTCGTGTCCGACCCATCACGACCCCATGGACAACGTTCCTCCAGGCCTTCCTGTCCTCTACCATCTTCTGGAGTTCATTTAAGCTCACGCCTACTGCTTCAGTGACTCCATCCAGACACCTCATTCTCTGTCGTCCCCTTCTTCTATTGCCCTCAATCTTTCCCAGCATTAGGCTCTTCTCCAGTGAGTCCTTCCTTCTCATTAGGTGGCCAAAGTATTTGAGTTTTGAGTTTTAGCTTTAGGATCTGGTCTTCTAAAGAGCAGTCAGGGTTGATCTCCTCTAGGACTGACCGGTTTGATCGCCTTGTAGTCCAAGGGACTCGCAGGAGTCTTCTCCAGCACCATAGTTCAAAGGCTTCAATTCTTTGGCGCTCAGCCTTTCTTATGGTCCAGCTTTCAATGCCATACATTGCAACTGGGAAAACCATAGCCTTGACTATACGCACTTTTCTTGACAGGGTGATGTCTCTGCTTTTTAGTGTGCTGTCTAGATTTGCCACGGCTTTCCTCCCAAGGAGCAAGCGTCTTTTAATTTCTTGGCTACAGTCCCCGTCTGCAGTGATCTTGGAGCCCAGGAGAATAAAATCTGTCACTACCTCCATTTCTTCCCCATCTATTTGCCAGGAATTGAGAGGGCCGGATGCCATGATCTTGGTTTTCTTAATTGAAACTTAACATTAAGAAAACCAAGTCTATAGATACAACCCTCCCATTATCTCAGATTTAGAGGATGATCCTTCCTCAGCACTGTTTCAATCAAGCAAAAATCCAAGCTTAGAAAGATCCAGAGAACATTCACACAACATACTTAGACAAACACTCTAAAGCAGGGGTCTTCAAACTTGGCCATTTTAAGACTTGTGGACTTCAGCTCCCAGAATTCCTCAGCCAGCATGGCTGGCTGAGGAATTCTGAGAATTGAAGTCCACAAGTCTTAAAGCGGCCAAGTTTGAAGACACCTGCTCTAAAATCAGCAGCAAAGATGATTGTTTGACCCAGTGTTTCGTCAATCATGACAACTTTAAGCTGCCTGGAGTTCAGCTCCCAGAATTCCCTAGCCAGTTTCAGGCACAGGCTGCTGCTAAGACAACAGGTCTCTCAGATTTAACCCAGAGGCTAGCAGTGATTTATCTGTGGTCTAGACAATGTCTCTGCCAGAGCCCAGAGCCCTGGTATCCCACCCCCCTGTGTATTAACTAATCTACTGCTGGGCTTAGGCCAACTCACCACGGCCACCTCACAGCAGGACAACTTGCTGTGGGACAATTCAATGCTGTATGAATTGTTTCATTCAGTTACACTTATTATTGGTGACCACGTTTTTTGTCAAAATAATTGTAACTCTTATATTTCTGGATTTACTTTCTTCATTTTAATATTATTAGACACAGTTCTGTCTACATTAATTAACTTTTGTATTTATTGAACTGTCCCGCAGCGAGTTGTCGTTTGGCAAGTTGGCTGCGGTGAGTTGTCCTATTCCGTCTACAGCTACGTAGCTTCCATGGGTCTCCAGGTAGATCTGATTAGGTGTGAGAGGAGAAGGAAATATACAGGGAGGGCACAGGGTTTCGTTTTGCAAACCTCTCCGAGGAATATTCAGGAATGGCCCTTGTAGCCAAGAAAGGAAATTAGATGTCTTTTGATTATAGTTGTCATCATTTTTCTTGGGTGCTTCAAGCTGGACTTAGCACTGCTGATATATTCCATTTCAATGGAGCATCAAGGAAGGAAAAAGAAAACAAGGATGGTTTAAATTATGCAAAGATTATAAATGGAAGCTGAAGATATCTGGGCCTTTCTAAATTCCAGGTATAGTCCTCAATTTACAACCATAATGGAGCCCAAAATTGCTGTGGTTAAACCAGACATTTGTCAAGTGAGTTTTGCCCCATTTTATGACCTTCCTTGCCACTGTTGTTAAGTGAATCACTGCAGTTGTTAAGTTAGTAACACGGTTAAGTGAGTGTGGGTTCCCCCACTGACTTTGGTTGTCAGAAAGTCGCCAAAGGGGATCATGTGACACCCCCCCCAGGACACTGTGACCGTCATAAATACGAGTCAGTTGCCAGGTGTCCAAATTTTGATCATATGATCCTGGGGATGCTACAATGGTTGCATGTGTGAAAAACGGCCATAAGTCACTTTTTTCAGTGCTATTGTAACTTTGAATGGTCCCTAAATGAACTGTTGTGTGTCAAGGACTGCCTGCATAAGTAGAAAAGGGGGATGTGAAAGTTGGTTTTAAAATAGTAAAGACACTGCAGAAAAACAAACCAAGTTTATTTTTAGGGGAGGAAGAAGTAGAAAGGGTCAGTGTAGCTGTTGCCTCAAAATAACAAGTAGGTGGTAATAGATGTACTTGGCATAATTAGCTGAGTTTCTAAGATGTCACAAGATTCCAATTTATATAAAGACTGTTTAAAAAGGGTAAAGAAACAACAGAGAAGCAGAACAGCTCCTGGTGGCAAACATTAAGTATGTATTATTAAAATAGCATCCAATTAAGGGAGCTGCTGGCGTCACCGATGGGGATTTTCGGTCCAGTTATCTGATACGGTATTATTTATAAAGTCTGCATAGAGACCTATCACAGGGAGGCCACATCATGATCTAAGAACAGTGTACAACACACGGCTTCCTCTGAAGGCTCCTGCCTGACAATTATTTCCCCATCAGCTGCAAAAAGAGGACTCCCCACCCCCACCCCAAGCAAGAGACAGCTGGATTGCCCTATGCCAGGGACTGCAGAGCAGAGGCTGGGCAGGACCCAGCCTGCAGACCACGTGTGATCGTACAGAGCAGGGGCCTCCAAACCTGGCCACTTTGAGACTTGTGGACTTCAACTCTCAGAATTCCTCAGCCAGCATGGGGACCGGTCCAAAAGTCCTAAAGTTGCCAAGTTTGGAGACCCCCAGTTTAGAGAAATGGGAAGGCAAGAACACTGGGGTGCTAAGACGAGGAAGAAGGAAGCAGTCAACAGAGTCCACACAGGGGCAGACAATCCTGCCTCTTTTTCATGGACATCAAAAAGCCACCTTGATGTTATTGGTCTGCCTTGCTAATGGCCCAGCATTGACCACTGTTAAAGCTAAACCATTTCATTTATTCTTTGCAAATGGTCAACAGGTAGAAAAGCATTTTATTTAATTTTATTTAGGATGTCACTAAACCCCCTTAGTAATCTCCCAAAACAGCATACAGGATGTAAGAGAAAATTAAAAAATTACATAATGAACACACAACAAAACAAAGAAGAAAGAATACACTGCTGCTCTCTGTACTTGTTTGCTTGTAAACATTTCATTACCCTATTATGTAACATCATCAATGCATTGATGGATACACTATAAAATCTTTATAGGCACAATTGGAAAGTTATCATGTGGAGCCTTGAAGATTATGATAAATACTGGCTTCCTTTTTAGCAAAAGCTCAATTTTATTGTGTTTTGTTAGTTAGTAGAGTTAAATTCTTGTACATCTCCCCCATAATATGACTCTGGATAATTCAAGAACAAAGGCACATTTGGGAAATGATGGATAGAAGCATAATTTGGATCTTTATTTGCATGACAATCTTATACTTTGGAACAGTCACAGATGGATAATTGCCGGTACACTTACTGTATACGCAAATAGGGATAGATCAGTACTTATTGCCAACCAGGTTTTTAATCCACTTGAGTTATTGCAAGAGGAATTTGGTTCGCCTAAAACTGAACTGGCCGTAGATTCAATTAAAACTCCTGCTTGAATTCACAGGGTGATTTTGATGCATTAGAGGAGTCTAAATTTCCAACTAATATAGTCAGGTTGAGATTTATTGGCCTTATCTGCTCCCCAAATGCTAATGATTCTGAAATGCATGTTGGAACATTCTAAGCCTGCAGAAGATTTTTAAATAAACAAAGCTCACCACCAAGGTAGATGTTATTCAAATAATAAGTCCTCTCTCTGGGATAGAAAGTTGGAGTACTCTATATTAACAAATTAATGCTTAAGGATCTTACTCTTTAAATATCTTTCCTACGTTCCAAACTTGGCAACTTTTAAGACTTGTAGACTTGAACTCCCAGAATTCCTTAGCGAACCATGCTAAGTAATGAGACTAATTCAACCTTCATTTTTCTTCACTCCAGAGAATGCTTTTTAAGGATTGGCTGTCAACCTCATTGTGCCAGACCTGTAAAATGGGTGAGGGGTCAACTCCTTCTATTACTCCCCCATTTGAGTTTAACATTACGAGTTAGTCAAGATGTGGTTATTGAGATCTATATGGTTTGAAGAAATGAGTGTATAAATTTGTACACCAGAATTATATGTCCCCACTGAAACCTATCACTGCTCTCAATAACTATAGATTTATTGGGCAGGAAAAAAGTTCCCTCTTGGGCTGGAAAGAGTAATATGCCCTCCAACTGACAACAGTAGCAAAACATATTTTATTTAATTTTAGAAAATGAGATTTTGCTGATGATGCAAGTCCAGAATTGGAGAATATGTAGTAATGACATAACTGACATTTTGCTAAATTTAAGCAAGGCAAATTTAGATACTTTGAATACTGTTTCTAAAGAGTAGTCTAAAAAGTGCTGAAAGACCAATTAAAATAAAAGATGAAATGGTTTAAGCAGATTAAAGCACCCTCTCTGATGTTAAATGAAAAGCATAAATTTTTAAGTAGCGGTTAGCAGTTGGGGGAAATGGAAGGGATGGGGGAATGTGTTACCAAAAGATGTTTTCCCAATATTTTAAAAATGAAACGTTTTGAAGCAAAACAAGAAAGCCCAATTGCCTTTTGAAAGAAAGCACCTTTGGAACCCAGTCCTTAAGTGAATCCATGGTCCGCACTGGATGTTTTTTTTTTGTCAGAAACCAGAAATAAATGCCAGTTTCCAGCAAAAAATTAAGGTCAAGTGATCATGGGATGGTGCAAATGATTGTAAATGTGGGCCAGTTGCCGGACATCCAAAATGCGATCCCGTGACCGTGGCCTGGTTGTCTGAACTTTGAATCTGGGTTGTCAGTAACTTTTTTGGGTCCATTGTATCTGTTTGTTTGTTTTGTTTTGTTTATGTTTTATTTGATTTGTATACCGCCCTTCTCCCTAGGGACTCAGGGCGGTTCACAGAGCATATATAAATAACGATACAAAAGTTAAAAGGAAATTAAACCAATGCCCAGTTAAAAAACAATAATACAATACTAAAAACACCAATTTAAAAACCCATAATCCCCCATCAGGCCAGACCAGCTAATTCAAATAAGTGGGTCTTCAGGCCGCGACGGAAGGTTCGGAGGTCTGATGTCATCCGGAGCTCCACCGGCAGTTGATTCCATAATGCCGGAGCGCCCACAGAGAAGGCCCTCCCCCTGGGGGCCACCAGTCGGCATTCCCTGACCGGAGGCACCCTGAGGAGGCCCTCTCTGTGGGCACGTACTGGGCGGAGGGAAGTTGACGCCGGCAGCAGGTGGTCCCTGAGGTAACCCGGACCCATGCCATGTAAGGACTTAAAGATCATGACCAAGACCTTGAACCTCACCCGGAAGACAACTGGTAACCAATGCAGCTCGCGGAGCAAAGGTGTAACATGGGAGTACCGGGAAACTCCCAAGACAACTCTCGCGGCCGCATTCTGTACCAGTTGGAGCCTCCGAGTGGTCTTCAAGGGAAGCCCCATGTAGAGAGTATTACAGTAGTCAAGGCGAGAGGTCACGAGCGCATGAGTGACCGTACACAGGGCATCCCGGTCCAGATAGGGCCGCAACTGGCGCACCAGGCGAACCTGGGCGAAAGCCCCCCTAGTCACGGCCACTATATGATCTTCCAGGGTAAGCCGTGAATCTAGGATGACTCCCAAGTTGCGAGCCCTATCCACGGGGGGGTAAGAGCTCACCCCCCATAGAAAGAGATGGAACATTTTGAATGTCCCGAGATGCCGGAATGCACAGCCACTCAGTCTCGTCAGGGTTGAGTTGAAGTCTGTTCCTCCCCATCCAGACCCGAACCGCCTCCAGGCAACGGGACATCACAGCGAGGGCATCACTGGGGTGGTTTGGGGTCGAAAGGAAAAGTTGGGTATCATCGGCATATTGATGATACCCAACTCCAAAACCACGAATGATCTCACCCAGCGGTTTCATGTAGATGTTGAACAGGAGAGGCGAGAGAACCAACCCCTGAGGAACTCCACAAACGAGAGACCTAGGGGCCGATCTCTGCCCCCCTGCCAACACCGACTGCGAGCGTCCCAGGAGATAGGAGGAGAACCACTGAAGAACCGTGCCTCCCACTCCCAATCCCCTGAGACGCCGCAGCAAGATACCATGGTCGATGGTATCGAAAGCCGCCGAGGTCTAATAGGACTAAGACAGAGGAATATCCCCTATCCCGAGCCCTCCAGAGATCATTCACCAGAGCGACCAATGCCGTCTCCGTGCTGTACCCGGGCCTGAAACCCGATTGGTACGGGTCTAGATAATCCGCTTCATCCAGGACCAGAGGGAGCTGATGTGCCACCACACTCTCAACAACCTTCGCAAGAAAGCGAAGGTTGGAGACTGGACGAAAGTTGTTCAATACAGCTGGGTCCAAGGCAGGCTTCTTGAGGAGAGGTCTCACCACCGCCTCCTTCAAGACGGTGGGGAAATAACCCTCACTCAAGGAAGCAGATATAACCGCCTGGAGCCAGCCTCGTGTCCTCTCCCTAGCTGCATAAACCAGCCAGGAAGGGCACGGGTCCAACAAACATGTGGAGGAGCTCAGCCTCCCCATAATCCTGTCCACTTCATCAGGGGTCACAGAATCAAACTCTTCCCAGGTAACATTGACAAGACCGCCCGTGTCCTGATCGCCAGACTCTGCCCAGTTGGAGTCCAAACCGGTCCGAATCCGAGCGATTTTATCCGACAGATGTTGACTAAATTCCTCGGCACGACCCTGCAAGGGATCCTCCCTCACCTCCTGATTAAGAAGTGAGCGAGTCACCCTAAACAGGGCGGCCGGGCGATTATCTGCGGACGCGATGAGGGTGGAGAAGTAATTACACCTCGCCACCCTCATCGCTGTGAGATAAGACCTAATATAGGTTCTTAACCGCAACCGGTTGGGTTCGGATCGGCTAGACCTCCAACAGCTCTCTAGCTAACAGCTAACAGCTCTCTAGCTAAGTAACCAGTTGTAAGTTGAGGTCTGTACAGCAATGGTAAAATGTTAGGAGCCTGGAGACTAAAACCTCTGAAGAACGGTTGCAGAAATTGGGTACGTCTACTCTAGTGAAAAGAAAGAGTAGGGATGACATGAAAGCAGTGTTCCAATGTTTGAAGGGCTGCCACAAAGAATAGGGGGTCACCCTGTTTTCCAAAGCACCAGAAGGCAAGAAAAGAAACAATGGATGGAAATAATACAGGAGACAAGCAACCTAGAACTAAAGAGAAACTTCCTTACAGTGAGAACAACTATGTTCTAGCAATTATTTTTTTAACAAAACCTGCCTCTGAAACAATTTGGAAAAAGGAGAATGTTTCTATTTCAGCCTCTATCTACTGACTTTCAATCCTGCTAGAGTCTAAAACAGTGTCTCTCAACCTTGAGAGACTTGAAGATGTAGGGACCAATTCCCAGAATTCCCCAGCCAGCTTGTTAATAATATATTATCAAAATATTGCCATAGCCTAATCAAGGAACCACCAAAGAGAAAAACCACACCCCAACCACACTGGCAAGGCAAGTTACAGAAGATAAACAGAGACCTGGAAGTTACGTCAGGATGCTTTTTGTTGACTACAGCTCGGCTTTCAACACCATTTTGCCGAGCATTCTCATCGAGAAGCTGACTGACTTGAAATTCTCCCCCGCCATCTGCGATTGGATTCAAGACTTCCTTAGGGACTGGTTACAAACAGTGAGGGTCGGCTCTGCTTTGTCCACCCCCCTGAAGCTTTGCACCGGCACGCCACAGGGCTGTGTGCTTAGCCCCTACCTGTACTCTTTATACACTTATAATTGTGTATCATCTGACCCATCCACTGCGATAATCAAGTTTGCAGATGATACAACTGTGGTGGGTCTTATTACAGGTGGGGATGAGACAGCATATAGGGCGGAGGTACAAAAACTATCCATATGGTGTAGTAACAACAACTTGCACCAAAAATTGGCAAGACGAAAGAGATGGTGCTAGACTTCCGGAGAAAAAAGGAGGAACCTGCCCCACTTTACATCGGGGAGAACTGTGTAGAGAGAGTTTCCTCCTTTAAATTTCTGGGAGTCTACCTCTGTGAAGATCTGACCTGGAAAGTTAACACAACCCAGGTGGCTAGAAAGGCCCAACAGAGGCTTCACTTTCTCAGGGTCTTGCGGAAGAACAGGGAAGAACAACGGCTAATGACCCTCTTTTACCGGTCTATTATAGAGAGCGTCCTCTCGTATGGTATTGTGGTTTGGTATGCTGGTCTGACAGCCGCGTATAGGAAAGTATTACAGAGGGTGGTGAGAACAGCACAAGACATTGTGGGCTGTTCCCTGACACCACTGGATGACCTCGCCAGGGCTCGTTGCCTTGGAAGAGTGAGGAAAATTCTCAGGGATGACTCACACCCTGGACGGTATCTCTTTACTCTCCTACCATCCGGTAGGAGATATAGGAGTATAGCCAGCCGTACCAACAGGCTGAAAAATAGCTTTTATCCGTGGGCTGTTAGGCTTTTGAATGGGATATAATCTTATGCAGAATTGACTTGGGAGGCCGGTGTGTGGTGTAGTTGGTTCACATAGTGTGGTGGGATGGAGGGTTTGTTGTCACTGCGTGTTGGGGGGAGAGAGCACGGGGGGGGGGGGGGGAGGCTCAGCTAATCTCAATGTACACATGTTGTACTTTGACAATAAAGGTTTATTATTTATTATTATTATAACAAACCCCACACTCACCAACACTGATATTGTTACCTAATCAGGTAGTGAAACCTCTGCAAGAAAACAACCTAACTGGAGAGCACCAAGGACTTCACAATTCCACCATGAGTTTCAGAGATTCTTTTCTGTTGTCCAACCTTTGCTTGATCTCTAGCCCCTACGACTCCAGGAGGCAAGCTGTTCTGTCCCTCAGAGTCATGAAATTGCTCCTTAATTTGAATTTGGATCTTTGCTGCAAATCTCCTACCCACTGGTTTTTGCCCTAACCTTGGCCAGTATGGAGAATAAATTCACAGCCTCTTCTTTAATCCTCGGTTAGGATTTTATTTTTTATTTATTAACTAAATATGCAACCCATGTCACAATGAAGTGACCCTGGGTGACAGAGACTTTTTCATTGTATTATAAAGCTAGTCAACCCCTCCCTGTACTGGAAGGCCATTTTCCTGTCTCATCTTAGCCTTCTATTCTTTAGGCTAAAGATGTTCCTTTAAAAGTTCTTAAGGGGCTTTCATCACCAAGCCCTTTACCATCTTCCACTGCTCTTCCCTCACAAAATCTCAAGTTCAGGTTTGTAATATACAAATATATGGGTGGGTTTTCTGCATCTAATGACTTGTGGCACCCAAGTAAAGATGCTGACTTTAACACTGAAATATGTAAGCAGTTCAGGACCTGGAAATGAAGAACCTACTCAGACCTTTTCTACTGGGGCCTCCTCTGGATCTCTTGGCCAAGAGAAGTGTCTGTGGAGATTCTCAGCCATCCAGGACACAGTTGTCCCAAAGGTGCTTTTTTCAAAAGGCCACTGGACTTAGTTTTTCCTTGAAGATGCTTCGCTTCTCATCCAAGAAGCTTCTTCAGTTCTGGAGAAGTTCCCATTCAGCTTCTTTTATGACTAGCGAAACATCTTCAAGAAAAACAAAGTCCAGTGGCCTTTTGAAAAAGCACCTTTGGGTTGTCCAAGAGACGTTCAGCTAGACGTGCAGTTTCTTCCTCTCGTGCGGCATTTTTCAACAAGCTTCTTAAGAGTCTCTCTTAATGTTTAAACATTTTGTTATCTGAAGGCGCTGTGGGTGCACTACATCAATCTTTAGCAAGTCATGTGATATACTTCAGCAGAAAAGGGTAGAGTCTCTACAGAATTGCAACTCCATTCCTAAATAAAATGAAAAGGAATGAACTGGGCACCCGACTCGGCTGTGCCCAAAATGAGTTCATTATACAGAAAAAGTCTCCTGGCCGTTGTTTTCCAGACATGAGCCAGACACATTGTTTTCCAGGAGGGGCAGTGGCCCAACTGCAGCGGAGACAGAGCTGTCTCATCTACCAGTACTGGGGAAAATCTCATTTGCAACTGCAGGTAGAAGAACAACCTTGTAATGTCTCATAATTTACTCCCTTAGTAAATCCCATGCTCACACTCGGCAACTATAAACATAGCCGCGTAATATTTATTACAAAAATTTCCCCATTCTATCACCCACAGAAAGAATACAGAGCCGCCCAACCCATCCTCAGGAATTTGACCCCTTCTGGAAGACACAGAACATCCCGCTGCTCCCTCGCTTCAATGGCACGCGAGATGCGAGGATCATTATCCATTCTTGCCACTCGTTACTTAGACTGCAGAAAACAAGGAGCTCGTCTGCTCCCAATTATTTTCCAAACTGAACTGTAAGCCAGGAGAAAGAGTGGAAGAGGAGAAGGGCAGGAGGCGGGGTGCTCATAAACCGCAGCCATGTGTTCTGGGTTCTGATGCAAGGCCTTGGCGGGAGTCTCACTTAGAACAACACAGAATGGGAAGGGGCCTTCAAGGCCATCCAGTCTAGCCCCCTGCCGTAGTCCAGATCATAGCATCCCAGACCACTGCTACCCCCTCTGCCTGGAGGCATCTCTGTGGGGAGGCTGCCCCTCTCTCTGAATCTGACCTTCCACTGCTGAAGCTTTTTAGGTAGAATTCACCCTTTAGACATTTATATTCTGGAATAAAAAGAGCAGATCTCAGTTGTCTTCCATACTACATTGCTCCAGGTATTTGAATGGGGGGGGATTGCACTTCCCCTCAAGTTTTGTTTCTAAAGGCTAAACAAATCCACTGAGCTGCAGTCCAACCCTCATCCCGAACACCCTTCTTTACTTGTTCCCATTTCTGGGTATTCCTTTCCAAGTTGGGCCCCGGAATGGGACCCAGTCCTCTGAGTGAGGTCCGATAGAATGGAACCAACACCACTTGTTCTTCGGGACCAAGACCCCCATTGCCCTTGGGCAGCTGCCTCTCCCCTGCCCTCCAAGGCCAGGGGACACCTTGGATTCCAAGATCCCTTCCAAGGATCTTAGTGAAGGTGGGGTGGGCCAAAAGCTCTGCAGAAATGGGGGCCTGGGGGAAGGGCAGTCAGTCAGGGAGGCAGAACCTTTCAGCGCACCAAGTATTTCGCATTCCACTGAATACGGTATTTTAACTGGGGTTTTATTGCAAGGTCTATATAATCTTTTTAATTGATTTTAAGTTTTGTAATTGTTGTATTGTTTTTAAAAAACACCTTGAGAACCGCCCTGAGTCCTACGGGAGAAGGGCGGTATATAAATTGAATGAATAAATAAATAAATAAATAATCAAGGAGAGAACTAATCTGGAACTAAGAAGGAATTTCCTGACAGTGAGAACAATTAATCAGTGCAATGGCTTGCCTTCAGAAGTTGTGGGTGCTCCATCACTGGAGGCTTTTAAGAAGAGACTGGACGGCCACCTGTCTGAAATGGTGCTTGAGCAGGCGGTTGGACTAGAAGACCTCCAAGGTCCCTTCCAGCTCTATTCTGACTGACTGACTGAGTGGCCTCTTCCCACCTCGCCAGTCCTGCTGCACTTCAGCTCCTGTCCTCAAAGTCAGCACTAAGCCTGAGTTAACCCCTATTCTGCTGTGTAGGAGCAAATCTGTGCTGATGCCATCAAGGCAAGGTGGTGATGAGGACCGTGAGAAGAAGCTGCCAGAGAGGGTACATCACTCAGCTCCCATCCCACCCACCTGCACACCTAGTTGGATCTCCAGCAGGATCACACCCAACAGGTGAGCAACACAAAGCATTTGTGCAGCTTCCTCAGGGACAGACTTGTAAAGGAGCTTAGGGGATTCGGCATCATCCAGGGGGGAAAAGGAGCGAGGCCCCTTTAAGGAAAAGGTGGAAGAGACAGGATCAGAAAAAGGAAAAGAGGCGAGGTTGTTTTGCAGGAATACAAGCTAATGTGAGGGCTAATTTCTATTTCCATCTGTCCTGTTTGCCATCCTTCGCTCCCTAGAGACTAAAATGGACGTTCTGAAACTTGAGCTGGCCACAATCAAGGATTGGATATTGGAGGTGGTGACCCTTGAAGGCTGTATGCAATGAAATTGCATTTTGATATATGCCGATTGGTGTACATTCAAAGTGACAATAAAGTTGTTCTTATTGTTGTTGTTGTTAAAGGTTGGTCTGATTCTAGAACTGTGTCTTTTCCACCAAGTCTTTGAGTGGAAGATTTGCCGGCTGTTGAGCTGAAATCTCTCTATTCCTTCAGAAAATTACAATAGCAGGGGGTTAGAATAGAATAGAGCTGGAAGGGACCTTGGAGGTCTTCTAGTCCAGCCCCCTGCTCAAGCAGGAGGACCTATACCAGGGGTGTCAAACTCAATTTCATTGAGGGCCACAATAGCATTGCGGTTGCCCTCAGGGGGCCGGGTGGGTGTGGCCAGGGTGGGCGTGGCCTACTGGGTGGGCATGGCCAGCTCTACATCGTTGGCATCAAGGGGGCCTATGGGGGCCCGGGCAGGAGTGGGACAGATCTGAGGGTCTCTGGCAGAAGGAGGGTCTCTGGGCCAGGGCCAAGGCAGTGGAGGCCATTCCCTCACTGTTTCCAGGATGGCTTCGCGGGCCACATGGAACCACTTCGCGGGCCGGATCTGGCCCCCGGGCCTTGTGTTTGACATGCCTGACCTATACCATCTCAGTCAGGTGATTGTCTAGTCTCTTTTTAAAAACTTTCAGCACCCATGATTTCTGGGAGTAAGCTGTTCTACTGGTTGATTGTCCTCACTGTCAGGAAGTTTCTCCTTAATTCCAGCTTGCTTCTCTCCTTGATCAGCTTCCAATTATTGTTTCTCATCCTTCCCTCTTGTACTCTGGTGAACAACCTGACCCCCACTTCTTTGTGGCAGCCCCTCAGGTTCTGGAATACTGCTATCATGTCTCCCCTATTTCTTTTCTTTAGACTGGCCGAACCTGATTCCTGCAACCATTTGGCTGCCCCTCTGCCAATCCCTCCTCTACCTCTCCCAGTCCCTTAACACAGGGGTCCCCAGCCTCTGGGGCATGAACCAGTCCCAGTCCCGTGTCCTGTTGAGAGCTGGGCTACACAGGCAGCAGGCAAGCAAATGAAGCTTTATCTGTGTATGTGTGGCGTCTAAGTTGTACATGGAACCATCCCCCCGCCCGCCAGTTCATGGAAAAATTGTCTGCCTCAAAACTGTCCCCTGGTGCCAGAAAGGTTGGGGGCCGCTGCCTTAAGGTCCCTCCAAGGCCTTGATGGTATTCAGACAAGAGGAAAAGCAAACTTAACACCAATAAAGCAAAAGACTACCGATGGGCACCTGGGCTGGGGATGAAATGAAGACAAATTTCAGGGGATCACGCAAAACAAAGAGGATGCCAGGATCTGTTTATGGCACAGACAGATGTGAGCCAGCGAGGGAGCAGAGACACAGCCTTTGTGTAAATAAAGCCGCGGAGCTGGCTGACAGTTTTATAGTGAAACCCGAGACTCTCCATAAAGAAAGTGCTGCTGGGAAAGTTATGGCTCCTGGAACTTGTTATTTTCATCAGAAGTTTTCACAAAACCTCCTTAATCTGGAAAGACTGCTGGAAAGAAGTCAGGCATCCTCTGCAAAGTGACCCACATCCCAGGCTGGAGACAAGAAAGAGTCAGCGCAGTGCGAAAGCAAGGATTGTGGCCAAAGGGAGAAACCGACCCCAGGCAGGCCAACTGGGGACACACCAGGAATAGGAAAGGCCCCCATTATAGACATGGATGGTGCAAAAAGTTCAGATGGCAGCCACAACTGAAAAAGGGGTGAGGCATCACAGGCACCATCCTGACCATTTGGACACAGCACCTGGCAGTCACCTCTGATGGGTTTATCTATCTCAAATTCCAGCTCTGGCTAGTTACGTATGCCGCTTGTATCTGTTCCACAGTGCTTGTACTTAAAAGGAGTACAGTGGAACAGCAGTGAGAAAACCCAAGTGCGGCAGACAAGGGTGTTTCTTGATGGGTCAGAAGCAGACAGTGAACGTCAGCAGATCGTCCCAAAGGTGCTTCTCCAAAAGGCAACTGGATTTTGTTTTTCCTTGAAGATGTTTCACTTCTCATGCAAGAAGCTTCTTCAGTTTTGACTGAATGGTGGAGGATGTTTACAACACCATCCCTTTCAGCAGTTCCAAGAAGGCTCCACACCCAATTGCACTATTCAGGTGATGCTGAGGGCACAGATAAGTCTCCGAGTGTCCTCAACGACCCTCAGGAAGAGCGCTAATGACTGCAAGGACTACAAATCCTTCCATCCGCCACCATTCAGTCAGAACTGAAGAAGATTCTTGGAGGAGAAGTGAAATGTTTTCAAAAAAAACAAAGAAAGTCTGGTTGCCTTTTGAAAAAGCACCTTTGGGAGAACCGTGACCCGGATGACTGAGAATCCCCGTAGACACTTCAGCAGGTCATTTGCATTTTCAGAAGAATGGAAATTCTCACCTAGGGATTTCATGCTAGTGGCTACATTCCAAATTCAGCTTCATAAATAGCACCATTCCCATAAAAAGCTGAGAGAATAAATTCTGGCCGATCACCCTGTGATGGTCTCATTCATGCTGTAACACAAGACATTTAATTCATTCTGCCATGTTGTGTGAATCCAGCCAGAGAGACATAGAGGTCAACAATGAGACTTTCTTTCACCTGTACCCAGCTGTGGCACAACATCTCCAGCCCACTCTTTCTCCTGCCCTCTCCCCACAACTTTGCCTTCCTCTTGTTCAGCCCTGTAAGTCATCCCTAGTAATACTTTCCTCATAAGTAGACAACAAGTAGGGCAATTTCATGTGAGTACTGTGCTATCTGATGTCTTTCACCAGCTGTTTTGCCAGGGACACAGGATGGCTGGCACATGCACATTCTGCCCTGGGCACTACCATCCAGAACCATCCTGCTTTGGCAGTAGGTGAGTCTAGTTCTGTCAAACCATCCTTCCCCTGCCAGAGCCCTGAATCGATCAGAGTCCAGGATTATCCTAAACAGCGGAAAAGCGGCAGAAAAGGGCCGCTTGCTTTGGACAGTGGGAATGCCCCCCCCCTCGTTCCCCCCCCACTAGTCACCCAGAGTCTTTGGAACACAGGTTTAGTGTTCTTCTGAAAGACCACGAAACCCATTTCAAGTTAGCTTCCTTCCAAACAGGAGTTTTGCAGTTTAGAACAGAAGAACTGAAGTCTGAGAAAGTAAGAACGGAATGGAGTGTTTTGTAAAATCCAGAGATACTGGGAGTTGGAAAAAGAAAATATATGAAAGTGTGAAAAGGCAGTGCAGAAGGACCATCTTGAGGAAGGCAGATACATACATACATACACACACACACACACACACACATACACACACACTTCAAAGATTAAATAAGGAAATATTCAACTGGAATTGCATTTCAACAAATCTTTGAATTAAATAGGGCTGTTAAATAGGAGCTGGAAAATAGGAGGAGGAAACGATGTTGGATAGGTCCGCCACCTTGAATTATTTGTAAAAACTATAAAGGCACAATACAAATAAATAAACAAATAAAAGGAATAATAAGGGAGAAAGGCATATCTTAAGGACTGAGCAAGGACATAATTTGTTTAAGCCTAAATCACAGCTGGATTCATGTAAAACATAATTTAAATTATAATTAAAATATAATTCAATATAATGCAAACACAAGCAATAGAATATAATCCATCCAGTGTCCTAAACTTTAAAAGAACTGATTTTAACAAACTCAGAGAAAAACTAAGCCAGACATGTCAAACCTGCGACGTCACATGACATCGCACAACGTATTGTGACAGTTTTGCCATTGCCGGCAATGGGGTGGCCGTGGCTTCTGGATGATGTGTCCGGCCCGTGACAACCAACGTTCCCCTGACAGCGGGCCCAGTGGGTCCGTGCACCAGGAGGACGGCGATTTCAGCGGTCCAGAAGATGACGACGTCTCCTTGGACATCGATGCTGTGCAGCGGCGATTCAAAAGGCTCAGGCTGCAACGCAACAACAGAGGGGGCCCTGCCAACAACCAAAGGGGCGCTAACTACCAGCCAAACAGGGCTAAATGTGCCAGCTGCGGCGGAAGCCACCCGAGAGCAGCGTGCCGGTTCCGCAGTGCCAAGTGCCATGGATGCGGGAAGACAGGTCACCTCAAAGCCGTGTGCCGCAGCCGGAGCCAAGAAAATCTGCATGAACTGGAGGTGACGTCCGCAGGTATGAACCAAAACACACCCAGGGTCAGGCACAAATTCAAACCCCTAGTACTAAACGTGAAGGGAAAGGCGAGGGAACACACAGTCCACAGCACCCTTAAGCCCAAAGTCAAGGTGGACGTCCTGATTCACGGAATTCCCTGTGAGATGGAAGTGGACTCTGGGTCCTCCGTCTCACTCATTTCTTGGCAAACTTACAGGGACATTTGTAACCGCAGCAGAAAACGGCCCGTCCTACGCCCCACCAAACTCCGCCTAGCGGATTTTCAAAAGACGCCCATTAAACTCCGGGGAAAGGCTTCCGTTCCAACGGAGTTTAAGCAATTTAAAGGACCCCTTACTATACTAGTGACCCAGGAAAACAGGACCAGCCTGCTAGGACTGGACTGGTTTGAGGCGCTAGGGATAGCGTTGACAGGCGTCAACGCCACTCAGCTGTCAAACTTAGAATCCGTCTGCCTTCAATTCGCGGACGTCTTTGACAGCTCACTAGGGAAATACACAGGGCCGCCTGTATCATTAAAACTAAACCCGAATGTAATGCCTGTCAGAATCAAAGCGAGAAGAGTTCCCTTCGCCTTAAGAGAAAAAATAGAAACTGAACTAGACCGATTAACTAACTTAGGGGTCCTAGAACCAGTAGAAGGGGCAGAATGGGAGACACCCATAGTGACCCCAATTAAGCCAAATGGCCAAATCAGATTATGTGCTGATTATAAAGCGACCCTAAACCGCGCATTAAATGCCCATGCCTACCCGGTCCCGGCTGTCAAAGACATCCTCGCGGCCATTAAGTCAGGCACCATTTTTGCTAAGTTAGACTTGGCGCAGGCGTATTTACAGCTGCCTGTCACCCCTGACACCGCCTTAGCACAGACAATCGTCACCCACAAAGGAGCATTTAAAATTAACCGCCTTCAATTTGGCATCTCTGCAGCCCCAGGGATCTTCCAAGAAATCATGGAAAAAACACTTAAAGGGATCCCCGGGGTCTGTCCATATTTCGATGACATCCTAATTGCAGGGAAATCAGAAAACGACTTAGCTGACAAATTAACAAAGGTGCTCCTTAGATTCAGGGAGGCTGGCCTTAAATTAAGACGAGACAAATGCTCCATTGGGGTGCCCTCAACAGAGTTTTTAGGATTTAAAATTGACACAAAGAGAATTCACCCCACTGAAACAAAAATTAAAGCCATTAAAACAGCACCAACCCCTAAAAATAAACAGGAACTACAAGCCTTCCTAGGTTTAGTTAACTTTTACCATACCTTCCTGCCTCATAAAGCCTCCATCGCTGAACCCCTCCACAGGCTATTAGATAAAGGCAAACCCTGGAACTGGTCACCTCAGCACGATAAAAGTTTTAACCTACTAAAAAATTTACTGACTAGCAATGCTACGGTGGCACTGTTCAACGAACAGCTACCCTTATGTCTGGCTTGCGATGCCTCTCCCTACGGCATTGGAGCAGTCCTAAGCCACTTAACTAAGGAAGGTACGCAAACCCCTGTAGCGTTCTATTCTAGAACGCTGTCAAAACCTGAGTGCAATTACGCTCAAATTGATAAAGAGGCTTTAGCTATAGTTGCTAGTGTAAAAAAGTTTCATGACTACCTATATGGCCGTCCATTTACCATTTTTACGGACCATAAGCCCCTATTAGGAATCTTTACAGTAAACAAACTAACGCCCCAAATATTATCTCCCCGCATCCTGAGATGGTCTACCTTTTTGTCAGCCTATTCATTCACCTTAGAATATAAACCAGGGAAAAGTATGGGCCATGCTGACGGGCTTAGCAGACTGCCCCAACCAATAATCGACCCAGACCCAGCACCAGCTGGAAAGATACTGGCTATCTCAGAACTGCCTGAATGCCCATTATCTGTTAAGGACATTTCTGCAGCCACTGCTGCAGACAAAACACTGGGCAGAGTCTTAGGCTATGTCACGTCTGGCTGGCAATCCACACCCCCAGACCCAGAATTCCAACCTTATATTTTGAAGCAAAAAGAATTATCCACCCATCAAGGATGTTTATTATGGGGCAGCAGGGTAATCATACCTGAGAAGCACAGACTAAAGGTGTTAGAAAGCCTCCATGAAGGTCACCCAGGAACCGTCAAAATGAAGGCTCTGGCCAGAAGCTACGTCTGGTGGCCAGGATTAGACAAGCAAATAGAAGCACAGGTAGCTGGCTGCTATCCCTGCCAACTTGTCAGAGCAGCCCAGCCCCAAGCTCCCATACACAGATGGGAAACTACAAAGACACCCTGGTCACGCATCCACATAGACTTTGCAGGTCCATTCCAGGGACAAACATTCCTAATAGTCGTGGATAGCTATTCAAGATGGCTTGAGGTGGCCCCACTGACAAGCACAACTTCTGCAGCCACAATACAGGTTTTAAGGGGGTTGTTTGCAACACATGGGCTTCCGTATGTAATAGTCTCCGATAACGGCCCCCAATTTACTTCTTACAAATTCCAGAGTTTCACAACGGCGAACTCTATTAGGCACACCACCACGGCTCCGTTTCACCCATCCACTAACGGCTTGGCAGAGGTGATGGTGAAGTCGACCAAAGAGGCACTGCGGAAAATCATCACCGGCAACTGGCACCGCAGACTTGCTCAATTCCTTTTGGCACAACACACCACCCCCTGCACAACTACAGGAAAGTCTCCAGCAGAACTCCGCTGGGTCAAGAGACTAACTACCAGATTGGACCGTTTACATCCCGACAGATCCCCTCCAGACCCAGAGCTTCCCCTCCAGTACAGAACTCTCAGCACAGGGCAAGCTGTCTGGGCAAGGAACTACGGAGGGGGCAACAAATGGACACAGGGGGTTGTCATTGAACAAACAAGTCCCCTATCATACGTCATAGACACAGGGAACAATTCCCACATCCGCAGACACATCGACCAACTACGGCGTCGCAGCCCACAAAATATGGGGGAAAGGGGGAACGACGAAATGCAGGCAGAACCCCCGCCGCAAACATTATCACACCAAACCCCCCCCGATCAAATTGCACCACAACAAGACCCTGCACAAAACGACTCTGAAACGACGGAGCCAAGTCCCCTGCCCCCCGAGCCAGATCCCGACACGCCTGGGGAAAGGGAACGACCAGCAAAGACAACCCCCCGGCGCTCCGAAAGAATAAAAAGACCCCCCGCCTATTTGGAAGACTTCAAATGGGAAACCCAAAAAAGAAACAGTTGGGGAAACATCAACTCAATCAGAGGGAGGGGTAAGGGGTGTTATGTATTCACATGTTAATAACGTTTGTATACACATATAAACAGGGCTGAGGTAAAGCCGCGGCAGCTTTTGACAGCTGTCAAAAGCTGCCGGACAGAACTACGCAGGCGCCAACCGACTGACAGCTCTCGGCTGTCAAAATCACCTGGCAACAGCACGCGCTACCGATGACAGCTCCGAGCTGTCAAAACCAGCCGACTCCGATTGGCGAAAGCGAACGGCGCGGGAAACCGGCTCAGCTCTGATTGGCCAAACCGTTGACAGCTGCTAGTATAAATAGGAGCAATGTTCTTCTGTTATTTGCCTGGTTCGTAAATAAAGTTAAGTTGCTTAACTTGCTGTCTCGCCTGCTTCTTCGCTAAAGCAATATCTTTTTTAAAAAAATCTTGGAGCACTGGGGAACTACCAGAGGATTGGAAAAGAGCTGATGTGGTTAACATCTTCCAAAATGAAAAACAGGAAACTACAAACCAATCAGCCTGACATCAATATCTGGGAAGATACTGGGAAAAAATAATTTAAAAAAACCCAGATCTGTGAACATCTAGAAACAAAGTTATAACTAGTAGCCAGCATGGGTTTGTTAAAAACAGATCATGCCATACCAATCTTATTTCATTCTTTGACAAAGTGATTAAATTAGTAGACCAGCAAAATGCTGTGGACATAGTATACTTAACTTCAGCAAGGCATTTGACTAAGTCAGGGGTAGGCAACCTTGGCTCTTTTATGACTGGTGGACTTCAACTCCCAGCTGGCTCAGGAATTCTGGGAGTTGAAGTCCACGAGTCACAAAAGAGCCAAGGTTGCCTACCCCTGGACTAAGTGGACCACAATCTATTTCTTGGTAAGCTAGAAAAATGTGGGATAAACAGCATTACCACCAGATGGATTTGTAACTGGCTTACAAACCATACTCAATGAGTAGTCCTACATCTACATGGAGGGAAGTAAGTAGTGGGGTACCGCAAGATTCTGTCTCAGGCCCAGTACTTTTCAATATCTTCATAAACAATTTAGAACTCATCAAATTTGCAGATGACACTAAGCTGACAGGAATAGCCAACACCCCAGAAGACAAGCTCAGAATCCAAAAGATCTTGACAGACTTGAACAATGGGCCCTATTCAACGAAATGATATTTAATGTGGAGAAAAGCAAGGTTTTATGACTGGACAGGAAAAACTAAAAGTACATATACAAATTAGGCGAAACCTGGCTCAAAAACAGTAACTGTGAGAGGACTTTGGCGTCCTAGTGTATGATCCCTTAAACATGAGCCAGTTGTGTGCTGCGGCGGCAGCCAAAAAAGCTAATACAATCCTTGGTTGTATAAACAGAGGCATAGAATCAAAATCACGTGAAGTACCACTTTATAAAGCCTTAGTAAGGCCACATCTGGAATACTGCATCCAGGGGGCTGGACTAGAAGACCTCCAAGGTCCCTTCCAGCTCTCTTCTTTTCTATTCTACTTCCAAGGTGCCTTCCAGCTCTATTTTGATTGATTGAAAACTGGGTACACCAAAATGAGACCAATCTCATCATGCCAAATTGATACAGTTACAACACATACAATCATAAGCTATGTTTCTTTGGGCTGGTCTCTTTAATAAGCCACAATTGGCTGGATGCAGCCATTATGTCAATCTATGGACCATTATTTGCAATCCTTAATAGCTAGGTTCACTTGCAAGGAAGCAAAAGGCAAAGCTAATCATATTCCAGCTTAATGTATGACTATTCTAAATTCTTCACCGGAGAGAGATTTCTGCAAGGGCTAAGCAACTTTGGCATGCAGAATGAAGTACCTTAAGCCCTGGAGAGACTCTGGGATGAAACAAGCCATCATTTGGCCACCTTTAGATTTACATGCTGGAGGGAACACCAGGCTTACCTACTGGGTACCAAGACAATCCCAATTTGCGCACAGATCACTCTTATTTCCCAGCATTGAAAATATCTCATTATCAGTCATTCAGGCTGTGGCTGAACCTGAATCTTTTCATCTCTTCAACTGTGTTGAGCTTTTCTTTTTTAAAAGGGAAAAAACTGCCTATTCTGAAACAAGAGATCTTTAGGAATGAAAAGTATAGGTGGCAAAATGTAGCTCAGGTTAATAAATAATTAACTGGGCTCCTTGGGACTTCCCAAGGGAGAAAAGCCGGATATCCAGTGGCCTTTCCATGATGATTTCTCCAAAGGCTGAATGGAGCGGGGAAAAGTGGCATCATTACATGACCCACAAGAACCCCCCAAAATGACTCCAGCTATTTATGAGGTTGCATTAATAGAGGGACAGTATCAAGATCACATGAAGTTCTAGTACTGCTTTACAAAGTAAGACCACACTTGGAATACTGCATCCAGTTCTGGTCACCACAACATAAAAAAAGATGTTGAGACTCTGGAAAGAGTGCAGAGAAGAGCAACAAAGGTGATTAGGGGGCTGGAGGCTAAAACATATGAAGAACAGTTGTAGGAATTGGATATGTCTAGTCTAGCAAAGGGACGCAGTGGCTCAGTGGGTTAGGACGCTGAGCTTGTAGATCAGAAGGTCGGCAGTTTGGCGGGTCGAATCCCAAGTGCCGCGTAACAGAGTGAGCGCCTGTTACTCGTCCCAGCTTCTGCCAACCTAGCAGTTCGAAAGCACGTAAAAATGCAAGTAGAAAAATAGGGACCACTCCGGTGGGAAGGTAACAGCGTTCTGTGCGCCTTTGGTGTCTAGTCATGCCAGCCACATGACCACGGAGACGTCCTCAGACAAGCGCTGGCTCTTCGGCTTTGAAACGGAGATGAGCACCGGCCCCTAGAGCTGGAAACGACTAGCACGCATGTGCGGGGGAACCTTTACCTTTAGTCTAGCAAAAAGAAGGACTAGAGGTGACATGATAGCACTGTTCCAATATCTGAGGGGCTGCCACAAAGAAGAGGGACCTAGAACTAAGGAGAAATTTCCTAACAGTGAGGGCAATTAACCAGTGGAACAGCTGGCCTTCAGGAGGCTTTTCAGAACACCCATTTGTCCGAAATGGCACAAGGTTTCCTGCTTGAGCAGAGGGTTGGACTAGAAGACCTCCAAGGTCCCTTCCAACTCTGTTATTCTGTTTTATCTGTTATAATAGGCCAGGTAAGGCTACCTGATCAGCACAAGAGTCTTTGTAGGCCCAGCTTCTCATCCCTTGGAAACAAGTGAAGCCCAATAGCCGTAACTTGGTTCTGCTGCTGCACGGCAGCCCCACGTCTCCCTCCAAAGGTCTCATGGGCAGGAACAAAGTCAGCAGCATTTCTGCTGAAGCTCTGAGGCAGCAGACCATCAAGGGTCACGGAGGACCAATTTCAGGATAAACCTGAAATGCCAGCCAAAGCCGCTTGATACCAAGAAACCCAGAGCCACTGAACCGTCCAGGGTCTTCTCCAGAGGCTCCAGCTTTAACTGAGAGCGAAACACTTTGATCTGGCTTCTCCAGCCTGGGTACTGAAATGCCTTGGAGTATACAGTAATTCTGTGTCAAGGGATGATGCAAGTTACAAAGCCACACATCCGGAAGAAACAGGAGAGGAAAAGTACAGGGTTAAAATACTCCCTATTAAACTGGCTTCTAAAAGCTAGTTGGATCATGGCAGACAGATAATTCCAGCTGGGTTGTTCTCGATTTCTCAGTCCTTTGCAGGCACACCTTACCAAGGAAATGGAATTCTCTGACAGTTGCCCACTTCACCTGCCCACCAGCTGCCTCCATAGATTATATCAAGAGTAACCACCAACTTGGCTCTTTTCACTCATTTGTCATCCATACAAACACACGATTAGGGGACTGGAGGCTAAAACATATAAGGAACGGCTGCTGGAATTGGGTAGGTCTAGTTTAATGAAGAGAAGGACGAGGGGGGACATGATAGCAGCGTTCCAGTATCTCAGGGACTGCCCCAAAGAAGAGGGAGTCAAGCTATTCTCCAAAGCACTCAAAGACAGGACAAGAAGCAACGGATGGAAACTGATCAAGGAGAGAAGCAACCTGGAACTAAGGAGAAACTTCCTGATAGTGAGAACAATTAACCAGTGGAACAACCTGCCTCCAGAAACTGTGAGTGCTCCAACGCTGGAAGTTTTTAAGAAGAGACTGGACAGCGATTTCTTAAGGGGCCTTGGAGGTCATCTAGTCCAACCCCCTGCTCAGGCAGGAAACCCTATACCATTTCAGACAAATTTCCTGGGATGAGGTTTTGAAGTGGGCCCTGACACTTCAACTCCCAGGATTGTCCAGCCAGCCATGGGCACTGCTGGGAATGCTGAGAGTTGAGATCTTTGAAAGTGGGGTCATGAATGGGTGAACACTCCACTCCTATCGCCACCCCACTATCTTCGGCAGAATAGCTTTAAGTAGACAGCCCAGACCCAGCCTGATCCATTCAACAACAGCCCCCAAATATGGGGAACTGGGAATCCTCCCTACAACTTCTTTTGTAAGAAATGCTTGCTCTAAATGCTAAGTCACAAGTGTGCAATAAATACTGACAGGCCGTTCTTCTTTTGCAGAAAAGTTTATATTTTATTCATTTACAAAACGTAGGTAGATTTAATGGCATAATTAACATTCAGAGCATTAGCATAACATATGTTACCCTTGGTCCGTAGGGTAACTGATTGCCTTGGAAAATGTTCAGTTTGGTTAAATTCCACTTTTCCTTAAATTGTTTCCATTTATAACAAGAAACTGGTACCCAAGGATTTCTGTTTCCTCTATCATTTCTTTCTCCTTTTGTGCTGACTTTTTGACCACAGCCTTCAGGGATGTTATTGTTGCTGTTGTTGTTTTACAGTTCCAGATTTTACACATGTTTTCTGCGTAGAGAAAATGTTCTTGAAGAATTTTTTTTCTCTCTGCAGACTTTACAAGGGGATGCTGTGGCCATGGGAGGGCAGCAGATGAGAGACAAGTGAAGGAGACACAATCCCCAGAGAAATTCTCCTGCGCAGTGTCCCAGTGAGCGGCTTGGACTGCATGAGAACATAGGAGTAGGATTTTCACGAAGTTTATGCTGGAGCTATTCTTGCCAGCCTTTGTCCCATTAAACTTGATTCCACGAGAGCTGGGCACGGATCCTCCACTGCGCCCTGTAAAACAGACTGCTGTTTTCAGCTCTGTGGGAAGCCAGGGGGACATTACCTAAAAGCCTGGCCTTTCTCTAGTCCACTGGGGCGTGTGCAATGGGCTTGAGCAGGGGTAGGCAACCTTGGCTCTTTTAAGACTCATGGACTTCAACTCCCAGAATTCCTGAGCCAGCCATGCTGAGGGGAAAGGGAGAGGTTTCCAAGCTGAGCCACGCTAGCTGAGGAATTCTGGGAGTTGAAGTCCACGAGTCATAAAAGAGCCCTGGTTGCCTACCCCTGGGCTTGGGCATCGCCTGGGTTGATGGGCTCCTGGCTGCAGCAACAGCTACCCTGGAGTGAAGGGTGGGACCTTGGGCTGCTGCATTTCTAGGCACCAGAGAACAAACAGTCACCACTTTGACCTAAGCTGGGCTGCAGCAAGCACTCTTCTGACAGCCACGCAGGCTGAGATCAGCAGGAAAGGTGAGATGTTCCTCGGACTCCAAACAATCTGTTGCTCGCTCTCATTTTAAGGAAAGAAAAAGCAGCCACCACAAACAGGGAAGGGAAGGGAAAGGGAAAGGAAAACCAGGAGAAAAGCAAGCTCCAACCCCCCAAATTCCTAAGCACTGACTTTGGAGCGGCTTGGCTTCTCCTGGTGAACATGCTTATTGTCTGCTTCTCCCTTTCCTTGTGGCTCGGGGGATGCAGATTTACCAACTCGTTGGACGAAAAAGAGCTCAAGTCAAGCGCCTGCAAGCTCATGAATGCTAATGCTGAGAGTGTCAGCTATCCAAATGTCACACTTTCATTAAAGCACCCTGCTTGATCGAACTGAGCTTTCCTCTTCTTGCCAAGCGATCCAGAGGGCTTCCCTTTTTCTAGACCGAGCAGGGGGGGGAGCTCAGCTTAGCTTTCCCCTAAGGCCTCTGCAGAGGGGAAGACATGTCAAAGCATCAGCCTCACTTGCCACCTTGAACAGCACAAGGTGCCTGGGAGAGACAGCAACCTGCTGGGGAGGAGCCACCAGGTCTGGGTTGCAAAGAGCAGGAAGGGAGCCCAGCCCTGCAGTGCAGCCTTTGTGAGGGGGGCCATGAAATAGCAAGAGCACTTAGACTTATATACCGCTTCACAATGCTTTTCAGCCCTCTCTAAGTCAGGGGTTCCCAACCTGTGGGCCACAGCCCACTACCGGGCCGTGTGAGGGTCTGGCTGGTGTTCTCAGCCCCACTTGTGCCTGCCCTTCCAACAAAACCATCCCCTCTTTCCCTCCCCCAGGCCGCCAACCCAAAAAGGTTGGGGAACTCTGCTCTGAGCAGTTTACAGAGTCAGCCTCTTGCCCCCAACAATCTGGGTCCTCATTTTACCAACCTCAGAAGGATGGAAGGCGGAGTCAATGTTGAGCCGGTGAGACTCGAACTGCTGCCACTCAGCAGAATTAGCCTGCAATACTGCATTCTAACCACTGTGCCACCCCGGCTGTATATACTGGGAAGGGGCAGCTCTGCCTGTGTGAGCATGTGCCTTTCAAGTATTTCTGGAGGAGGAAAGTGGCAATTAAGGAAGAAAAGGGGACTGTACAATAACTATACGAGGAATGGGCTTCTCCCTGGTTTCAAAAATCAGTGCCTGCTTTCCAGTTCTGTGGTGATTCCCCAGGTATTCTCTAGCAATTCAATGCGGTGTAAGTAGCATTCCCTTGTTGTATCCTCCTCCACCACAACCCTGAAGGGTAGGCAGAGTTGAGAGAGGGGGGCTGGTCCGAGTCCAACCCCTTAACTGCAGTTGGTTCATTGCTGCTCCCCCAGGCCCACGGACACTGATTCAAATATGGGGCAGAGCTATGAGAAAAAATAGCATTGGACTGGGCAGCTGGAGCAGGGAATGAGTGAGGCTAGATGGGAACTGAACCAGGTGGGCAGGATGGCCGACAGCACCGTTCCCTGCAGCCTCTAACATCCTTCTGGCAACTGGAAAGTAGTCACGGCTTTTGGAAACCAGGGAGAAGCCCATTCCTCGTATAGTTATTGTGCAGTCCCCTTTTCTTCCTTAATTGCCACCTTCCCTCCTCCAGAAGTACTTGAAAGGCACACAAAAGAACCCCCTGCCTCTACATCTGTCAATCTCCTGCCCAAACCAGCTCCGGGTGTGACTTCACAAAAGAATAAAAAGGAATCTAAAAAGTGGCATTCAGCACTTCGCTTCCAAACCCAGTTGTCAAAACAACATCAGTTCAGCCTGAAAGGCAGCACAAAGCATGGAAGAATTTTTAAAAGCCAGTCATTTTCAGAAATGTCAAGAGTCAACTTTGGCATGAACTACATGGGGCGAGAAGAACAAAGCTGCTCAAATTGGTGGGGTTTTTTTTCCCCTTTTGGAACAAGCTTTTGAAATGTGACCATCTTGCCAAGAAAGTACAACCAAAGAGAGGCCCTCCCCAACTGCTCCAAAGGATGCCTGGGGGGAATCTGGCCAAAAGTCCTGCATCAGAGCCATAGGTCAAAACTGAACATCGCCATGCTGAGCTATGCAAGGGACAGAACATGACAGAAGAAGACAAGGAGACCTGTTGGAGTTCACCTCCACACTTAACTTGCCTTCCCCAACCTGACAGAATCCAACCTGAAGATTTTAAGGAGCTTCTCACACTGCGCCCGTCCATCCAAGAGAATCTACGCCCTTTCCAGTGAAATTCACCCTCGCCCTCTGCTCAAAGTCACATTTCGGGCTGGAGATGCCCTCTGCTACAAGCACCCAGCTTTTATAGCCAACAACTGTTCTGCTGGTTAGGGAGAGGACTTAAGAGGACCGGGTGATAGCAGCACAAGTGCTGGCCATTTTGTAGGCAGACTTCCTCTCCACAAGAGCCAGGGAGCTCCTGCACTGGAGACGCAGGTAACCTTATCTGCTCACAATTGCACAAGTGTCAGGGAAACAACTTCCTCTGGGATAGGACAGATAAAGAAAACTGGGAGGAAATCTTACGCTGAATCATCCTGAGTTTGCTGAGGTCACAGATGCGGGCATATAAATTCAAGGATTACTAATAATAGTACGTAACTCTTCAGTGGCACATTGGTATTAAAAAAAACCCCACTTGCTTCTGGATCTCCAATTTGATCTCAGCAATCTAAGTGTTTAGGAAAGCAGTTTTCACTGTCAGCATCTTGTCAGTAAATAATATTGTAACTTAAAACCTGTTTGTTTTTCCATTTTCTATGAAAGAAATTTGATTTTTTTCAGAACAAATGTTGTCATTCCTTGTTTAGGAGAAGCAGGGCCCACCATTTCATCCATCATGGTATTTCTCCATTTTGAGATTCTGAAACTCCTAGAAGAGTCTCTTTCCTCAAATACAGATATAGAACTCTTTCCTGGAAAAGCATTTGAGATAATAACATAAAATGCTTGTAATCTAATGGACATAATAATAAAAAATGAAAAAAGTACAAAAAGGAAAGAAAGCACTTTCCCCCCTCTGATTACTGAGGAAAGGAGCCAATTTATTCTTTCTTTTTCTGAGAAACCAAATTGCTTTAAGGTTATTTTCTCTGGGGCAGCTCAAGGCTTCACAACTGCTGATACAGCCAATGGGGTTGTCCCAACATCCTGCCAGCATTGTGTATCTACGGCTTGACACCATCAACTTGATTTTCTATGGTTCAGCTGCTCCAGAGGAAAATATTCCAGTGGATGGGAAAGAATCAGGAGGGGTCTGGTTACTCTACCTATTTTTATCAAAAGGCAGAAGCTTTTGTGAGTTTCAGCTCACTTCATCACAGTCTGTGGAGATTCTCAGTTATCCAGGTCATAGTTGTCCCAAAGATGCTTCTTCATGAGGCAACTAGACTTTCTTGTTTTTCTTTGAAGACAGTTCACTTCTCATCCAACGAGCTGGAGAAGCTTCTTGGATGAGAAGTGAAACATCTTTAAAGAAAAATAAGGAAGTGCAGTTGCCTTGTGAAAGAGTATCTTTGGGACACTTCATCAAAGGCACAGAGAGGCTAGGCTGATGGAGCCTAGTCAAACTGGAACTAAGATGGCTTTCCTTCCGCAATTTGGGAGTGTTTGGGGAACGTTTTGATCATGACAGGGAAATTCAGGGACATTTTACATTTTACATTTACATTTCTGATACCCTCCTCTGGCATTTATCCTTGTATTCAGCAGCACTACCCATTTGTAGCTCTCTCCACACTGCATCTATCACCCAGGCTCAGCAATTCTCTATTGCATTTCTTCCTTGCATTTTTAAACAGCCCTGATGTTTTTCAAACAGATCAAAGGCTGCTTCTGTTCACAGCCAAGGGTCACATCGTTTGAAGCAAAGGAGCAAGTTTGCAAAAGTTTGCTCAGCTTGCCTTCTGTTGGTCCATGTGTCCCACTGTTTCCTGAGCTGTTAGGAATTCTAGTCCAACACTTTTGGTGAGCACTGAGTTGGAGAAGATTGATTTCCACATGCAATGAGGCTGCCAACATCTCGGTTCTCATGATAATCTATGTCACAATCACAGTACAATATAAAACATCTCAAGGATTAGAACATAAAGCAGCCACTTTCTGCATTACACACCTCATTAATCTCATTCAAAGTACCATTACAAAACCATATCAAAGAAAAGGAGATAGCAAGCAACACCTTCCCCCCAAAATATCAGAGAACCCTAACCCTTTGTGAGATTATCATCACGTTTCTTTCAATGTGTGCAAAGCATTATATCGTACCTTCCCTAATTAAGGAGTGAATCACACCGTTCTGGGTAAAATAAAGAGCATCTCCCACAAAAGCCCCATGAGGTTCAGTTTGATCAAATCAGAAAAGAAAAGCAAAAAGCAAAAATGAATGAGATGGTTCGTTACAGTCTTTATAACGGATGGATGGATGGGAGGGAGGGAGGCAGGCAGGCAGGCAGGAAGGTCTTGGTAAAGGAAGAAAAAGGGTTCCTAAATATGTTCCGGTAAGAAAAGCTACTCATTGGTAGGAAGAAAAGCCGTATCAGGATTTTCTAGATCAATCTTTATCCCTTTTTCTATCTAACGAGAACTTGGGAAACATCTGATGAAATGGTTTAAGCATTGACAGATTCACAAAAGATGCCTCAATCTATGGTCTTCTAGGAGCCGTGGTGGCACAGTGGTTAAAATGCAGTATTGCAGGCTGACTCTGCCCACTGATAGGCGTTTGATCTTGACTGGGTCAAGGTTGACTCAGCCTTCCATCCTTCCGAGGTCGGTAACATGAGGACCCAGATTGTTGGGGGCAACAGGCTGACTCTGTAAACAGCTTAGAGAGGGATGTAAGTAACTATGAAGAGGTAGATAAGTCTATGTGCTATTGCTGGTGCTATGTATTTGACTGCACCATCCATCACCTCTTATGGCATTACAGAAAAGAGCAATTAATTAATGCTTAAGCCTTTGACACCCCTAGAATATGTAGGACATACAGTTAATTACTTAAGTAAATCTGATTAATTAATTAGTATATAATCACAGAACTTATTATTAAAGAGATAAAAATGGAAAAGCTCCAGCAACTGCAGCTGTTTGTAGGCTGGTCTCAAGATATGAGCAGATATGCAACAGAAGAGAAGGTTCTCTCACAGCTTCTGGATCTCCTGGAAAAAATTCTGTAAAATTGTAGAGAAACAGAAACTGTCATTCTGATTGGGGCTGAAGGACACATTGGCATTACAGATCTGAAGATCCAGGGAGAAAAAGGTGTAAATCTGGGGTAAATTTAAAAGGATGGAAAAGCTTCTCTAAATGCAGACACTCCTTTGTTATCAGAAGCTCATGAAAAGAATAAAAATAAAGAATCAAAAGAAACAAAATATGCTTCATGTTGAGAAAATAAGGCAAATTAGATTAAAATGGCCAAATGCGTATTCAAAGCTTCTTTCTCAGGTTTTTTTCTGAAAATTAGTGCTTTTTGTGTATTTGTTATAGTGCAGGATAAAATCCACACCACCTCAACTTTCTATTTCTATTGTTCGACTATGTTTATGATTTCTTTTCCTGTCAGTATTAACTATTTGACTGCTTGCTTCTCCTAAACAAGCAAAATTACCCATTTCTTAAACCTTAGCTTGTTTCCCATTTAAAACAAAATTAAAAGCACCTTATTTTTCAGTTTTAACATTATGTAAGACAAGGAATAAATCAAATCTCTAAAAACAACATTTTAAACCAAATTCAATCAATACATTTACAAATACATTTGTAAGCAAACTGTTATTATTTAATATATTTTATAACGTATACCTAGTACCTTTATAAACTGATTTTAGATTTCAAAAGATGCTAAAATAAGCACTGTATCTATTTCAATTTCTCCCAAATTTTATGTATTGTTGTTTTTTTCTGTTAAAAGGAAGTGATGTGCTCTTCAGGAGAAAAAGGGTTCTCCAAGCTGGTGTCTGCAGAAGCATTGGATATGGCTTTGCAAAATCCCTATAAATAGTACAGTTTTGGTGAATATTTGTCTGCCCTGCTGCTCAAAATATTTAAATACTTGCCAGTTCCTCAAAAAGGACAATTGCCTTCTTGAGATAGATTACAAAAAATGAAACATCAGCACAACTAAACTAAAGGCAAATTAACCACTAAATACAATAAAAGCTCAGAAGAACATTAAAAGCCACGCAGACCTGCACATATCAACGCAGACTAAGAACAACCTCATTCAACCGTTTGACGGGGGGCTGCGCCTATTTTTAAAAGCATTTCTTTCTGACCTCCAGAACTGGGCCACTGCAGAATGGTGCACCTAGGAAGGTAGCACAGATCCTCTGGCCCTTTGCGCCACTTTGATGTATCAGAGAATACATTTTAATACTTTCTGTCAATTGGGGACTTTGCAATCTATTTTTCTTATTTTCCCATGAAATAATAACTCTTTTACACGGCCATTGCGGAACGGGACAATTGGCTGCAGCCACAGGGCCCTGGCCACTTCACTGTGGGCCCCCTGTCCCAGCCGACCCACCGCAGCTCCTACTCCCCTGCCACACTGCCATGTTTGCCCATCCCCCGCTACACCACAATAGACTCCAAGCCCTGGGCATCCCTGAGACGTTGGCCCTCCCCTGTCCCTTGTTCCCCCATCGTGGCAGTGCGGCGGGGGATGGAAGGACACGGCAGTGCAGAGGGGAGCTTCTGCTGCAGTGGGTCAGCTGGGGCAGGGGGCCCGCAGTGAAGTGGCCTAGACCCAGGCCATTGATGGTCAGCCCCTATCTTTGGAGAGAGATGTCAGGTCCAGATGTGTTGCCAGGGGTCTTAGGAAGCATTGTAACTCCAGAGTGACTTGGAGACCCGCTTGGGGGCGTCCTGCCAGGCTCCCCATCAGAGGCTCCATCCAGGGCTTCAAGAATCGGCAACTCTCAAGCACAGACAGGTTCGTAAAAGAGCCCTCGCTGGCAAACTGACCCAGGGTGACATGACAAGATGCAGACAGTTCTACTCTGAAGTGGAAGTAGTAACCCAATGTACCTCAGGGGCTGCAGATAAAACGAAGCATTACAGTTGTGAGAAAACAAGTTCTTGGAGTAGAGAGGGTGTTGGCAAGACAGAAACATAGAAGGAAAGTGTGCAAATTGAGGCAACTGTGAAGTCCTCGGTTTTCAGTACATTTTCAGCTCTCAGTAAGATTTATCAAAACTGTGAAGGCAACATCACTGATATGTTTCTTCTTTACTAAGACAATAATTCTTTCTTGAGGATAGAAACAGATAGGTGGGGAAGTAACATGAGGTTTGCTAATTATGAATATTTATGCTTATAGCATCTATTTCCTAATTATTACTACCATTTTCTTCTCCTTTCCCCCAAATATATAAAGACAAGCAAAGACACACACACCCAACCCTATACAGGAGTGGTGGCAAACCTATGGCACGCGTGCCAGAGATGGCACACAGAGCCCTCTCTGTGGGCACGCGCACTGTTGCCCCAGCCCCGCCTCCCCCGTGGCCACTCTACCAGCAGCCCCCCCCTTGGAGAAGAGTTGCTTCTGGGCGCGACCCGCATGGAACAGTGCAGGCAAGGACATGGCAGCCGGGCAGTGGGGACAAGACTCCGCCCTCGCGCCCTGTCATGTGCAGATGATACCAGGCACAAGCGGAGGGCATGGCCACCATGGCACTGCAGGGCCATCTGGGCGATCTGCTGTGGTGAGCCGTGGAGGCGGTGGGTGGCCCTGCGGGTCGGCGTGGCATGGCAGGGGGGGTGAAGGCAGAGGGGGAAGTTTTGAGGCACTCGGTGTCTAAAAGGTTCGCCATCACCGCTATACAGCACTCAGGCTTATTTTTCACCATGAAGTCTGTTGCATACTTTAAATTAAACATCCAAGCTTTGCACAAACGATCCTTCCATTCTACGATCTAAGGAAATCAGCCTATGGATCATCTGCTTGGCAGCAGATCGCTGCTAGAAGAGGAAAAATAAGATTTGCCCCAGTGTCGAACCAAATCTACAGTAGAAAAAAACATGAGGGATCAACTCAACCTTTACTATACTCTATGGATACAGATGATGTGCTGTGGGAACATTATGGAACCTGCCCTATGACAGCATGGAGGAGAGGCCTTACAATGCATCCCCATAAAGGCCCACTGTTATTTGCGGCATAGAAAACATATTGAGAAGGAAGCCATGTCTCTCCCATCCTGTTTTTGGAATCTTGCAGAAACTGGCTGATTGACTCACTGTTCAAATGCACCACTTTTAAAAAAGCAAAATCTTTTAACACATACAGTATATAGTCAGTATTTACTTATAAAAAGTAATGTGCAAAATTTGGTTCGCTCATAAAAATCTACCTGGTATACACCAGTCTGAAAAATATAGTTTACTTAGACCAGGGCTTTTCAACCAGTGGTATGGGTACCACCTGTGGTACAATGGCACCTGGCAGGTGATAGGCGACCATCCTAGAAAAGTAGCGGGGGAGGGGAATGAGCTGAACTGGTGGCAGCACTGCACAAGCCTGAGCGAGAGACAGCTGGAGCTGCAGGGTATCAGGGCTCAGTGGAAGCACCAGGATCAGCGCCAGGCTCCAGCTGGAGTTCGGCGCTGATCCTGGTGCTTCTGCTGAGCCTAGAAGAAGCGCGGATCAGCTGGAATGTTGCAGCATCTCCAGGGTCTAGTGATTTCCATTCAGATGCTTGGCAACTGATTCATATTTATGATGGTCACTGTTATGTATTGGGCTCAATTGTAGCACCACGTGGTTAGCTGGAGCAGCTAACGGCTCTCCAGCAACCCAGACTCCAGGTCTCCAGTGTTGCTATTGGCTGCCCTAGGTGGCAATGGGTTACTTTAAATCTATTGGCTGCCGCCTAGGGGCCAGGCTATAAATTGCTGCAAGCTGCAGCACTATTCTCAGTTCAGATCCTGCAAGCAATAAACCATGAGTTTTGCTGAAACCACTTGCCTCGTCTTTTTTCCTGCGCGAAGAACCCGATACATTACAGCCACAGTGTCCCAGGGTCATGTGAAGTGACCAAAACCTGCTGCATCCACCCAGCAGATGGGGGGGAATAAAAACCAAATACCACCCACCCCACCCCCACTGCCAATCCTCAACAAAAAATGCTTACAACAATGAAAACCTCGGACAGGAGGATGAGCGCCGCTGAGTGGGCAGGCAGGGGTCTTGCTGGGCTGTGGCACGGGAGGCACTTTTTCATTGCCATTGTAACTTCGAACAGTCACTAAGCGAACTATTGTAAGTTGAGGACTAGCTGTACTTCATCACTTTTTTCCTTTTTTTTTTTTTTTGGTCATCAAGTTTTTGACCCCTTGCTAGGCGACTGGTGGTCCTCGGATGTTGCCATATCCTAAAAGTGGTACAATGGGTGAAAAGGTTGAAAAGCCCTGACTCAGAAAATAATTTTAAACCATCCACACTGTTCCAAAACAAATACTGTAAACATTTCTAGATAAATAAAAGAAGCACCAATTTTGAGGGGAAAAAAGTTGTCTGAGCAATGTCACTACCTGATTTTAAAACACTATCTATTCTATTTATTTTCATCCTTGCATTATTTGTCATTAATATCAAGTTATGCCTATACTGAATCAAATATGTCTATTTTTTATATTTTAGTAAATTAAATATATAATTTATCTATATACAATTTGTTAGACATATTTAGATATATTTAGATGTCTATATTTAGACATCTAAATATTTAAATAGATGTCTAAATATCTCTAGACTTTTATATTCTGGTAAATTTCTTGATTGAAAACAAAAAAACAAATTTCATCTTAATGATCTGTGCATCATTTAGAAAGAAAACATTAGGACATGTTTCATAATTCTTTTTAATCCATTTTTACAGAGAAGCAAGGCATTTGTTAAAATGAGGGTGGGATGTAAGTCTTTTCCCTTCCAGCTGTGCATTTCTCTACCCTTTTAAGTTTTGTTAGAGCTTCAGATGGAGCAAAATTCATTGCAGGAAGGAAAATATTCCAGTTCAACACAGGAAGTGAAAATAGCTCCTGAGGAAAAAGAACAAGAGCAGAAGTGTGCTGAAGAGAGAATGAAAGAAACTTCTGTCTCTCAGCCCTTGGCTTCAAAATCTGAGGCAAAATTAAGAGCGACGACTGGAAGGTTTGCTCGCTGCAGATCCTGGAAAACCTGCCCGGCTGTTGGGCTCAGAGCAACTGTTCAAGGCCAGTTGCTAAGATGGAGCCCTCCCTAAGTGGTTGCCATAGTGATGCTGTTGGATGCAACCTGCGAAATGGAAAAAGCTGCCGGGAGGGGGGCATTTGGCTTTGAATTGCCAGAGACCAAAGTAGGTGATAGAGGTGAACAAACCAGGCAAGGACACGGAAGCTGGAAAACAGCTTTTCCCAAAGTATCCATGGACACACACACACACACACACACACACACACACCGTATCCGGGTTCCCGGACTCTCACGAAGGCGAGACCTGCAGGATCCTCCTCAGCCCAAGAACCAACTCCCCCCTCAGGGTGCAATGCCCCTAAAAAAAACCAGGTGTGACCATTGCACCATCATGGTTACCATCCTAACTTTTTGAGCATACTTTCCAGACACCCCTTCCTTCTCCGCCTCCTCAGATGATCTCAGCCTTCTGAAAGCGTGGAGGGTTCTTTCAAGCTCCGTCATGGGGCTGGGAGGTCACCAACATTGGGCCACACTCAGCCCCCACAAGTGCTGAAATTTGGCAGGAAGACGTGCCCCACCTGGAGATGCCGTTTCTCTCGGATATGGGGCAAAATTCCAAATATGTGCAGGCTTGCAAGCAGGCCTAAAGCAGCTGCCCTGGTGAAGGGCTCAAACCTGCCCCCCCCCCAGTGTAGTATCTTCACCCTCTGGCTCTGGACAGCTGAAAGTGGTAATTTTTTAAAGGAAATGCTTGTCCTTTGCCGAGGCCAAAATCTCTGAAAACCAAAGACGGTGGCACTGACCAGGCTCCCTCTCAAGACGTGGCATCGGGTCTTTGAACCTTGGATGCCAGCTGGCCCTTTCCAGCTGGATCCTGGTGCTCGGACTCACAAGTCCACAAATGTGCCCCACAGACGGTCCCTGTCCAGGTGTTTAGCAGAGGTGCAGAAGTTGCAGGTAGTCCTTGCCCTACAACCATCCTTTTAGTGACCATTTGAAGTTACAACAGCATTGGAAAAAAGTGACTTACAACCATTCCTCACATTTACAACCATTGCAGCATCCCTACCAATCCCTACCATCGTGGGATCAATATTCAGACACTTGGCAATTGGCACGTTGTTTACAATGGTTGCAGTGTCCCAGGCATTTGCAGCCTTCCTAGCCAGCTTCCGACAAGCCAGGTCAAAGGTGAAAGTCAGACTCACTTAATGATTGCACGATTCACTTTACAACTGCAGTGATTCACTTAACATCCATAGAGAAAAAGGTTGTAAATCAGGCATAACTCACTTAATAACAACTTTGCTTAGCCATGGAAATTCTGGCCCCAATTGTGGTTGTAAATCAAAGACTACCTGTAAAAGGGGGGGGCAAGGGAAACCCGTTTCTGAAGAAAGGCAGTGAAATTGACAAAATGGGACACCATGGCCACTGCTGCATGACCCTCCTTGAACGGGGCCTTCCTGTGCAAGTCATTAGTAAAGGTAAAGGTAAAGGCTCCCCTGCACATGCGTGCTAGTCATTTCCGACTCTAGGGGCCGGTGCTCATCTCCGTTTCAAAGCCGAAGAGCCAGCGCTTGTCCGAGGACGTCTCCGTGGTCATGTGGCTGGCATGACTAGACGCCAAAGGCGCACGGAGCGCTGTTACCTTCCCACCGTAGCGGTCCCTATTTTTCTCCTTGCATTTTTTACGTGCTTTCGAACTGCTAGGTTGGCAGAAGCTGGGACGAGTAACAGGCGCTCAGTCTGCTACGCAGCACTCGGGATTCGACCTGCCAAACTGCCGACCTTCTGATCGACAAGCTCCGCGTCCTAACCCACTGAGCCACCGCGTCCCTTCGTGCAAGTCATTACTGAGATTCAAAAGTGGGAAAAGGCAGCCTCTGGGTCCCAAAAGCTCTCAGTGGGTGCCCCATTGAGGGGAGGAAGGAAGGAAGGAAGGAAGGAAGGAAGGAAGGAAGGAAGGAAGGAAGGAAGGAAGGAAGGAAGGAAGGAAGGGAGGGAGGAGCAATGTACCCCCAAAGACCTGTCTCTCCAGGGCCTTCAGGCTGCTTTCCCATCTTCTCAGTCAATAATTGGATGCTTACCCAAAGCTAAAAATATTGTATTTCTCTCCCAGATACATAAAGGTCAAGCAAATGAATTATTCCACACGGGGAATGTGGGAAGGAAGCGTGTCTCACACGGAGCTGGAGGGGCTGGCAGACGATGCTTAGCAGCAGGTCCCCAGATTCCCCCTCTCGCCCCCTCAGAAGACGCTTCAGGGGTGCAGCGCTCTTTCGAATCCACCCCCAAAGGAGGCACTTTCTCCTCCTTGCCAACAGGCAAGAATCCTGGCTCGCCCTCCAACTGCACCCCTTGGTAAAAAATAAACTTGCTTACGCTGTAACGTGGTTTGACGTGTGGGGCATAATGTGCTGTACAAATTGACTATTTTGGTTTTAAAGCTATGATTTATAGGCTAATTGGTAGTGTGATCCCAGTTAAACCCCGATTTCATAAGCCAGTTAATCAAACCATGACTGTGTGGCTTATTAATTGCCATTGTGCTTGTTCCAGGGGTCCTCAGGCCGTTCCAGACAAACGGCTGCCCAACCTTGGAAAGCCTCCCACCAATGAGCCCCCGCAACTTCAGAAAGCGAACTGGGACTGCTGTACTCAGCCAGGAAATTCCTTCTGCCTCTGAGCACTGCAGAGAATATATCCTGTGATGTCCCTCCAGCTGATGTCTTCAGGAAGACATACCCAGTCCCTGTCTCTTTGACTCTTCTTCATATCCATCCAACCCCTCACCATCCTTAATGCTCTTCTCCGCATCCTTTCGGGTTCCTCATTGGTGACTAGAACTGGACACAGAATTTCAGGGGGCTCTAACCATTGCACCCACTTGCAGTGATATTATACCTCCACTGATGCTTGCCAAGGTTGCACTTGCTCTTTTGGCAGTTGCAGAACATTGCTGGCTCATCCTTAATTTGTGGTCTACTACAACACCCAGATACTTCTTGCAAGCATTCCTTCTTTCCTTTCCTTTCCTTTCCTTTCCTTTCCTTTCCTTTCCTTTCCTTTCCTTTCCTTTCCTTTCCCTCCTTCCCCTCCTTCCCCTTCCTTCTTTCCTTTCCCTCCTTCCTGTACTTTTGGTGTTTTTTTAAAGACTATCATAGCACCTTAAAGGCCAATCAGTTGATTTTCAGAGTCACAGACTACCAAACATGTATGGGGCCGTCAAGGCCACCAAGTCAAAATCAAAGCATCCCAGATGATGCCTGTCCAGCCTGTGCTTGAACATCTCTAAGGAAGGACAAACTCCTCTTAAGATGTCTTCTCCAACTTTCAACTGGAATCTCTCTCTGTGTAACCTAAGTCTTTTACTCCCGTCCTGCAGTCTACAAGCGCTCAAAAACAGATTTGGAGATTTTCCCTTATCCCTGATAATTGTGAACATCTCTGCAGAGCTGGTTTTCTCTTCTCCCAGCTGACATCAGAATCAATTAAATCTTGAACTGCAGCTTGATGGCTTGAGCAGATAATGATGGGTGTTGTATTCTCAATTAGCTTATGACCCTGAGAGGGGAATTGCTAGGCAACGGCAAAAGCCAGACACCTCTTTCTGAAGGTCATCTCCTTGGTGCATAGTGGACTCTGCAAAGTTTATATTATTGTATGGTTGATGTGCATATTGTGGCCAGCCGAAGCCTTCTATGGAGATGCAAAAGGGAAGCACCAACTTACCAAGGCTGAGGACCATCTACTTGCTAGAACCTGACAGAAAACTTGAGATATTGGCCTGACCAAGACTGGCTAAAGTGAAGCTACTGCTTCCAGTGATTTGAAAACCACTTTTATTGCCTGTTTTGCAGCCACATCACCCTGCTGGCTCATTTTCAGTTTTCAAGAAACTGTTCTCTTTATCTTAAATACTAATAGCTCATCAGATTTATCTGTAGCTTTGATTTCTCTTTCTGAATAGAATATCTTTGAACTCATCACTTAATTTCATTTTCTTATTTTCAGCCTGCTTCACTAACCCCTTGCAGGGCGCAATTCATCTGGCCCTGAAGATTTCGATCAGTCTCAAGGTTCAATCCTGCCTCTTCATTCTGTTCTTCACAACCGCCTAGTGGAAAACGTGCTCTCTTGGGAGAAATCTGAGCCAAAATAAAAGCTGTTTTCTCTTTATTCCCTGGTAATATATTGTCACCTCCATTGTGCAACTGCTGTGTGGATCCTTTCCTCTTCCTTTTATTTTCAAGATATCTCAGGACTGCTATAATTCAATCGGCGTGTCAATTTATTTTGAACTTTGGTTTTCCATGTTATTTTTATTATTCCTGGCAAGTACTCTTCCTCTGTGACTTGGTCCTCTTTCCATTTCCTGCATCCTTTTTTGTTCTGAATTTTCATAGAGCTTTTGATAAAGTCGCTGTCCCCTGCCTTTTTCCTTGGACACTATTTACAATTGCTTTTTGATGCTCTTTCATAGCATCAACCCATAAGAAAGCGTGAGGCTTTTTTATGGGTTCCTACTTTTGCTTGCTCTGCTCTTATTACAGTCCATTTTTCAAGTCCGGGATCCTTTGCACTTCATTCAGTGTCCTTTAGAATCTGTTTACTCCCACATTACATAGTTACATTCTTTCTTCCAATGTCCTAACTAGATACTTACACTTCAACAAGTCCTCCCTACTGATTATTAAGAACTCGAGGTTATTCAACCTTGTGTGCCTCCCCGACCCTCTTCAGAAGATGGCTGCCAGCAATATATGTTAGGAATTTCCTGGAAATTCTGTTTGGTAGAGCCAGTTCTATTCAAATCTCCCATTATTATGATTCCAAATTTCCTTGAAGGAATTGCATTGTTCTTCTGGGAGGCACCATATACAACTCCTTGCTTGGATGGGCAGCAACGGAGACAAAAATATTACTTCCATTTGTTCCTTCACTTACTTTAACCAAACTCCTCTGTAAAGTATTTGCAAGTTCTTTCATCTAGATTGTTGAACAGAAATGAGTATTTTTTGACACTAAAAAGTTAACGTTTTTCTTTCCTCCATTCCTAACACATTATTCCTGCAATTGTTGTTTTTGCCTTCCTGTATTAGGAGTTTAAATTAATCTTGCTTGCTTCTCCCACCTTCTGATGGTCAGCGTGGCAACAATAAAAGGCATGACCTTGATAAGGCAAAGTTCCCCCTCAAGTTTAGTTGAGTGATTTAGGAGACTCCTTGCAACATTCCCGTTCCATCTATAGTGACTTTATCAAACTTCAAAGTACTCCTCTCCAATGCCAACAGAATTCAGTTCAAAGTTTAATCTAGTTTTCACCCCGCTTTAGCTGAACACATTACTGCCACTACCTGTGAAGTGCCACACCTTTTTTGCCAGTAGTCTGTCATCCAGGTAATTCTAATGATGCTCTCGGTAACCCATCAACATGATCTGTTTAAATTTCTTTTAGTTGTGCATGACTAACTACTGGAATCTTCTGGGTTAGCAAAGATTACTTACATCCTAACTAACTGAGCGGTGGCTCAGTGGGTTAGGACACTGAGCTTGTCAATTAGATGGTCGGCAGTTTGGCGGGTCGAATCCCGAGTGCCGCGTAACAGAGTGAGCGCCTGTTACTCGTCCCAGCTTCTGCCAACCTAGCAGTTCAAAAGCACGTAAAAATGCAAGTAGAAAAATAGGGACCACTCCGGTGGGAAGGTAACAGCGTTCCGTGCGCCTTTGGCGTCTAGTCATGCCGGCCACATGACCACGGAGACGTCCTCGGACAAGCGCTGGCTCTTCGGCTTTGAAACAGAGATGAGCACCGGCCCCTAGAGTTGGAAACGACTAGCACGCATGTGCGGGGGAACCTTTACCTTTACCTTTTTAACTCAACTCCTGAAGGCACAGAATCTCTTCCCTTGGCATGATCCTGACACTTCTTTCTGAGCTACAGTAATGAAAAATATCTTCTACTTCTCTTCCTTCTGAGAGATTTTTTTTTGTCCACTGGGTTTGTTCCTTGATCAAAGTGTTTCCCTTTGGGAGAGCTGTTTCCATTGCCAATTTCTCTTGCAGAGACTCTTCTGCTTTATCTGATGAATCGTCATTCTTTTTCAAGAGCTGAACTGGGTCCCTTGCCAAGCCTCTCCGTTTTTCACAGATGATAGTCCATTTCTCTGGATTGTAGTCCCTATGAAACACCCTGTATTTCTGAGATTTATGTGACAATGACCTTACTTGGCGTTGGCGTTGCCAACTGGCGTTGCCGCTGGTAGTGGCGTTGCCGCTGGTAGCGGCGTCTCCTGGGGCCGCATTGGCGTTGCCGCTGGTAGCGGCGTCTCCTGGGGCCGCATTCGACGGCAGAGATGGCCTGCATCCGGCGACGACGACGGCAGCAGCAGTGGACTCGGGCCGTTCTCAACGACCAGCACTAAGCGGTGGCATTCCTGGGGCCTCTTGGCCCGAGTGGCAACACTTGACCTGTTTTTGGGCCACCTCGGCGGCATCAGTGTTTTCTGGCCTATTTGGGCCGCTTGTGGAGGCCAGTGACTGGCTGCGATGTTTCTCGGGCTCTCGGCCCCTCCCGCCGGCGGTGGTGCTTTCATCTTACCCCAGACTGCATCAGGCTGCTTTTAGTGACGCTATTGTCCTCGGGCCGTTTTGGCGGTGGAGAGGGCGACTGAGAGTTATCCTAGCGGCGATGATGCTTCCTGTGCTGCCTCGGACCGCTTGTGTTGGCAACGGCGTCTTTGGACCGCTTCAATGGAGCAACAGGCGGCCTTTATACCACCTTTGGACCGCTCTAATGGCAGTGACGCTTTTAGACCATTTTGCCCATTTTGGCCCGTCTACTCTTCTGCCTGTATATATAATTTTGTCTGCCTCCCCCTCTCCCCTTTGGATTTGGTCGGTCCTGGGTATCAGCCATGGTGGGAGAGTGGCTGACTTTTACATCTGCAGCCCCATAGAGGTGGGAGCTCTATGGGGCATGCCTACCCAGAGTATATCTTTGACCATCCCCAGGTACAGAGTTGCAACTTGCCGTGAGAGGGCGGGGGTGACCTGTTTACTGGGGCACCCAGCTAAGTGGCAGTGCAGCTGGGTGTGGATCCAGATATTTTCTTTTCCGGCCTTTGACCCTCCTATGGACTTGATCATCTCCAGGACTACCTATTCTGGACTTGCTGGACTAACATGCGACAATATACTAGCACGGACTTGCTCGCCCTCAGGGGTGCCCCCCTCGCCTGGGTGCGACCCGCCTCTTTAAATTTTAACCTCGATGAAGGGCCCGAGTTCTGGGTCTCTGAGAGATGGCTGGGCAGGGGTAGGGGCCGTCAACATAAATGTAACAAGAGGCCCCTGATTTTGTTTTTATCAAAAAATTTTACGGGGTTGGGGAGGGGGGTGGGTGATAGGGGTTGTTTGGCTTTGGGGGGCGGCCAATCAACCATAGTTCAGGCCAGACTTGGGTCTGACCGCGCGGGGGGAGAACGAGGGGTCGTTGTCTCCGGGGCTCATGAGCGGGTCGTGGGATTACCAATTCCCATGACGGGGAATGGCAGCAGGCGGATAGACAGGGGGCCATATCGTTACCGGGAGCGCCGTCTCCGCTATTTGCAAGCGGTGGGGCGCTCCGACCCTCTGCTTCTTTCCCGAGGTTCCGGGAGCGAGGATGTGCAGCCTCCTGAGCTCCGGCTGGTGTACCTGAATGCCAGGTCCGTGGTCAACAAAGCTCCCCTTATTAGGGATTTAGTTGAGGGTGAGCATGCGGACCTGGCTTGCATCACGGAGACTTGGTTGGGCCCAGAGGGTGGGGTCCCGTTGGTTGATCTTTGCCCACCAGGCTTCCGGGTGCTACACCAGCCTCGAGCTCAGGGTAGGGGTGGGGGAGTGGCGGTGATCGTTAGGGAGACCTTATGTCCGCGGGAGACCACCGTTCCTCAGATAGTCGGGTGTGAGTCTCTCTTTATGAGATTTGGCTCTGGGGCGCAGTTGGGCTTGCTGCTCGTGTACATTTCGCCTAGTCGCGTAGCGGCAGCCCTGCCCGAGCTGCTCGATGTCCTCTCAGGGTTGGTGGTTGAGTTCCCCAAACTTATAGTTTTGGGAGACGTCGACCTACCATCCCTGGGAGGTTCATCTGAGCTTGCTCGGGAGTTCATGGCTTCCATGACGGCCATGGACCTGACGCAGATAATTTCTGAGCCAACTCATGAGGGAGGCCACACCCTTGACCTGATTTTCTTATCTGGACGGTGGTTGGATGATCTTGGTGGGGGCTTTCCACTTACTATGCCCCTGTCATGGACCGATCATCACCTCCTGCGGCTGGTCTTCCATTTTGCCACCCCTCGCCGTGGAGGTACGGAGCCAACTAGATGGTACCGCCCCAGACGCCTAATGGATCCTGAGAGATTCCAAGCGGCGCTGGGGTCTCCACCTGCCTCCATTGCTCACAGCTCGGCGGATGCCTTAGTGGAAGCCTGGGAAAGGGCAGCCACTGAGGCACTCGACCGGGTTGTACCCTTGCGGCCCCTGACCCGGCGCAGATCCCAGCGAGCTCCATGGTTCTCCGCGGAGCTCCGGGAGATGAAGCGGCGGAAACGGGGCCTAGAGAGCTGCTGGAGGTCCAGCCGATCTGAACCCGACCGATTGCGGTTAAGAACCTACATTAGGTCTTATCTCGCTGCGATGAGGAAGGCGAGGTGTAATTACTTCTCTACCCTCATCGCGTCCGCAGACAATCGCCCGGCCGCCTTGTTTAGGGTGACTCGCTCCCTTCTTAATCAGGAGGTGAGGGAGGATCCCTTGCAGGGTCGTGCCGAGGAGTTTGGTCAACATCTGTCGGATAAAATCGCTCGGATTCGGACCGGTTTGGACTCCAGCTGGGCAGAGTCTGACGATCAGGACACGGGCGGTCTTGTCAATGTTATCTGGGAGGAGTTCGATTCTGTGACCCCTGATGAAGTGGACAGGATTATGGGGAAGCTGAGTTCCACCACATGCTTATTGGACCCGTGCCCTTCTTGGCTGGTTTACGCAGCTAGGGAGAGAACACGAGGCTGGCTCCAGGCGGTTATATCTGCTTCTTTGAGTGAGGGTTATTTCCCCACCGTCTTGAAGGAGGCGGTGGTGAGACCTCTCCTCAAGAAGCCTGCCTTGGACCCAGCTGTATTGAACAACTTCCGTCCAGTCTCCAACCTTCGCTTTCTTGCGAAGGTTGTTGAGAGTGTGGTGGCGCATCAGCTCCCTCTGGTCCTGGATGAAGCGGATTATCTGGACCCTTACCAATCGGGTTTCAGGCCCGGGCACAGCACGGAGACGGCATTGGTCGCTCTGGTGAATGATCTCTGGAGGGCTCGGGATAGGGGGTGTTCCTCTGTCCTAGTCCTATTAGACCTCTCGGCGGCTTTTGATACCATCGACCATGGTATCTTGCTGCAGCGTCTCAGGGGATTGGGAGTGGGAGGCACGGTTTTTCGGTGGTTCTCCTCCTATCTCCTGGGACGCTCGCAGTCGGTGTTGGCAGGGGGGCAGAGGTCGTCCCCTAGGACTCTCGCTTGTGGAGTTCCTCAGGGGTCGGTCCTCTCGCCTCTCCTGTTCAACATCTATATGAAGCCGCTGGGTGAGATCATTCGTGGTTTTGGAGTTGGGTATCATCAATATGCTGATGATACCCAACTTTTTATTTCGACCCCAAACCACCCCAGTGATGCCCTCGCTGTGATGTCCCGTTGCCTGGAGGCGGTTCGGGTCTGGATGGGGAGGAACAGACTTCAACTCAACCCGGACAAGACTGAGTGGCTGTACATTCCGGCTTCCCGAGACACCTGGGATGTTCCACCTCTTTCTATGGGGGGTGAGCTTTTACCCCCTGTGGATAGGGCTCGCAACTTGGGAGTCCTCCTAGATTCACGACTCACTTTGGAGGATCACATAGTGGCCGTGACTAGGGGGGCTTTTGCCCAGGTTCGCCTGGTGCGCCAGTTGCGGCCCTATCTGGATCGGGAGGCCTTGTGTACGGTCACTCATGCGCTCGTGACCTCTCGCCTAGACTACTGTAACGCTCTCTACATGGGACTTCCCTTGAAGACTACTCGGAGGCTCCAACTGGTACAGAATGCGGCCGCGAGAGTTGTCTTGGAAGTTTCCCGGTACTCCCATGTTACACCTTTGCTCCGTGAGCTGCATTGGTTGCCAGTTGTCTTCCGGGTAAGGTTCAAGGTTTTGGTTATGATCTTTAAGTCCCTACATGGCATGGGTCCGCGATACCTCGAGGACCACCTGCTGCCGGCGTCGACTCCCCTCCGCCCTGTGCGCGCCCACAGAGAGGGCCTCCTCAGGGTGCCTCCTGTCAAGGAATGTCGACTGGTGGCCCCCAGGGGGAGGGCCTTCTCTGTGGGTGCTCCGGCGTTATGGAATCAACTGCCGGTCGAGCTCCGGATGGCATCAGACCTCCGATCCTTCCGTCGCGGGTTGAAGACCCATTTATTTGAACTAGCGGGTCTGGCCTGATGGGGGTACTTGGGTTTTTTATTGGTTTGTTTTAGTATTCTGGTTTTAACTTGGGCATTAATTTAATTATTTTTTAATGTTTGTATTGGTGTTTATATTTATGCCCTGTGAACCGCCCTGAGTCCCTTTGGGAGAAGGGCGGTATAAAAATCTCAATAAATTAAATTAAATTAAATTAAATTAAAATTACTTTAAAGCCTTACAGCGGTCTTCTTTTGTTTCTTCTTCTAAATGCTGAACAGTGATACCCTTCTGTAAAATCATTGCTTTTGCTGTATTTCTGAAGATGTTCCCCTAATGGGTTACAAAAAATTTACACCAGAAAGTGAATTAAAAGTCAACATTCAAACACCACAATGAGAAAAACAGCAAACAGGTCAAAATAATACAAGCCCAAAGCAACTGATGAAAGCCAAACAGCTCTGATTAAAAAAGTCTTTCAAACAACAGGAGAGAAATTATACCTAACTGGACGCCAAGCGTAGTGTCCCTGGGCAGAACATTCTCCACAACAGAGAGAACCACTGAGCTGACACTTAGTGGGTACGCGGGACCAAACAGTCTTTTCCATTATCTGGTCTTTAGATATAAAGGCTTTCAAATCATTGTGATAGCTTGGAAAAGCCTGAAAGCAATACAACAATCGCTTCCTTCTCCAAATGTCATCGTAATCCTGATGCCAATTAATAGTCCTATAGCTGGATTTTTACTAATTACAGCCTTTTCTTCAATATAATGGATTACAGCAGTGTTTCTCAACCGTGGCTACTTGAAGGTATGTGGACGTCAACTCCCAGAACGCATTATTAGCTCTGACTGGGGAATTCTGGGAGTTGAAGTCCACATACCTTCAAGTAGCCATGGCTGAGAAACACTGGATGACAGTATTCTACTCTGGAAGTGTCCAGGGCACGGATCACTCCATATGGTTTTTGTCAGTGAAAGCTTGCGGAAACGCCATATGGCAGAAGCCACGGGGGCCTGCTAGGTCAATGATCAACATCATATTGCCAGCTTATTGCTACATTTAAGCACAAGCAATAATGTGTTCAGCTAAAGCAGGGTGAAAACTAGACCAAGACCATAAACCGTAACACCATAAATTTCAGCAGGAAAAACATCCACCAACAGATCTCCCCATGACTAGAGGGAGCTTCAACAATCTAGAGCCACGCTGGCTCAGGAATTCTGGGAGTTGAAGTCCACAAGTCATAAAAGAGCCAAGGTTCCCCACCCCTGGTCTAGACCATTTCCATCATCAGATCAGCTGAACTGGATGGAGACAAGAATTTGAGGGTCAACGGAGAGGGGCTCAATCTCAATCTGCTGAATGATTTCAGCCAGTGATTTCACACAGATGTTCAAAGCATATGGGATAGGGGAGAGAAAAGCCTGTATGACCCCAAAAGGCAAAACTGGCCATCCTAAGTATTGGCCAAGGTTTCTCTGCACACAAATGAAAGCTGTTAATTCAAGTACATTGAGGGATCTGCTACTGTGACCTGATTTTTTTCAACATGAAGCCTGCCATGAGACCAAGACCAAACTCTCCTTTTTCTTCAAGGACTTTTTCTCTACCATCATGCATATACGTTCCAAGGCTGCAAAGTTCCACTAGGCAAACAAAGCCACCTAATCTTTACCACTGCAATTACCCATAATAACAGGTGATAACTGGAGCAAAGCAGGTAGAATCTGACAAAGAAGGGAAACCCAGTTTAGCTTTCCAAGGGTAAGCAAGCTTGTTCTTTTTATTCACAATCTACATGTCTAAACGTCAACATCTCCATATTTAATCTCCTTCAGCAAGGACCAAATCACAAGCTTCGAACAAGGTATGGATGGTGAGTCCCTGAAAAGAGCCTTTTTGGTAACTGTGTACAGGTAGTCCTCGGCTTACAACAGTTCATTTAGTGATCATTCAAAGTTACAACAGCACAGAAAAAAATTGACTTATGACCGGTTTCCACTCTTATAACCATAGCAGCATTCCCTGGTCATGTGATCAAAATTCAGATGTTTCGTCACTGGTTCATATTTATGACGGTTGCAGTGTCCTAGGATGGTGTGATCAGCTTTTGCTGACAAGCAAAGTCAGTGGGGAATCCATATTCACTTACTAACCATGTTACTAACTTAATAACTGCAATGATTCACTTAACAACGGTGGCCGTAAGATGCGGCAAAACTCACTTAACAATTTTTTCACTTAGCAACATACATTTTGGGCTCAGTTGTGACCGTAACTTGAGGACTCCCTGTAATTCCTTCCCAGAAAGGCAGGGCTGGGCTCCTCCAATATAAATATATTTCTCTCTCTTTTTTAATACAGTTTCATTTCTGCAGCCTCCCAGTTTTAACTATGGGTGCTGATTTTACAACAGCACCCTTGTGTTTATTATTTTACGATGTGAAGCTTAGTTATGGTCTGCTTATTATATATTGCCCCAGACGCTAGCTAAGCAAACAAAGGTGTTTATAAATGCATAAAGAAATGGGATATTTTATGCTGATGTATCATCCTGTACAACAAAGCAAAATTGAAATAAGACAGCTTGTTTATGAGCGGGTGTTATTCTTAGTGGCTTTTGCCCTTCAGGAAAAAAGTATGGCTGCAGGCCAAGAAATCTCTAATCAGAAGGAAGCACCTTTATGTGTCTACAGCAGCTTTTGCAAACCCTGGTTCCCCCCAGAGTAGGAAAATGCAACCTCGGTGAGCTAGCATAGCTGCTGGTGTTTTGTACACTCATGGGCACACCAGAGTTTTAAGGCGAACAATATTTGAATAAATGGACCCAGTTTAATTGCTCTGAGATTAAGAAACCTCATTTATAATCAAAATATATCTCTTCCTGTATATTCAGCAAACTGTGATAGTCGAGAAAGAACAAAAAGCAGTCAGAAGTGTTGGCTGAACTCACAAAACACAACTAATCAAGTTACACATCTCTTGACCATATTTACACAACACTGTGTGAAGGCAGGCTATTTTGTTAATATAGAGTTCATATGATACCTACTCTGGAATAGTTGAGCCACACAGAAGAGATTTGTTCCTAATCCACTTGCAGTGCTTTCCACCTTGAAATTGTTCAGCAATAACATAACAGGTAAGATAAGTAGGGCAGAAGAAGCCTTAACCGTCCCTTCAACCCTCCCAAACAGAATAGAATAGAATAATAACTTTATTGTCACTTTGAATATAATCAGTATACATGGCTTTCAGCTACTAGGTGACCTCTTGCACAGGGTGGTCTATGTGCACAGTCTTTCTTTTCCATTTCATTCTGGACCCCCGATAGCTTTTCAAACCTGGATTGCCAGATGTCAGGAAATGCCCAGCCAGGTTGTGATGGGACAATTTGCCACAGCCAACTCACTGCTGCCAAATTGCTGCAGGAACAACTCACGGGACAATTGCTGCAGGATAATTCAACAATTCAATTTAATTACTTAACATAATTTTAAAAAGTATTTTTGCCATTCACCTTTCATTTTGTTCCTCCTTTGGAATCCTTTCTTTAATGATTTAACGATTCCACCATTCTTTCGATATTAGTGTAATTCTTGTCCCACAGCGAATTGGCTGTGGCAAACTGTCCTAGAGCCAGCCAGGCAGGGGGAGGCCCTAAGCACGGAATCCTCGCTCAGCCACAAGAGATCCAGAACTGACCAGCTTAAGCTCCATAAGGCTTATCTGTCTGTCTGTTCCCCGGCAAAGGCTGGCAGTCTGGGGAGATTCCTGTATAACAGGCAGAATGTGATAAAGTTGTAGGCTTGAACTTTACTATCTGGGTGCTTGTAGCTGACACTGTCAGGGCTTTCTTCCCTTCTATCTTCTTCCTCGACAGCCAGGTAGAAGCCCAATGAGCAGGGTCTCTCCCCCCACCCCTCAATTCCCAGGCAAGCCAAGGCCTTGGTACTCTTTCCCCAACTGACATCACAGATGGTTTCCATGGGGATGACAGCAAAGGCAGAACATTCTCCTCACGACCGCCAATTCCATCATTAAGCTATTATAATCACAGGCTTTTTGCTGTCATCTGCAAAGGGAACAGAGTATTTTTTTCCCCATTCTTGAACAATTTGAAAGAAAACAAGCCAGGTTGGGAAAGGAAAATGTCAAATTCTGAACCGGCTGCACAAAGTAGTCAAGGAGGGGGGGAGGGGTAACAAGGCCAGATGGATGCATTATCAGGAAAGTTAGTCATCACTGTAGAGCAGGGGTCCTCAACTTTGCTGGCTGAGGAATTCTGGGAGTTGAAGTCCACAAGTCTTAAAGTCACCACGGTTGAGGACCCCTGCTGTAGAGGTCAGCAGCCCCCACCTCGGGTGCCAGGCCCGGTGGGCAACAGGAGAACTAAGGGTGGCTTCACAGGGCAACACTGAACAACAAACAGCAGGCAGCCATTACAATGGATGGGGGGGTGTCTGGTCAAAAAGACAAGATAGCAGCCATAACTGCAGTTGAAGCACCACCTTTTCTATGTGCCATCCATAAGGAATTCAGGTAGTCCTCGACTTACAACAGTTTGTTAAGTGACCACTCAGTTACAATGACACTGAAAAAAGCGACTTATGACCATCTTTCACACTTATGACCGTTGCAGCATCCCCATGATCATGGGATTAAAATCCAGACGCTTGGCATCTGCTTCATAGTTATGACGGTTGTGGTGTCTCGGGGTCACGTGATCCCCTTTTGCGACCTTCTGGCAAGCAAAGTCAGATTCACTTAACAACCATGTTACTAACTTAACAACTGCAGTGATTCATTAAACAACTGTAGCAAGAAAGGCCATGCAATGAGGCAAAACTCACTTAACAAGCATCTCACTTAGCAACAGAAATTTTGGGCTCAGATGTGCTTGTAAGTCAAGGAGTGTACACTTTAAAAAACTGGCACAGCTTCTACGACATCCTCATGACCACCATCTTCACACTTTTCATCACAGCCCACAGAGCCTCCTGCACGACTGCAACCTGAACATTGGATGAGGGAGACCACGGTCCGGGCAGGGAGAGAAGGTCACTGAGTGGAGCAAGGCAGAATGGGATGTAAGATTCACCTGAGCATCCCTCCTGGTGCCCCTGAGCTGCAAATGCTTGCTAGCAGGTGGGCAGCACCTGAGAAGAATTTCAGGAGAACTCAAACCCACTCCCAATTGCTCGGACAGAGGTTTAAGGCACTTCAACAGAAGGGCCCAAAATGAGGCCAAAGAAGAGATGTCATAAGGGTGACATGCCCCCACCCCACCCCAAAAGCAGCTTTGTTAGGGTTTGGAGTAAGACACCCACAAGCATCAGGATATTCACTAGGGTTGTGCACACACCAACAGCCGTTCAGAAAACACGTCTCAGATCTTGCAGAAACACAGCTTCTAAAATTACCTATATCTGTTTACTGATTTCTGAACAAGCCTGAGAAAAGACATGGCTGCTTTCACAGACTGACTGCAGCTCTTAAGGCAGCCATGCCATTTTCCTCCCAGGCTTGTATAGAAGCTCGAAAAAAGTTGGGCTGCTTTCATGAATAGCATAAAGGTCCATGAGAACGACAGAACTCCGCCAAGATGGTGGACAAAGATGTGCCAGATCTAAGAGCCGAGCTTGCTGACACATCACAGCTCTGCAAGATTTCAAGCATTTTTCAAAGAAAACAGCAAAAGTCTTTTAACCTCCTCTTAAGCTCCTTTCACAGGCAGCAAGGAACATCGGGAGCCCAAAACCTGACAAGCAAGGGATGTCATCTGTGGCCCAGCACTTGCAGGCTCTCCCTAAGTGTACCCAGTCTGGGAAAACTGAGGGCACAGCATATCCAAAACTCGTATCCTTGAGATGGCCCAAAACTGCATAAAAAGAAGTTGGGAAATTTCAGACAAAATTCTTCCCAGCCACCTGGAAACAAAACTTACATGGTTACAACAAGGTAAGAACAGAATTACTTTTCAACACCTGCTGTGGGAAATGAGGAGAATCTCTACTTTTATTTTCTGGCTTGCCAGCAAAGGAGGCTGGCGTACACACAGTTAATACTACAGGTAGTTCTCGACTTACAACAGTTTGTTTAGTTACCGTTCAAAGTTACAACGGCACTGAAAAAAAGTGACTTATGACCGTTTTTCAGAGTTACAACCTTTGCAGCATCCCCAGGATCATATGATCAAAATTCAGATGCTTGGCCACTGGTTCGTATTTATGTGAACTTGCTGTGTCTCGGGATCATGTGATCATCTTTTGTGATCTTCCGACAAGCAAAGTCAATGGGGAAACAGATTCATTTAACAACCGGGTTACTAACTTATCAACTACGGTGATTCACTTAACAACAGTGGCAACAGAGGACATAAAATGGGGCAAAACTCACTCAATAACAGAAATTTGGGGCTCCATTGTGGCTGTAAGTCGAGCACTAATTGAGCCAAAGGAAATTTTGTCCTTCATCAGCATTACTTCTGTCCACAGCGGATGGGGCGGTGGCCACCTCCAATTCCCTCCAAAGAAGCAAAGGAGGTGAGGGGTGTCTGAAGACACAATGCTACTAGATTAGGCCATCTGATGCTCCCCAAAGCTACTACATCCCAGACCTTAAACAGGTGGGTTACTCCTAGGAAGGAGTTTTGTGTTAACATTAAGTTGCTTATAGTGGCAGAAAAGTCAAGACTGCACAATCAAAACCCTGTCTCTTTTGGCACATCCATCAAAGAGACGCAGACACCATCTTGGATTTGGGACACACCCTCCAGAGACATACCTGTTGAGGACCTACATTAGGGATAGGCAATTATGGGCCCCTTAGGACCTGTGGATTTCAATTCCCAGACTCCTGTCTCAGGAATTCTGTTGCATAGGTCGTAAGGGGGCATAGTTGCCCACCTTTGGTCCACTGGGCAACTATGGCCCCTTTAATGACTTGTGGACTTTGACTCCCAGAATTCTGGGAGCCGAAGTCCACAAGTCATAAAAGGCGATAGTTCCCCAGCCCTGCTCTACATCTTCCAGAAATCTGCTTAATGGGAGCAGATTTGACTCCTTTATAGCCAACATGAATGAAAGTTATTATTTTAAGCAAATGAAAAGTTTCTTTGCCCAACAGGAGGGTGAGGTGTTACCCCCCGTTGATAGGGCTTGCAACTTGGGCATCCTCCTGAACTCACGGCTCAGCTTTGAAGATCATATAGGAGCCGTGACCAGGGGGGCTTTTGCCCAGGTTCGCCCTGTGCACCAGTTGCAGCCCTATCTGGACCGAGATGCCCTACGCACAGTCACTCATGCGCTCGTGACCTCCTGGTTAGACTACTGCAACGTTCTCTACATGGGGCTGCCCTTGAGAACCACTCGGAGGCTTCAACTGGTGCAGAATGCGGCCGCGCAAGTTGTGATGGGAGTTCCCTGATACTCCCGTGTAACACCTCTTCTCCGCGAGCTGCATTGGCTTCCGGTTGCCCTCCGGGTGAGATTCAAGGTGCTGGTGATGACCTATAAAGCCCTAAATGGCTTGGGTCCAGATTATCTGAGGGATAATGGCTTGGGTCCAGATTATCTGCCGGCATCAACTTCCCATCATCCTGTGCGCTCCCACAGGGAGGGCCTTCTTAGGGTACCGCCGGTGAAGGATTGCCGGCGGGTGACTCCCAGAGAGAGGGCCTTCTCTGTGGGTGCGCCTGCCCTTTGGAACCAACTTCCGATGGAACTTAGGACTGCCTCCAACCTCCGCTCATTCCGCCGGGACCTGAAAACCTGGCTCTTTGAGCTGTTGGGCCTAGACTGAGGGGTTTTAATTGGGTTTTAATGTTTTAACTTTTTAAATTTTGGGCTCTAAATTTAATTAACTGTTTTAATTAACTGTTTTAAATCTTTTAACTTTTTTATGGTATGATTTTAATTGCCCTGTAAACCGCCCTGAGTCCTACGGGAATAGGGCGGTATATAAGTCAAATAAATAAATAAATAAATAAATAAATAAATAAATAAATAAATAAATAAATAAGCAAGCAGGCACTTGGGCTGTAAGAAAAGAAACCATCCCAGGAATAGTTCAGCTTCCCCTGTGAATGTGCTGATTTGCCAGCAGCAAGATTGGCTGGGTTGTTCAAACTGTACCTCTCTCCACCTCATCCCCTCCAGCAGACAAGGCAGTAACCAACCAATGAAATATGCAACAGGAACAATCCCATTAAAAAAAATTAAATGTTTAATTCCTAGTGTGGATGGAAGAAAGTGGAACAAAAAAGGCTGGTTTTAGCCTGGCAAACAGCAGAGAAATCGCGCGCGCACACACACACACACACGTGCACAAACACACATACCCTTATGTTGGTTTCTGGCTTCTTCTACCAACCACCTACATGCCCAGGTAGACAGGAAGGCAAGGCGTCTCTCTCTCTGCCCAGGTTTCTGCTTTTTCACTAGTGGTCCTGGGTCTCAGCAGAGGCTCCCAGGAAGTGCCACTTATGAACATATTGAAAGTGGTCTGGATCACTTAGGGCAGGGGTCTCCAAACTTGGCAACTTTAAGGCTTGTGGACTTAGCTGGCTGAGGATTTCTGGGAGTAGAAGTCCACAAGTCCTAAAGTTGCCAGGTTTGGAGATCCCTGCTCTAGGGGATCTTCCTGCATCTGGGGAGATCCATAGGAATAGCCCCCCCAGGCAGGGGCATTTTAATTCTTGTAGAACCATTTTCGAAAGGGTAAGGATTTGGGGGTGAAACACCCTAGTTTTCCTGGTGTTATTCTCGTCCTTGCCTTCAAAAAGATGGAAAGTAAGCAGAACTTAAGCAACTGCGGCCCTTAGGAGCAAAGTCCTAGCTCTGTTTCTCAATTTTAAAAGAACCCACCCCATAGCACAATTATTAGAATTTCAAATGAAGGTAAGTTTAATCCTCAAGATTTTAATAAACCTATTCACAGAGAGGTTTTTTGTACTATTTCTTGTTGCATTTGACATTCTGACAGAAAGCGAATCACTTTAAACCACAAATGAAGAAAAAGGAAAAAAATGCTGAATTTCTCCCAAAGAGAGAGAACATGGATAGAAAATTTAAATTTGTCCCATTTCCATCAAGATGGAGCCTGGGCTGACTGCCAGAGGTTTAGTGCTTGGATTGATGGGCTGGGATTTTAAAAAGGGCTGCGTGAAATAAAGTATGCACAGGTTTCTATGGAAGCGCAGATTTCATTTTTTGGAGAAGCTATTCATTATTGTTTTAAAACCAAGAGATTAAATATCAAGATTCTAGTCCTTATGCTCTGAAAGATTTGCTGGAAAACACCATGAAAAGAGCAGCTGAAATTTTAGAGAAGGTGCAAAGTGAATGTTCCAACTTCCACGGAATAAACAACATTTTGCAAGCAGAAATAAAATAATTTTTTAAAATTTCTGTATGCAGGATCTCCATCATCTAACAGTGAGGAGCTGGCCAGGACGCCTGAGCATTTGGAAGGAAGGGATGGTTCTTCTTGAGAAGCTCCAGAAAAGCAACCTTTGGGCCAGCTCACAAGCAGAAGAGTGCTAATTAGTGCTGGAAGGGAGAGTCAAGCTATTCTCCAAAGCACCTGAAAGCAGGACAAGAAGCAATGGATGGAAATTAGTCAAGGAGAGAAGCAACCTAAGAACTAAGGAGAAACTTCCTGACAGTTAGATCAATTAACCCGTGGAACAACCTGCCTCCAGAAGTGGTGAATGCTCCAACACTGGAAGTTTTTAAGAAGAGACTGGACAGCCATTTGTCTGAAATGGTATAGGGTTTCCTGCCTGAGCAGGGGGTTGGACTAGATGACCTCCAAGGTCCCTTCCAACTACTTATTATTATTATTATTATTATTATTATTATTATTATTATTATTATTATTATTATTATTATTATTATTATTATTATTAGATCTTTGTTATCTCTTGGCAGTTTTCCTCTCCCACAGGGGGAAGTTATTTCTCCAAGTCAGAATTCTCCCTTATGGAGACGGGAGAAAACATATTCACCAGACTACTCATGAAAGGAGCCAATATGGAACTGGGCAGGGTTCACCTGAGACCCCAAACTCCCCCACCTTTGGGAGAGGAAAACTGTGAGGAAGGAGTCAGCTGCGATGCAAGGTGCCCATGCTGCTAAAGTGCCCGCTGGGAGATTTTCTGCTATGCCCCTGCCTGATTTATGGCACCGCTGTCTTGGGCCTCCTCTGGGGACAGTTCTGGGTCCAAAAGCATAGCTCAGTTTCTCCACCTTGGCCACTTGAAGATGGCCTTCATAGCCAGCTGGGGAATCCTGAGAGCTGAAGTCCACACATCTTCAAGTGGCCAAGATTGAGAAATGCTGGCCTAACCCCAGCAGATTGGTCCTGCTTCCAGAAGATGCTCCCTGCATGTGGCGGTTCCCAGTCCAGAGCCAAGCCCTGAATGGCAGAGAAAAGGTCACTCTGACTCTCCTACTCACTGGCAAGAATAAGCTTCCTCAGGAGATCCAGAGGAAGCAGATCAGCAACGGTGTGTGTGTGTGTGTGTGTGTGTGTGTGTGTGTGTGTGTGTGTGTGGCGGCTGATGGGCCAAGGCTGTGAGGAGTTAATTCTCAAGGACCAGGAAGAGAAAATAGAAGTCGGTCTATCAAAGGCAGAACTTGGGGCTTCCGTCAGAGCAAGGGAGGAAACTGGCTCTTTCAGGGTAAGCAACATGGTGCCTGTAGGCTCATTTTTAGGTGCCAGATAATCTCCCTACTTTGCCTGACTTATAGAACACATTTTTTAAATTTAAAAATAATTATGAAGCTGGTATAATGCAAGATAAAGTTCCACCTTTCACACCAGATTTATTTGCCCAAATGATTTCAGGCCTTCCTGAGGTCTTTCTCAGAATGCAACACCACTTAGACTTAGGAGCCTTGGTGGAGCAGTGGGCTAATGCCTCCTTAAGTAACACCAGCTGCCTGCAATTAGTGCAGGTTCGAGTCCCACCAGGCTCAAGGTTGACTCAGCCTTCCATCCTTCCAAGGTAGGTAAAATGAGGACCCAGATTGTTGGGGGCAATTAAGCTGACTTTGTAATAATGCTGCTTGGGGGTGTATACTGCAATACTGTATTCTAACCACTGTGCCACCATAGGAAGGTAGGAAGGAAGGAAGGAAGGAAGGAAGGAAGGAAGGGAGGGAGGGAGGGAGGGAGGGAGGGAGGGAGGGAGGAAGGATGGATAGCAATAACACTTACTTATATACTGATTCACAGTGCTTTACAGCCCTCTCTAAGTGGTTTACAGAGTCAGCATCTTGCCCCCTCCCCAATAATATGGGTCCTCCTTTTACCAACCTTGGAAAGATGAACGGCTGAGTCAACCTTCAGCCCATCAGGATTCAACTCCTAGCTGTGGGCAGAGTTAGCCTGCAATAATATATTCTAAGAACTGCGCCACCACAATTCCTAGGAGATAGCAAAGAGCCTACTTGCAGTTTTGTGATTGGCCATGTCCACCATGACAGCCATGTGTGTGCCCAATGCAGTCCACCATCTTGGAATGACTCTGGATGCTGTTCTGGTCTGCCTGCCTTCAAGAGACAGCTTAGGGGTCTCAGGTGCCAAGGGCTTTGGCAGTGGGCAGTAGGCTCTTGTCAGAAATGTCCACTTCCAACACTTCTTTGCAACTGGTCTTTTTCTCTCCCCAGCATCCCATCAACCAAAGGTGGTGATGGAGGTTGCAATAAACACACATTCATGCTTAAGTAAGAGTTCATCCAGTTTAAATCCAAAAAAGGATTCTGGCCTGTAGAATTCTGGGAAGTGCAATTGATTAGACAACACTGTTTCAGCTCCAAAGTCCAGCCTGAAGGTCAAGATAAGATAAGTGAGAAGGCAAGGAAGAGAATGAGTTGATACTTAGAATTTGGGGAGGAAATATTGCAGACAAATACCCCTATCTTAATACTGTAATATGAGGCTCTGATGAACTTATGTCTTAAGAGTGTAAACTAGAAAACTTGCATATCAAACTGGGTTTGCAAATAAAAGGCAAAGAAGAGGAGATGAGGAATGTCTTGAGAATAACTTGAGACTTAATACATGAAATTACAGTCTATCTTACAATTTATAAGTTTTATGCCTTATATATCACTTAGTCACGTGGTGGCAAACTTATGGCACGCATGCCACAGGTGGCACACACACAAACCTTTTTGCTTTAGGCCTCCGCCGCCATGTGCAAAAAGAAAAAAGTTCAATCAATCAATTTCAACTTCTCGCAGGAAAAAAAGATCTCTCAAAACTGGAATTGATTGATTGAACTTTTTAGTCCCACCCAGTCTGCCATTACCACTGCAGCCACACCCACCCAATGGGCCACACCCACCCAGCACCAGGTGGGTTTTGGGTTGCAGTTTGGGCACATGGTCTCTGAAAGGTTCGTCATCACTGACTTAGTCAATACCATGCAAATGATTTCCTTGTGAGATAATAAAGGCCCAGTCTAGCACAATACCAACAAAGAAGAAAAATAACAGCTTTCAAAGGAAACCAGCATGGCTGCATAAAGAACTCTCTGATAAACTGAAAGACAAAAGGGACAAGTATAAGAAGTGGAAAGAGGGGCACATACCTAAGGCAGAATATCAGCAAACAGCCCGTGCCTGCAAAGATGAAGTGAGGGAAGCTAAGGCTCAAAATGAACTAAGGCTTGCGACCAAAGTAAAAAATAACAAAAAATGCTTCTTTCAACATATAAGAAACAAGAAAAAAGTGAAGGAAATGATTGCTCCATTAGTGGGGGAAAGTGGCAAGAATGTGACAAGCAACAGGGAGAAAGCAGAACTATTTAACTTGTTTTTTGCATCTGTCTTTACACAAAGGGAAAAAACAGTCCAACCTACCCAAACCAGTGCCATAAAAAACAGAATAGAAACGCAAGTTAAGACAGGCAAGAAAATGGTAAGTGAGCACCTGTCCAGCCTAGACGAGTTCAAATCACCAGGACCAGATGGATTACACCCCAAAGTTCTCAAGGAACTGGCAGACGTGATCTCAGAACCACTGAACTATATTTTTCAAAGATCCTGGAGCACTGGGGAACTACCAGAGGACTGGAAGAGAGCTGATGTAGTTTCCATATTCAAAAAAGGGAAAAAATAGATCCAGGAAACTACAGACCTATCAGCCTGACCTCAATACCTGGGAAGATTCAGGAAAAGATAATCAAACAACAAATCAGCGAACACCTTGATGCGAACAAAGTTATCACTAAACGCCAACATGGGTTTGTCAAAAAACAGATCATGCCAGACAAATCTTATTACATTCTTTGACCAAGTTACAAAATTAGTGGACCAGAGGAATGGTGTAGATATAATTTACTTGGACTTCAGTAAGGCATTTGATAAAGTTGATCATAACCTACTACTTGATAAGATAGAAAAATGTGGGTTAGATAGCATTACCACCAGATGGATTCGTAGCTGGCTGACAGGCTGTACTCAGCGTGTGGTCCTCAATGGAACCGCATCTACATGGAAGGAAGTGTGTAGTGGGGTGCCCCAGGGCTCTGTTCTGGGCCCAGTGCTCTTCAATATCTTCATTAACGACTTGGATGAGGGGATAGATGGGGAACTCATCAAATTTGCAGACGACACCAAGCTGACAGGAGGTTGGACTAGAAGACCTCCAAGGTCCCTTCCAATTCTGCTATACTGTATTCTGTAAACAGGCGTCTTCACCATCTGATCTTTGTTTCCAACTCTGCAAAATTATGATTCCAAGATGCGCTTGGTTTTTCCCCATCTATCCCATTCAATCAAGGATAAAGTTGGATTATTTTGCTTCACTTTCTGCCCTGAATAATTCAAATTCTTATGGGGAAATTAGAAGAGGCAATCTGCTAAAAATTTGCTAATTGGTCCCTTCTGATACTCACTTTCTTTGCTGTAGCTAAGCCGTTTTGTTCTAATCAGAAAACAGTTTTTCTCAGAGACTGGCTTAAAAACGCTGAAACACAATCTAGACACAATCAGATAAGAGTTGATCTAGCAACCTGAGAGAAAGATGTAGACACTGCTCGGACTGTCTGGAGATCTTAACGGGGTCACATGGAATACCAGAAAAATGGAACAGAGAAGAAATAATTGGCTGAACCCAAAGGCTTTGGGGCTGAAATACGTAGAGGGATCAGCCAAGCTTGCTGCCATTTCTATTTCTGAATCAAAGGGCAGAAAGAAATACACATTTCTAAAAATAAAGTGCTTAGGATCCATTTGCTACACCTTTTTAATAATCTGTGTGCAGTCTCCACATTAAAAATGAACAACCATAAGCCCAACCTGGCCCATATGCAGTAGCCCTGGGCCAATCTGACATGTTTTTTCTTCTTGTGAGGCAGATATGTACATGTGTTTTAATGAAGCTTAGTAGTTTTGAGAAACAAAGTAAAAACAAAACAAAACACAAGTGTGCCCAAGAACATAGAATAACATAGTTGGAAGAGACCTTGGAGGTCATCTAGTCCAACCCCCTGCTCAGGCAGGAAACCCTATGCCATTCCGGACAAGCGGCTGTCCAGTCTCTTCTTAAAAACCTCCAGTCTTGTAGCACCCACAACGTCTGAAGGCAAGCCGTCTCACTGGTGGATTGTTCTCCCTGTCAGGAAATTTTTCCTTAGTTCTAGGTTGCTTCTCTCCTTGGTTAGTTTCCATCCATTGGTTCTTGTCTTGATTTTTGATGCTTTGGAAAATAGTTTGATCCCCTCATCTTTGTGACAGCCCCTCAAATACTGGAAAATACCAAGAATCTCAACCTCACTCATCTCTGACACCTCCCCACCTTCTCCTAATGCCTTCCTGCAAAAAAAGGTAGAGGGATGTGAATCTTCTGTAGAAGTCCTTGAATATCAAAGAGGAAAAGGTTAAATACACTGAATTTTGTTATAACCAAGCTGATTTAGCATAGACCTTGGTGAGAGGCCATGCTTCTATCTTTGATCCGAGGGCCTCGTTCATTAAGACTTCATCAGGACCCTCTGGCTTAAAGAGTTGGGATGACTCTCCTGCTGACTCACCTGCTGAACTGCAACAGACCTGGCCACTCCATCCACTAATCACCTAAACCAGGAGAAATGGTCCCAGGAGGAGAAAATCACTGCCAGAAGAAGTCTCAAAGGTGCTTTTTTTAAAAAAGGCAACTGAACTGTTCTTTCCTTGAGAAAGAAGAAGAAAACATTTCGCTTCTCATCCAAGAAGCTTCATCAGTTCCAATGGAGGGAGGATGGAAGGATAGATACTGACAATTGAGACTGGATGGTGGGGAGGGATGGAGCTTCCCACCATCAAAACTGATGAAGCTTCTTAGATGAGAAGCGAAACATTTTCTTCTTCTTCTACAAGGAAAAAAACCCAGTCCAGTTGCCTTTTGAAGAAAAAAGAAAAAAGCATCTTTGAGACAACTTTGTTGGTGTTTATGGGTCTCCTATAGAATTGAAGCCCACCCACTGAGCTAGATTATTCTTTAAAGCAGCAGTTCTCAACCTGGACAACTTTAAAGATGTATGGACTTCAACTCCCAGAAATCATGCTGACTGGGGAATTCTGGGAGCTGAAGGCAAAGCCTCTTGAAGTTGTCAAGGTTGAGAAACACTGCTTTAAAGGTTCAAAAACTGATCCTGTAATTTTAAGCCCCTTCTACCAATCAGATCTTCCCTCCTAAACTTTGCCAACACAATAGTGAGACCTCAACCCACATAAAAGCTACTTCATATCGGAAAACCAGAATTGTATGTTTGGCCCCACTCTTTGGTAAGGCCTCTTCCAGGATGCTCTGACTATTGTACTTAATTTATTAAACTTTCTGAATATGTTTTCAAGTTATCAGGTCTGAGCCTCCTGCCTGCCACCATTCCAGGCAGTTGTACCCACTGAGCAGGACTCACACGAACTTGTAATTCAAGGGTGGAACCATGGCAGTCTGTTTAAAGTCCTCAGTTATCTACCTGGTATTGAAAGCAGAGTCAGAATTTAAACCCCACTTGACATTATGCTTTAAACCAAGCCCAACGTACATAATTTAAATTCACCCTTTAAATTAAATCAATAAATATATGCCTGGAAACCTTATTGAATCTGCCAGGGTATAAATCTCCAGGCAACTCTTAATCACGTTTGCAGAGCTTTCTCGATTCCCAAAATTCTAATCACTTGTCACAATCACAAAAACCAGCGTAAAGGCATCCATTTCCCTAATGGGAAAGATTAGCACACACACCCCCACTCTCATTTCTGCCCTAAGGCAGGCAGCCAGCCAAACGAAAAGTGCCCACAGCACAGATTACCCAAACGCCTCAAGGCTCCGATTCAGGCTCAGACCTGGGCAAAAGCCATATTGGTATTTTGATGCCTAACGTTCACCGGATGGCCTTTGATGGCCCTTGCCATTCTATCTTTCTGAGCCACCTGCAAGGGATGGGGCACTGCACCACAGTGGGTCTACTTCAGGGGTAGGCAACCTTGGCTCTTTTATGACTCGGGACTTCAACTCCCAGTCATAAAAGAGCCAAGTTTGCCTACCCCTGGTCTACTCCTTTCTCAGAAGGAGGAGGAAAGAAACGAGAGAGCAGCAGCTGAGGACAGATGAGGTCCCAAATCATTCCTCTTTCTCTCCTGTGACACAAAGTGTTGGGAAAGGTCACCCTTCAGGACAGGGGGATGGACCATCAGAATGCCAATTCTTCTCAGATACCCCTCTCTACTCAGAAATGCTCCAGATATGCAGTGAAAGTCTGATCCAGGCTGTGAAGATCATGGGGATCGTGAGAAACAGGCTAAAGATGAAGTTCTGCAAAAAAAAGGCCCGTTTGTCCAGAAATCACCTGGTTCTCCATCAGCTTCAGCTATAACTCTAGATGGGTGGGCATTCCTTGAGGGGGCAGCTCCCTGACATTGGGGTTCTTCTAGGCAGATTTCTAGAGGCTGAGACTTTGCACTTGATGAGGCACTTCTGGGACCAGAAATCTGTAGCAAGAGAAACTCACCCTCATCTCCTCCAGGACCGGCCAATGCAACATGCCCAGCTTAGGACTGTCTTTGAAGACTTCCCAGGAATAACAGTGGGTGCAAAGGCAGCTGCCACAGGGAAGAGCAGTGACAGCCACATAACACCTGTTTTGTGGGCCCAGTTGTGAGAACCGGTTCTCACACAGTCACAAGCAAACAACCTGACATTAGACTAGTCTGTTACCAAAACAAGCAGCACCAGCACAAGACACAGATGGAAACTGCCTCTCCCACTCAAAAGAGGATGGCTTCTAGCCCTTTCCATCGGTTGGGTGAGAAAAAATGTGTAAAAATGTGAACACGAATTTCACTATAATTAGAGCTTCCCTTTAATGCAGGTGGTCACTGGGATTCTTCTGTCCTGTTTATTTAGCTTTGCTATAATCAGCCAACTTATCTGGTGTCCTTGAAAATCCATTCTTGCAATTTCTTCCCTAGCCAGGCAAGAAAAGTCTTAGAGCTGCATCCGTTTCCAATTCAAATCCAGAAAACCCTCCACAGTTCGATGCCTGGAAACATCCCACGACCATTTTCTTCACGTAGAACCAATTTGCCCCATGCAGCCTTTCCCCCCTCCACATAAGAGAGACTTGGAGGGAGGCTGTTTTTGCAGCCAGATTCCAGCACAAAACTGAGTTTTGGATCACTCAGTTCTATCAGCCTGAAGACTGTATCTTCCAAGAATAAATGGCCCTTATGGTTTAAGTCATTAAGTTCCCATAAAGTTGATCATTAAAAAGTAACGTAATGACAGAAGCTTTGTTCACCGAAGGATCGTCCTGCCTGTTGCTTCTTCTCACCTGAAGCAGCAAAATATTCATAAGAGGACAGATCCCATTAAGGCAAGACGTTTAGGGGCAACTTTCATTCTGAAACAGCTCTTGAAGCATCGAATTCAGACACCAAGGATGGAAATGGGGACTGGCCCCAAGGCCAGTATGCTCCCCACCTTTGCAAAGCCCTTCTGGGGAAATGCAGTGCTGAGAAAGAAGCTGAATGGTGCAGAGAGATACCCTGGAAGCAAAGGAGGAGTAGGACCTGCCCCTTCTCTGCCTTCAACTCGGCACGTCCACCTAATCTCTGGAACGCCCAGCTCCGCCAAAAGCACAATCCCAGCTCTACAGAAACACACCGAGGGCTCAAGCTGGCCTTCCCATAATAAATAGGCTTGTAAATACTCTTAGTGAGAGTCAGTTTGTTGCAGTGGTTATAAGGCACTGGACTAGAAGCCAAGAGAGTGTGAGTCCTTGAACTAGACACTTTGGGCAGCAGGTCATCACCAGGAAATAAAAAAACCTGTTTCTAAGAACTACCGATTGCCCACTGCTGATCAGGGCTTATTTTCTATGGCTTTAATTTGGGCAGGGAGGAGCGCATCGTCACTTCCTTGGTCATTTGCTGCCTAGACTTTTCATCTCACGTTTTGGCAGAAATACTAGGTGACAACTACATAAATGTTTGGGCATCAATGAAAATCGCATCCTTGGGTGATTCTGATGGAAGAGAAGGGCCAGGTTTCTGACTTCCTGGCTTCCGTAGACCAGGTTTATAAAGTCTCCTGCCTTGGGCAGGGGCTTGGACTAGAACTGTGGTGACGAAACTATGGCACGTGTGCCAGAGGTGGCAGGCACAGCCTTCTCTGTGGGCACGCATGCCGTCGCCCCAGCCCCACCTCACCCCCGCAGCCCCCTCCTCACCAGCACCGCCTCTGGAGGAAGTCACCCCCAGGCACGGCCCGCGTGGAGCAGAGCAGCCAAGGACATGGCAGCCGGGCAGCGAGGACAAGATTCCGCCCTCGCGCCCCATCATGCGCAGATGATGCTGCAGGGCGCAGGCGGAGGGCCTGGCTGCCGTGGCGCTGCTGCCCACCTGGGTGATCTGCTGCAGCGGGCCGAGGAGAGGGGCGGAGCAGGAGCAGGGTGGGTTTTGGGCACTCGGTCTCTAAAAGGTTCACCATTACTGGACTAGAAGATCTCCAAGGTCCCTTCCAGCCCTAGGATTCTATGAAATGTCATGAATGCATGGGTGACCTTGGGGGAAAAGGAGCAAAGATGCATCTTAGGAACAGAGAAGAGGGGCAGAATCCCTAAGTCACATAACGGTCAAAAAAAGAAACCAAGGAAGGATCCACCCTAATAGAGCGAGCAGTTAAAAGAGGGAAGTTTGTATTTGCAAACTTGCAAGATTGACATTGGCCTTCCCAGGTAAACCAGACAGGAAACACGACCAGATGAGCTGAATTCATTTTATTGTAAGATAACATTAACAGAATCTTGCAGGTTTGAAAGTACAAAACTTCCCTCCTCCATTTTTATTTTTATTTTTTTTAATCCCATTTATATACCGCCCTTCTCCGAAGACTCAGGGCGGCTTACAAGCTTAGCAGTAGCCTTCATTCTATGTCTATGCCTGCTTGTTAGGGCTTTCACACACACCCCCAAGCGGCATTATTACAAAGTCAGCTTATTGCCCCCAACTATCTGGGTCCTCATTTTACCTACCTCGGAAGGATGGAAGGCTGAGTCAACCTTGAGCCTGGTGGGACTCGAACCTGCACTAATTGCAGGCAGCTGGTGTTACTTCAGGAGGCATTAGCCCACTGCTCCACCAAGGCTCTTTTTTTAACTGCTCGCTCCATTAGGGTGAATCCTTCTTGAGCTTCTTTCTCCAACCATTAAGCGACTGGGGGCTCTTAGCCCTCTTCTCCGGCCATTCCTTGGGCGGCGACCCTTCTCCCCTTTCCTCAAGGTCATCCATGCATTCTGTTACACCAATGCCACAACATTCCGGAGAGCAACAGGAGTTGCTTTAGCCCCCTCAGCCAATGGCAGTGAAAACACAACTGGGAGGGCAATGAAAAACCATAAGGAAAGAACTAGAATGGAGGTTGTGTCATCACACCCCTTTGCCCTTCAAGGACTGAAGGAAACATGCTAAAGTAGCTCACAGGATGAGCCATTAAAAAATTCCTTCCTGATATCATCCATTTGCAAAATGTTTTCCCGATTCCATTACTTGAAAGTAATTTTTGCTCATGATAGGAAAATAACTCTTCAGTATTCTGTCTGGAGGCATCCGGTGACAGCCCCCGAAAGCAAAAGTACATTTGCAGCTCAGCTTTTCCATTTAGGAAGAAAAAGTTAAAAGTATTTCACTTTTTATTATGCGGTGAATCAGATGCTGTTTAAATCTTGTCACCCTTCTGATGGTTTAATTAAGGCCTCCAGTGAGCAAAAATGAACTAAATTTTCTCTGACAGAGAAGCCCAAAGTCTCAAACAAGTTGACAGGCTATTTTATGGGAGAAAAGCAAATTAACTGCTAATAACCACAGCCCCTCCCCAAGAGCCACCAGAACAAAAAACTGTGGTCCATTTGCAGAAAGAGAGACATCTGCTCGGCAAGTCGAAACAAGCCATTACACTAGTTGTATCAAAAATCAAATCTCCGGAACTTTCGTAATTCAGGAGAGAAAAGCAACTCTCCTCATGCTGGCCTGCTGGTGCTGGCTCTGGCCAAGGGATGCCGAGGCACCCAGAGAAGGTGACAAAACTCATCAGGGAGTGGGGGGAGAGGAAGGGGCTGGGGCAGGTGCAAAATGCAGCTCACTACTGTGGCTGCCCCATTTGAAGCGATAAAGGTGATGAAAATACATCCAATTTATAAGGAACTGCGAACACCCATCAGCTTACCACAGCTTGCCCCTGAGCTTTGCAGCTTTTGATGCAACTAAATTGCACACAGGTTGTCACAAAGAAGAGGGAGCCAACTTATTCTCCAAACCACCAGAAGGAAGGACTGCTACCATCCAACCACAGACAGCCTCCAGCAAAATTGAAATGTGGGGAAATGAACTAACCGTTATTTGATTGCCTAAAACTACAAGAAGCAGGCAATCCGATGTATTCCAATCAATAATTTAGATGATATTAAGACAGATTCAGGTTTGGGACCAGTTTAGTCCAAGCGAAACAAAGTCTGTTCAATAGAATTATTTATCGCACGGCATCTGCAACCTCCTTTTAGAAAGAAGGCCCTTTAAAGGGAAATTCCTCTTACAGAAAGACAACAACCAACCTAAGAAAGTAAGTGTGTGTGCGTGTGTGCGTGCATGTGCAGAAGCTCTACAAAACTGAGGGAATGGTCTGTCCATGCCCTGCAAGTCTCTTCCCGATCTTGGAATTTGAACCCAGGTCTCCTACCACTCCTTGCTGTACTTACTGCTGTTATAATTCTATCAACAAAGGTTGCTGTGGATTCCTCTTTTCATTCACACACATAGGATGGTGATCATTGCATGCTACGCTACAGTGACACTGGAAAAAAACAGAGTTGGGTTTTGGGAAGAAATGCGGAACTTTATGAGTAAAGGAAAAAGTTATTTTGTTAGGCGATGCAAAGGGAGCACAGGAAACTAGATGTGGGAATGCAGAAAAAGTGATCGGTAAAAAGTAAGATATATATACACGATCAGAAGAGAAACCAAAATATGAACAAACTGCTCACAGACATAACAACAAGAAAAATGTTGGAAGGGACCTTGGAGGTCATCTAACCCAACCCCCTGCTCAGGCAGGAAACCCTATACCATTTCAGGCTTACTGTATGAATCATTACAAAGAAATATGTTGTATAATACATTATACACCCATATAAAATTACCTACATGTATAAGAATATATAGTTTTTCTTATTTTTTTCTGTTTAAATAGATAAAGACCAAAAAGAAAAATTAATTGAGCAATTTGGAAACCCAGGAAGGAATTACGCTGGTAACCAATGAATATTTGTTTAGAAAAAGGGTCTGTTTCAAACACATGGTTCAAACATTGGTCTGTTTATAAAATTGTGAAAGAAATAAGAACAAAAGAATAGCGTAACAAGAGTTGGAAAAGACCCTGCAGATTATTTCAATCTCTTGTCCAGTGTAAGAGGAGAGAGGGAGCCTTGAGATAAAAAGTTAAATGACTGATTAAATGATTATTCCGTCATTAAATGACAGAATAATCTCCAAGCAGAATGAAAGAGAAGTAAGGATAATAGTAGGGATAAAAGAGGATGTTAAAAGCTTGGAACAGAGCACAATAAAAAATACAAAATGCTGCAAACGTGGGTGAATTGAATACAGGTAGTCCTCAACTTATAACACTTTGTTTAGTGACCGTTCGAAGTTACAACGGCACTTATGACCATTTTTCACGCTTATGATCATTGCAGCATCCCCATGGTCACATGATCAAAATTCAGATGCTTGGCAACTGACTCACATTTATGACGGTCACAGTGTCCCAGGGTCATGTCATCCCCTTTTGCAACCTCCTGACGTGCAAAGTCGGTGGGGACACCATAATTCACCTAACAACCGTGTTACTGATGTAACTACTGCAGTGATTCACTTCATAACTGTAGCAAGAAAGGTCATAAAATGGGGTAAAATTCACTTAACAACTGTCTTGCTTAGCAACAAAAAATTTGGGCTCAGTTGTGATCGTAAGTCGAGAACTACTTGAACTTTATTTGGCCAAGTCTGACATATAGAATTTGCCCCAGCGCAGAAGCTCTCAGTGTGTGTACAATAATGATGATCATCATAGTAATAATTCCAATAAGATGGGGCAGTAAAGAAGATAATAAGTGTAAGTAGTAACACTACAGCCACACTATATGGGTTAATATACGTAGACATTAGACAGAACTGTAAGAATTAGGGAAACTATACTAAAGGAAATACAAAAAAGGATGCTTGGTAAAAGGCTGAAGTGAAAGAGGACAGGGATGAGTTTAAAAAGTTCATATAAATCAATGGTTGCTATAAAAGTCAAGGCTGTTGCATAGTTATTGACCCCTGATTTAGAAAAAGTATTCGATAAAGGAAATTACGTTTTTAAATTAAGTTTTTCCCAGACATAAGGAGTTGAAGTTTGGGTCTTGAACATGATGAGAAAGTTATATGATGGAAGTAAAACATGTATTAACAATAAATGGACTGCTAAGTGAATGATTTAACTATATACTCAATTCAGTTCAATTCACCCATGTTTGCAGCATGGCAATATTATTAGCATAGCTGTATATGCACATATAATTCAAAACCAGTCAGCCACTGTATGAGGGGAGCTGTGTTAATAGCAAAGAATCAAGAGGAGTCTGATAGCACCACATTCCTCCCGATTATTATTTTTTTAATCTACAAAGAAAATGATAATGAAAGAAGCAGAGTTTTTGTTGACTGATCACTCTTTGGAATGATTTATCTTACATTCAGAAATACCATTAGCTGTCCGGACAAATACATCAACCAGACTGTAAAACCATTTCTGATTTATTGTCATAATTATAAAATGATGATCCAAAATGTTTGGTAATCATGTAATTGGGAAGGAGCAATTATAGATCCCGGGGAAATTGGAAAGCCAATTAGCATAAAATGCACACTTCCATTATGGAAAAGCTCTACGCAGAAACCTAAAGCATCTTTGCAAATCAGCAAAGATTGGGAAAGCATCTCAAAAAATGCCATCCGATGAAGGGTAAAAAAAAAAATCTCAAACGAAGCCGAGCTTGCTTTAAAATGAAGAACATTTTGCTTCATGGAGAAGTTTACCAATGTTCATTGAAATGTGGTGGCATTTTTAGATGCAACTATATTTCAGTAATTGGAACATGGCAGGACATTCTTCAAGCAAAGATGCTTCCTGCAACCAGCATTGGGAAAACAGCTAATACTCAAGAGGTTCCAATTCCCCCCCCCCAAGATTTTCCGAAAGGAAGGTCAAAGAAAAATGCAACAACCACCAAAATCAGAGTGGCAGAAGGAAGCTGTGATCTTCTCCTGCTCAAGGATTCGGAGAACAATCTGTTCTGCTGATGAGACATTGATGGGTCATGTTGCTCAACGTAACTAGGATTCTAGATGCTTTATTAGTAGAAATTCTCCTCCTGGGATTCCTAACACTGCCAGAAGACCCTCCATCATGTTTTGAAAAAGTTTCCTGTAACTTTAAAACTGGGCCACCTCTCTCGTCACTGATTTCCAAGATGTATTCAGGCCCAAAATGCTGCTTCCCTTGGGGATGCATAAAGGAGCTCCTGGTCCCCGCAAAAGATCAAAGGCAAGCTAAGGGCTGAGCGCTCAGGAGCTCTCGGATAGGGAGGCTAAAGGAAGCTTCCTAGCAAAGGGTTTGGGGACCAGCCAGGGGCCACTTGGGTGACCGTTTCATAAGCAGGAAGAAGAGGCATTAAGAACCAAGAGGTTTAAAGGGTGTATTGAAGAGATTTCTGTAGCCATGCATCTTCTGGAGCTCTACACGACTGCCAAAAGAATAAGAACAAGCAAAAACAACGTTTTTAACTTGATACCCTTAGAAAATAATTTTGTTCTTTCAAGACAACGAAGAGAAACCGTCAAAGAAGAAATTTAAATGAGGGGGAGGGGAGTAAAAACTCACAAATGGCCATATGACAAGAGACAGTTGAAGAAAGCGGCAACAGAAATCTTCTGCACATGCAAGCAGAGACCAAAAGCTGCGCCTGCTAGCCAGCCTGCCTGCGTTCCTCGCTGTGGGTTTTCTCTCGTCTCACGGCAGCTTTCCACTCTTAGAGATGTCGTGCTCTGGTGTGCAACCAAGGCCAAAGGCATGTTTTATAACATTTTAACATCTCTCATTGTAAGAGGAAGGAAGGAAGGAAGGAAGGAAGGAAGGAAGGAAGGAAGGAAGGAAGGAAGGAAGGAAGAAAGAAAGAAAGAAAGAAAGAAAGAAAGAAAGAAAGAAAGAAAGAAAGAAAGAAAGAAAGAAAGAAAGAAAGAAAGAAAGAAAAATGCTTTCTACACCCTTCCCACAGTTTCCTTTTTTCCATCCCACGCCTGGAACAAGTTCTCCAGAACCATCAGCAGAAAGAATGACTTGGAATTAAGCATTTTGAAAAATCGTACGCACACAGCACCTTTGGCTGCTCATGAAAGCAGACACATCCTTTTTCCAGGGGGCAATTCTAAAGCTCTTCATCTGAATCATTTTTGAAGACTGCACAGCTATAAAGGCACATCTGCTTTGGAATGCCACTTCCTGCCTTTGGCAGCCCGTTTACTGCAGCCCAACTCAGCACTATTCCAAAGCCAAGTGGTGTGATTGATTCCCACTGAAATCCAGTTGATGGCAGATTTGACACTACCAGCAATCTCAATCCCCAGGAAGATCTTCTCTAGTGCAACAGACCAGGGGACGCAATCGTTCCCCTCTGGAAGAGCTTCCCATGGGCTGGACCCACCAACTCTCTTCCTACCTGGCCTACAAGAGAGAGGCGAGGCTAAGAAAAAAGCCTTCCACGGCCAGCATCCTCCCTTGGGGAGGACTCTAGTTGCCCAAACAGCCCAGATCCATTGGCAGCCAAGCTTCCCCCGGACAAGAGCGTTCTTGGCGGGGAATTAATTCTCTCTGCCCGCTGCTGAAACAGGGGTGAAAGTCTAGGGCAGCCCCACACAAACAGGGCCACTCTCTCTTCCACCTTTTCTCCTCTTTGGTCTTGTAAAGCGGTTGAACAAAGGGAGACAAATCTCCTTCTACTGTATCACTAGTAAATCAGTGACAACTTGCTTTCGAAGCGGCTGCGGCCCACTTCAGCAGGGCATCCCTTACCCGGCACTGCCAACCTTCCCCGGTTAAAGCTAGTATGGAATGCCAACCCCAGCAGCCACCCCTTCAGCACCAGAACGGACCGCTTTGGGAAGGGACACTGGTTTGGAGAACCCCAGAGGTCCGCTCCAGAACAATTCTTTTGAAACATCCTGGGCCAGCTGCCCAAATGCTTGAAACAAAGTCTTTTTATTAATGTTATTATTATTATTATTTCATTAGAAATGCTTGACAGAGAGAAAACGCTTCCCTCTTTCGTTCAGGGGCTTTTCAATTTTGCAGAATAAACGAAGCAAGAAACAGCCTTCCAAGAAGCCCAGAAATGCCTCTGACAGCTGGGGCCGAGCGAGCAGCCGGGACCCTCCTGCCTCCAGCTGGCAATGCTCGAGCAGCCACAGAGGCTCTTGGTTCAATTCCCGCTGGGCAGCCAGGCGTGCGGTGCCAAAGGGAGCGGGCCCTTGTCCCCAAAAGAGGGCTGGCTTCTTCTTTTTTAAGCAGGGGGACTAGGTTCTCCCTACAGCCCCACAGCTGCCTCCAACGTGGAAATCCGAGCAAGAAGGACCCCTTTGGCAGTCCAACATCCCTGAGCCACAAGCAGGTGGAAGATTCAAGGCAAGGCAGCTTACTCAGCCAAAGGGCATTTTTTGGAATATTTATTTTTGATGATATTAATGTTTCTATGCTGTAAGCCGCCCAGAGTCACTTCAAAATGAGAAAATGGGCAGCAAATAGATTTAATAATAAGTAAATAAAATTTAAAATAAATAAATAATCCATTTCCTGCTCTCAAGAGAGGGAGGGTCCTTGAGGGGGCAGCCCACCAAGACCTTCTCCTGCCCCAACACACTGGGCACAGCCCACTTCTCCCAATTCAGCTGGCGGGAGCACTGAGGTGTCTGGGGCGGCAACCTCAGCCCCAAATGAAGTCATCTAGGGCTACTTACCCGGAAATCAATCCCCACCGTTGAGATGAAGCTCCCAGCCAAGAAAGCACCGTCCTTGAAGCGCACCAGCAAACAGGTCTTGCCGACTCCTGAGTCACCAACCAGCATCACCTGGAGGAGGAGGAGGAGAAGACATGAGAAGGGATGCGGTGGCCTCTCTGGCCTCCTGGACCCAACGGACAAGGGGAGAAGTGAGACGGGAAAGGGTCCTGCTTTGCCTTCATGGCAGACTCTCCGCAGCTGCCCAGCCACTGGCTTAGCCGGTCTCCTGAGGCGGTTGAGCTTCCTTCAGACAGCTCTGCTCCTCCAGGCCACCCAACGTCTCTTGCCTAATGCAGGCTGACTTGAGCCCTTCTGCTACCTAACAGCAAAGACCCCCTCCTCTCAACGGAGGGATTTAGAGTGACGGGTTTATTCTGGCATCTCCCGAGTTGGGAGAAGCCCCACAAATTCTCTCTGGAAGCACAAACGTGCCGATTGAAGCGGCTTCCACACAGCTGCTACCCAACTGAAGCCGTCTGCCTCAAAGCTGTAATGGATTGAGCCTGAGGCAAACTGGCTTAAATCCACATTCACTGCAAAAGCAAGAGAAGAAAAGAGACGGGCGGTGTGTGTGTGTGTGTGTGTGTGTGTGTGCACGTGCGCGCTGCCAGAGGTTGTCTTCACCCATTTTTAGAGAGAGCTCTTTTTTCTCAATTGGCAAGTCAGGTGGGCATTGTATTTTCTGGTGGACAAAAGCCACACCATTCAGGCTCTGAAGGAGGTCTAAATTTTACTGTGGTTAGGTTTCAATCCCACTTTTTTACTGACCCCCAGCTTGATTTCCACAGTAGGACTGCTGGCACACGTCGTGTACCTTTGTATCTCCAAAGCAGCAGAGAGAGAACTGTTTGCCAGCACAAAGCCAAAGCACGCTAGGCTCGACATATTAGGTCTCGGTAACTTCGCGGGGGGAGGGGGGCCTGGCAGACCAATCTTAGTTTGTTGCGGCAAATGTACCAAGTCTGTTATTGCACCATTTACACTCCTTCCCCGTGAATACAGTTCACACCACAACTCTGTGCATAGAATCCTTCCTGGTTTAGGGCAGAGACAACCAGCTACTGAAAATAAACAAACCACGGATGATGAGCTCGCCTCTGTTATTAGGAACACAGAGATAAGCCAAACCATGGTTTCTTGGTTTGGCTTAGCTTGATGTCCATTCTTCAGTAAAGACTGGTTAAAACAAGCCAGTGCTTACCATGATGTGTAAATCCAGTCAGTGCTGGGCCTTTCTCTGACTAAGGCCATCCCCAGGCTGGGGAGGATAGGATTGTGGGAATGCTCATCTGTAGATGAGGTACGGGTGGGGGGGTGGGGGCTTGGCTTGGAAGTTCACTTTCTCCCAATTGGCTTCTTTCAGCCAACCCCAGGACTAGCCAGCATTGGCCTGATCACCAACCGTAATCTTCCTATCACCCACAAAGGAAACACACACGCGGCTGAAACTTCCAGTAAGCAAGGATCCTAGTCACAGGATGTGGGTCTAGGACAACTCACCCTGGGACAATTCCACGCAGGATAATTCAACGCAATAAATGTTATCCACCCCTGACTTTTTTTTTTCATTTTTGTCAATGGAAATAATGTCGGAGAAATCATGGCGGATAATATTTATCGGACTGAGTTATCCTGCATGGAATTGTTGCACAGTGAGCTGGCCGTAGCGAGTTGTCCCATTCCGACAGGATGTCCTTCGAAGAGGACAGGAAAACGTGGTCCCTTCCAGCAGAAGCTGCCTTTCTGCCCCTCTCCAGCTTTGGGGTAGAGAAGGCTGACTTTCAGTTGGTGCTGCTGTCTGGGCTCTTGGGAACCGTAGTGCGGCATTAGAGAACGGCAGGTTTCTGTCAGTTCCGCCTGGCTAACCAGCTCAGCTTCCCCTGGCCCAAGGAGACTCTTTGATTTGCTTTGCTGCCATGCTGAGGAGGGGGAAGCGGGGGCAAACCACATCTCCACATAATGGCTGATACTTCCAAAGTCACCTCTTGGGATAAAAAAGTTCTTCCCTCAGTGCCCCAGGCCTTGCACCCCTCTTTCCCAACCACAGCAGAGCTACCCGGTTCTACATTAACATCTTTTCTTGGCTTTTTTTGCTTTGGCTTTAGGTAAACCACTGCCAAAACTATCCTTCTATCCTTCCACACACCCCCTCACACAACTTATGAAGGTTTTTGGATGAGAAATGAAATGTTTTGTTCATCTTCCTCAAGAAAAAAACAGACCAGTTGCCTTTTGAAAAAGCAACTGTGAGGCCGCCATGACCTGGGTGATAGAGAATCTCCAGGGACATTTTTAGCCACACACTTCACGAGCTCACGGCACAATGTAGGAATTGAAACCCATCGGGACACGATTCAGCGGCCCATCGGCATTTGAAAGACAAAGGCCGCTCTTTGGAAGACAGCAAAGTCCCCATTCCGGACAGAGGAGTGCAAATGACCAGATGACTTGCAAAGAAATTCAGTCCTTCCATTCCCCCACCAAAAAATCTAATCAGGACCTCTCCGTCCACCATCCAGTCTCAACTGTCAGTACCTATCCTTCCTAAACCACCACCACCCCCCAATCAACAACTGATGAAGCTTCTTGGATGAGAAGCAATATGTTTTATTCTTCTTCAGTCCAGTGGCCTTTTTTTGAGACCTACAGTAGGTGAGACCCATATAAACTATGTGAAACTTCTCACCCTATTTCTTTTTCTTCCATCTGTGTCAGATCCTCAAAGACCGCCTGGACAAGACGCTGCAGGGCTTTTTTTGGCAAGGTTTTTCTGAAGTGGTTTGCCATTGCCACCTTCCTGGGGCTGAGAGCGAGTGACTGGCCCAAGGACACCCAACTGGCGTTGTGACTAAGGTGGGACTAGAACTCGCAGTCTCCCTGTTTTTAGCCTGATGCCGTCACCACTACACTCGCAACAGGGTGAGCCATAGATGGCCAACCATCCAGTTTAACTGAGTCAAACACCTTGTAAGTGTCTGAGTTACCAGATCATGAAGCACCAGCAAACTTTACCCTCCTTATCTGTCCAGCCCCTTTCCTGCAGAATCTGATCAAGGAAACACACACATTTTCTTTATTTAGTGTAATCCCAAAAATCAGAATCAGGAATGTGGAGAACCGAGACAGGACCCCTCCAAGCCTCTTTTACTAGCAAGTTCATTAAGCGAACTTATTGCAGTGTGTGTGTGTGCTTCTCTTTATTTCTCAGAATGTTTGCAGACAAGTCTCTGTGTTAGATAAACCTGTAACAACATCTCCTATCTGCTAATTGTTTGTCTTATGGTCTTCTCTTCCTTTCTCACTTTCAGCACCACCCCTCTCTAGTGGAAAGCAGCCCATGTCATCACAAGGGGCGAAGAGCTTCCAGCTACAGGCGCAGTTTACCTCCAACCGCTACTGTGGATTAATCCCTGCAAGAAGCGGGCTTCAGGCACCTGCTCGCGGCTGACAGACGGACCCAGTTTGGGAGCGAACCCGGCGGGGGGCGCAGCGCGGGATGAACCGGAACCCCGGCGGTTCCGGGACCGGTTCGGGACCTCCGCAGGGGCAGCCGCGGGGCTCCGGCTGCAAAAGGAGCCCGCCGCCGCGCCGGAGCGCCGCGTCTTGGCTCGGCGGGCGGCAGACGCGCCTGTTGCGAGACCGTCCCGGGGACGCTCCAGCCCGGCTAGGGAAGGCAGGCGGCCCGCGCTCGCCGAGCCTCCCCGAGACGCGCCGCCTCGGGCGCCACAGCCGCCGGCCGGGCCAGGGCAGCGCTCCGTCCGCCCGCCCGTCGAGCGGTGGGTGGGCGCCGGGGGAGCCCCGCCGCGCCGCCCTCGCCCCCGGCCCCGCCGCGCCCGCCGCTCACCTTGAAGGCGACGTCGTGGAACTCGCCGCTGCTGCTGCTGAGCGGGGGCCGGCTGGGCAGCGCCCCCCCGTTGGCCGCCCCCTCCGGCCCGCCCGCGCCCCGGCCCGGCCCGCCCGAGGCGGAGGAAGCGGCGGCGGCGGCGGCGCGTCGCTGGGCGGCGGGCAGGGCGGAGGAGGGCGCGGCGCTGCTGCCGCCCTTGGCCCGGGGGCTCTTCTTGCGGGACATGCTGGCGCTGCCTCAGGGCGCCCCGGCCGCCGGCTCCGCGCACAGCCCCGCCGGCATCCCGCCCGTCCGGTGCCCGTCCTCGGCAGCGCGGTCCGTGCGCCCGCCCCGCCGCCGCCGCGCCTCCCCGCCGCTGGGAGCGCCCGAGCCGCGGCCACGCTGCCGGGGAGGGAGGGCGGGGGAGCCCGGCCCGGCTCCGCGCCGGCGCCCCGGAGAGGAGGGCAGGGGAAGGGACGGCCCCGCAGCCCACGCCGGGCTCTTCGGCGGGCGGCTCCCTCACCTGCAGAGCGCTGCCCGGGGCCGGAGCGTTTGCGGGGAGCCGTCTCCCCCGAAAGTTTCCTCGGACGCGTGTCCCGGACGGCGGAGGCCGCGTTCGCACGACCGTTTCCCCGGGTGCACTTTGGGTCCGGCCTGAATCACAACCGTGCGAGAAAAACTCGTCTGCAAAATAAACGCATTGCACAAAAGTACCACGGAGTAGCCCTCTGGACGAGTCCTGGTTTGCTTAAGCACGATTTCTGGCTGTCCCACAATTGTTTGGGTTGTCTCAACAGCCAAAAGTAAAATCAGCCAGCATTATGACAGAGTTCACACAACCCAACTGGCTTCCTTCCCCGGGGTTTGACAATATTTTTGCCCGGCACCTATGCTGAACCACCCCATGGTTTACAGTGATGTGTGAACCCAACCAATAGTTACTCTAACACTGGTCTTCAAACCTGGCCCTTTTATGACTTGTGGACTTCAACTCCCAGAATTCCTCAGCCAGCTGGCTGAGGAATTCTGGGAGTTGAAATCCACAAGTCATAAAAGGGCCAAGTTTGAAGACCCCTGCTTTAACCCACTGTCCCAAAGCATGGTCTGTTTAACAAGGGTTTGCTGAGTAAGCATAATTTACTGGGTTCCCATATGGGCTTCATGTACAACAGGTGTTTCCTCTTATGTAAAGTAACCCATTATTTGTATATGCAATCAAGCATTGTTAAGTAAACAATGGTGTGGCAGACAGTGAAGTCCAGCCTTGAGTCTACACAACTAAACGTGCTGCTTTTTATCTTGACAGGGAATTAGCCAAACCATAAGTAAGTTCTAGCAGGATGCTAAACAGATCCTAAGTGAGGTCACCTGCACTCATCTGTGCCTCAAAGTGCTCTTAAAAGCACACAGGCAGCTTAGAAGACATGATAGAAATGTAGCAATCTGCGGCCTCTTTGGGGTGTCAGAAAAGTCATGATGGCTGAAGCCTGAACATTTTGGATACATGGTGATGGGGTTGCAGCCCCTGCTCTGACGTTTGATGCCCACTGTTTGCAGCCCGTGGAGCATCCATGCCTGTTCCCTGAGCAGGCTCATCATGCAGCCCTCATGTCCTTCTCCCTCTCATCAAGAACAGGCAAAATATGCAGATGTGCCTCTGAAGCAAGGAGGCACCACTGACAACACATTAACACACAGCCATATCCACACACTCTGTTTGGGATGCAACAGACTTGCCTGCGGTGTTTGGGCCACATCTGGACAAAGCCTCAAAGGAGAAGCCTCACGTCACAATACATCTGCATAAATACCCATGAAATGTTGCTCCCGTAAGCATGTATTCATTTTGCAGGTGTGCAAATGTTATCTTGGGGTTAAGCCGCTATCATTGGTGAACTATTTTTTAGAATTTCAGTAGTGAAGAATATTTGTAGTTTATAAAGATTTGGGGTGGATGTCCCCTGTGCTTGGTTGTTTTCCGGCAGACGTTTTGTTACCAGGCTAGGGAACATCCTCTGTGGAAGGAAGAGCAGAGGTCACTGGTGGTTTAACAGAGAGTATCCTGCCCTCCCAATCTTGGTTGGGGTACATTTTGAACACTTCTTGGTTGTTTGATTAGGGTACTGTTTTTCCCTGGCCTAGTGCTGCTTCTTGCCTCTCTGGGTGTTGGTTGCCAGGGGAACACAACAGATACCCACGCAACTTCATAAAAGTACCTAGCTACACAACCAATCGCAACATAACCTGGGAGATGGTTAACTATCCCATGCACGAAAGACGTTTCTGAGACAACCAACAGGTTACTTGTGACACAGACCAACAAAATCCCTCCAAATGCTTTTAAAACTACCCAGAGAAATAATAATTAACCAAAGATAAACAGGAGTCATCTGCTGGTACCACGTACAGCGCAAGTACTGTGGATCAAAATCTTTACCTATGAACATCAAGTGACATTCAGAAGAGAAGACAAAAGCTCCTTCCTCTTTCTGCAGGGGGAGAAATTCAACAACTATTTCAGCTGGGAAAGTGTTGGCATTTTGGAAGAAGCCAATTCCAAAAATGCTAGGCAATTCCCATACGCCTGGCATTCTAACAAATCCATCAACAGAGAGAGAGATAAACCCCACTGACATTCCATTGAAAAGATACAATCAAAAGTCTAGGAAGGAGGGAAACAGCTGCCACACCCAGATAATCAGGAAACAATCGGGAGGAAAAATGGTTTATTAAGGGCCATCAAGGAGGAAGCCACACCCCATCCAAGATTGACAGGGCAAGCTACCGTATATAAACAACCCCGGCAAATGCCATTCTCCCATGCACCAAGGATACTATCTAGCATGATAGCAAAATTTCTGCTGGAAAATAACCATGCTCAGAGAAGATCAACAGCCCAAAGCGTTTTAGAGCCTTTTGCAATCCCAGCTAGTGCTGACTTAATGAATTATTGCTGAAAGAATTGCTGGTTTACACAATACGTGAGCCCATCTTAGAAATTCTGCAAAAATTCAGTAGGTAGGTGAAGAAGGCTAAACAAGGAGCATCTGGCAGGGTGGCCAGAATTAAAGGCAAAAGGGATGAGATGAGATGTCGAAAGGAAATGAAGGAAACAGAGGAAGGAGTATTTCAGAGATCCGTATGAGAATAATATAAGTAGTCCTCGTGTGACAACCACAAATGAGCCCAAATTTTCTGTTGCCAAGTGAGACATTTGCTAAGTGAATTTTGCCCCATTCTACAACCTTTCTTGCCACAGTTGCTAAGTGACTCACTGCAGCTGTCAACTTAGTAACGTGGTTGTTAAATGAATCTGGCTTCCCCGTTGACTTTGCTTGTCAGATGGGTGCAAAGAATGATCACATGACCCCAGGACACGGCAACGGCCACAAGTATGAACCAGTTGCCAAGCATCTGGATTTCGATCACGTGACCGTGGGGATTCTGAAACAGTCGTAGGTGTGAAAAACAGTCAGACGTCACTTTTTTCAGTGCCGTTGTAACTTTGAATGGTCACTAAATGAACTGCTGTAAGTCGAGGACTACCTGTAGTGAGAAGTGGGACTGCAATGAATTATAGTCTCCAAGAAAAGATTGATCTAAAAGAAACACTCATATTGTGAGGCCATCCTGGGGCAGTTCTATCTACGTAGTTACCGTGAGTCGACACTGGCATATAATCAGTCCTGTGAAAAATTGTTAGATTGCGACATAGACGGTATATATATCGGGTGACTGTAGGACTTGTTTAATAGGTGTGTGAATCTACATCTATGTTCTTATTCTTTCCATGTACAAAAGTAAAGATGTCAAAACTGCAGGAGAATTAACTTGTAAAATGTGCCCAGGAAGACGTACGCTATAACTCTAATTCAAAGGCTCAGAGAAGCAAGAGGAAGTGACATTTTGAAAGTGCAGTGTGGCTTTACACCAGACAAGGCCTATGCAGACCATTGAGAAATATAGGAATGTGAGAAAAATTACAAATATTGCGGATTTCAAAAGCATGATCAAGTCAAAAAGCTTAAATTATGAAATTTGTGTGCAACTATATAGCAGGAGGCTGGTTGCTGAAGATAACATGTATCTTTCATCATATAATGAATGTAAAGTGTGCAGAAGAATAGATAGATAGATAGATAGATAGATAGATAGATAGATAGATAGATAGATAGATAGATAGATAGATAGGCAGGCAGGCAGGCAGGCAGGCAGGCAGGCAGGCAGACAGATGCAACCAAGAGGAGCAAGTAGATTTTTCTGCACCTTGTAGAATGTTTATTGTGATAGGAAAATGGAAAAAATAAGATGTGCAAATAGCCATAGCACTTAGACATATATACTGCTTCATAGAGCTTTACAGCCTTCTCTAAGTGGTTTACAGAATCGACATTTTGCCCCCAACAACATGGGTCCTTATTTTACCGAGCTCGGAAGGATGGAAGGCTGAGTCAACCTTGAGCCAGTCAGAATTACATCTGTAATTGAAGGTATTGTTTCCTTTGTAACACACATCTCACATTAGGCTGGTTGAGACAACACACCCAACTAGATCCAGATAGAGCCATCATCAGCCTTTGCACAAACCCTGGTTTGGTTGCTTTGCAGCTTAGTCAACCCAGACGGTTTAGTTCAACCTATTGTTGAACCAATAAAGTGGTTTAATGAAGGAAACAAGTTGAGGGTGCTTTGTGAAGCCAGCCAAAGTCTCTTCACACAATAGTTAACCAAGTAGAGCTGATTATCTCTTCTTCGCTGGCTAGACTCTAAAATTAGAAATGGAGTGGATCACTTGGCTGGACAAAACGAGAGTTGGTTTTCATTAAGAGACTGAGATATTTTTACCATCAGTAACAAGAGGGCATTGGGCTGTCAGGAGAGAAAAGGGGAAAGGATGGTCACGTCTAGGCAGCTAAGAGGTTCTCTCTCAAATCATCTCCTCCTCAATCAAGTCTGCCCAAGTTCTCAAATCCAAAATCCTGCTCTAGCCCAATTAAATGGACTTTAATTTAATTTCTTCTAGGAATGCAGAACACCTGTAGGCGTCCTCCCTTCCTGATTGCTTTTTCCCAAATGAATTCATTTTTAGGGCCATGCAGTGCTTTGAATTCAAAGTACAAAGGGGTTTCAGAGCCTGTGGGGATGGGAATGTAGCATCTGTCTACCCAGATGGATTTCTTCCCAGAATTGCAGTCAAGCTGCCATGTTCTGGGAAAAATGCAGCTGTTTTCAGAAGTGGCAGGCTGCTCTGCATCCCTCACCTGCCAAGCCAGCCTTTGCCATTAAACCTGAAACACTGCGCAGTCGTAAAATTTGTATATTCTGCTTTGGCCACCTTTATGAGTCTGTCCATGAAAGGAAATTTCTCATTAAATCTTCATCACTTGCAAAACTGCATAACTACTCTTTAAATTCTTAAGATGATCTTAAGATTTATTTAGATTGGGGAAGAGAGAGAGGATTGGATTCTGATGAATGTGTTGTGTTGGCACTGGGGAAACTAGTTCCCTCCACTCAGCTTGAAAAGCTCCTTTACTAGCCAGCTTCTGTCCACCTCTGGAAGTCAGGATCCTCAATTCTCTGGCACAACACCTTGAGGAAAACCCAGTTTCTGGGAGGACTTTGTGAAGTAAACAGAGTTTGTGAAGTAGTGATGTTGCACGGATGTACTGTGGTGCACCCATAACAACCAGCATTGCCACATTCTGGACCAGTTATAACTTCCAGAGGTCTTCAAGGGCAGCCCTAGGCAAAGTGTGCTACAGTAGTCCAACTGAGCGGGTTCTAGTGCTCTAAAGTTAGTGTTCTAGTGCTCTAAAGTTCTTTGGCTTAGACATAAGGGAGGGACAAGGGGATTGGCGACTCAGATCCTTGGTGGTCCTGCACTCTGACTGCTCTTTTGAATGCCAGTTTGGTGCCCTTATTCATGAACGTATCATGGATGAGGACACTAACCTGGCGTGTCTTAGGGAAACCAGGTAGGGGTATTGCTTCTTCTCTTGGAAATTGCCCACCCAGGTATCAGGGTTTGCACCAGCCAAGAACCCAAGGATGGAGAGGAGGGGTGATAGTTATCATCTAGGGGTTTCAGAGGCTCTGCCCCACAGATTACTGGATGTCAGGTGTTCTGGTTGAATTTGGGCTGCAGGTACCCCGCCCTCTCAGGTGCCTGACAGCATCACTAGAATCCTTGCCGGGTTGCAGAGGAGATCGTAAAGCTGCTGGTGCTTGGGGGTTTCAACCTGCCATCCAGTAAAATTGAGCCCAGGTGGCTTAGGAGTTTTGTGGACTTCAGGGTAAACAAGTCCCAAGACACTAACAGTCCAACACATACCGGCATGACCTGTTTTCTGTACAAGGGCAGTCGAGATGTTTAGTTTAGTTTATTAGACTTATATACCACCCTTCTCCCGTAGGACTCAGGGCAGTTCACAAGGTTTTTTAAAAGAAAACAATACCACAATTACAAAAATTAAAACAATTAAAATGATTATATTAAAGCTTGAATATAAAAATCCTAATTAAAAACCAATTAAAACCCCAGTTAATACCCTCAGTCCAGGCCCGAAAGATCAAAGAGCCAGGTCTTCACTGTGGTGTAAGCATTTTTGTAGCATTTGTTTGGCTGACTTCAAGGTCTCTTCCCAGACCCTATAGAGATACTGGTGAGGCACAGAGTGGTCATCTATTCTGATGACGTGTTTGGTCCATTTCATCTGGTCTATGATAATCAGGAACTCGGTGCTGGTGGACTCTGAAGACCTCCAGGTTGTAAACATGGTCTTGCTAAAAATTGCTGAGGATAGAAGGGAGAAGACGCATGTGAAATTTCTCCAGCTGTTTGATATGTCCTCAGGACAGGACTCACATCCAAACAGGACACAAGGGATAACCACAGCTCTGAACACTTTCAGCTTTGTGAAGATATGGGTATTGTGTTGATTGAGCTCTTTAGTATACAGCCAAGCCAGTGCCTGCCTGGCCTTGTTGATCCTAGAGTCAATTCCTTTGACCAAAGACTCATCGCTGGAGATGATGTTTCCTGAGTACTTGACACTGTTTACATTTGTCAGCTGGGTGTCATCAACAGTGATTTTTGGTTCCACAGGCTTGGAATGTGGCAGGGGCTGCTAAAGTACTTCAGTCTTGTTCAGGCTGATAATCAGGCTAAAGAGCATAGCCGCATCTGAGAATTTGTTCAGCACAAATTGTAGGTCCTTGTGTTCCAGACATCCACCACACCAGCAAAGAGGGTTTCTCGAATGACTGTACCGACTCACTTCATCCATGCATTCAAATGGCAAAAGTCAGAGAAAAGTCAATCGGTACCTGATGTACACTCCAGTTCCTGGACTGCACATGACAACATGCAGATGGAATAGGACTGAGGCTAGCACCCAAACTTGTTTTACCCCATTAGAAATGGGAAATGCAGCTGATGTATTAGGCTTGCCCCGACTTGGGCATTTAGTAAAGAAAGACCCTCGACTCCATTTGTAGTGGAAGGTATACTTTTACTCAAGCCAAGTGGATACAGCATAAGCAAAACCAGATCACAATAATCCCATGTAAACCCAGTGATTTCCCCTTCTCCTAGCCCCCCTCCCCGTCTCCAGTCATCTTGTCAATGTTCAATGATATTCAAACTAGATGTCTTGATAGCAGTTCTAAAGTTTGATGGTGGGTGTTTGGGTTTTGCTTCCATGCCTGCAACCTTGGATCTTTCAACTGTTGTCTCTGGTTGGCACCTCTGGTTCCTGTCATCCCCCCTCCAACATTCTCCTCCTCCCCCCTTTTTTACGGCAGGATGCCATCAAAGCGAAGTAAGGCTGAAGCAGTGTGATGGCAGATCTGACATCACCATTGCAAAGAACCTGTCCTGTCGTGTAGTAGCTGAATCAACTTTAGTAGCTGAATTTCCTTGAGCATCCATAGCATCTCAAGATTATCCAGAGAGCCTGTTTACAATGTCAGATGCTTTAGTCAGGTGAATGAAGACAGAGTAAAGAGGCTTGTTCTGCTCAATGCACTTCTCCTGGACTTGCCTCATGGGAAACACAATGTTGGTGGTTCTGGCCGAAAGCCCCACTGCACCTCTGGGGGGTTCCTTTCTGAGACAGTGACAGGTCTGTTCAGGAGAACATGGGCAAAGGTCTTGCCTGCGATGGACAGCAGCAAGATACCTCTAAAGTTTGCATTGTCTGATTTGCTTCCTAGCTGGTGTAGAAAGCCACAATGAGGGCATCAGTCATCAGGCGTCTCCTCTGTGGACCAAATGCCTTCCAAGATGTCTTGGAAGGCCTGCAAGGCATTTGGGTCTAGCTGGAGATCTCCATGCGTATCTCCAGGCCCCCCAGTTTCTATCCCAAACCCACCCCCAAATCTATCATCTACTGTCAGGCTCTGTGCTTGTAATGGGATTTCTTCTGATGCACCTGACAGAGATCTTCGACTGATGGAATTAAATCATTGGGGAGACGAAACTACCTGTCTAACGAGATCAATAGACATATCAATATAATCAGATCAATTCTGAGGGAGAATGTCTTAAGAGACAGACCACCCCACATAACAACAGAGCCCTACCGATTGTCCCCTACGGCTCACAGCTGAAGCCACTCAACACATTATTGACAAGGATACACAACCGTGACCCTGCATTCTTTTCAGACACCGTGCTGCAGGCCAGGATGTTCCTTCAGACAGCCCTCCAATCTAGAGAGTGAAGCTCATAAGCCTTCAGCAACAGCAGGGCCACGATGCCAACATTGGAACTGGCCCCTGAAACTAATTCAGATGCCCACTTTGCCTCTGCACTAATAGCGGCATCCCGAGAGCCAACAGTTGCACATGCAAGATTAGTGTTGCTTTCACACGTTCTTCCTCTCCAGGAGCTCCTAGATCTGCAATGCGCCTTTGGATTCTACATAGGACATACAGGACAGACTTTGCACAAGAGACTCAACGCAGTCAATCCTGACTTAACACAAGGACAAAGCAACGTCAGAACATTTCAGCCTCCCAAGTTTTCTATTGCAGAGGTCAAAGAGACCATTTTGAGAAAAGGAGACTTTTAACAGCACCTTTGAGGGGACACTTGTTGAACTTGCACGCAGGCAGTCCTTGATTTATGTCTGGTTGCTTAGCAACCATTCAAAGTTAGAACGGAACCCCAAGTTAGTTAGTATGGACCCCCAAGGGCACTTGTGGCCCAGTTCCAGTTTTGACCGCTGAGGGCCCCCTCACAGTCACGTGACCACCCTTTGGGCAGTTGGGAACCAGCCACATTTCTGGCCCACCTGCAACTGTCATGTGACTGCAATTTATGACTTTTTTGCATTTACTTTCATTTTCAGCAAAAAAACAGCTGTCAAGAGTGACAACCTGGCAGCTACGTGCCTTATTGTTCTCATCTTGTTATTAGAGCAAGAGGTGAGGGAGATGAGGCTTTGAATGGCTTATTTTATTTATTTATTTATTTTTATTTTAATCCCATTTATATCCCGCCCTTCTCCGAAGACTCAGGGCGGCTTACAATTTAAGCACAAATCAAATGTGCTTAGCAATAGCCTTCATTCTATGTATATGCCTGCTTATTAGGGCTTTCGCCCCCCCAAGTGGCATTATTACAAAGTCAGCTTATTGCCCCCAACAATCTGGGTCCTCATTTTACCTACCTCGGAAGGATGGAAGGCTGAGTCAACCTTGAGCCTGGTGGGATGCGAACCTGCACTAATTGCAGGCAGCTGGTGTTACTTAAGGAGGCATTAGCCCACTGCTCCACCAAGGCTTAGTTAGAGAAATGAAACCTGCGGATGTTTGTTGAGACAAAGAAGTGTGGAAAGTTTTCAAGGACATTCTAACTGTTGTGAAGCAGATAATAGAAAGCTCTCAAAACAATGAGAAGGTGTTTACATGAACTAGGTGGACATCTGGGGGCTTGGCTGGGAATTGATTGATTGATTGATTGATTAAATTTATATGCTGCCCGGCTCCCTAAGGACTCAGGGCGGCTCACAACAATAAAAAATTAAGAAACATAAAGTACAAAAATTAAAAAAGAATTAAACAATAAATATGGTAAATACATGACAATTTAACCCAATAAAAACCTAATTTAAACCATAATCAGTCCAGACCCGCTTGTTGAAATAACCAGGTCTTCAGGTCACGGCGGAAGGACCGAAGGTCAGGGGCCATCCGCAGCTCCGGAGGCAGTTCATTCCAGAGGGTCGGCGTGCCCACAGAGAAGGCTCTCCCCCTGGGGGTTGCCAGCCAGCATTGCCTGGCCGGCGGCACCCTGAGGAGGCCAACTGTGGGAGCGAACCAGGCAATGGGAGGTTGACAATGGCAACCGGTGGTCTTGCAATTACCCCGGGCCTAAGCCATATAGGGCTTTAAAGGTTATTACCAGCACCTTGAATCACACCCGGAGAGTAACCAGAAGCCAATGCAGCTCGCGCAGGAGTGGTGTAACATGGGAGTATCGAGATACTCCCATAAGCACCCACGCGGCCACATTTTGCACCAGTTGAAGCCTCCGGGTGCACTTCAAGGGCAGCCCCATGTAGAGAGCATTGCAGTAATCCAGGCGAGAAGTGACAAGGGCGTGGGTGACTGTGCATAGGGCATCTCGATCCAAAAAGGGGCGCAACTGGCACACTAGGTGAACCTGTGTAAAGGCCCTCCTGGTCACAGCTGTTAGATGATCTTCCAAGTTAAGCCGTGAATCCAGGAGGACACCCAAGTTGCGGGCCCTTTCTGAGGGGGGCAGTACCTCCCCCCCATCAAAAGAGATGGAACTTGTTGGACAATACGAGATGCCGGTATCCACAGCCACTCGGTCTTGGAGGGGTTAAGCCTTAGCCTGTTCCTTCCCATCCAGACCCGCACCGCCTCCAGACACCGGGACATCACGTCAAGGGCATCACTGGGTTGGCTCGGGGTGGAGATAAACAACTGTGTATCATCCGCATATTGGTGATACCTCACACCAAAGCCATGGATGATCTCACCCAGCGGCTTCATATAGATGTTAAACAGGAGGGGGGAGAGAATTGACCCCTGAGGCACCCCACAAGAAAGGGGCCTCGGGGTAGATCTCTGCCCCCCTACAAATACAAACTGCGAACGGCCCGAGAGGTAGGAGGAGAACCATCGTAAAACAGTGCCTCCCACTCCCAACCCCTCGAGCCGTCGCAGCAAGATACCATGGTTGATGGTATCAAAAGCTGCTGAGAGGTCAAGTAGGACCAGGACAGAGGAGCAACCCCTGTCCCAGGCCTGCCAGAGATCATCTACCAGTGCGACCAATGCCGTTTCCGTGCTGTAGCCAGGCCTGAAACCGGACCGGAATGCCATTGTTATATGCTTTGGTTAGATGTCTTGGGATTTTAGAGTTAATTTTTCTTCGCCTATACCTGTATCACCTATGTCGTGTATTCAATAAACCAGTAAGATCTTCAGTTATGAAAGAAATCTGGGACTTTGTTTGGATACTCAAGGTGGAGGTTGACACTGGGCCATAGCAACAATGGGTTTGCTAAATCAAAGTTTCCCAATCTTTCTGGCTTTGTAGTCTGGGGGGGGGACTGGATGAGTCTGTGCGAGCAGCAGGCAAGCACACACCCCCACTTGCGCAAGTGGGGATGCACGCATGCACACTCGCCTGCCACTTCGGGTGGCCCAGTTCAGAATAGCCCACGGCCTGTTAGTGGGCTGAGGCCCGGAGGTTGGAGACCCCTGTGCTAAACAAAAGCCACATTCACTTAACAACCACTGGAAAAAAAGAGTAGTAAAATCGTGCCAGTCCTGTGATGACTTGCTTTATGACTGCTAAGACTTCTGACTGTAATTGTCAGTGTTAGTTGAGGACTGCTTATATATTAAAAGGTTTCAAACTATCTTCAAAGGCCCTGAGAAGCACAATGAGGTTTTAACACATTACAATTGTTAGTAGATATTTTAATTAAGTAATTTAACTCAAGACATATTTGAATGTTAGTTGATACTCGCTTCCTGTCCCACATGTAACCTGCATCTCTATGATCCATTTCACTTCCCTCCCTCTTTCCCTCCCAACCCCTTGTTGGAACAGTGGGCTAATGCCTCCTTAAGTAACACCAGCTGCCTGCAATTAGTGCAGGTTCGCATCCCACCAGGCTCAAGGTTGACTCAGCTTTCCATCCTTCCAAGGTAGGTAAAATGAGGACCCAGATTGTTGGGGGCAATTAAGCTGACTTTGTAATAATGCCGCTTGGGGTGTGTGTGAAAGCCCTAATAAGCAGGCATATACATAGAATGAAGGCTATTGCTAAGCACATTGGTTTGTGCTTAAATTGTAAGCCGCCCTGAGTCTTTGGAGAAGGGCAGGATATAAATGGGATTAAAATAAATAAATAAAAATAAAATTTAAATCCTGAATCAGCCCAACCACTCTGTGCATTTGATGGAGTAAATTTTAGTAACGTCTGTTAGTCAGAAAAGGGGCTTCTTTTTGTCACATAGACTGACAGAGCTTTCCTCCTACAATCCCTCCATCACACTGTTTTTCATCCAGATTCTTATCTCCCTGCGTTCCTTGGCTCATTTTCTAAAAGAAACCGAGCTAATTCGTTTATAAGCAGTGCATGAGGTGAGACTTGTTCATGTCTTCTCAGTTTAGACTAGTTCATGTTCTCCCTTTTTGCTCATCCTCTACATGAGAGCTGGGGAACAGTGGCCCCTTTATAACTTGTGGACTTCAACTCCCATAATTCCTGAGCCAACGTGGCTGGCTCAGGAATTCTGGGACTTGAAGTCCACAGGTTATAAAATGAATATGAACATTTAATGAAGGGCCTTATGTGTTCATATACAGCCTCTAACCATAGCACAAACCATTTTTCATCCGTATCTTCATTCCAAAACCGAACCCAAGAGTTGTTCTGGCTGTTTTCTTTTTTAATCAGTTAGGACAGGGCTGTCAAACTCAATTTCATTGAGGGCCGCATCAGCATTGCGGCTGCCCTCAGGGGCGGGGTGGGTATGGCCAGGGTGGGCGTGGCCTACTGGGCAGGCGTGGCTAGAGTGCGTATGGCCTACTGGGTGGGCACGGCCAGCTCTACATCGTTTGCATCAAGGGTGCCTATGGGGGCCTGGGCAGGAGTGGGACAGATCTGAGGGTCTCTGGCAGAAGGAGGGTCTCTAGGCCAGGGCCCAGGCAGAGGGGGCCGTTCCCTCACTGTTTCCAGGATGGCTTCGCGGGTCGCATGAAACCACTTCGTGGGCCAGATCTGGCCCCTGGGCCTTGTGTTTGACATGTCTGAGTTAGAACAATTAATCAGTGGAACCACTTGCCTCCAAAAGTTGTGGGTACTCCAACACTGAAGGTTTTCGAAAAGAGATTTATCAGGGAATTGCACAGCTGGTGTCCAAATGGAGTCAGAGACACTGACATGTACTTATAGTTTTTTATATATACCGTAAATATATTTACATCAACATATACAGCAGACTAGATAGTCAGGCCAACAGGAGCGTCATCAAGTAAATCACAGAGCACACAGAAGAAAAAGGTGGGGGGAGGGAAAGTCCCCCTTCACAGCAACCAATCACAGAGCAGATTGCCTCACACAGCAGCCAGCACTCTGGTACCAACAACCACAACTGTGTGTTCTGGCTCCTTGCACAACCCCACTGCTCCAGCTACTAAATTTAACCATCTTAACAAGATTGTCTGAAATGGAATAGGGTTTCCTGCTTGAGCAGGGGTTGGACTAGAAGGCCTCCAAGGTCCCTTTCAACTCAGTTATTCTGTAATCACTTAGGGCCACATAAGTGAGATGGGAATTGTAGAAATTAAACAAGCAAACTAACCAACAGGATAGTGAATTCAGTATTGAAGAAACTCTACAGTCTTGAGGTGCCATAAGAGATAACCTTCATTAAATACACATCTGACATTGAAGAAGCAAAATCAACTCTAATTTTCCCATGCAAAAATCTAGTTAGTTAATAATAGCTTTTCATAACTCTTACCCACCAAATGTCCACATTGCCCAATCACATCTCTTCAGTTTGTTATGGGAACCGTCCACTTCTCCGTCAGACACTTGCTTTTGTGACTGTAAGGACCCACTTCAAAACCTCATCCCGAGAAAGCAGGACTCTTGGAACAATTCCATCCCAAAAGGAACTTTTATTAGGAGAAGCTGACAGCAGGCATAGAAGACAGGATCTGAGGGTTTCCCACTCAGATCAATAGGTTAAAAGAGCATCAGGCAAACCCCACCCCAACAGTTCATCCGGACAGTTCAAACGAGCCAATCCCCAGGTGTTAGGTCCACTGTGGGAAGGGAGCTGATAACGGAGTCCGTTCCCATGCCTGTGAGGACATTGTTGGGTCTTCGCACCTTCTCTTCCGCAGCGAGAGATAAGCCAGATGGCCGGAGGCAGATTCCTTGCTCACCCCGGGTTGACATCAAGGGGAAACAGTTCAAAGAGCAAGCAGATAGGAAAGGCAGAGAGGATACATTGTAGCTAAGCAAAAGGAGAAATGATGCATTCCCTGGAGCCTCCCCCTCCCCCCAGGAGAATGATAGAACCCACAGAAATAACCCAAAAGGAACAGAACCACCCCACCAACAAAGAAATGGGTTCTGACAGTGACCTTGGGTCTCACGGTCCGTGGACGGCTTCTTGAAACTCCCGTTTCTTTCCCTGGCTCTCCCTCCCCCCTGTTTCTATGGCAAGTTGGGTAGCGACAGAGGTTTGCAAGCATCTTAGCAATTCAACCTTGACACTTTTACAGTAAATAAAGCCGTGGCTTCTGTCTTCTGCCAAGACCATTTTTGCTGGGTTATGATCTTCTAGACTTTAGTGACTGTGGTTGTTGACACAGTCACGGGTGGGATCTTCCCAGCTCCTGTTGGGCATCTCCATCCCTCTGCTTGGTGGAGTCTGTCCTGTGTGGCCATTTGGGTAGAGTGGCAGGATTGACTCAGAGAGACCTGGCTTTTGCAGAGCCATCAGCCCGTGAAAGGTCCAGCTGCTTCACATGTCTTACGTGGGCACCATGTAAATGCAGTCTTAGTGTGCTTCTAAAAGAGCGATGACTGTTTTCCTCTGCTTCCATCAAGTAGAAATACCAGTCAGTCATTTAAAAAAACAAACAAAAGACAACTGATTTGGCTTGCCTTTGTTTTTTCTGAGAACTCGCCCAGGACCGCTACAATAGATACCCAGATCCGTTAGTGCTTTTAAGTCTGGTCTCCTTCAGGGGTGGTTTGCACAGCTCTTGTGCAATGCACCCTTGTTACTTATGCCATCCAGGGATACCATTTTGCTTGCTCCCTTCTGGTTTGGCCACACCTGGAGCCACAAGATGATTGTTCTCATTATCCGAAGAGCAAGTGCAATGGCACAAATCCAGAGCACAGTTCTCTGTGGCCATCCAATTTGGGGGGCTTCTGGCACCAGATCAGACCTATAGGAGGAGCAGAGGAGACCCCACTGTAAGTAAAAATCAGGAGGAATCCGGTAGCACTTTTTCAGACTAGCAAATTTTATTCAAACAGAAGAAGGAGAAGAAGAAGAAGAAGAAGAAGAAGAAGAAGAAGAAGAAGAAGAAGAAGAAGAAGAAGAAGAAGAAGAAGAAGAAGAAGAAGAAGAAGAAGAAGAAGAAGGAGGTTGGAAGGGACCTTGGAGGTCATCTAGTCCAACTCAGACAGGAAACCCTATACCATTTCAGGAAAATGGCTGTCCAGTCTCTTCTTAAAAACTTCCAGTGTTGGAGCATTCACCACTTCTGGAGGCAGGTTGTTCCACGGGTTAATTGTTATAACTGTCAGGAAGTTTCTCCTTAGCTCTAGGTTGCTTCTCTCCTTGACTAGTTTCCATCTGTTGCTCCTTGTCCCGCCTTCGGGTGCTTTGGAGAATAGCTTGACTCCCTCTTCTTTGTGGCAGCCCCTGAGATATTGGAACACTGCTATCATGTCCCCCCTCATCCTTCTCTTCATTAAACTACACATACCCAATTCCAGCAACCGTTCCCTATATGTTTTAGCCTCCAGCCCCCTAATCATCTTGGTTGCTCTTCTCTGTACCCTTTCTAGAGTCTCGACATCTTTAAGAACGTGTGAGCTGCAGCTCCCTTCCTCAGTCAGGCTCACAGTCCATTTAAACTGACATAGGTGGTCAGAACTGAATTCCTGTTCACTTGCTCCCATTTCCTTGCAGTGCTTTTGAATGTTTGCTCTGTGCCCCCTTTGCACCCTGATCAGTCTACAGAGCGACTGAAGATATGTGGGCCTAGTGCTCCTTCAGACGAGCATTAAGTCTGAGTTAGGAATAGCCTAATGGAGAGGAAACAAGCAAAGATTGCAGTGAGCCTCCCCACCACTGCAGTGCCCATCACCCATAAGGGGCGAAATCTGGCAAGTTTCTAAGCAGCCTTCTAGCTCAGTGATGGCAAACCTTTTAGAGACCGGGTGCCCAAACTGCAACCCAAAACCCGCTTATGTATTGTTGGGTGCTGGGTGGGTGTGGCCCATTGGGTGGGTGTGGCCCATTGGGTGGGCGTGGTTGCAGTGGTAACAACAGACTGGGTGGGACTAAAAAGTTCAATCAATCAATTCCAACTTTGCGAGATCTTTTTTTTTCCTGTGAGAAGTTGAAATTGATTGATTGATTGAACCTTTTTTTTGCACATGGCGGCGGAGGCCTAAAGCGAAAAGGTTTTATAAAACACATCTGAAGGCCAAGGACTGGGGCGATGGCACGCGTGCCCACAGAGAGGGCTCTGCGTGCCACCTGTGGCACGCGTGCCATAGGTTTGCTACCACTGTTCTAGCTTAACCTCTGATGGCTCCGACATCAGAGAGTTGAATTTGTGGTTGTTTTTCTGTCAGTGGGAGGGAGAGGGAAAAAATCAGGGTTTTTCCACCAACCCTTTCTGTAATTTGGCCTGCAATAAATATAATGAAGGAAGGCAGCATTGTTCAGCAGCCTGCTGACTGCGTCAGGAGAAGCCTACAAGGGGACAGGACGTTTTTATGCTTTTCTGCTATTCGAGGGCTGGTGGACAGTAATTTAGCCTGGCTCTAAGGAGGATCCCTCAGTGGGTAACGAGAGAAATAGTTCAGCATTTGCCAGATAAATGGAGACAGAAGATGGGCATCCTGGCCTGATCAGTTCTCTGCAGGATGGTTGCTTTAGCTGCACTGTACGGAGGGACTCTTATTAGCAGAGGAAACTAAATTAAAGCTCTTGGCTACCAAATTATCTTGGAGAAACATAATATTAGCTGCCAGAATCGGTTGCATCAATTTTTCCATTAGTGCTGCAAACTCTGTTATCAACCTTCTGTATCAGAAATACAATTTCTCCACTATTGGACCCTGACCTCTTAGGGACCAAATAAACAACAGTGGTGAGAAGCACCTTTTCTGAGCCATTTTTAAAATAAAAACTCCTCAAAGCTGCTTTACAGGATTAATTGGGGAGGAAAAGATCCTGGAATATCACCTCAGAAGCACCTTCTCCCAGGCCTTTTGTTCCTCCCCCCTGGTTTCTTGTCCTACCTTCCCTCACCTGCCCCTCCCCATGAGATGCCCAAAATGCTTTCCACAGAGACAGGTAGGTGTTTCCCACCCTGCCACTCTGTTTCTGCCACTCTTGACAGATTGGATGCTAATGAGAGTCGGCACAGCTTCTAGCAGTAGTTTAAGAAATCAGCAGCTGAGTGCTCAAGAACGCTTGAGAAAAGCCCTATGGATAGAAGCTCTCAGCTCACACAAGATCTCTCCCAGGGAAAGATCCACAGAAGAACCCCTCTCATTTTGGGGTGCAGGATTGCAATTTCTCATTCTGTTCCGAATCTCATTGCCCTTGGAATCAGGTGGTGGATACCGCCCTGAGTCAGCAACTGGATTTAGTTTTGGCAAAGCAAAAAGTTACACCTTAAAAATGATCATAAGTTTTTGGTCTATCCATTGTGCGATGTTCAGAGGTGCGATAGCAAAAACCCAGCTGCATCTTAGTTGTCCTGCATTGGGGAAAGTCAAGGGAAGGGCAGCACATTCCCTTCCCAAGGAAAGGAAAGCAGAATTGGAGGAAACGTTAAGAGAATAATAGAATAACAGAGTTGGAAGGGACCTTGGAGGTCTTCTAATCCATCTCTCTGCTTAAGCAGGAGATCCTAGACCATTCCAGAGAAATGACTGTCCAGTCTCTTCTTAAAAACCTTCAGTGATGGAGCACCCACAACTTCTGAAGGCAAGTTATTCCAATGATTGATTGTTCTGTCAGGACATTTCTCCTTAGTTCTAGGTTGCTTCTCTCCTTGATTAGTTTCCATCTGTTCTTTATATGTTTTAGCCTCCAGTCCCCTAATCATCTTTGTTGCTCTTCTCTGTACTTTTTATAGAGTCTCAACATCTTTTCTACATCATGGCAACCAAAATTGAATGCAGAATTCCAGAGAATAGCGAGAAGAGATAAGAATGCCTTCTTAAATGAACAGTGCAAAGAAATAGAAGAAAACAATAGAATAGGGAGGACCAGAGATCTCTTCAAGAAAATTGGAGAGATGAAAGGAACGTTTCATGCAAAAATGGGCATGATAAAGGACCAAAATGGCAGGGACCTAACAGAGGCAGAAGAGATTAAGAAGAGGTGGCAAAATTAGAAGAACAGAAGAACTATACAAGAACAAGCTTAACATCCCTGATATCCACGATGAGGTGGTCACTGATCTCAAGCCAGACATCCTAGAATGTGGAGCAGTGGGCTAATGCCTCCTTAAGTAACACCAGCTGCCTGCAATTAGTGCAGGTTTGCATCCCACCAGGCTCAAGGTTGACTCAGCCTTCCATCCTTCCGAGGTAGGTAAAATGAGGACCCAGATTGTTGGGGGCAATTAAGCTGACTTTGTAATAATGCCGCTTGGGGTGTGTGTGAAAGCCCTAATAAGCAGGCATATACATAGAATGAAGGCTACTGCTAAGCTTGTAAGCCGCCCTGAGAAGGGCGGGATATAAATGGAATTTTTAAAAAAAGTGAAGTGGGCCTTAGGAAAGCTGAGCAACAACAAAGCTAGTGGAGGTGACAGTATTCCAGCCGAGCTATTCAAAATCTTAAAAGACGATGCAGTAAAAGTACTATGCTCAGTTTGCCAGCAAATTTGGAAAACTCAACAGTGGCCACAGGATTGGAAAAGATCAATTCCAAAGAAAGGCAGTGCCAAAGAATGTTCAAACTATCGCACCATTGCACTCATTTCTCATGCTAGTAAAGTTATGCTTAAAATCCTACAAGCTAGACTCCAGCAGTATGTGGATCGAGAACTACCAGAAGTACAGGCAGGATTTCGAAGAGGCAGAGGAACTAGAGATCAAATTGCCAACATACGCTGGATCATGTAGAAAGCTAGGGAGTTCCAGAAAAACATCTACTTCTGCTTCATTGACTATGCTAAATCTTTTGATTGTGTGGATCACAACAAACTGTGGCAAATTCTTAAAGAGATGGGAGTACCAGACCATCTTATTTGTCTCTTGAGAAACCTATATGTGGGTCAAGAAGCAACAGTGAGAACTGGACACGGAACCACTGATTGGTTCAAAATTGGGAAAGGAGTCCGGCAAGGCTGTATACTGTCGCCCTGCCTATTTAACATATGCAGAGCACATCATGAGAAAGGCAGGGCTAGATGAATCAAAAGTTGGAATTAAGATTGCCGGGAGAAATATCAACAACCTAAGATATGCAGATGATACCACTCTAATGGCAGAAAGTGAAGAAGAACTAAAGAGCCTCTTGTTGCGAGTGAAGAAGGAGTGTGCAAAATAGATGGGGAAGAAATGGAGGTAGTGACAGATTTTATTTTCCTGGGCTCCAAGATCACCGCAGATGGGGACTGCAGCCAAGAAATTAAAAGACGCTTGCTCCTCAGGAGGAAAGCCATGGCAAATCTAGACAGCATACTAAAAAGCAGAGACATCACCCTGTCAACAAAAGTGCGTATAGTGAAGGCCATGGTTTCCCCAGTTGTAATGTATGGCTGTGAAAGTTGGACCATAAGAAAGGCTGAGCACCAAAGAATTGAGGCCTTTGAACTATGGCACTGGAGAAGACTGCTGTGAGTCCCTGCAAGGAGTTCAAACCAGTCAGTCCTAGAGGAGATCAACCCTGACTGCTCTTTAGAAGGCCAGATCCTGAAGGTGAAACTCAAATACTTTGGCCACCTAATGAGAAGGAAGGACTCACTGGAGAAGAGCCTAATGAGGTGGCTGGATGGAGTCACTGAAGCAGGAGGCGTGAGCTTAAATGGACTCCAGAAGATGGTAGAGGACAGGAAGGCCTGGAGGAATGTTGTCCATGGGGTTGCGATGGGTCGGACATGACTTTGCAACTAACAACAACAACAACAAAATTCCAAGGGTGGTCTTACCAAGGCATTATAAAGTGGTATCAACACTTCACATCATCTTGATTGTACCTCTCTATTAATACAGCCTAGGACTGTGTTGGGTTTTTTGGCTGCTGCCGCATACTACTGGCTCATATCCACTAGGACTCCAAGATCCCTCTCACAATTACTACTGCTGAGCCTGGTGCCACCTATTCTATTTCTTGCAGGCCCCACCATGTGAGTAGCTGCTCAAGGGCCCCAAGGGAAGTTTCAGGAGAACAAACTCCAGAAGGGGGTGTCTCAAGTCTGGTGGGGACTCAACGGTCCCACAGCATTTGCTGATGGAAGCAAACACTCAGTGGCATTATTTTAAGGACAGCCTCTTGTTCTTCTCCGGATGTGTGGATTCAACATCCAAACTTCTCAGCAACTCCCACATTGTCTTGAGTGGGAAATCTGAGGAGAAACAGAAGATTAGGTATCAGGGAAGATTACAGAGGTCCCTTTAGGGCTGCTCCAGTAACAGTAGGAAGAAGGGTGGTGGGCTTGCATACCAAGAAGCACCCAAACAGACAGTCCCTGAATGCCCCCCTCATCCTCTGCAAAACAGATACATTCTGGAGTTAGTGCCATGCCTGTGCTACTCGCTCAGATCTATGCAATTCTTGCTGAGCAGGTTGGAAGGAATATAGCAGAGAGGAATGTGGGAAAACAAAACCGCCATCCCTCTGGGCCAGGGGGTGATGGGCTCCTAGCTCTGAATCCCCTTCCTGGCTTTAAATCTGGGTGGTGGGATATTGCCCTATCCTTGCACGGCTGAATTTGGAGGTCCTTCTCTTTCTGCATAGCAGGATGGCTCGATGTGGGGATCTCGGCAATAGAGGCACTTACTGAAGTTAGCTGGTGCTAATGGTGTGAGAGGGAACCACCAGAAGGATCCCACAATTACATCCTGTGATTGAAGCCTCACAATGTTGAAGCATCTTGACTTTTTAGACCCTCCCTGTGGTTGCCTTTGTTCTATTATATATGTGTCTATGAATATCTACATCTACATCCATATCTATCTCTCTATCTCTATCTCTATCTATCTCTGTCTATCTATCTATCTATCTATCTATCTATCTATCTATCTATCTATCTATCTATCTATCTATCTATCTATCTGTTTGAGTATGTGTGTGTGTATAAAGGTGGAATAGACAACATCACCACCAGATGGATCTGTAGCTGGCTGGCAAACCATACTCAACGAGTAGTCCTCAACAGCATTACATCCACATGGGGAGAAGTAAGCAGTGAGGTACAAGGTTCCATCTTAGGCCTAGTACTCTTCAATATCTTAATCAATGACTTAGATAAGAGAATAGAAGGGGAACTCATCAAATTTGCAGTTGACACCAACCTGGCAGGAGTACCCAACACCACAGGAGACAAACTAAGGATCCAAAAAAATCTTGACCAAAAAAATGGGCCCTATCCAACAAAATGACCTTTTGAGTCCTAGTAGATGACCACTTGACCATGAGCCAGCAGTGTGCAGCAGCAGCCAAAACAGTTAATACAATTCTGGGTTATATAAAGAGAGGCATAGAATCAAGATCACACGAAGTATTAGTACCACTTTATAAAACCCTAGTAAGACCACACCTGGAATACTGCAGCCAGTTTTAGTCACCATATCACAAAAAAGATGTTGAGAGTTTGGAAAAAATTCAGAGAAGAGCAACTAAGATGATCCAAGGCCTGGAGACTAAAATATACGAAGAACGGCTGCAGGACTTGGGTTTGGCTAAAGAAAAGAAGAAATAGGGGAGACACGATAGCAGTATTCCAGTATTTGAGGGGCTGCCACAAAGAAGAGGGGGTCATGTTGTTCTCCAAAAGACCAGAAGGCAGGACAAGAAACAATGGTTGGAAACTGACCAAAGAGAGAAGCAACCTGGATTTAAGGAGAAACTTCCTGACAGTGAGGACAATCAACCAGTGGAACAGGTTGCCACCAGAAATCGTGGGTGCTCCATCACTGGAAGTTTTCAAGAAGAGACTGGACAGCCACTTGTCTGAGATGTTATAGGTATAGTATGAATTTGCAGAGACTGAGAAGATGTTTGCTTGTTTCCAGGCTCTGGAAGGTTGTTAGTCATGAAGAGATGATGATTTGGTCCATCGCCATATTTTTATGAACCACAGGGCCATGTTTGTGACTTTGTACAGTGACATTCCTTCTTGCAGTGTGAGTGTGGATCCCTGGGTCTATGAGTGTCACATAGGGTCCCCATCTTAGGGACATCTTCAAATTCTATATGGGCCCTCAAAGTTATTTCCAGAGGTGAAATTTAAACGAGTAAAAGCACCGATGTGAGAGGGGATTCATCAGCAATTTTTAACAGCCCACCGATGAAAAGCTTGATGCTTTTATCCTGATGCAGATTAGTTAAAAAAAATTAAAATTGCACAGCAAGTAATTCTGCAGACGGCAAGACAGCAAATATTGGGACTTAGCAATAAGGCAGAAAGAAGAATGTTGAGAGACCTGCTCGCCCTTTTGGTCCCCCAGATGAAACGTGTGGCCTTCCACTGTGGCTGTGCTGCCGCAGATTCAAAATAAAATTCATCAACCATTGGGGTCAGTTCCTGTACACAAGTGAGAAAGTGGTGGGCAGATCTTTTTCTCAGCTCCAGTTGAAAAATTGTCCTCTGCTTATGCACCAGAGTAGCTCGTGACAGTGAGAACTGAAAGTCACTTTCAGGGATGCAGTAATTAATGATGATTGTGCTAGAATATAATTGCCAGCATGTCTCCTGCTCTGCATCGACTCTGCTTGAGATTCGTCTTACCCCGTCTGAAGCATTGCAGTTCATGGGAGTGGTGGGTGGTCTCACTTCACCCCGCACAAGTTTGAGTCACTCTGGGAACAGATCTCACCCTGAAGGGCTGCACAACGTTTCCCGAGCTTTGTTCTAAGTGTTCCCAGGGGTGTTGCTCTAAGAATAATGTGCTACTAATTGTTCTCAGCTATTTTTTCCCCAGTAGGTGCTGGGCTGAAATTAACAGCTGAACCTGAACATCTTTAGAGATGCAGTTCACCTCTATCAACAGCAAAGGTCCTGGGATAATTAATTTCCAGAGGCATTACACAATAGATCTTTAAAAAGTGCGACATCAGCTTTCTCTAATATAGCGTGCTCCAAACGTTGGGTCCATTTGATTCCATTCACCTTAACCGGCCTGGCCAAGGGTGACAAGAGTTGCAATCCAGCACATCTGGATTGGGAGTGTGTCCTTTGTAAGATGCCCTGGAGACCGATGGGCAGGGCTGTTTTTGTCATACAACGCCCAGAACGGAGTTTTGGCACCTTTTTTGGATGGAACTTGGTAGGATAGGCAAAGCGGGTTGTATGACGTGTGTGAGTTCTGGCACTTTTTTTTTTTTTTAGAAAAAATGCACTGCCGATGAGCATTGGCTTTCTTCCTCTGCCCAGATGTGCTGAGGCTCCCAGTCTGCTTGGTGTTGAGGGGATAATGCTCCTGAGAGCTCCTGAGCTCCAGTTTTCTTTGTCCTTCTGCCAAGCTTTGCCATCTTGCCCCCACCTCCTTCCCCCCAGGATCACTTTCCTGACTGCCAGTGGTGCATGTTGGGCAGCCTAAACCTTGCCACTCGTGACCAAACATCAGAATGGAACAAATGAGGATAACAGGGCGACAGCATCGACAGTTTTATTTCAGTCCCTTGATCTAAGATCTCCTTTCTTGGTGAGATCACACGTCAGGCCTTTGCAAGCCTAAGTGAAGACTCCTCCCCCTCCTCCCCCCCACCCCCCACCCCCGCTCCTCATTAAACTGAGTGAACCACATGAGGGCGAAGGTTTGTTCTCCCAGCTGGGTTGGTTTCCGAACGTTTCTTTACCAGGCTCCGTAACACCTTCAGTGGCATTTAGGGGAAGTCTGTGTCGGTGCTTTTCTGTTTACAAGGGCCTCAGGTGTGGGTGTATTGAACGAGGGTCTCGTGATGGGTCAGGGGTGAGTCATCAGTGAGAGGCTGGGGATGGGTCTTGTGATGGGGAGGGTACATCAGGTCAGGGTCCTCGGGAGATGAACTGCTGAGGGGGGGAGAGGGGGCTTGCGTGGGTTGGTTGTGGGTTGATGCTGTCTCCTGTTGTGCGTGCAATTGTGAACCACATTTTCAGGTTGTTTCTCTGTTTCTGTAGTTGAAGCAGTTCTTTTGGAGTGCTTCAGAACTTCCTTGGGGTTTTGGCCCCCTTGTCCATGTCCGTGGCACCTGCTGTCTTGGCTACTCAGGACCTCCCTTTTAACAACAGTAGGACAATCCTTATAATGCTTCCCGGAGATGCAAACACTGTTTACTCATAAACTTGATTTATGTCTTTGGTAATTTTTCATCTCACAAATGATATTTATACTCAACCAGCTTTATTAGAATCTGTTTTTGGCCAGGGAAGAAGAAGCATCTATGCATGAAGAAGTGCTTGTTTACGGAACCGAGGCTGATCATCCCGAACTGTGATTGTCCTTCTTTGGGTACCACAGCGGCTAATTTGTCTGCATCATCTTCTGCTACTTTCCCCAGTATTGATTTCCTCAAATCTGCTTTAGGAAATAGAGGATGGACTGGCTGCTGTCAGAAACACAAATAATTGCTTAAAAATAAGTTAGAATTTTTAAAGAGGTCCATGATGATTGCCAACTGGCCCCAGAAGTGGTTTCCTTTTCCAATTGGCTTTATAATCTTATTATGGTTGCTTGCATAATCAATCAGATGTTTAGACTGGGCTTGATATATTTATCCACCTATCAAGTTTTTCCCCAAGCATCTGGGATAGGCAGATGCTGTTAACACTTTGAAGGTGTTAAAGGTATTGTCACAAGATATAAGCTGTTCCAAGTAAAATCTGCCTTTTGCAATTCACTGGTGGTGAATTTGTCAATGTTGATAGTGTTCAAGTGATACTCCAGTTATTCTGGGATTGCACCCGAGGTGCCTATTACTATTAGTACTACCTTTGCATTCTTTTGCCACAGTCATTCTACTTCTATTTGCAGGTCTTTGTACTGTATTTGTTACCTTCTCCAGTTCTTTGTCTTCTGTTCTGCTGGTACTGCCACATCCACTATCTAGACTTTTTTTGTCTTTCTTATCGACAATTGTTAAGTCTGGGATGTTAAGTGGCAGGTGCATGTTTGTTTGAATTCTAAAGTCTCAGAGCAATTTAGTTTCTCCATTTCCTATGACTTTGTTTTATGATGCCTCCAGTTCTTACTTGCAGGCAAATGGCATTTCTTACAAATATTCCATAATAAGCAACATTGCTTCTTATTAATATTATTATTATATACACAACAAGACAAAATCACAGTTGATGTTGGCCTTGACATACATCAACTGCTTCGTAATATTATAGAATGTTGTAGTGTAATAGCATTATACAGTATATGTGCGGATCCAAGCAACGTGACCTTGTGCAATCGACAGATGGAAATTTTGTCAATGAGCAGATTGTCTAAGTGTCAGCCCAGTTTTTTTGGTATGGCACCCTGTGTGTCGATAAAACCGGGACAAGCGCAGACAGTTTATCCTATAAACTTTTAATTTTCAGATCTGGCTACTTTGTGGTTTTCTCCAATTCTGTTGGAGAGCAACTATCCCAGTTGGCAGGAGGACTTATGTGAGAAATTAGCTTGGACTTGATATGTAACCCCAAGAGGGAAAGGTCTGACACCTTTCCACACACAGAGACACACACACACCTGCCTTGAGCCTTATCTGGTCTTTCCCAGACAGAAGCTGCCAGTCTGGGAAGATTCCTGTATTACAGGCAGAAAACAATGAAGTAGCTATTTGAATGTATGAGTTTGGGCCTGATACATTGTTTGTCTTCTAATTTTACTTAGTTACTTACTTACTTACTTACTTACTTACTTGCTTATTTTTCCTATATTTCCTATTTCTAAAATGCCCATCTCACTCACCTGCTATTGCCACATCAATTATCCACATTTTCTTCTTTCCAATCACAGTTAAATCTATAACTTTATCAATTGGAATTTGAAAATTCCATAACATCTTAACCTCTTCATTTTTTACTACCGTTTCAACTCTATGTTCCCATCAATTATTCATTACTGACACCTGATAATTTCTACAGATTTTCCAGTGAATCATTTTGGTGACTGTATTTTATCTTTTTTTTGTCAGTTTGTGTGATCTTTTTGCATGAGCTGAGTATATCAGCTATTGTTTCTTCTGCTTCTTTGCATAATTTACACTTTGAATCATTTGATGATTTTTCAATTCTAATCTTAAGAGTCACCCAACCAGCTTTCATGCCTAAGGTTGGATTAGAACTCGCAGTCTAATTGGTAACTGGTCCAGAGTTATCCAACCGGCTCTCATGCCTAAGGTGAAAACTTAATTCACCATCTCCTGGTTTTTAGCTTAATGCCTTCACCACTACACCAAACTGGCAATTGTGCAAGATCTGTGAAGGGTTCTTCACTCAAGAACTGTGGACTTTAGGGAAACACAGGAGTGTGAAAAGGTGGACCCAAAGGTGCTTTTTCAAGAGGCAACTGGACTTTCTGTTTTTTCTTTGAAGAAATGCCCCCCCACAGATAAATATTTACATGTTGATTCTCACCACCACTGGAGCACAAAATGGGAGTTATCAGAACCCTATACACCATGCAGCTAAAGGTCTGCCTACCAGCAAAGATGGGAAAGAAAAAGAACTAAAACATCTCAAGGAAGCCCTCGGAAGCCCATGTGGCTGTCCCAAGTGAGCCTTCATCAAATTTCCCAAAAGACCCAGCAGGAGCTCCTCCATAACAGACAACGAAGACGACAATAAATGAAGCAATGTTGTAATTCCATACGTTGCAGGAATATCGGAAAAGCTCAGGAGGAATCTTCATCCAACACAATCTACATGTACACTTCAAACCCAAGAATACACTAAGGCAGAAGCTTGTCCAGCCCAAGAATAAAACTCCCAGACACAAACTGAGCAACGTGGTATATGCACTACAATGCAGGGAGCCATGTGCAGATATGCACATTGGGGAAACAAAACAACCACTTCATAAATGCATGGCACAACATAGGAGAATAAACCCATCTGGACAAGAGTCAGTGGTCCATCTGCATTTAAAAGACAAAGGCCACTCTTTCGAAGACAGCAAAGTCCCCATTTTAGACAGAGAGGATCGCGGGTTTGAAAGAGGGATCAAAGAGGCCGTCTAGGTCAAAACTGAACAGCCCTCTCTCAACGGGGGGGGGGGAGGGATATGACATCATCTATCTCCAGTCTACAACACAGTCCTTTCAGCAGTTCTAAGAAGGTCCCATGCCCATTTGCACTACTGAGGTGACCCTGAGGACACAGACAAACATCCAAGTGGCCTCAAAAACTCTCTAAAAGAATACAGATGAGCAGTTGTCTGCAAGAAGTATAAATCCTTCCATTCCCCACTATCCAGTCAGAGCTGAAGAAGCTTCTTGGATGAGAAGCGAAATGTCTTCAAAGAAAAACCAGAAAGTCTAGTTGCCTCTTGAAAAAGCACTTTTGGGACAACCATGACCTGGACGACTGAGGATCTCCATAGACGTGAAACTTTGTGGAAACTCATTTGGCACACATGTTGTTACAGAGGAAAGCAAAAAGGCGAGAACCAACAATCAAGTGTGGCACCCACTAACCTAGACGAGTGCAACTTTTAGGCTTCTCTGTTGGAAAATGTTTTGAGTTTTTTTAAAGAGGAAATGGTTTCAAAATGTATTAAATAACAACAATCAATAGTAAATATCAGGACATCATGTGAACCCCAAAAGCCTTGGGTGAGGCCAGCAAAGGCTGCAAAATGTGTTAACGTTTTTAGTGCAACGAAAGGGGGACTGTGTTAAGTGTGGGAGAGTAGTGATGATGATGATAACTTTATTGTCACTTTGAATGTACACCAATCGGCATACATCAAAATGAAATTTCGTTGCATACAGCTCTCAAAGGGTCACCACCTCCGATATATACTGGCATTTAATTTAAGTAAGCTGCAAAGGTAATTAAATCAAATGGATGGAAACTAACCAAAGAGAGAAGCAACCTAGACCTAAGGAGAAATTTCCTAATGGTGAGAGCAATCAAGCAATGGAATAACTTGCCTCCAGAAGTTGTGGGTGCTCCAACACTGGAAGTCTTTAAGAAGATTGGACAGCCATTTGTCTGAATTGGTATAGGGTTTCCTGCCTGGGCAGGGGGTTTGATTAGATGATCTCCAAGGTCCCTTTCAACATCATCGTCGTCGTCAATGTCATTATTGTTGTTGTTTGTTGTTGTTGTTATTATTATTATTATTATTATTATTATTATTATTATTATTATTATTATTATTATTATTATTATTATTTTCCCTTTGCCCTTACCAAGCCAATTCTTCTGCATGATGGTCCCTGGGGCCCCATTTGAATTGCTTTCACCCAGGAAAAACATGCGCTCCCTCTGCCCAGAAGTCCAATGAAGCCCAATTCTGTTCTTCCTTTCTTTTATTCAGAGGCCATCCGTCCCTGATGTTTTTCTGCCAAGGAAGCAAAGCGGATGCTGTTGCTCCCTCGTGCTGAGTGAACAAATCCCAAAGAACATCGTGGGAGTGAAACCACCAGGGATGCTTTCCTTTCACACAAGAAAAGCTGCACAGAACAGAACATCGAGGCCTTTTCAGAACTCTCCAAAGATCCTGGTGGCCTCTCTCATGAAACATTGAACAAGCCGGGATGAACGCCTTCCCTTTCTTCCACATGATGGCAGAATGCACAAGAAAACGGTTCCCACCACAGACTTTTGCAAGAAAGCATACATCAGTCTTTTTCCGGTGGGATTTGACAAGGATCTCCACCTTCAACTTTTTTACGTCTGCAGGCAGCGTGCTCATTTCTGCCCTGGTGCTATGACTGCTCCCCCAGGAAGAGATAAAAGAGCAACAGCCTCCCCCACCACACACACACACACATTCTAGCAGGTCTTTCCTAAAGCCCGGGAGAAATGGCAAGACAGGTTGTGCTTGTATCCTAAACTGCTGAACGGCAGCAACGAGAACGAATAACAGAATTGGAAGGGACCTTGGAGGTCTTCTAGTCCAACCCCCTGCTCAAGCAGAAAACCCTGTACTATTCCAGAGAAGTGGCTGTCCAGTCTATTCTTAAAAGCCTCCAGTAATGGAGCACCCACAACTTTTGGAGGCAAGCCTTTCCACTGGTTAATTGTTCCCACTGCCAGGAAATTCCTCCTTAGTTCCAGGTTGCTTCTCTCCTTGGTTAGTTTCCATCCCTTGCTTCCTGTCCTGCCTTCAGGTGCTTTGGAAAATAGGTTGACCCTCTCTTCTTTGTGGCAGCCCCTCAAATATTGGAAGATGCTGGAAAAATGGGCTAGACATTAGGAATTTAATGTGTATTATTAACTAAAACAAATGGACCTAGACAACATGTTGTTTACCAAGCTCCTATGAATTGTAAATATAGAAAACTAATAAAATAGTTTTTTAAAAAATATTGGAAGATGCTATCATGTCACCCCTAATCCTTCTCTTCATTAAACTAGACCTACCCAATTCTTGCAACTGTTCTTCATATGTTTTGGCCTCCAGCCCCATAATCATCTTTGTTGCTCTTTTCTGCAGTCTTTCGAGCCTCAACACCTTTTTTATAATATGGTGACCAAAACTGAATGCTGTATTCTAAGTGTGGTCTTACTAAGACTTTATAAAGCGATATTAATATTTCATGTGATCTCGATTCTATCCCTGTTAATGCAAGCTAGGATCGCATTAGCTTTTTTGACTACTGCCGCACACCGTTGGCTCATATTTAAGTGATTGTCCACTAGGACTTCAAGGTCTCTCTCACAGTTACTGCTGTTGAGCCAGATTTTGTCTAATCTATGCCTGTACATTTTATTTTTCTTGCCTTAGTGTAAAACCCTACTTTTCTCTACATAGAGTTTCATTTTGTTAGATAGGGGCCACTGCTCAAGTCCATTTGGATCTTGAGCCTATCTTCTGGGGTGTTGGCTATTCCAGTCTTGTCTGCAAATTTGATGAGTTCTCCTTCTATTCTCTCATCTAAATCATAATTTAGCCTAGGGAGGAGTTGGGCAAGGCCCCTCTCACTGGAGTCATGCATCTGATGTTCTATCCTCCCGGGGCCTAATGTTTGCAGATACCTGGCCCCATTTTAGCCAGGAGGAAATTAGTAACTTAAAAAAAACATGAATAAATCTGTCTTTAAGTATTCCTTGACTTGCCTCTTTTATTTCAAAAATAAAACACTGATGCGTCCCAGTGTTGACTCCCAATCTGCAGTGGAATCCTTCAAAGGAAAAAGATTTCCTTCTCCTTCGTAGCAATTGGGGGAAATTGTTCTCTATTAGCAAGTACCTGATGGTGCAAAGGTCTCTGGGGTGAGCAGCCACCCGACATGGCAAGACACCTGTCTGTCACGGGATTGTGAGGCTGCTTTGTGCTCAGAATAAAAATGGCATTTAGAAGAGGCCTTTCTTCTAACATATATTTCAAAGGAGGTGCACTTCCAGCAACGCAAAGCAGGGGCAACAGGAGCAGTTTTTAAGCTTGGTGGGACTTTGGTGTGCTGGGGTGAACCCGCTAGGAGCTTGGGAAGGAGGGCAGGAAGAGGGTTGGGGAGAAGAAGGTTTCCTCCATTCCTTCCTCAATGGTCCCAGCTCCAACTGGGACAACACTGTTCCTTTGTTTTTTAAGGACTGTTAAATGAGACCAAAATGGCAGGGACCTAACAGAGGCAGAAGAGATTAAGAAGAGGTGGCAAAATTACACAGAAGAACTAACAAGAATGAGCTTAACGTCCCAGATAATCACAATGAGGTGGTCACTGACCTCGAGCCAGACATCCTAGAATGTGAAGTGAAGTGGGCCTTAGAAAAGCTGAGCAACAACAAAGCTAGTGGAGGTGACAGTATTCCAGCTGAGCTATTCAAAATCTTAAAAGACAGTGCAGTAAAAGTGCTACACTCAATTTGCCAGCAAATTTGGAAAACTCAACAGTGGCCACAGGATTGGAAAAGATCAGTTTACATTCCAATTCCAAAGAAAGGCAGTGCCAAAGAATGTTCAAACTATCGCACCATTGCACTCATTTCTCATGCTAGTAAAGTCATGCTTAAAATCCTACAAGCTAGACTTCAGCAGTATGTGGATCGAGAACTACCAGAAGTACAGGCAGGATTTCGAAGAGGCAGAGGAACTAGAGATCAAATTGCCAACATACACTGGATCATGGAGAAAGCTAGGGAATTCCAGAAAAACATCTACTTCTGCTTCATTGACTATGCTAAAGCCTTTGATTGTGTGGATCATAACAAACTGTGGCAAGTTCTTAAAGAGATGGGAGTACCAGACCATCTTATTTGTCTCTTGAGAAACCTATATGCGGGTCAAGAAGCAACAGTGAGAACTGGACATGGAACCACTGATTGGTTCAAAATTGGGAAAGGAGTCCGGCAAGGCTGTATACTGTCGCCCTGCCTATTTAACTTATATGCAGAGCTAATTTTTTAGATGCTGAAAAAGCTTTTGATCAATTGAATTGGCAATTTTTGATGAAAGTTTTAGATAAAATGAATTTCGGGGACAAATTTTTACAACCAATTAGGGCATTATATCAAAAACAAACTGCCCGAATAATAGTTAATAATAGTCTGACTGAAGTATGCAATATTGAGAAGGGTACAAGACAAGGGTGTCCGTTATCACCTTTATTATTTGTTTTAACATTGGAGATATTATTGATAAAAATACGGAACTCGGGAAAAATTAAGGGTATTCAAATTAGAGATCAAGATTATAGACTGAGGGCGTTTGCAGACGATCTGGTTGTTACGGTGACTCAGCCAGAAAACTCTGTTGTGGACCTGATGGAGATAATAATGCAATATGGGAAGGTTTCTGGATTTAAGGTTAATGGACAAAAAACTAAAATTTTGGCCAAAAATATGACAGTATCGCAAAAGGCCCTTTTAGAAGGACTAACTGGATTTGAGATTGTTAAAAGGGTCAAATATTTGGGGGTGTATTTGTCACCCTCTAATACAAAGTTATATAAAAATAACTATGAAAAGTTATGGGGAAAAATTCAAAAAGAATTGGAGAGCTGGGAAAAATTGCAATTGTCTTTGTTGGGAAAAATTGCAGCAGTGAAAATGAACGTCCTGCCTAAATTTTTATTTTTATTTCAAATGATACCGTTTCTTAAAAAAGATTCTAATTTGGAAGAATGGCAACGGGGTATCAATAAATTTGTCTGGGCAGGGAAAAGGCCACGAGTTAAACTTAAGATTATGCAGGATACTCGTGAAAGAGGTGGTCTTAAAATGCCTAATCTTAAATTATATTATGAAGCTGCTGTGTTGTCAGGAATAAGTGACTGGATTAATTTGACACAAGGGAGATTATTAAATCTTGAGGGCCACGACTTGTTATTTGGCTGGCATGCATATTTGTTGTATGATAAGAAGGTAGATAATGTGTTTAAAGTGCATATCTTAAGACAGGCATTGTTGAGAGTCTGGAAGAAGTATAGACATAAATTAGATTACAAGATGCCGTTGTGGGCAATCCCAAAACACGCAATAGAAAATATAAATGTTGGCTTCAAGCATGATGTGACAACGTATAAGGAGATTTTAAGTTTGGAAAGAAATGTTTGGTGTTTGAAGCTGTATAATCTCTTGAGAGATGAGAAGATTGTTCAAACTTGGTTTCAATATACTCAGTTACGGGCCAGGTGGAAAGAAGACCAGAAAATTGGTTTTGCAATGACTGATGAAAATTTGATAAAGCAAATTAGAAACCAGGGTCCAGCACATATCAAACGGATATATCTTGCATTGATAGAAATTGACTCAGAAACGGAACTCGTTAAAGACTGTATGATAAAATGGGCTAAGAATATTCAAGAAGTTATTACAATGGACACGTGGGAAAAGATCTGGGTGAGGAATGTAAAATTCACGCAAGCCCAAAACTTAAGAGAGAACTTTTACAAAATGTTTTATAGATGGCATCTAGACCCTAAAAAGCTTGCAAGTATGTATCCGAATTATCAGCCTAAATGTTGGAGGTGTGGAAGCGAAGATGCAACGTATTTTCATATATGGTGGACCTGCAAAAAGGTTAAGGCTTTCTGGATAAAAATTTGGTGGAATATGCAGAAGATTTTTAGGCAAAGGATAAAGTTTTGTCCGCAACTGTTTTTGTTGGGCATAATTACAGAAGCTACTGTAGTGGACGTTAAGTTGATGCTGAACTTAATCACAGCAGCAAGACTTTTAATAGGTCAATATTGGAAAAAGGAGGAATTGCCGACTATAGAAGAATGGACTCTAAAAGTTTCTGACCTGGCGGAAATGGCAAAGATTTCGGCTTACCTGAAAGATCACTCGCAAGAACGTTATATTATGGAGTGGAAAAAGTGGATTGATTATATTCAGAAGAAATATGGGATTAAGAAATTTCATTTAGCATTTGAGTAAGTTTCCTTTTCTGTTTTCTTTTCTTTTTATATGTAATATTAATATTGCTTGTAATCATTTTATATGAGCTAGAGGGTGATAGAATTAATAGTTTATTGTTGTTAGCATATGGATGCTTATGATTGTTCTTTGTTCTTATACCCTGTATTTAGCTCTGGGAAGTCGGGGGGCGGGGGGAGGGGGGAATGGGTGGGAGGGATAGGGAGGGTTAGGTAGGGGTGGGGGGAGGGGGGATTGTTAAAGTTAAAATGTACTGTAAAACTTTTCAATAAAAAAAAGGAAACCAAGGTTTGAATCTATTGGCTAATGCCACCTGGACAGGTATAAAAGGGCCCAGGTAGCCCTATTCCCCAGTTGTCTGCTCCCAGCCTGCCATAATAATAATAATAATAATAATAATAATAATAATAATAATAATAATAATAATAATAATAATAATAATAATAATAATAATAACAACAACAATAATAATAATAATAATAATAATAAGAAGAAGAAGAAGAAGAAGAAGAAGAACAAGAACAAGAACAAGAACAAGAAGAAAAAGAACAAGAAGAACAAGAACAAGAACAAGACGTTGGAAGGGACCTTGGAGGTCATCTAGTCCAACCCCCTGCTAAGGCAGGAAACCCTATACCATTTCAGACAAATGAGTGTCCAGTCTCTTCTTAAAAATGTCCAGTGTTGGAGCATTCACCACCTCTGGAGGCAGGTTGTTCCACTGGTTAATTGTTCTAACTGTCAGGAAGTTTCTCCTTAGTTCTAGGTTGCTTCTCTCCTTGATTAGTTTCCATCCACTGCTTCTTGTCCTGCTTTCAGGTGCTTTGGAGAATAGCTTGACTCCCTCTTCTTTGTGGCAGCCCCTGAGATATTGGAACACTGCTATCATGTCACCCCTCGTCCTTCTCTTCATTAAACTACACATACCCAATTCCAGCAACCGTTCCCTATATGTTTTAGCCTCCAGTCCCCCAATCATCTTTGTTGCTCTTCTCTGTACCCTTTCTAGAGTCTCAACATCTTTTTTACATCGTGGTGACCAAAACTGGATGCAGTATTCCAGGTGTGGCCTTACCAAAGCATTGTAAAGTGGTATTAGTACTTCACTTGATCTTGATTCTATCCCTCTGTTAATGCAGCCTAGCACTGTGTTGGCTTTTTTGGCAGCTGCAGCACACTGCTGGCTCATATTGAAGTGATTGTCTACTAGGACTCCAAGTTCCCTCTCACAGTTACTCCTATTGAGCAAGGTACCACCTATACTATACCTGTGCATTTGATTTTTCCTGCCTAAATGTAGAACCTTACTTTTTTCACCATTGAATTTCATTAAATCCAATAAAGATTCTGTTGTAACCATCGCCTACACGTCTCCTTGATCTGCAACTTAACATGGACGGCCACCAAAAAGGGGGTGACTGCTGGCTACCCCCAAGAGAACTAGGGCAAATATCTCCGGCCCATTACAAGTTATAGAAGAGAGTATCTGTAGCTCAGGGTTGAACTGTGGGATCCCAGAACTGGCAGGCATGATCCTGGAACCATTCTTTCAAAGATCCTAAAATAGAATATAGCTGGAAGGGACCTTGGAGATCTTCTAGTCCAACCCCCCTGCTCAAGCAGAAGAACCTATACCATCTCAGACACGTGGCTGTCCAGTCTCTTCTTAAAAACGGAGCACCCACAATTTCTGGTGGCAAGCTGTTCCACTGGTTAACTGTGCTAGCCGACCGTAGGGGGGGAATTGCTTTTCCCACCAGGCGTGCGCTGCCTCTCCCCTAGTGACTCTTCAGCTCAGTTGGAGAAGCAGGATCCCACCTTCGTCGCCAGTGTTCTGTACTGGGTTCGTTGCTTCAGTGATGAGACGAGGCAAGTGAGTTCAGCAAAGATCATTGTTTATTGCTTGTAGGATCTGAACTGAGAAACAGGGCTGCAAATGGAGCAATTTATACCCTGGCCTCTAGGCGGAGGCCAATAGGTTTAAAGCAACCTATTGCCGCCCTAGAGGTAGCCAATGGCAGCACTGGAAACGGGTTGTCTGAGGAGCTAGGAGCCATTAGCCAGCTTCCCTGCTTAAGCAACCTTACAGCAATTAACCCACATGGTGTTCCTTAACAAGACAAAGCTAATTTGGTCACTTTATCAAAGAATGAAATAAGATTGGTTTGGCACGATCTGTTTTTAACAAACCTGTGCTGGCTACCAGTTATAACTTTGTTTGCTTCTAGTTGCTCACAGTTCTGTTTTTTGATTATCTTTTCCAGGATCTTCCCAGGTATTGATGTTAGGCTGATTGGTCTGTAGTTTCCTGGGTCCGTTTTTTCCTCCTTTCTTGAAGATGAGAACCACATCAGCCCTTTTCCAATCCTCAGGTACTTCCCCGGTGCTCCAGGATTTATGAAAAATGTGGTGCAATGGTTCTGAGATAACATCTGCCAGCTTCTTCAGAACTCTGGGATGTAATCTATCGCATCATAGTGATTTATATTCATCAAGATCAGATGGGTGTTCTCTTATCATTTTCTTGCTTATTTTAATTTTTGTTTCTAGTTTGTCTTTTGCAGTATTTTTTTTTGTTTGGTATGTTGTGCTATAATTTATTTTTGTGTGAAGACTGATGTAAAGAATGAGAAAAAGCTTATCTTGAATCCATTGGATAATAATTTAAAGATCTCAATACATTTATTGAAAGAACAATTTAATATGCTATTGGCTGATCAAGTAGCAACTAATTTGCGTTATGCTAAACACAATACTTTTTGTAATGCCAATAAGCCTGGTAGATGGTTGGCTTATCAATTAAGGAAAAAACAGAAATCACGTACTATAGACAAAATAGAATATAAAGGAAAAGAAGTCTACCAACAAAATTTGATTAAGAGGAGTTTTTTGGATTTTTACTCGAAATTATATTCTAAAGAAAATATACAAGCTTTAGATATAGACAAGTATTTACAGGGAGCTCATTTTCCAAGACTTTCACAAGAACAACAACTTGAGATGAACTGCCCAATTACATCAGAAGAAATTTCTTTAGTTATTAAACAGTTGAAATTGGGCAAGGCTCTGGGAACAGATGGATTAACAGCAATTTACTATAAAAAGTTGTTGCCTGAAATGATTGAACCCTTAAAGACTTTGTTTAATAAAATTCAGACTGGAGGTGTAGTTCCTCCATCATGGAGGACAGCTTTTGTATCGTTGATTCCAAAGGAGGATCAAGACCTTACTCAACCTAAAAATTATAGACCTATATCGCTTTTAAATACAGATTACAAGATTTTTGCTAAAGTATTGGCTAATAGATTAATGCAAGTTTTGAAACAAATGATTCATAGTGATCAATCGGGATTTATATCTGGGAGGTATATGAAATATAATGTAAGACAAATTGTTAACTTGCTTGAATATTTGGATAAGAACAACCAAGTCTCTGCAGCATTGATATTTTTGGATGCAGAGAAAGCCTTTGACCAATTGAATTGGCAGTTTTTATTAAGAGTTGTTGAGGAGATGAATTTTGGAGAAGGTTTTCTACATGCTATTAAAGCTATATATCAACAACAAACTGCACAAATTATAGTTAATGGGCGATTAACAGAGACTTTCAAAATTGAAAAAGGTACAAGACAGGGTTGCCCCCTATCACCATTATTGTTTGTTCTAACACTAGAGATTTTATTAATTAAAATTCGAGAGTCCTCTATGATAAAGGGAATCAAAATAAAACAGAATGATTATAGACTGAGAGCTTTTGCTGATGACTTGGTTGTGACAGTATCCCAACCGTTACAGTCGGTTATAGACTTGATGGAAATTATAACTCAGTATGGTAAGGTTTCTGGGTTTAAGGTGAATAGTAATAAGACTAAGATTTTATCCAAGAACTTATCTATGAGTGAAAGGGATATGTTATCTAAATTAACAGGTTTTGAAATAGTGAAGAAGGTTAAATATTTAGGAGTATATATTACAGCCTCAAATGTAAAATTGTATGAGAATAATTATGAAACACTATGGTTGAAGGTACAAAGGGACTTAAATAATTGGAAAAAATTACAATTATCATTACTGGGAAGAACTGCAGTTGTTAAAATGAATGTTCTACCAAAGTTTCTCTTTTTGTTTCAAATGATACCTATATTGAAAAAGGATGCCAACCTTGATCAATGGCAGAAGGGTATTAACAAATTTATCTGGGCGGGGAAAAAACCAAGAGTTAAATTTAAGATTTTACAAGATGCCAGGGAAAGAGGGGGACTCAAGGCGCCGAATTTGAAATTGTACTATGATGCGGCTGCTTTGACCTGGATTAGTGATTGGCTTAATCTAACTAACAAGAGAATACTTCATCTTGAGGGTTGGGATTTGGTATATGGATGGCATGCATACTTGCTTTATGATAAGAAGGTGGACAGGGCTTTTAAATCCCACATTCTTAGAAGTGCTTTATTGCGTGTCTGGAAAAAGTATTATTATAAGTTAAATTATAAAATACCGATTTGGGGAATTCCTGGACACGCGATAGAGGGCGTATCTATGGGAGTGAGTATGGATATGGTTTCCTACAAGGAATTACTTAGATTGCAAGGGAATGATTGGCAACTTAAATCATTAGAGGAGTTAAGACAAGAAAATATAAGTTACTCTTGGTTTCAATATACCCAATTGAAAGCTAGGTGGAAGTTAGATCAAAAGGTTGGCATCACAATTACAGATCAAAATTTAGTAAAACAAATTAGAGATTTAAATTGTGCACATATAAAGAGGATATATAATGCTTTAATTGAATTGGATTCGGAAACGGAATTGGTTAAAGACTGTATGATAAATATTCAGGAACCAATCTCGTTGGACACCTGGGAGATAATTTGGGTCAGAAATGTTATATTTACTCAGGCTCAAAACTTAAGAGAAAATTTTTATAAAATGTTTTATAGATGGCATCTGGATCCCAAGAAGTTGTCTAACATCTATCCTAATTTACAGTCTAAATGTTGGAGATATGGTAGTTTAGAAGCCACCTATTTTCATATGTGGTGGACTTGTAGAAACATAAAAGCTTTTTGGATCAAAATTTGGTGGAACATTCAAAAGATTTTTAAGAGAAAGATAAAGTTTTCTCCGCAATTATTTTTATTGGGTATTGTTGTAGATTGTGATGTTAAAGAAACTAAATTGATGTTGAATATGATAACAGCAGCACGGTTACTGGTGGGACAATATTGGAAGAAGGATAGTTTGCCCACTATAGAAGAATGGGTGTTTAAAGTTTTGAATCTTGCAGAAATGTCTAAGATTTCTGCTTATTTGAAAGACCATTCACAGGAAAGATATATTTCAGTTTGGAGGAGATGGATAAATTATATTCAGAACAAATATGGGACTAAAAAGTTCCATTTAGCTTATGAGTAGATTTTAGTGGGATATTGTTATTGGTACTTTGTTTGTAGTTATGTTAAAGGGGAGTTAAAGCACATTATGAATTTGGTTAATTGTATATTATGCATAATTCTTATTTAGAATATGATTATTGTAACTATAATCCTGTATTTAGCTCTGGGAAGTGGGGGGGAAGTGGGTGGGTTTGGGGTGGGAGGGATTTGGGGATATATTATAAAATTTTGTTTTTGTAAAACTCTTTAATAAAAAAAAAGAATGAGTTAAGCAGCTCTGCTTTCTTCCTACTGCCTGTTACTTCCTTGCCATCTTCTTTCTTTAGTGGACCTACAGTTTCCTTGACTTTTTTCTTGTTATTAGTATGTTGAAAAAAAACTTTATTTATTATCCTTGATTTCTGTTGCAAGTATTTGTTCATTCTGAGCCTTTACTTTCCTGACTTCGTCTTTGCATGTTCTGACTGTCTGGTGATAGCTATGTGCCTTAGCTATGTGCCCCTCTTTCTATTTTTTGTACTTGTCCTTTTTGTCTTTCAGTTTGCCTGAGAGATCTTTATGCAGCCATGCTGGTTGCTTCTTGCCTTTCTTGTTTTTCTTTTCCAGTGGTATTGTGCTGGACTGGGCTTTTATGATAGCACTTTTCAGAGTTTCCCATGTTTCTTGAGTTGTTTTCCCCTTTAGGATTTTCATCCATGGAATATTTCCTAGGTTCTCTCTTTTGAAGTTTAAGACATTGGTTGAATTATTTTCTATTGCTTGTGTTTGCATTATATTGAATTCCAGTATGATGTGGTCACTTTCCCCCAAGATTCCGGCAACTTCAACTCCCTCGATCACTTATTCTCTATTAGTAAGAATTAGGTCCAGTATAGCTTTACTTCTAGTTCCCTCCTCTACCTTTTGGATGACAAAGTTGTTGGCTAGGTTGGTTAGGAAGATGTTTAAACTCCCGCTTGCTGCAGAGTTTGTCTCCCAGCTGATATCTGGGTAATTCAAGTCTCCCATTACTACTGCTTCTTACATACACTTGTTAACTGGTTGGCGAAGAGACCATCTCTTTCTTCTGATTGGTTGGGTGGCCTGTAGTATACCCCTATGGAAATGTCATTTTTCCCCTTTCATATTGACCCATATAGATTCTGGAGGGCTTTGATCTTTGATCATGCACATTTCTGTAGATATGTAGTATTCTCTTACATATAATGCAACTCCCCCTCCTCTTTTTGTAGTTCTGTTTCTTTTGAACAATCTGTATCCATCCATCAGTCCATTCCAGTCATGGGTTTTGTCCTACCAAGTTTCTGTAATGCCAACTATGTCATACCCTCCCTCATGTACTTTGAATACAATAGAGCTGGAAGGGACCTTGGAGGTCTTCTAGTCCAGCCCCCTGCTCAACCAGAAGAACCTATATTGTCGCAGACAGATGGATGTCCAGTCTCTTCTTAAAAATCTTCAGTGATGGAGTGCCCACGATTTTGGGGGGTAAGCTGTTCCACTGGTTGATTGTCCCAGTGGTGTAGCGTGGGTTGTCAGCACCTGGGGCAAGGCAAGTAATTTGCGCCCCCTAACCCGTGGATTTTAGCACTCGAGTCTCTTCCACTAGCTCAGGAATTCTGGGAGTTGAAGTCCATGAGTCATAAAAGAGCCAAGGTTGCCTACCCTTGAGTTAGGTTCAAGGCAAAAAAGGGTCTCTGGAGAAGAGGGAAAATGCTAGTTTAAAACTGAAACAAGGCAACTTTAAGGTGCCTCAGCTGTGATTTAGGATGAGACAAAGAGAGGACATGGCGTTGAAAATGGTTAATGGGGCAGGTTTGTTCCACTCTTAGTGGATGTCAAGATAAACCCCACGAGAGAATGACCTTACAACAGATGTGAATAGGCTTGGACTACGTTTGTAGATTGAGTGCATAGATCACATGGAGTGATGATAGGCTTCATCAAGATTTATGATCCCACAATTGGCTAGTTTTCTCCATCTTGTCCTAAACCCTGGATACCAACCACGGTTTATGGCTTAGCATGTGGTGTGGGGTGACCCAACATGTTAGGCAACAAACAATGACTTCCAACTTACAATGCCTCAGCTTCCCAAGGTTATTCCAAATTGTCCATATTCCAGATTGTTGCCTCCTGCAGACCCACAGTCCAGGCTACCCCCTTCCTCCCCCTTTCCCCTCCCAACCCGGGCTCGCTCGATGTCCTGGATTTCAAGTCCCAGTCATCACCAATTCGTCCAGGGTCAATCAAGGATGAGGGATGCTGTAGTCGAACGTACTGGGAAGTCTCTGCTTACCTGGGAATGAATCTCACGGAACTTGCTTCGGCTACTTCTCAGCACGGAGGGGATTGGACTATAAAGTGACCTTATTAAATTCAACACGGATTCGAGAGTGGGTCTTGTCAATTTCTCGGACCTACCCCCCAAAGGGAAAACTCTGAAGTCCCGTTGACTAGTCAATTTCAGGCAGATTCCTCTTCCCAACTAGGACTAGGACAAGCGCCGTTCTCTTCCTTCCTTTTCTGGCAGAGATTTCAGGAACTTGGCGCTACCTGGACTTCCGTCCCTCTCCAGTCACCTTCCTCCTCTCCTCAATACCTTCCGGACAAGGTACATTGCCCCCCTCCCCCTCCTTACCCCACAATAGAAACCCAGTGAAACCAATTGCCCAAAGATAGCGGCTGTCTCAAAAGTGAACTTCCACGGCCGAGGGGAAGCTCCTCCGAATTCTCAACCTGGGAGCTCCCGTTTGTCTTGGTTAAGAGGAAGTTCAAGATCAGGGGCAGCCGCCGAGTGATTTTGAGAACCGCCTATCCGTTCCTCTTGCTTAAATGGAGGGTGATGGATTGGTTATTTAGATTTAACACCGACGCCTTCATTCAGGCCCCGTGAAGACGGGCGCGACCCGGCGAGTTCACGACTTCAGCAACCGGGTCTTCTGAATCTAAGAGAGATGGGGGGATCTCATCTTTACCTTTACCTCCGGGAAAGGAGATGGGGGCGGGAGCTGGGTCGGGGGGGCCGGGCTTGCAGGTTGAGAGCCAAGCGGAGGAGAGCTGCGGCGGGAGAAAGAGAGGGAGGTGAGACGCCGCCAAGCCTCCCCACCCCCACCCGAGAAAGGAGGCGATCCGCAGCCGCGAGAGGACGGGATCCCACTCTGGCTGGGCGCAGCAAATGCGGTTGCTTTCTATGCTCCGCCCACTCGCTCGCTCCTCCGACCCTCGGTGAAGCAGAATCGTCCCCCTCCGGCGAGCTTAATGGGCGCCCCCCCAGATGTTGCGCCCGGTGCGGCCGGCCCCCCCTGCACCCCCCACGCTACGCCTCACCGTCAGGGAATTTCTCCTTAGTTCCAGGTTGCTTCTCTTTTTGATCAGTTTCTCATCCTTCCCTCTGGTGCTCTGGTAAACAACCTGACCTCCTCTGCCTTGTGGCAGCCCCTCAAATCCTGGAATATTGCTATCATGTCACCCCTATTTCTTCTTTTCTTTAGACTAGCCAAACCCAAGTCCTGTAGCTGTTCTTCGTATGTTTTAGTCTCCAGGCCTTTGATCATTTTAGTTGCTCTTCTCTGAATTTTTCCAAACTCTCAACATTTTTTTTGTGGTATGGTGACCAAAATTGGCTATAGTATTCAAGGTGTGGTCATACTAGGGTTTTGTAAAGTGGTAGTAATACTTCATGTGATCTTGATTCTATGCCTCTGTTTATACAACCCAGGATTGTATTAGCTTTCTTGGCTTCTGCTGCACACGGCTGGCTCATAGTCAAGTGATCGTCCACTAGGACTCCAAGGTCCCTCTCACAGTTACTGACTTTGAGCCAGGTCTCACCAAAATCTAGTTCACTCTGTTTGTTCCCCAAGCTTTGAGCATTAGTATGTAAACATTTAAGACTTTTATGTTTGTTTGTGGGAATATTTTCTGGATCTCCTGATTGTTGTTTGATTTTTTTCTTTTTTTCTCATCACTCTCTACCTCTTTGTTTGATTTGTTTTCTTGAGATTTATGATTGATTTTGTGTTCTAGAGATTCTAATGATTTGTCACCCTTTGCCCTCAATTTTAGTTTAAAGCCCTTCTAATGAGTTGGGGCAATCTTTTTCTGAGTATATTTTTCCCTCTTTTCATGATGTCCCAAAGGTGTTTTTTTCACGAGGCAACTGGACTTTGTTTTTCTTTGAAGATGTTTTGCTTCTCATCCAAGAAGCTTCTTCAGCTCTGACCGGATGGTGGGGAATGGCAAGATTTATACTCCTTGGAGACAGCTGGTCATTTGCCTCCAGGAGCTTCAACAACTCACTAAAAGAATGCAAATGACCAGCTGACTGCAAGGAGTATAAATCTTGCCATTCCCCACCATCCGGTCAGAGCTGAAGAAGCTTCTTGGAAGAGAAGCAAAATGTCTTAAAAAACCCCCAAGAAAGTCCAGTTACCTCTTGAAAAAAAGCACCTTTGGGACAAACACAGTCAATGTTAAACAAATGTGGCAATTCTAAAGCGAACCCTACAGTCATTAAGCAAACCTCATTTGGTATGGTTTGCAATTGAAACTATAAATGCTGGTTTCTGGGGGAAAAAACACCCTAAATCACAGTCATGTGAACGCGGGATGCTGCAAACAGCTGAAAATGCAGGCTGGTTGCCAAATGCCCCAAATACAGTCATGTCACCAGGGATGGGGCTGGATATTGGAACTTCAAATCCAGGTCAAAAGTAGCTTTCTGGAGGAGTTACGGTGTAACTTCAAACAGTACTGAGCAACAGGTCATAGGACTACCTGTAGTGTTCTTGTGTAATCCTTCTAGATCAAGGGTGGGAGACTATGGCCCTTTTATGACGTGTGAATTTCAACTCCCAGAATTCCGTACTGGCTCAGGAATTCTGGGAGTTGAGGTCCACAAGTCATAAAGGGACCATAGTTCCCCACCTCTGTTCTGGAGACTCTTTCTCTGACGAGGCCTACCTCAAAGGGCTGACAACCAGCCTCAACGCAGAATCTGGTTCCACAATGAGGGCAGCACACAATGTGCTGGCAGACTTTTCCCCCGCCTCAGAGTTTCAGAAAATCACATTAACATCAAGAGACTTTAGATTTAAATAATCAAATTAAAGAATTAATCCAGCAATTAAGGCTACTTGACAAGGAGGGCAATTCCTGCTTCAGACTTCCCACCAAATGATTAAAAGTGCACGAAAGACTTGACCGCTCTTCCCTGCAAAAATTTCAACAAAGCACCACATGGATTAACAAACTGACTATACTGTCTCACTGGAAGCAGCATTTTAATTAATTTAATTTAATTTAATTAAGTCTAGTGAATATAAATACTCTTCATGGATTCAATCATTTCTTACTTTCTGTTAATCAGTAGCATTTGCTGGCACTTTTGGGGAGGTTTACCAAGCTTTGGAGAATCAGGAAATTCAGATGCAGTAATTCACCTACTATTCAGTAAACATTTCCAAGTTTGGTGTGTTGAGATGTGTTGCAACGGATTGCTCATCATGGCTTATTTATTATTTAGTTTTATTCCTGAGAGTTGCATCACAAACAGGTATTGATTGTTTAGCAAATTGTGAGAAATCTTCATATAGACAAAATGCATTTCATTAATATATGTTTTTAAAAGCATTTCTGTGCCTTCCTGTTTTGGGGGGAAGGGGGAAATATAATTGCTACGGTGAACTACATACATTTAATAAGAAAGCTGTCAAATCAGAATGACCTAGAAATTTAGATAAGAGAAGGGTGATCAATTCATGATGAATGTCCCTAAAGAGAAACATGATTCATGGTTTTGATAACATTCATGCGACATGGACAATATTGTGCTTCAAAGAGAATAATCTATTTTCCTTCCAAAGAAACTAAAATTAAAGCTTTCTTGAATTTAGGGATCAACATTTCATATAAATATGAAGCTATCCGGGAACCTAAATTTTTATTATTAATAAATATATCCTGTGAAATAGCAGCAGATTCTCTTTTGCCTGACGCTAATTTAGCTTGTTAGCATCATTAGAAAAAATCATAACTCATTCTCTTTTGCATTACTTTTTCCTAGGAAGATTTGAAATTATTTTCTGTATAAAGTGGACCAATCTTGGCTATTGACCTCTCCACAGTACAGAATCACAGCATGCAGGTCGTCCTTGACTTATGATCACAGTTGGAACAAAACAGAATTTACGTTGCCAAGCAAGTTGCTTAGTGACTCATAGCCGATTTTATGACCTTTTTTGCTATGGCTGCTAAGTGAATCACTACAATTGCTAAGTGAATCACACAGTCATTAAGTGAATCTGGCTTCTCTCACTTGATTTTGCTTGTCAGAACCTGGCTGGGAACATCACAGATGGTGATCACATGACCCCAGGATGCCACCATTGTCATAAATGCATGCCAGTTGCCAAATTTTGATCATGTGACTATGGGGAGGCGGCAATGCTCTTAAGTGTGAGGACTAGTCATAAGTCACTATTTTCAGTGTTGTTGTAACTTCAAATTGTTGCATTATTATTATTATTATTATTATTATTATTATTATTATTATTATTATTTTTATTTAATTTCTATACCGACCTTCTCCCAAAGGACTCAAGGCGGTGTACAGGGCAATAAATACGATAAAAATACAATGTACAAAAGTTAAGAAAGAATTAAATAATGTAGCCCAATTACAATAAAAATTAATAAAATTAATATTAAAATACCCCAAACCCATCAGACCAGGCCGGCTTGTTCAAATAACTAAGTTTTTAGGTCACGGCGAAAGGAGCGAAGGTCAGGAGCCATCCGGAGCTCAACCGGTAAACGGTTCCAAAGGTCTGGCACGCCCACAGAGAACGCCCTCCCCCTGGGGGTTGCCAGTCGACACTCTTTGACCGACGGCACCCTGAGGAGGCCCTCTCTGTGGGAGCGCACTGGACGAAGGGAAGTTGATGCCAGCAGCAGGTGCTCCCGTAAGTAATCCGGACCCATGCCATTTAGGGCTTTATAGGTCATTACCAGCACCTTGAATCTCACCTGGAGGGCAACCGAGAGCCAACACAGTTCGCGGAGTAGAGGTGTTACATGGGAGTATCGGGAAACCCCCATCACAACTCGCGCAGCCGCATTCTGCACCAGCTGAAGCCTCTGAGTAGTCCTCAAGGGCAGCCCCATGTAGAGAGCATTGCAGTAGTCTAAACGAGAGGTCACGAGAACATGAGTGACTGTACGCAAGGCATCCCGGTCCAGATAGGGCTGCAACTGGCGCACCAGGTGAACCTGGGCGAAGGCCCCCCTAGTCACAGCTCCTATATGATCTTCCAAGGAGAGCTGTGAATCTAGGAGGACACCCAAGTTGCGAGCCGAGCCCTATCTACAGGGGGTAATACCTCACCCCCCATAGTAAGAGATGGAATAATCTGAATTTCCCGGGATGCCGGCACGCACAGCCACTCAGTCTTGTCAGGGTTGAGCCGAAGCCTGTTCCTCCCCATCTAGACCCGGACCGCCTCCAGGCAACGGGACATCACGTCGAGGGCATCACTGGGTTGGTTCGGGGTGGAAAGAAAAAGCCACGAATGATCTCACCCAGCGGCTTCATATAGATGTTGAACAGGAGAGGCGAGAGGACTGACCCCTGAGGAACTCCACAAACGAGAGGCATCGGGGCGGACCTCTGCCCTCCCGTCAACACCGACTGCGAGCGGCCCAGGAGGTAGGAGGAGAACCACTGTAAAACGGTGCCTCCCACTCCCAACCCCCGAAGACACCTCAGTAAGATACCATGGTCGATGGTATTGAAAGCCGCTGAGAGGTCTAATAGGACCAGGACAGAGGAACAACTGTCTGATTATAGGTCAAAGAGTATTTCTTCTAACTTTGTCTAATCTTCTTTAAATTAGTTGTTAACTGTCCATTGGCATCCTTTCGCATATCAATTTGACCTCCTTCCATGTTTCCTTTTCAGATCCGATGGAAAACTTGTTTTCAGTGTCTGCTTCCACTTTGATGTCTTTACAGAATTTGTATTTCTGCTTAAATTCCTTGCAATGCAGCGCCCTGAAATCGTTTGTTCCGTTCCTTCTTGAGATCTTTGTCATTCCTGATTTCAGTTTCTCTTCTTGACAAGTTTCCCTCCTGTGTTCTGACATTTGATTTGCTTTCTTCTGTTTCTTTGGTCTTTGTCAGTCTCTTTTTGTGTTCATCTTTAACAACTTTTTTGATGCGTTGCAGTTCCTATGGCTTCCTATCTATGAAGTTCAGAGTTTTAAAATAATTCCTGATGTTCTCCTTGCAAATGATTGGCATGTGTTCAAGATGATGTTGTGGAACTGGTTGGCTTTTCCTACTTTAGTTTGACTTGGAACTTGCATGTGAGTGTGATCTATTCTACAATCACCCCCTGGTTATGTGTTTGCTGTTATATCTAAACTGTTCCATCTCCTTCTAGAAATAATATAGTCAGTTTATTTTCTGGGTATTCCAGCTAGATGTCCACACGTATTAGACGTCATTTTGATTGTTGGAAGCTTGTGTTAGCAATCCAAGAAACCAGAAACTTGTACATTTTTCTCCTGCTTCATTTTTATTTCCATAATTGTTCCGATTATGTTTTCATCCTTAATGTCTCCAATTTGGCATTCCAGTCTCAAACTACAATCTTACACGTTCTGTCAACTTCAGACTAAACATGACCATAAAAATGCCTCCTCTTCTGCATTAGCTGTTGCAGCATAAACATAAATCATACAAAATGGACACACTTCCAGGAAAGGATGGTGAACTGAAGAAGCAGAGCCATGTTTACAGTTAAGGGCAGGGAATCGATGAGCAGAGCGGCTACTCCAACCCTCTCTGGATAAAGAAAGGATGCAAGAGGATGCCCAACCTGTACTCCATGTGGTTGCTTCTCACAAAGAGCCTGCAAAGCAGCAGTCTCCAGAGGATGGGAGAACCAGGAGGCGAGGGAATTCACCATGCTTGCCCCAGAGCCTTTAAAAGTTTGCATTTCCTTTGCTAACCACATGTGGAAAGTGCAGATTAACTGCTTTAGAGAAGTAAGACACTTACAAATGACAAGGGTGGAACACTGGGTGAATGCATTGAATCCTTAATACAGGTAGTCGTTGGCTTAAGGCCACAATTGTGCCCAAAATTTCTGTTGCTAAGCAAGGCATTTGTTAAGTGAGTTTTGCTTCATTTTATGACCTTTCTCAACACAGTTGTTAAGTGAATCATTGCAGTTAAGTTAGTCACATGGTTGTTAAGTGAACATGGTTCACCCAGAGAACTTTGCTTGTCAGAAAGTCGCAAAAGGTGATCTATCACATGACCCCAAGACAATGCAATCGTTATAAATGCCAACTGTCTGAATTTTGCCAATTGTCTGAATTTTGATCAGGTTACCGTGCAACGGTCATAAGTGTGAAAAATAATCATAAACCACTTTTTTCAATGAAGTTGTAACTTTGAACTTTCAGTAAATGAACTGTTGTAAGTCGAGGAGTACCTGTATAAAAATATGAAGATGCATCTTTGTAACTTTTAAGAATTTAAAATAAACAACAAGCAAGTCAAAGTTTTGGCTTTAGTAAGTTTTAAATGGGTGAGAAAACATAATAATACTGGACTTCAGACATAAAGTTTTTGAAATTAATTTTAAAGGATAAGTGAATTTTTGTAAGGAAAGAAAAACTATTTTCTAATATTTGAGACATAACAAAATAAGCTATAATGGTGTTCGGCGACATTTTTGAGGAACTGCACATTGGGGCATTGAATCAGTAATATCAGCTATGTTGTGTCTTCTTGGGAACAATCTGTTCCTAGATGTTAGAGAAAAAATATGCAATAAAGTATATCCAGAAACAACATGAACAAGATTTTGCAACTAGATATAAAGAAAATCTGGATGTGACTTTAAAAATTCAGAAGTAAAAATTACAATCTCATATACCATTTGGAGTATTTTCCTTTTACTGGACTTATAAAAGAGGTTGTTTAAAGTTTTGAGGAACTTTGAAACAAGGATCAACAATCATCTGAATGGATGCGAGAACAGGATTGTTTTGTTTAAAAGGAAGGAATATAAAGTCGGTTTATTTGACCAGAATTAGAAAGGCTCTTGTTGCTATTTTGTGTAGCTCTATTCTGTGTAGCTCTTTTTAGATTTGCTGACTGGGAAAATGTTATGTACAGTATTGGATTTGCTTATGATTAACATGGTTTTACAGTCCCCCCCTTATATAGTTACTTTATGTATCCTAATCTGACAGCATCTAAATTAGTTTTGCAGCTAACTGTATTTTTACTTACAATAATTTATTTATTCATTTAAAATATTTACATTGCCATTCATCTTAAGCAGCTCTGGGCTGCTCACAAGCACCATAAAACAATAAATAAAACAATAATAAAAATCATTAAAAGTTGTAAAACAAAATGAAAACTCTCTTGGGATGACCACAGCAGCTTCAGCTACCCTTCTCCCATACCTTCTGTTTGTACATCTCAGTAATAAAAAAACCCAGCTTAATGACCTTCTGACAGGCTAGAAGGTGTGGGCTGTCAAATCACTGGTGGGAAGGTGTTCCACAAGTTGGGACAGCCACGTAAAAGCACAATTCTCAGGTCTCACTAGCTGACAAGGTTTCAGAGAAGGGGATGGAGTATGCCCACTGTATCTGATCAGGTGGATGCTGTAAGGTAGAGGCAGTCCTGCAAATAACCATGCCTCATGGCTTTAAAGGTGAGAACTAGCACCTTGAACTGCCCCCAGAAGGAAACTGGGAGTACAGCTCACACAAAAACATGTAACATGTAATGTGTTCTGGACCAGTTGTAATTTCCGAGCAGTTTTCAAGAGTAGCCCCATGTAGAAGGCATTGCAATAGGCTTCCTCTTTCACCCCTTATGTGCCATTAAACAGTAGGCTGTAGAGAAAGATTCCTCTTGTGAATTCTCTCTTTGCCCTCCAAAGAATGCTACCTTTGTATTTCTGTAGGTACCTGGCATTGATTTATGGGTTGGGTGCAAAGGAGATGTAAGGCCTGAGAGAAGGACAAGGCTTTGCTGTTCCTGTGAACCCCCTTATCTCAGGAAGAAAGTCACCTGCTTCCCAGCTTGGAAAGACCAGATGTGGGGGACGATGGAGGAGACCAAAAGATCTAGAACCAGTTGATCTTCAGAAAGTATCAATGTTTTTCTTGCCAGAGAGATGGCTTCCCACCGTTCCCATTGGTCTCCTCTGACAACCTTTCCCAAACCATCTGCACGTGCAATACATACATACATCCAGTAAAATAAATAAATAAAAAATACAGAACATACGATGAGTGGTTGCAAGACCTGGATATGTAGTCTAATGAAGAGAAAGACTAGGAGTGACAAGATAGCAGCCTTCCAGTACTTGAGGGGCACTCACAAGAGGGGGTCCACCTGCTCTCCAAAGCACCCGAAGGCAAGACAAGAAGCAACGGATGGAAACTAATCAGAGAGAAGCAACCTGCAAATAAGGAGAAACTTCCTAACAGTGAGAACAGTTAATCAGTGGAACAGTTTGCCTTCAGAAGTTGTGGAGGCTCCATCACTGGAGGTTTTTAAGACTGGGTTGCCAGGCACGGTAGATGGTTTTCTAGTTGAGCAGAGGTTGGGTTAGATAGATGACCTCCAAGGTTCCTTTCTACCCTGTTATATTGGTACTATTAGTGTTAGTATCTGGCTTGGGAAAGGCTTGTAAGCGTATTTCCTGGACTGACTGGTATCCTTTTAACCATTGAAACCGCTTCCATTAAACGCAAACTATTTTTTTCAACTTGGTGTCTTCATTTAAAAACAATTCTTTGTTTCCAAAGCAGCGCTTCAGCCCCTGGGCAAGATCGGGGTGCGTGAAGGCGGGCAGCGGTGGAAGGGCTCCCAGCTGGACTTGCCAGCCCCCCCGCCCGCCCGCGTTCCTCCTCTTGGCGAAACGTCGCCCGAATCCCATCGGGGGAGGGGGCGCACACCCACCCTTTGAGGGACAAAGGGGGTCCGGCGGGGGTCCCCCACCCTCGGCTGCTTTGCGCCGCGAGGGCCCCTTGGCGCCGGACCTTCGGCCGGGGCGGCTCTCGGCTCCGCGGGGCGTCTTGGGCGCGGGGAGGGGTCGGGCCTGGGTTCCGCGGGCTCCCGTGGGGGAGCCGGGCCGGGGGCGTCCCCGCAGGGCGAGCCCGAGGGTCGGCGCTGCTGCTGGTGCCGCCGTGGCGGTCCGCCGGCCGGCCGGCCTCGCTTCCTTCCTGCCGGGGCTGGGAAGGCGGGCCGTCCGTCCCCTCCGCGGGGCCGGGGGGCGTGGGCGAGGCGGCGGGGCGGGCGCTGCCTCCGAGCCAGCGAGCGGAGGGGCGGCCCGGGCGCAGCAGCCATGCCGTGCCCGCGCTGAAGCGATGCCTGCCCGGCGCTGCCTCCGGCCGCCGAGAACCAACGGCCGCGGGCGCCGGCCCGGACCCCGTCGCGCCTCGTCGCCCTCCTCGGCGGCGGCCCCGGGCTGGCGGCGCTGGTGCCTGCTCTGCTGCCTGCTGGGCGGCGGGCTGGCCGGGGCCAGCGCCACCCCGCGCGGGTGCCAGCCGCCCTGCGGGCCCGACTGCGCCTGCCGCGCCCTGGGCAGCGCCGCCTGCGCCGTGGACTGCGCCGCCCGCGGCTTGGAGCTGCCGCCCGCACCGGCCTGGCCCGCCGGCACCGTCGCGCTGTGAGTAGGGGCGGGCGGGCGGGCGGGCGGGGGGTCTTTGGCCTGCATCTGCCGCCGCCGCCGCCTTTGGAACTCCCCGCCACCGGAGCCGCCTGCAAACCAGCGGGCAGCGGGGGAGGGTGGATCGCGGGCCTCGCGCGGCGCTGGCTGGCGCGTAAATGGACCCTCCGCCTCTCGGGGCTGCCAAGCTGGAGAGTCAGTGGGCGGGGGGGGCAGCTCCTGGCACGGGGCCTGAGGGGGCTCTGCCTTCCGGGCCTCTGAAAGCTCCCCCGGATGATGGGCTTTCCAAGTTGGGGAGAAGCGCTTGAGTCTCCGGGTCTGGTTGGGCCGGGAAGATGCTCCTTGCGGTCCTTCCTTGGGGCATCCTGGCTGGCCCTTGGGGAGGGGGCCCCGACTTGACGGTTCTGCTCTGGGATGTTTTTGCCTTGCATGGTGGCAGACGTTCGCCCCCTTGCACGCCCACCCACCCTCACCGGCTCCAGAAGCCCCAGATGAAGCAGCCTGGATGCTCTGAGGAGGGGTAGCCGGCGAGTGTGCCCAACCAGCCTCCCTCAAAGCCCCCATACCCTTGGACTCCCCCCCCCAAATCTCTTTCCACTAATTCATTTTGGCAGGAAGACAGCAGCCTTGCTTGGAGCTGATGTGGCCCCCGAGTTTCCTTGCTAGATCCTGAACCAGTTGGGGAGATGGGGGAAAACCTTCCCCGTTGCAAAGTGGGGCCAACTCTCCTTCCTCCACAGATCTCCACCTGCTTTGTGGGGTCAGGGACCGTTCCTCTTTCCTTGGCAAGATGCAGATGGATAAAATGGGGGGGGAGAACGGGTGAGCGGGGCCTCCTTGACCCCAGGAAAGTGGAAGGGACTGGAGGGAAAAAGTTTGGTTGTCTTGGGCTCCTGCATTTTTAAAACATTGTATTCATCAGGCTGGTGTATGTGTAAAGTTTCTTTCCTTCTTTAAGTTTAGCTCTGTTTTCAGTTACTTTCAAGATGGCGCATCGCAAGGCTAATGGCGCCAGGGAGTGTAAAATGGAGTCTGCTTGGGACCTCTTGTCAGTAACACCACCTACATTCTTGTAGTTACAGTACAGGCACTCCTCGATTTACAACGGTTCACTTACTCTTCAAAATTACAATGGCACTGAAAAAAGTTGACTTATGACCATTTTTCACGCTTACAACCGTTGCTGAGTCCACATAGTCACGTGATCAAAAATCGATGCTTAGCAGCTGACTCATTTATAACAGTTGCAGTGTCCCAGGATCATGTGATCACTTTTTGTGACCTTCTGACAAACAAATTCAATGGGGAAGCCAGATTCACTTAACAAACATGTTACTTACAGTGCGGGGGGGGGGGGAATTATTTGATCCCCTGCTGATTTTGTACATTTGCCCACTGACAAAGAAATGATCAGTCTATAATTTTAATGGTAGATTTATTTTAACAGTGAGAGACGGAATAACATCAAAAAAATCCAGAAAAACTCATTTCAAAAAAGTTATAAATTGATTTGCATTTTAATGAGTGAAATAAGTATTTGACCCCTCGCAAAACATGACTTAGTACTTGATGGCAATCACAGCCACCAGGTTTGCACACATCTCAGGAGGGATTTTGTCCTCTTTGCAGATCCTCTCCAAGTCATTAAGGTTTCGAGGCTGACGTTTGGCAGCTCGAATCTTCAGCTCCCTCCACAGATTTTCTATGGGATTAAGGTCTGGAGACTGGGTGGGCCACTCCAGGACTTTAATGTGCTTCTTCTTGAGCCACTCCTTTGTTGCCTTGGCTGTGGGTTTTGGGTCATTGTCATGCTGGAATACCCATCCACGACCCATTTTCAATGCCCTGGCTGAGAGGAGGAGGTTCTCACCCAAGATTTGATGCTACATGGCCCCGTCCATCGTCCCTTTGATGCGGTGAAGTTGTCCTGTCCCCCTAGCAGAAAAACACCCCCAAAGCATAATGTTTCCACTTCCATGTTTGACAGTGGGGATGGTGTTCTTGGGGTCACAGGCAACATTCCTCCTCCTCCTCCAAATATGGCGAGTTGAGTTGATGCCAAAGAGCTGAATTTTGGTCTCATCTGACCACAACATTTTCACTCAGTTGTCTTCTGAATCATTCAGATGTTCATTGGCAAACTTCAGAGGGGCCTGTATGTGTACTTTCTTGAGCAGGGGGACCTTGCGGGTGCTGCAGGATTTCAGTCCTTCACAGCGTAGTGTGTTACCAATTGTATTCTTGGTGACTATGGTCCCAGCCGCCTTGAGATCATTGACAAGGTCCTCCCGTGTAGTTCTCGGCTGATTCCTCACCATTCTCATGATCACTGAAACTCCACAAGGTGAGATCTTGCATGGAGCCCCAGACCGAGGGAGATTGAGACTGAGCTTTTGTGTTTCTTCTATTTCTGAATAATCGCACCAACTATTGTCACCTTCTCACCAAGCTGCTTGGCGATAGTCTTGTAGCCCATTCCCGCCTTGTGTAGGTCTACAATCTTGTCCCTCACATCCTTGGACACCTCTGATCTTGGCCATGGTGGCGGGGTTGGAATCTGATTGATTGCTTCTGTGGACAGGTGTCTTTTGTACAGGTAACGAGCTGAGATTAGGAGCGCTCCCTTTAAGAGAGCGCTCCTAATCTCAGCTCAGTACCTGTATGAAAGACACCTGGGAGCCAGAAATCTTACTGATTGATAGGGGATCAAATACTTATTTCGCTCATTAAAATGCAAAACAATTTATAACTTTTTTGAAATGTGTTTTTCTGGATATTTTTCTGTTATTCTGTCTCTCCCTATTAAAATGAACTTACCATTAAAATTATAGACAACTCATTTCTTTGTCAGTGGGCAAACTTACAAAATCAGCAGGGGAATCAAATAATTCCCCCCCCACAGTACTTAACAACTGCATTTATTCACTTAATATCTGTGGCACAAAAGGTTGTAAAATGGAACAAAAGTCACTTAACAAATGTTTCACTTAGCAACAAAAAATTTGGGCTCAGTTGTGGTCATAGGTCAAGGACTACTTGTAGTTATTTCCTAATGGATTTAGTTGTGTTCCAGCCTGTCGTGTAGGAATGTTTGCATCCTATAGGAAGAAGACAGGAGTAGAAGGGAACACCTAATCAGTTTTTGAGAAGTTTGCAGGGGACAGTTCATAAATGAGTTTAAAGGGGCCCCAGAAACTGTTGGGCTGTGCTGCTGTTGACCCCACGGTTAGACAGTGAGAGGCACTGCAGATGGAAGATGGTGTATTTTTTTTTAAAAAAAGAACATTTAAATGGTGTTATTTGAAGAATATCATTTTGATCTGCAAAAATCTGAGACACAGAGATTGCTAACATTTTGCTGCTGTTGAAATGCTTGTTGGGATTTCTGAAAAGTGATTTGGCTGAGATTGGCAGTCATTATATTTGCCAGATGAAAAGCACTTCCCGTATTCCTACACTGTCGTGATATCTTCCTAAAGTTATACAGGTAGTCCTCGAACGTTACAATGGCACTGGAGTTCCGTTTCACGCTTACGACCGTTGCAGCATCCCCATGGGCACATGATCAAAATTCAGATGCTTGGCATCTGACTCCTAGTTATGACGGTTGCATAGTGTCCCGGGGTCATGTGAACGCTTCTTGCACCCTCCTGACAAGCAAAGTCAACGGGGAAGCCAGATCCATTTAACAACTGTGTTACTAACCTAACAACTGCAGTGATTCATTTAATAATTGTGGCAGGAAAGATCGTAAAATGGAGCAAAAGTCCCTTACAACTGTCTTGCTTAGCAACAGAAATGTTGGGCTCAACTGTGGTTGTAATTCAAGGACTACCTGTAACTAATCTTTGCTAAAGTAGGCAATCTGGTGAGTATCTGCTAGGCCTGCGGGAGCTTTGCAATCCTGATGGCCACCACGGATGTTGGCGCATCAGCTCCTTAGCATGAAGGCTAAATTAGGCATTGCTTCTCTCTCTCTCTCTCTCTCTCTCTCTCTCTCTCTCTCTCTCTCTCTCTCTCTCTGTGTGTGTGTGTGTGTGTGTGTGTGTGTGTATCTCTGTGTGTCTGTCTGTCTGTCTGTGCTGGGGAAGTTAGGCATGTCTCCAGCCTTTGAGAAGACAAATGCAAGATTCTGAAGGGTTTGATTGTTGGGTCTGAAAGATAGATGCAGTTGTAAACTAGGCCTGGTTGAACATAACAAACACATTATATCATGCTTCTAGCCAGAACTAAATGGAAAGTTCGTCAGTATATTCAGAGCTGAATTGAATGTCGTTTTGGCAGCACAGGACTATGTTGTTTTAATCATTTAAATGAATGTCAGCTCTCTTTCCCCCCCGCCCCCCCTACTTTTCTGCATTTTCTTCTTCCCACTTTGGTTTTGTTTGTAAAGTTAGATTTGGATTGGTCTACTGAAGATAAAGTACCATAAAATAAAAGAAACGAAATTTACAGCGAAATCTCTCTCCTTTTGAGAGCTGATCTGGTGCAGTGGTGAAGGGACCGGGCTAGAAACCAGGAGGCCATGAGTTCTAGTCTCACCTTGGGCACAAGGCTAGCTGGGGGACCTTGGACCAGCCATTTTCTCTCAGCCCTTGGAATGGCAAGCCAGTTCTGACAAACGTTGCCAAGAAAATTGCAGAAACGTGTCCAGGTGGTTTCTGAGAATTGGATACAGTTGAGCAGGAGAAGAAAGTCTACTCCTTCTACTGTCATCTGCACCAGTGTTTTGCTGGCTATGCTGGTTGAGGAATTCTGGGAGTTGAAGTCCACGCATCTTCATGGTGCCAAGGTGTGAGAATCACTGATTTACACAATAGTGACCACTTATCCAATAGAGGTATGCTAAACTCTTGGGGTGGGGGAGTGGTGAATTTTTAACTGGATTTTTAACATTGCATGCCATCTGGAGTCATTTTGTGTGAGTTGGACATCTATATAAATAAATTAAACAGACATGGAAAAGTGAAGCAACTAAATCGCAGACCATTCACTGGATGAAAATTGTCTTCTCTAGTTTGTAAGTCACCTAACAACTCAAAGGCACACAAGGAAATCTTGCAGGTGCTTTAAAACGGCTCCATCTTTTTCTGAGAAAGTCCCGCCTGATACGGACGCCTTTCAGTGGGTGGGCAAAAGGCCAAATTATTCTGCACAAAAAGGTTAAAGGTTTTTGGATTAAAATTTGGTGGAATATGCAAAAGATATTCAAGAAAAGGATAAAGTTTTCTCCGCAATTGTTTTTATTGGGTATTATCACAGATACCACCGTTGTAGATATTAAATTGATGTTGAATTTAATTACGGCAGCGAGACTTCTAGTAGCGCAATATTGGAAGAAGGAAGAACTGCCGACTATAGAAGAATGGACTTTAAAAGTTTCTAACTTGGCGGAGATGGCAAATAAATAAATAAATAAATTTCAGCGTATTTGAAAGACCAATCGCAACAGAGATATACTGTGGAGTGGAAGAGATGGATAGATTATATTCAGAATAAATATGGGACTAAAAAGTTTCACTTAGCATTTGAATAAGTAGCGGATTTATATGATGTATAATTAGCTTGTAGTTATTTTATTAAGAGTTAAAGTGCGATAGAATTTAATATCTTATTGTTGTTTGCATATTTTAGATTATGTTTGTTTGTATTTTTATACCCTGTATTTAGCTGTGGGAAGTCGGGGAGGGGAGAGTTGGGGAGGTTTGGGGAGAGGGGAGGGGGAGGGGAGGGGTTTTGTATTCAAAAATGTACTGTAAAACTTTTCAATAAAAAAAAAGGTCATAGCTCCGTATGGATCCAGATTTGGGTTCACCCCTTACTCTGGAGGGCTTTTGCAGCTTGGCCTTTTTTTTTCTTTCCCTGCCACAAGCTTTGTGTGAGGGTCAAATGTGTTGTGAATTCTTGTGGAAAGAAAGGCAAATTTGCTCATCCCGGATCCTGCCCTCCGGTTTCCTGAGCGAGGGGTCCTTGGTGCTCTCTGAGCTTGATTGTTTTCTTGCAGACGTTTCATTACCCAGCTAGGTAACATCATCAGTGCTAGAAGGGAGGGGATTTGCACAGAGGAGGAGGAGTTTGGCTCTCTAAGAAGAATCTCTCTCTTAAGACCACCCCCCACCCCCCCACCAACACAGACAGGCAAGCCGCTAGATTATAAACTGACAGCAGACCTCCCGCCTTACTGGCACTGGTGAAGCTACCTATCTTAGGTGATGAAACGTCTGCAAGGAAACAAACAAGGTCAGAGAGCACCAAGGATCCCCCTCATTTCAACCCTGAGCTACAAATTGTTGTGTATTTACTTATTGTTATGTATTGAGTTAAATAGAAGTAACAGGGCTGAGGTAAAACCGCGGCAGCTTTTGACAGCTGTCAAAAGCTGCCGGGCGGAACTGCGCAAGCGCCAGCGATTGACAGCTCAACACGCGCTACCGATGACAGCTCCGAGCTGTCAAAACCGGACGGCCCCGATTGGCGGAGACAACGGCGCGGGAACGGACTCACCCCTGATTGGTCAAACCGCCGGCAGCTGTCAGTATAAATAGATGTCTTGTTCTCTTGTTTCTTTGCCTGGTTCAGAATAAAAAGTTAGACTGTTAACTCACTGTCTCGCCTGCTTATTAACTAAAGCACTGGCGACGAAGGTGGGATGCCTGCTTGCCTAAGCTGAAGTCACTACCTAAGGGGAGAAGAGATTTTTCCCCTTAGCCGAGCTGGTCACTTGCTAAAGTCACTGGAAGCCGAACTTCCACTCAACGCAAGCAGCGGCACCCACAATTACAGACAGCATGACGAACCACGGCCACATTCGAGAATTCGATACCCGCCACCCTGAAGGCTGGGAATCTCATCTGGGCCAGGTAGAAGGATACCTGGTAGTCAAGAAGATTACGGACGACCGGGCCAAGGCAGCCGCCCTCCTTTGGCTCAGCGGGCCCGCCGTTTATGATGCCGCTGTGGGGATCTTCACCCCTGAGCCGATCGCCACTATCTCCTACGCCGACCTAACCGAGGGGCTGAGCAAATACTTCATGCCCATCAAGTCAGAACTCTACTGGAGAGTGAACTTCGCTCGGAAACTGCAGCTTCCTGACGAGCCAGCAAATGACTTTATAACCCGGGTCAGACACGCCGCACGACGGTGCCGGTTCCCGGACTTAGAAGACCGAATCCGGGACCAGATCGTCATAGGGCTCAAGGACGAACGGCTGAGGAAGAAGCTGATCGCCAAGCCTGAAATGACGATGACCGATGTGGCAAGAGAAGTCATTGCATACGAGGACTGCCACGGAGACAACCGACGTGCACCTGACAGCGGACCCAGGGGGTCCGTGCACCAGGAGGACGGCGGGTTCAGCGGTTCCGAAGACGACGACGGCCCCACAGACATTGATGCGGTACAGCGGCGGTTCGAAAAACTCAGGCTGCAACGCAACTACAGAGGGGGGCCGGCCAACAGCCAGAGGGGCCCTAACTCCCAGCCAAACAGGGCAAAGTGTGCCAGCTGCGGTGGAAGCCACCCGAGAGCGATGTGCCGCAGTGCCAAATGCCATGGGTGCGGAAAGACAGGACACCTCAAAGCCGTGTGCCGCAGCCGGAGCCGGGAAAACCTGCATGATCTGGAGGTGACAGCCGAAGGTATGACCCCACACACACTCAGAGCCAGGCACAGTCCCAGACCCCTAGTGCTTAATGTAAGGGGGAGGGCGGAGAAACATACGGTCCACAGCACTCTTAAGCCTAAAGTCAAGGTGGACGTTCTGATTCAGGGAATTCCCTGTGAGATGGAAGTGGATTCTGGGTCCTCCGTCTCACTCATCTCATGGCAAACGTACAGGGACATTTGTAACCGAAGTAGGAAACGGCCCACCCTTCGACCCACCAAACTCCGCCTAGCTGACTTCCAGAAAACGCCCATTAAACTCCGGGGAAAAGCTTCCGTCCCCGTAGAGTTCAAGAAATTTAAAGGATCCCTCCCTATTCTTGTGACCCAAGAAAACAGAATCAGCCTGCTAGGATTAGACTGGTTTGAGGCACTAGGAATAGCGTTGACAGGTGTCAACGCCATTCAGCTGTCAAACTTGGAATCCGTCTGCCTTCAATTCGCGGACGTCTTTGACAGCTCGCTAGGGAAGTACACGGGACCGCCCGTATCACTTAAACTGAACCCGAATGTAATGCCTGTCAGAATCAAGGCAAGACGGGTTCCCTTCGCCTTGAGGGAAAAAATAGAAGCGGAGCTTGACAGATTAACAAACTTAGGGGTCCTCGAACCAGTAGAAGGGGCAGAGTGGGAGACACCCATAGTGACCCCAGTGAAGCCAAATGGCCAGATAAGATTATGCGCCGATTATAAAGCGACCCTCAACCTCGCATTAAATGCACATGCTTACCTGGTCCCGGCTGTCAAAGACATCCTCGCGGCCATTAAGTCAGGCGCCATATTTGCCAAGTTAGACTTGGCGCAAGCGTTTTTACAGCTGCCTGTCACCCCTGACACCGCCTTGGCTCAAACAATCGTCACCCACAAGGGAGCATTCAAAATTAACCGCCTCCAATTCGGCATCTCTGCAGCCCCGGGGATCTTCCAGGAAATCATGGAAAAGACACTCAAAGGGATCCCCGGGGTCTGCCCATATTTTGACGACGTCCTAATTGCAGGGGAATCAGAAAAAGACCTAGCCGACAAATTAACTAAGGTGCTCCTAAGGTTCAGGGAGGCTGGTCTCAAATTAAAAAGAGACAAATGCTCCATCGGGGTGCCCTCAACAGAGTTCTTAGGTTTTAAAATAGACGCTAAGGGAATTCACCCCACTGACACAAAAATCAAAGCTATTAAAACAGCACCAACCCCTAAAAATAAACAAGAACTTCAAGCTTTCCTAGGGTTAGTTAACTTTTATCACACCTTCCTTCCTCATAAAGCCTCCATAGCTGAACCCTTACATAGGCTATTAGACAAAGGCAAAACCTGGACTTGGTCCTCTGAGCATGATAAAAGTTTTAATCTACTAAAAAACTTACTCTCCAGCAGCACAACGGTAGCCCTGTTTAACGAACGGCTGCCCTTATGTCTAGCCTGCGATGCCTCCCCCTACGGCATCGGAGCGGTCCTAAGCCATTTAACTAAAGAAGGAATACAGACCCCTGTAGCGTTCTATTCCAGAACGCTGTCAAAACCTGAGCGTAATTACGCTCAAATCGACAAAGAGGCTTTAGCTATAGTAGCTAGCGTAAAAAAATTTCATGACTACCTGTACGGCCGACCCTTCACCATTTTTACAGACCATAAGCCCCTGTTAGGACTTTTTACAGTAAACAAACTAACACCACAAATATTATCTCCCCCCATCCTGAGATGGTCTACCTTTCTATCAGCCTATTCATACAAGTTAGAATACAGGCCAGGGAAAACCATGGGCCATGCTGATGGCCTGAGCAGATTGCCCCAACCAATAGTTGACCCAGACCCAGCACCAGCTGGAAGGATACTGGCTATCTCAGACCTGCCAGAATGCCCATTATCTGTTAAAGATATCTCCGCAGCTACCGCTGCAGACAAAATCCTAGGCAGAGTCTTAGGCTATGTCACGACAGGCTGGCAATACTCACCCCAGGACCCAGAATTCCAACCTTATATTTTAAAGCAAAAGGAATTATCCACCCATCAGGGATGTCTTTTATGGGGCAGCAGGGTAATCATACCCGACAAACACAGACTCAAGGTGTTAGAGAGCCTCCACGAAGGGCACCCTGGTACCGTCAAAATGAAGGCTCTGGCCAGAAGCTATGTCTGGTGGCCAGGTTTAGACAAACACATTGAAACACACGTAGCCGGCTGCTATTCCTGCCAACTTGTTAGAGCCGCCCAGCCACAGGCTCCCATACATAGATGGGAAACTACAAAGACACCCTGGTCTCGTATCCACATAGATTATGCAGGTCCATTTCAAGGACAATCATTCTTAATTGTCGTAGACAGCTATTCGAAATGGCTAGAGGTGGCGCCAGTAACTAGCACAACTTCATCAGCCACAATACAAGTTTTAAGGGGATTATTCGCCACACATGGGCTTCCTGATGTTATAGTTTCCGATAACGGCCCCCAATTTACCTCCTCCGAATTCCAGAGTTTCACAACGGCGAACTCTATTAGGCACACCACCACGGCTCCCTTTCACCCATCGACGAACGGCTTGGCAGAGGTGATGGTGAAATCAACCAAGGAGGCACTGCGGAAAATCATCTCTGGCAACTGGCACCAAAGACTGGCACAATTTCTTTTATCACAACACACCACACCATGCACAACTACTGGAAAGTCCCCAGCAGAGCTTCGCTGGGGCAAAAGATTAATTACCAGACTAGACCGTCTACACCCAGACAGATCCCCTCCAGACCCACAACCACCCCTCCAACATAGAACTCTCAACACAGGGCAAGCTGTCTGGGCTAGAAATTACGGGGGGGGGCAACAAATGGACACCAGGGGTAGTCATCGAACAAACAGGCCCCCTGTCATACATCATAGACGTTGGACAGAATATACATATCCGCAGACACATAGACCAACTTCGGCGGCGCAGTCCTCAAAACAGGGGGAAGGGGTAACGACGAAATGCTGACAGAAGCACCGCCGCAAAGCCTGGCACGCCAAAATTCCCCCGATCGGAACATACCATTGCAACACCCCGCTCCAAGCAACGCGGAACCTGCGGAGCCAGACCCCCTGCCCCCGGAGCCAACCCGAGAAGCCCCAGGGGAAAAGGAACAACCAACCGAGACAACCCCCCGGCGCTCCGAAAGAATAAAAAGACCTCCCACCTACCTAAAAGACTTCGAATGGGGAAACCCGAAAAAGAAACAGTTGGGGGAAAATCAACTCAACCAGAGGGAGGGGTAAGGGGTGTTGTGTATTTACTTATTGTTATGTATTGAGTTAAATAGAAGTAACAGGGCTGAGGTAAAACCGCGGCAGCTTTTGACAGCTGTCAAAAGCTGCCGGGCGGAACTGCGCAAGCGCCAGCGATTGACAGCTCAACACGCGCTACCGATGACAGCTCCGAGCTGTCAAAACTGGATGGCCCCGATTGGCGGAGACAACGGCGCGGGAACGGACTCACCCCTGATTGGTCAAACCGCCGGCAGCTGTCAGTATAAATAGATGTCTTGTTCTCTTGTTTCTTTGCCTGGTTCAGAATAAAAAGTTAGACTGTTAACTTGCTGTCTCGCCTGCTTATTAACTAAAGCACAAATATTCCCCTGTATTAGCTTCCTCAGTGGCTGATCGGGTAACGACGACCTTTTCTCTTGCTGCTTGAGGGATCAGCCCGGAACTTTCCAGGAACTGCCTCACTTGCTCACTTCCCCCTTTAGCCGCGCTGCTGCTGCTGCTGCTACCTAGCACAGGGTTGGCATCTGGGGTTCTTGAGCAGGGGTGTCACAGGTCAAAAAAGTCACGACAATGGTTGAAATTGAATCTGTAGGTAGTCCTTGACTTGCAACAGTTCGTTTAGTGACTGTTCAAAGTTACAACGGCACTGAAGAAAGTGACTTAGGACCCTTTTTCACATTTACGACCGTTGCAGCATCCCTTCCATAGTCATCTGATCAAAATTCGAACTATTGGCAACTGGTTCATATTTATGACGGTCGCACTGTCCTGGGGTCATGTGATCCCCTTTTCTGACCTTCTGACAAGCCAAGTCAATGGGGAAGCCAGATTCACTTAACAACCGTGTTACTAACCGAACAATTGCAAAGATTTGCTTAACAAATGTGGCAAGAAAAGTCATTAAATGGGGCAAAACTCACTTAACAACATAAATTTTGGGCTCAGTTTGTGGTCGTAAGTCAAGGACTACCTGTATTTGTTAGGGACATCCATAAAAGACCAGAAAGTTGTGACATTGTGGCTGAAATCTTGATTTTTTTGACTATGGACACCCCACCCCCCCATCTGAGACATCTGCCCTTGGTAGCTGCCAAGTTTCCTTGGACATTTTCAAGTTTTAAAAAAATGCTATTTTAATTTAGCAAATGGGAAGCACGTGGGATGGGATTATACTGTGTGGCATTTGTAAAAAGTGAAAATGGGAGGTGGCTTTGACAAAAGGCCCAAGCAGAAGGGAGTTTTCTGGAGGGTTGGAGGGTTAACCTGAGCGCCCCCCCCATAGAGGGGCTCTATTTCCCACAGCAGCCTCACCCACTTTGAAGCCCCGAATCTCCTTCCCTGCCTAGGCAGCAGGTCCCCTGAGCTTGGCATCCTTATGGGGGGGAATGCAAGACCGTGGGCGACCCAGCAGAGGCTGCACTGGCTGGGCATAGGGCAGTTGCTCTCCCGACACATTGGAGCAGCTTCAGAGGGAGGGACGTGGCTTTTATGGGTCCTGGACCTTTCAGGAAGAGGTGGGGGCATCAGAGGCACTTGGGAGTGTCTCTCTGAGCCTGGCAGTTTGGCCCAATGGCAAATGGCCGTGATGGCATCCAACTGGGAGGGCTAAGCCGTTTCAGCCAGAGAGGGCCCTCTAAATGCAGCAAAGCCTAAGGACAGTTTTCCGCTGCTCTCCACCCTTCTTAGGTCGGTGCCCAGAAGGAGATTTTGAATTTCCATGGTCATCACGTGCGTTGCTATTTCTGTGTATTTTACCAACTCTGAGTTCTGTTTCAAGACAAGAGGGAGGATAAATAGGACGTACATATAGGATGAATTCGTATTTCTGAATGAGAAATTGCTCTCTACAGAACAGGATTATTTCTTTGTCAGCTTCAGTACTGTTCTTTAGTTGATGCAGAATTATGTAATAATTTTTTTTTGTGGGTAAATGGAGCAAATAATTCAGTAAGGAAAAATTTAGGGACAAAAGGTTTTAGATTGAGGATAGATGGAATACAGACCCACATACAATAAGAAGAACTGGAAAAGAGATTTGTATATTTCATGGCTAAAATTGTTCGTTTATTTTATCAGCGTGTCAGAGGAAGATGTAACGTTATGCAGAATGCAGAGAACAAATCAAAGTAATTGTTGGGAGAATAACCATTATGCATTTTAATATCTTTTAAGATATTGGTTTAAAGAAACATTGTGATGTATCATAAGTCAGAATGGCTGGAAAGAAGCAGATTAAACTGATTGACTGAAATAATTGAAACTGGAATGAATATTGTGAGAAACAGCCCTGCAGGTGGATTAGATTGGAAGGTAGAAAAGGACTGTTTTCTACTTGTATATTCATTAATTTCTGAAGAGTTTTCCTTTTTTGAAGGACATAATTTGTTTTTTGTTTATCTCTTTTGTTTGGCATTATAATGCAGCATTACAATATGTGGCATTGGAATTCTTCAATGTATATTTTGGTTTTATGTTTTCACATTTTATGGTTTAGACTGCCAGGACTCATTGTATTTAAATACAATAAATAAATAAATACTAAAAATACATCTGTGAATTAAAATTCGGGGCCAGCATGCCTTTCTCAAAATGAAAAGACACTTTCTTGAAAAACTGCCTAACCAGTACTAGCATTTCAGATGTAGGAGAAGTTTTAGTGATGTGGATTTTTATTTGAAAATAAATTACCCTTTTAATTTGGTTTTCTTCAAGTACCTAATGATTAATGGAAAATAAAGTGTGTATTTTCTAGCTTTTTCCAAGTACATCAGAATCTATCTAACAGATGCTATATTTTCAAATGTTTTGGGTGAGAATGATAAAAGATAGAGGAGCTTAAATTATCAAGGTTTTTTTTGAAGTAAATCAATACTATGCCCAATGGCACCTTTATTATGGTTATAATTGTTTCTACACTAGGTTGCTGTGGCAAATATTTCTCTGCAGGGACCTGCACAGGGATGGTTTCAAAAAAGCCAAAATGGTCTCCACAACCATTCAGCTAAAGCCCTTCTCCTTGGTTACATGCATTGTGAGGCCCGTAAAAAGGGGTGGAATTTTGATCGGATCTTTATAGCTGCCATCTTGACTTTTTTGCCCTCCCCTCTCCAAGCAGATGCCCTTGTGTGTCTGTCACTGCTGCTGTGTGAACTGCACTGGCTCTTGGTAGGCTTCTAGGAGCAACTTAAGGTGATGGTTGTCACCTTTAAAGCCCTACTGGGCTGGCTAATTTGGGGGATTCCACACCACCATTTTGGTTTGTCTAGACCAGGGGGTCTTCAAACTTGGCCCTTTCATGACTTGTGGACTTCAACGCTGGCTGAGGAATTCTGGGAGTTGCAGTCCACAAGTCATAAAAGGGCCAAGTTTGAAGACCCTTGGTCTAGACCTGGCAGGGTGGGCAGCCTCCCCACAGAGACCCAGATGTCTCCATTCTCTTGGCCTTCAGAAACACGGTGAAGACCTGGGTTTCCCCTTAGGCGCCCGGAGCGAGGATGTCAATGGAGCCGGCATGGGGTGGTTGATTGATGGATGCAAGCTTGATCAAGGCCTCACCCTTGTTTAAATGGTTTTTTGTTTTAATTGTTTTGTGCTCTTTAAAGTTCTTGTTCACTGTCTAAAGCAGGGGTGTCAAACTGCCGGCCCGTGGGCCGGATGCATCATAGCAAAAACGTGCCCACCCCATTGCCGGCAATGGCAAAAAAAGTCACGATATGCCGTGACACGTCACATGACGTTGCGAATTTGACACCCCTGGTCTAGAGATTGTTCTGGTAAATGGGTAGTTTGCTTCACACAGGACTCTTACCTCAGAGGGTTGTTGTTCTAGGAATACAAATTGGCTTGAGCTCCCAAGGAAAAGGCAACCTCTATGTGCCAGTTGTTGGGTTGTTCCTAGCTTTAGACCTTTTCACAGGGGTTGCATTTTTCGTGTATACCTATTTCTTTTTTTTAACTGATGGCTGCTGTCTTTGATTCCCTTTGGCTAAGTTTGCACTTTGTGGCAAACCTGGTTTTGCAAGGTCTTTGGTGCTCTCTGAGCTTTCGTTTTCTTTCAGACGTTTCATTACCCGACTAGGTAACATCATCAGTGTTAGAAGAGAGTAGAGTTTACTCCTCGATTAGGCTGCCCTTTACTGTTGTTGGTCTAATACAGGGATCCCCAACCTTGGCAACTTTAAGACCTATGGGAGTTGAAGTCCACAGGTCTTAAAGTTGTCAAGGTTGGGGACTCCTGGTCTAATGTCAATCTTGCCGTTAATCTCTGCTTATCTGGTGTTGATTGCTGGTGAGAAGGTGTTCTGGTCTTTTGATTTCCTTTTTGCATTTTTGATTGCTTCTTTTGAATGGCATGTGGATGTTATTTATCTCTGTAAAACTGGGTTTGTTACCCATCATGTGTGAAACAGTTCCTTGGACACTGCTTGCTGTCCAAGAACTTCTGTGTCTGATTTCTGTCCAGAAAATAAGGCTGCTATCGTCCTTACCCAGGGTTGATACAGATTTAGATTTCATCATATTTACATATATATTCTCCCATGTCTGCATCAGTTACTGCAGAGTCATCTGAGAACAAGATTATAGTGGGCTTACTTTTCAGTAAATATGCACTGGATTTCTCTGTAAGATATTTACTACAACCATCAACCTTTTAAAGCAGGGGTCTTCAAACTTGGCTCTTTTATGACTTGTGGACTTCAACTCCTAGAATTCCTCAGCCAGCAATGCTAGCTGAGGAATTCTGGGAGTCGAAGTCCACAAGACATAAAAGGGCCAGGTTTGAAGAGCCCTGTTTTAAAGAAATGCCCCTTTTCAGATAGCAGTCCCCTTCTGAATGTCAACATTATGGCAACATTATTTTATATCCAAATAAAAATCCAAGATCAATACTTCCCCCCCCCCCACCTTCCTCTAATGACAAGTTGAAACGGAGAGGCACGTAGCTGCCCATGTTTCACTCTTGACACTGTAATTATTACGTATTAAAAGTAACTTTTCTGTGAACTCGCTAGAAAACAGTGCTGTGCATCCACGTCTGGTCTCAAGAAGGATTGTGGGGCTTCTTTTTGTTTCTGAGATAGAGATTTAAAAAAGGTGAACCTTTTATTTTAACGCTTTGTATTAATCTATTGAATTGGGCTGTAGTATTTAATATTTCTTCTAATTTTTATATATTGTATTTTATTGTATTGCCCTGTACACCGCCCTGAGTCCTTCGGGAGAAGGGCGGTATAAAAATTAAATTAATTAAATAAATAAATAAATTGCACTGTTGTGGCTGCCATCTTTGTCTTCTGAGCACGTCCTGTGAAATTGCTTTTTTCCAGAAGGTCTGGAAAAATAGTACAGCTTATTTCGTTATTAATCTTGGCAGATGGCAGTATCATCTGGACTCTGAAACTCATTAGTTCTTTGATGGGAGACCATCAGGAAATCTCAGGGTTGTAGACTAGACCGGATAAACAAGTATGTCCTGGAAGAGAACAGCGTCAAATTAGGAACTGAGGTTAAATAAAAAATCTTGTCTTCTTTGGTCCTTACATAAGGATGATTCTAAGTTTTATTCTTTGAAATATTGTTTAGGCTAGCCCCCTTTCCCCATTTCTCCTTATTGGTTCCACAGGATTTTTTTTTTAATTCTCGTGATAACATCTGGACCAAATGTTGTCTCTCTTCAGTTGCTGTTTCTAAAAATAAAGGAGGCCAAAGGGCGGAATCTAATTCAGGACACTCTGCAAAATTTATACTTATTTGTTTGTGTGTTATATTTTCAGTAACGCTTTTCTTTTGGAACTGCTTAACGATTTATTTTTTTCTTGCTGTGAAGATTTTTCCACACATTTTGGTTCTCTTCTCAAACTTCGGTGGGCTGGTAGATTAAGACGGTAAAGCAGAGGGTGTCTTTTGCATTTTGAAAGCTGCACCACTTTCTTTGACTTGTAGCATATACAGGTAGTCCTTGACTTACAACAGTTCAGTTACATCAGCACCAACAAAAGTGGCTTAACGCATTCACTTAGCAACAGTGTTGCTAACAACTGCAGTGATTCACTTAACAACTGCGACAAGAAAGGTTGTAAAATGGGACAAATCTCACTTAACAAACGTCTTGCTTGGCAACATAAATTTTGGACTCAACTGTGGTTGCAAGTCAGGGACTACCTGAATGTGTGGATATGCCAGGCAAGGCTTGGGAAACTCTGGTGCCATCTTCTTGCAAGGAAGATTTGCTCTGAGAGGTGCCCTGCCTGGAAGGAAGCCAGTTCAGGGCTGTGACTTGCCCAGAAATGCCGAGGGCGGCCTCCTCTCAACAATGGGGAAATCTTGCTATGCCTTTACCTCTTATAAAGAAGGTGGAAGCGCTTACAGTGGGGAAATGGGAAAGCCTCAGTTGTGCACCTCCAGAAGCTACTTAGTGGCCTGTCTGGGCGCCTCAGCCTTGCCCACCCTGAACTGGGGCTTGGTGGGGATGCTGCCCTGTAGAGACATTTGGGAGTTTCGCTAAGGCGATTTTCAAGACTCTTCATGGGAATCGCCCTCCCCCCTTTATGCTCGCTGCATCGGTGTGACGTTTCCCTGTGCATTGGAGTTAATGGCCCAGGAAACAGGAGTGTTTCTGCTGGAAAAACTCTCAGGGGTAGTACTTTAATCGTTTAGAGGCCTAGGTCTGTCTGAATGTGTCAAAACCACATGTTTGGTGGGACCCCTTTCCTAGGATGGGGGTCTGGAACCCCTCACGGATAGTAACAGTCCCAGGAGTGCAGTCCTGTAAAGGTGTCCTCTTTATTTGCTTTTCTGAGTTTTTTGAGGAAAAAAATCAGCACCGTTTATTTTAACTGGTTTTATCGGGATGCCTTGATTGAAGGCAACTCTTTTCTTGTGCATTAGTCTTTGCGGAGAGAGAAAAGGAATACAACAATAAACAAACCAATCAATGAGTTGATTTTTCTGAGATTTGTTAGAATTATATCCTGTTTCTATCCCATCCAAATCCCTGAGAACTTTTCTGTATTTCCAGAAACAGCCAGAAAATCCTTGGGACGTGCATCCTGATGCCTTCCCCAACCTGGTACTCTCCAGATTTGGGGTATCGTGACACCCATGGTTCCCCAGCCAGTCTGGGTTTCTTGGGGTGGGGGGGGGGAGGATGGCTGTTCTCCTGAATTAAAAACAAAAACAGAAAAGCCACTTGGTCACAGCTCAGCCATGGGAGGATCTGTTTCCTGAAGCGTAATGCAAACAACTCTCTGCAAACATGAGTTCCTCTTTGGAAAACTTTGGCTCCTCTCCTTTTCTCTGTTAAAGTTCCTTTAGAAGATGGCTCAGTGCTACTGCATCCGTCACGGGGTGGTGTGCGTTCACAACCCTGTTGCATAAGCTGCAAGGGGAGGGTGGGGCGGTGTTATTCCAAGCTGCCTGATGGTGCATCTCAGAGGGATGGCTGGGTGGGTGTTGGTGGGAACAGGAGACACAGCGGCGGCATCATTGCTTGCAAAGGCTGGCCAGGCCGGATCCAGACCACAGGGGCCAACGCAGTCAGGCAGATGGGAGTCTGTCTGCTTGGCATCTTTCTCCGTGGATAAATTGTTCAGACTGGGAAGCCAAGCCCAGCCGAGCTGGGGTTTTTCCCCCCCTACTGTTCAATCATATCTGATTTTCAGAGACTGCCTGGACAAATCCTTGCAGCACGGTTTTCCGGAAGTGATTTGCCATTGCCTCTTTCCTAGAGCTGAGAATGAGTGACTGGCCCAAAGTCACCTAGCCGGTCTTGTTCCCAAGGTGGGACCAGAATTCATGGTCTCCTGGTTTGTAGGCTGATGCTTTAATCACTACACCAACTGGCTCCCTAGCCAAGCTCTTACATAAAGGCAAAAGGGGAGCAGTTGCCGCTCAGGCCATTGGATTCCTCTGACTCCTTCAGTGTGTGCATGAGAGAGAGCACACACCCATGCACACACCCCTGTGTTTTGGAATGGGCCTTTTGGACAAGAGTGTTCTTGGTGGTGGTTTTGTAGCTTTCAGAGGCTGAGATTCCTCAATAATTAAAACAGTCCTGCAGAGTAGGATGCAGTCACTCCTGCATCAAAGTTATGGAGGGAAGATCCAAACCAGACATTCCCCAGCAGCTCACTTAGGGCTCCATCTGCTGTTCTTGAGTTAGCCTTGAATGGAGCATCAGACGAAAATAAGAATTCAGGGATGGGACGGAGCTGAAAAGAAGCGAAAAGGGATGCCCCCCCCCAAAGACTGGGGCCATAGCCGTATGGGGAGTAGACAGGCAGTGCGTGGGTGGTGCAAACCCTTGGGAACAACAAGGGAACAAATAGACCAAAGCACTCCCCACCAGCAATCAGCACCCAGATGAGCATAGATTATTTCCTAGATTAACATCAGACCAATAATCAAGTAAAGAATACCCCAGTCAAGGAACTGTTAAACAGGCCAACAGTAAACAGCCCAACCAAAGATCCTCTAAGACCACCCCCACCAACACTGATAGGGCAAGTTACTAGAATATAGATAATATACAAAACCTATTCTCTTTTAGCACATGTTACCTGATTTGAGTCATGAAACATCAGCAAGAAAACAACCAAGCTCAGAGAGCACCAAGGACCCTTCAAAACCACCCGGTTCTTGCCCTTCTCCAGCTAACCCTTCTGCTGAGGGGCTGGACCACCGTTCTTAGCACCCCTGGCCAGCACGGCTCCTCCTCTGCATCAAAGCAAGTGGGTGCCAGCTGTGTTGGCTCAAAGGCAGCTGAATCAGAAGAAGGCCCCAAAGCCTGTTTTCCCATCTCACGCTAGGCTGTGTAAGCCACAGCTTGCAAGACACAAATGTCAGGTTCACAAAACACCCTGAACCCAGCCTGATCCTCAGGATGAGTTAGCCTGTCCTGTCCTGCCTTTCGGGTGGTGGGAACTTGTGTTTCTGTTCCAGTATACCTCCAGGCCAAAAGGGAAGTGGCTCCTGCCATCTCCAAAAATGCTGCTTGGTCCCCAGATGTTGGGGGTCTGCTGATTGAGACATTTCAGTACCCAAATTAAGTAACATTGTCAGTGCTAGTCTTGCGCTGATGATGTTACCTAGTTTGGGTCATGAATTGTCTGCAAGAGAACAAGCAAGCTCAGAGAGCACCAAGCACCCCCATTTCGAATCTGAGCTACAAATATTCTCTTTTTATTGGTCTGCTGATTGCTTAGCAGAGCCATGTTGAGCCCAGGTAAAAACGGTGGCGTCTTCTTGAGAGTTTGGCATGTTTTGGTCCATGCAGAAACCACAGGTGGGCAAGTGTATATTTCTTCTTTCTCTTCTTAGAAAAACTTCATTTACTTAAAGGTAAAGGTTCCCCTGCACATGCGTGCTAGTCGTTTCTGACTCTAGGGGCCGGTGCTCATCTCCGTTTCAAAGCCGAAGAGCCAGCGCTTGTCCGAGGACGTCTCCGTGGTCATGTGGCCGGCATGACTAGACGCCAAAGGCGCACGGAATGCTGTTACCTTCCCACTGTAGTGCTCCCTATTTTTCTACTTGCATTTTTACGTGCTTTCGAACTGCTAGGTTGGCAGAAGCTGGGACGAGTAACAGGTGCTCACTTTGTTACGCGGCACTCGGGATTCGACCCGCCAAACTGCCAACCATCTGATCGACAAGCTCAGCGTCTTAACCCACTGAGCCACCGTGTCCCTTTTCATTTACTTATTAAATTTACATTTATTTAAATTCACTATCAAGCACTTCTGGGAAGCCTTATGCTATGCGTTTAAAACTGTTCAAGGGAGTTTAAACCAAACCTATAGAGAAGCAAATTTACTGACAGTTGTGTTTCTGAAGCTCAGCCAGTCCTTGATGCAGCCAGAGGTTTTGCGAGGTCATCTGAGTGGACAACAGGAAGTCCAGCACTCTGGCCAGAGAGCCCCTCCGGCAGCCCTCCTCAGTCCAGGAGCCAGGGTGCAGCCTTGTAGCAGCCCGGCATCCTCCAAGACAGTAACCCCAAGGCCATGGGCCTCTCTGAACATCTGGAAAATGCCAGGTGGGGCAGGTTGCGCTGAGGCTGTGGGAAAGAAGGAGGCCAGCCGGATCTGGCTGGTGTTGGCAGGTTAATCATTCGCTGGGGACCACAGGGAGCTGCCTGGGCAGTCCGACCAGCTGACTGCGCTCAGCCCTTTTTAGCCAGGCAGGGGTGATATCAGATCTTGGCAGGCTGTGCTGGTCCTGGTGCCGGCTGGCAGGGGGTGAAGGGCAGTGGTTAATACATAAGTGAGCCTTGGCATTTGTGAAGCTCCATAGCTACAGAGTCCAAACAAGGTTGCGCTTCGTGAAGTTGTGTGTAAAGGCATGTGTTGCCAGCTGTTTCCTGGGTAACCCAGGAATCCCTCCTGGCACAGATTTCCAAAGGCAGCATCAGGCAGGAATGATAGTTTCCATAGTTTTTCATCGGCTAATTTGATAAGTGCAATTTGCACAGAGCAAGTTTTACTTGCATCAAACCTTTTTCCGGGACAATTTAGCCTGGTTTGAATAGGAAAATTGCATCATCCTTGAGGCAGAATGGCAAGTTTTTAGTGGAAATCAAGCCTTGGGAAATTGGCACCCTGGATTACTGATGAGTTGTGAGACTATTTGGATTCCCACCCAGCCTGAAATTATTTCTTAAATATTGGCTGAGCTCAGAGTGTGAGCTTGGCCAGTTTAGCATGTTGGGCGAACTCAGGCAATCGAGGTTTATTCATTTAATCACTGTTAAGTAAACTGAGATTTAATCCAGTCACACTTTTATTTTACATCGGGGAGTTGTTGTGAAAAGCTAATGTGGAGACAACTAGTCTTAGATGAGATGGGTGGTGTAGAAATTTAATACATAAATAAGAAATCTCTGATGGATTTCTATGAGAGCAAACGGTAACAGAATTACGGAAGGGACCTTGGAGATCTTCTAATCCAACTCTGTGCTCAAGCAGGAGACCCTATAAATGGCTGTCCTGCCTCTTCTTAAAAGCCTCCAGGGATGGAGCACCCACAACTTCTGACTACAAGCTGTTCCACTGGTTGATTGTTCTCATTGTTAGGAAATTTCTCCTTACTTCTAGGTTGCTTCTTTCCTTGATTAGATTCCATCCATTATTTCTTGTGCTGCCTTCAGGTGCTTTGGAGAACAGGTTGGCTCCCACTTCTTTGTGGCAGCCCCTCAAATATTGGAACACTGCTGTCACGTCACCCCCACATTCCAGATTCACTCAGAAATCCATTTCTTTTAAAAATAGAACTGATTTAGTAAGGCCAGGAGGAGAACTGAATGTATGTTTGAGAAAGACACAGGCCAAAAAAATTGTGCAAGGATAATTGTGCTGGAAAAAAATGAATGTTACAGGAAGCTGCATACAAAAGACCATATATTGCAGCTGTTTGTAAACAGAAGGAAATGCAGGCTTCTCAGTGCTTTGTAAAAAAGGTTGAAACAGAGTAAGAATCCCCAAAGTAATCTACATTAGGCTGATCCCAACACAGAGGATTTTGTGAGCTGCTGTTGCATAAATGCAATGAAATAAGAGGTGAGGCAGAAACCTGCTCTTCCCAGCTACCAACAAATAATAATAAAAATTATGTTGGCATTGTGTGCTACTTTCATTAAATAAAATCCTAGAGTTGGAAGAGATCTCAGAGGTCATTTAGACCAACCCCTTATTCAATGCACTCTAGTGAAAGAAAACTCCACATTTCACGTGGTAATCTGTTCCATTTTCTTTTGATCATTTGAAGACAGGTGGATGGCCTGGCTCGCATCACCTACTAAGATTCTCAGAACATGCAGACCAGCAGGTACCCTGGATTTCTTCCTAGCCTAGCAGGTTGTGTGAAGAGGGAGCAGAAAGGGGAAAGAAAGTCTGTCAATCTTGGAAGCCGCTCTTAAAGCTTTGCTTGATGACGTAGCAACAAGTTTTTTTTGTATAGGAGAAGGGAAGATCAGGAACATTGTTTATTGTTTGAGATCCATGCTTTAGTCCTAACGATTTTTAAGGCAGATGAATTCCTGGGTCCTGCAAAGCTTGTTGTTTTGTTTGCCAGTGGGAAAAGTCCCAGTTATCACAGCCACTGTGTATGAGCAGAGGCACTCTTGTCTGGACTGGCTGGATTTGAAGGGAGAGTCATTTTGGGTTGCAACGTCTGTTCTGGGTGAGCCTTGCTTTCCATGGCAAACACGCCAGCTCCATTCTGGTTGAAACAGGTTTACTTGGACAATCCTTGAAGATGAGTCTCAGTTAAAGAGAAGTAAAACTAAAGGAAATAAGTTTGAAGAGATTTTGGATTTGGGGGGATCGGTAAATGTGCTGGGTAGCTCAGCATTGTAGCTCAGCTTTTCCTGAACCCGGGTGCAGGGTCTGTCTCCTGACCTGGGACCCCTCCTTCCCATGGCGAACCACATCTCCCCTTCTGTCTTGTCCATACTATCCGTGGCTAAATACAGCGAGTCCTTGACTTGCAACAGTTCATTTAGTGACTGTTCAAAGTTACAACGGCACTGAAAAAAGTGACTTATGACCTTGTTTCAGAGTTATGACCTTGGCAGCATTCCCCACGATCATGTGATCAAAATTCAAATGCTTGGCAACTGGTTCATACTTAGGACCACTGCAGTGTCCCAGAGTCACTCACGTGAGCACTTTTTGCAACCTTCTGACGAGCAAAGTCAACGGAGAAGCCAGATTCACTTAACGACCAGGTTAGTAGTTTAGCAACTGCAGGGATTCATTTAGGTTGTAAAATGGGGCAAAACTCACTTAACGAATGTCTCTTAACAACAGAAATTTTGGGCTCCATTGTGGTCGTAATTCGAGGACTGCCTTGTAATATCGTTGTGGACAACCATCATCGTAGTCCCATCCCCGCCTGATTGCAGTTCTGAACTTCTCAGTGGGGTCCAGAATTTTTTTTCCCTTTTCTTTTTTTAGGAAGGTGAGACTTGAAGCTAAGTGCTTTGCCTGAGCAGCAAGCTAGACTCCCAAACTTGTTCCATTTTAAAAGCAGCTAGATCAGCCAGTTGGAGAGCTGGGCTGGTGACAAGAGAGACGTCCAAGCTGGGAACCCAGGAACAGAAATGGTGCCAGTCCCTGCACTGATTTGTTTGCTTATAAATGAAGTTTATTTGACTGCCCAACTCACAGAAATGTCTCTCTGTGCAGCATCCATCACTATAAAACAAAAAGTCAATTACTATTAAACAGCAGCAACAGTCAGTAATAGATTAGTGGGATGAGTTGATGTGCTCTACTATGTGTTTTTCTAGTGTAAAAAAAAGTAGTGGATAAAAGAGCAAAAAAATAAATAAAAAATATTTTAAATAACCCTGCACAAAAAAACTGGAGTTGTGGTTGTAAATTAAGTTAAGATAATCTTTGTTGTCATTTACCTGTAGGCACAACGGCACACATTAAAATGAAATAAAATATGAGTCAGTTGCCAAGTGTTCAAATTTTGTTCATGTGACCATGGGGATGCTGCAATGGTCATAAGTGTGAAAGAATTTTTCAGTGCTGTTGTAACTTCGGTCGCTAAATCAACTGTTGTAAATCGAAGATAATCTGTATTTCAGTCAGGGCTTTTTTCTTCATAGAACGCTGAGAACGGAGTTCCGGCACCTTTTTTGGATGGAACCTTGTAGGGTAGGCAAGGCGGGTTGTATGACATGTGTGAGTTCCGGCACCTTTTTCTTTTACAAAAAAAGCACTGATTACAGTTACCCTTTAAAGCACGGGCTGGCAACCCGTGGCTCTTTAAGCCGTCTCCTGCGGCTCCCAGTCCTCCTCCACCATGTGCAGTTCTGAAAAAAAAGTGGGAGTAAAAAAGTCCCATTGAAAGAATGGGGCGGTAGAGGTTTGGAGAGCTGCTGCCTTCGCGTTTCTTTCGGGGCCGAAAGAAACGCGGACGAAGGCAGCAGCTCTCCGAACCTCCGCCGCCCCATTCCCATTGAGAGAATGGGGTGACAGAGTTTGGAGGCCCCAGGGGGGGGGCAGGGCGCTCGGGTGGCTCCAGCGGCGCCCGGGCTGAAGGCAGCACCACAACCCAGTGCCCGTCGCCAGGGAGACCCACCGCTGCGCAGGTCCCTCCCGGCTTGGGGGAGCCGTGCTGCGGGAGATGATCACAAGGCTTCCTTTGGCCAGGGAAGGGCCCATTGCCTCCGAGGGGGGGGCCAGGCGGGATCCTCTGAAAGGCCGTTTCCTTCCTTGTCTTCACGTATCTTGGCCTTCGAGTCCCCCCCCCCTGGTAAGCTGGTGGCACCGGGCGGCGACAGGTGCGCGCGGCTCAGAATGCGGAGTGGGCATCGGGGCTGCCGAGGATCGGCACAGTGCAAGCGACCCAGGGCAGGAGCTGATCCTGAAGCTTCACAAAAGGCAGAAAGAAAAAAGTCCCAGAGAGAGAGAGCGCAGGGTGGGGGGAGAGCAGTTTTTTCTGAGGGAGGAAAAGCCAGGACGGCAGAGCCGTCCATACTAGAGGTGGACGGGGGCAGGGCTGGTGCACATTTTGCCTTGTTCTGTACATGCGCGTGCGTGCACGCACGCGTGTGCACATTTTGCGGTTCCTACTTTGTGTGTGTGTGACGGAACCGGTTCTGAGTGGCTCTTTTGCTGTTTCAGGTTGCTGACCCCTGCTTTAAAGGATCTTCCAGAATCAACACCAAGTGATCTGCAAAAGCCCTTAGCCTCTTTCTTAATCTTTATTCTCACAATCCTTTCATTTTGTCTTACATCTCTGTTCGGTATTTCAGGAACCAAAATAAATAAAAAGAGGAGACAGTAGCCATGCCTGTCTTGTTCCTTTTTTTATACCACACGGTTTTGTTAGATCTTCATTGATAATTATGTGTGCTTTTTGTGAAGTATAAAATGATCTTACCTATTATTATACAATTAACTCCAAAATTCATGTCTTCCAAAACATGTTTCCCGCTTCTAAAAAAAATTAGTGTGCCTTGTTTTTCATAATGTTGCTCCAAACATTCTGAAATGTCCAACACATTTTTAACATTGTCCATTAACTGTCTTTTAGGTTAAAAAACAACATAGATCCTCATTAATACATTTTTGTACAATTATTTTCAGGTGAAATGGTTGTGAACAACTTGTGGTTATTATTAAATCTTGTCCCTCTTTAGGTATTATTCTTGGCCTCTTTTCATCTCTGACATTTTTTTTCTCCCTGTGGGATAAAAGTCATCCTATTTTGTAAAGGTTGTAAAAATTCATCCATAAAACATTTGTAATAAGAACCTGATAATCCATCTGGTTCAGGGACCTTTTCTAATTTAATATTTTTATAGTTTCAGAAACTTCAGTTATTGGTTATAGGTTCATTCATAATCTCTCTTCCCCTGTAATTCTCGATAAATCTCAATAAATCTTTAAATATTCATCTATTTTCTCTACTGAGATGTCACTCCCTTTATATAAATTGGAGTAATATTGATGGAATGCTTTTTCAATGGCCACATTGCCTATTAATAGAGTATCTCCCTCGTATACTTTCAATTTCCCCTTTTTCTTTTTGTATTTTATATGCTAGACATTTCCATGGTTTATGTGCAAATTCAGGGTATTTTTGCTTTACACAATTCATTTTTATTTCCGTTTCTCTTACAGTTGACATAGATAATAGTTTTTGTAAAAGCTTAATTTGTTGAGATATTAATCTTCTCTGGAAATTTTTAAAATTCCTTAAAAAAAAATTAAAGGCACCAGGCTAGAAAGCAGGAGGCTGTGAATTCTAGTCACGGTTTAGCATGGAAGCCGATTGGGTGACTGGCTGGGCTGAGACAGCCCCCCTGGGCTGAGGCTCAGCTCACCTCATAAGGTTGTTGTGGAGAATATAGGAGGAAGAAGGTTTTGTTGGAGATGTTCACTGCCTTAGTTATTTGTAAAAATAACAAAGGTGGGCTACAAACAAACAAACAAATAAAATGGTGGATTTTACAAAACAAATAATATCAGTAGACTGTGATGCGGATTGTAACTACAGAAATGTTGGTTGTGATGCTCTGTTATTGATTACTTGATTACTTGATTACTGCAACGCTCTCTACATGGGGCTACCCTTGAAGACCACTCGGAGGCTCCAACTGGTACAGAATGCAGCCGCGAGAGTTGTACTGGGAGTCTCCCGATACTCCCATGTTACACCTTTGCTCCGCGAGCTGCATTGGTTGCCAGTTGTCTTCCGGGTGAGGTTCAAGGTGTTGGTAATGACCTACAAAGCCCTTCATGGCATGGGTCCAGAATACCTTGGGGAGCACCTGCAGCCGGCGTCAACTTCCCTCCGCCCAGTACGCTCCCACAGAGAGGGCCTCCTCAGGGTGCCACCGGTCAAAGAATGCCGACTGGTGGCCCCCAGGGGGAGAGCGTTCTCTGTGGGTGCACCGGATTTATGGAACCATCTTCCGGTTGAGCTCCGGATGGCGCCCGATCTCCGCTCCTTTCGGCGCGATCTTAAAACTCATCTCTTTAAACAAGCTGGCCTGGCCTGATGGGACAGGGTGGGATTTTTATAAATGATCTTAATTCTAAATTTGTATTAATTTATGGGCATTGTTTAATTATATTTTAATAATTTTAATTTTTGTATCTAATTTTTATGTATTGCCCTGTTCACCGCCCTGAGTCCCTAGGGAGAAGGGCGGTATACAAATTAAATTAATAAATAATAATAAATAAATAAATTACGGAGTGCCATTAGAGTTGAAAGTATTAAAAGCACAGGAAGATAAATAAAAAGGAGCTTGCTTTTTCTTTTTCCTTGAATCACATTCACTTTTGGATTATAATATTTTGTATTATAGTGGCAACTATCAGAAAAGCATCAAGAATGGAAGGGAGGGTCACTACAGCAATTCACAGACAGAAGAATTACATCAGATTGGCACATTATTTATTTTGCATATGGCATTTGTATATTGAGAGCCAGGGAATCTACAACATTATTACAGAGTAGCTTGACTGCATAAGATTGCTACTTCATTTAGTTCATGCTCAAGTGCTATCAAGGATGTACCACAGAGGGGAAATAAGCTGCACACACAGAGTGTCTAACGATGTTCTGTGGGAGGTTCTGCATTATCCGGGGCTTTTCTCCAATGATTTTGCCATGTATTTGGGCAGGTCTGGCACTGATTGTTTTCTTGCTACCAGACAAAGCTTCATTAGCTTCCCACCAGATAGGTATCAAAGTAGTACCTATTTATCTACTTGCATTTGCAGGTTTTTGAACTGCTAGTTGGCAGAATCTGAGGCAAGTGACGAAAGCTCACTCTGTCAGGTGGTGCTTGGACTTGAATTGCTGGAATATAGACTTTTTCTGATCAGCAAATCCAGCATCTTTAAGCCACTGAGCTACCGCGCTCCTTTTGAGCAAATGGGCAATATGTTTTGTTGTTATTGTTATCTACAAAGTCTTGTCCGACCCATCGTGACCCTATGGACAACATTCTTCCAGGCCTTCCTGTCCTCTACCATCTTCTGGAGTCCATTTAAGCTCACTCCTACTGCTTCAGTGACTCCATCCAGCCACCTCATTCTCTGTCGTCCCGTTCTTCTATTGCCCTCAATCTTTCCCAGCATTAGGCTCTTCTCCAGTGAGTCCTTCCTTCTCATTAGGTGGCCAAAGTATTTGAGTTTTAGCTTCAGGATCTGGCCTTCTAAAGAGCAGTCAGGGTTGATCTCCTCTAGGACTGACCGGTTTGATCGCCTTGCAGTCCAAGGGACTCGCAGGAGTCTTCTCCAGCACCACAGTTCAAAGGCCTCAATTCTTTGGTGCTCAGCCTTTTTTATGGTCCAACTTTCAGGGCCATACATTGCAACTGGGAAGACCATAGCCTTGACTATACGCACTTTTGTTGACAGGGTGATGTCTCTGCTTTTTAGTGTGCTGTCTAGATTTGTCATGCCTTTCCTCCCGAGGAGCAAGTGTCTTTTAATTTCTTGGCTACAGTCCCCATCTGCAGAGATCTTGGAGTCCAGGAAAATAAAATCTGTCACTACCTCCATTTCTTCCCCATCTGTTTGCCAGGAATTGAGAGGGCCGGATGCCATGATCTTGGTTTTCTTAATGTTAAGTTTCAACCCAAGTTTTGCACTCTCCTTCTTCACCCGCAACAAGAGGCTCTTTAGTTCTTCTTCACTTTCTGCCATTAGAGTGGTATCATCTGCGTATCTTAGTTTGTTGATATTTCTTCCGGCAATCTTAATTCCAACTTTTGATTCATCTAGCCCTGCCTTTCTCATGATGTGCTCTGCATATAAGTTAAACAGGCAGGGCGACAGTATATAGCCTTGCCGGACTCCTTTCCCAATTTTGAACCAATCAGTGGTTCCGTGTCCAGTTCTCACTGTTGCTTCTTGGCCCACATATAGGTTTCTTAAGAAACAAATAAGATGGTCTGGTACGCCCATCTCTTTAAGAGTCTGCCACAGTTTGTTATGATCCACACAATCAAAGGCTTTAGCATAGTCAGTGAAGCAGAAGTAGATGTTTTTCTGGAACTCTCTAGCTTTCTCCATGATCCAGCGTACATTGGCAATTTGATCTCTAGTTCCTCTGCCTCTTCGAAATCCTGCCTGTACTTCTGGTAGTTCTCGATCCACATACTGCTGGAGTCTAGCTTGTAGGATTTTAAGCATAACTTTACTAGCATGAGAAATGAGTGCAATGGTGCGATAGTTTGAACATTCTTTGGCACTACCTTTCTTTGGAATTGGAATGTAAACTGATCTTTTCCAATCCTGTGGCCACTGTTGAGTTTTCCAAATTTGCTGGCAAATTGAGTGTAGCACTTTTACTGCATCGTCTTTTAAGATTTTGAATAGCTCAGCTGGAATACTGTCACCTCCACTAGCTTTGTTGTTGCTCAGCTTTTCTAAGGCCCACTTCACTTCACATTCTAGGATGTCTGGCTCGAGGTCAGTGACCACCTCATTGTGATTATCAGGGACGTTAAGCTCATTCCTGTATAGTTCTTCTGTGTAATTTTGCCACCTCTTCTTAATCTCTTCTGCCTCTGTTAGGTCCCTGCCATTTTGGTTCTTTATCATGCCCATTTTTGTATGAAACGTTCCCTTCATCTCTCCAATTTTCTTGAAAAGATCTCTGGTCCTCCCTATTCTATTGTTTTCTTCTGTTTCTTTGCACTGTTCATTTAAGAAGGCATTCTTATCTCTTCTAGCTATTCTCTATTCTCCCTTGCCTTTCGCTTCCCTTCTTTCCTCAGCTGACAGTCATTTTGCTTTCTTGCATTTCTTTTTGTTTGGGATGGTTTTGATTGCTACCTGTTGTACAATGTTGTGAACCTCTGTCCATAGTTCTTCAGGCACTCTGTCTATCAGATCTAATTCCTTAAATCTATTTGTCACCTCTACTGTATATTCATCAGGGATATGATTTAATTCATATTTGAGTGGCCTAGTGCTTTTCCCTACTTTCTTCAGTTTAAGCCTAAACTTTGCAATGAGAAGCTCATGGTCTGAGGCACAGTCAGCTCCTGGTCTTGTTTTTACTGACTGTATAGAGCTTCTCCATCTTTGGCTGCTGAGCATATAGTCAATCTGATTTCTGTGTTGACCGTCTGGTGATGTCCATGTGTAGAGCCGTCTCTTGGGTTGTTGGAAAAGAGTGTTTGCTATGACCATTGTATTCTCTTGATAAAATTCTATCAGCCTGTGCCCTGCTTCATTTTGTACTCCAAGGCCAAACTTGCCTGTTATTCCGGTTATCTTTTGGCTTCCTGCTTTAGCATTCCAATCCCCCATGATGATAAGGACATCATTTTTTGGTGTTAGTTCTATAAGGTGCTGTAGAGCTTCATAGAACCGGTCAATTTCATCCTCTTCAGCACCGGTGGTTGGGGCATAGACATGGACTACTGTGATACTGAATGGTTTGCCTTGGATTCGAACTGAGATCATTCTGTCATTTGGGGGATTGTATCTCGTATTGCTTTTCCTACTCTTTTATTGACTGTGAAGGCTACTCCATTTCTTCTGAGGGATTCTTGCCCGCAGTAGTATACCTGATGGTCATCTGAATTAAATTCACCCATTCCTGTCCATTTTAGTTCGCTGATACCTAAGAGGTCGATGTTCAGTCTTGTCATCTCTTGTTTGACCACGTCCAACTTTTTTTGTTATGTTAGAAACACTTATTATCAAATTAACAGCTTTTGAAAAAGAATGGATGAAAGAGGAGATGAAAAAAGAAGTTAAGAAGATGGAAAACTCTGTAAAACAATTGTCTGGAGAGGTAAAGCAAATTAATGGCAAAGTGGAAATTTTAGTAAGACAGAAGTCATAGACAGAGAGTTGGAAAGAACACTAGGTAATCTGGCTTTATGAGAATTGAGAGTTAAGAAATTTTATTTGAGACTCCATGCAATCCCAGAGGTTTCTGGTAAAGATATTAGGGAAAACATTATTAAATTCTTGGCCATTTTTTTTTTGGATTGGAAAGAGAACACTGAGTCAGAAATTGATAAAGTATATAGAATAAATTAAAGATTTATGAGAACAAAAAATATTCCAAGGAATGTCTTGGTGCACTTTGTCAGGAAGAAAACAAGAGATCAGATGTTGCAGCAGCAATTTAATACAAGACTGAAGATTGGTAATATAGATATAACTGATATAATAATTGTATCAACAGATGAGCATGATAGATTTGTTTAGGTGAAGTTCATTTGCATGGGATTGTTATTGGGAATTTATGCCCAGGTGAGGATAACTGTTCTATAAAGGACTTATGGGGAGGCTAAATGTTTCTCCTATGAGAGTTGGCATTAATGGGGGGCGGGGGATGGAATCAAATCAAGTGACCTCCCCACAACTGGACAGAACTTATGAGAAAAAAATATTAAAATCACTCAATGCAAATTCCCAAAAGTTTTCTTTGATTGGATGGACAATTTAGGGCTAGTTGATATATGGAAGCAGAAAAATTGTAATTTAAAAGTGCCTGCTTTTCTGAAATACGTATTTCCTTTTCAAGAAGAGAAATATTTCAAATTTCAAAAAAACTTGGCTATTAAGATTTCTAAAGCAGAGATATTGCCAAAGACCTTTCTGAATCATAATCCTGTACATTTGGTTTATAAAAGAAAGTTTAATTATTTGAGATGGAGATGGAACGAAATGTTGCTACAGAAAGAAACAATAGTGGAAGATTGTAAAAAGAAATTAAAATATTTTTTGGGAAATAAAGTAATGAAAGGCACTGATTTAGGGATGCAAGTAAACCTTTTAAGAGGTTATTTTACGCAACATAACAGAGAACTGAAAAAGAAGAGTCATAAGAGATTTCTGTCATGAGAAAATAAAAGGACAATAATGAATTTCATTCCATTTTCTCTGTGTTGAATTCTGAATAAGGCAAAAATACGTACAGGAATAAATGGCTTGCTTTCTAGAAAGGAGCAACAGGTAGTCCTTGACTTACAACAGTTCACTTAGTGACTGTCCGAAGTTACAACAGCACTAAAAAAATGTGACTTACGGCCATTTTCCACACTTACGACTGTTACAGCATCCTCAGGGTCATGTGATCAAAATTCAGATGCTTGGCAACCAGTTTGTATTTGTGACGGCCGCAGCATCCTGGGGTCACGTGATCCTCTTTGGTGACCTGATCGGCAAAGTCAATGGGGAAGCCAGATTCACTTAACAACGGGGTTACTGACTTATCAACTGCTGTGATTCACTTAAGAACTGTGGCAAGAAAGGTTTAAAATGGGGCAAAATTCACTTAAATGTCTCACTTAACAGAAATTCTGGATTCAGTTGTGGTCGATGATACCAAGTGTTGGTGGAATTTGGCCCCCAGCCTTCTGAGGTCAGATATGTGGGGTTCAGCTCCCCCAATTCTCAGCCAGAAACTGGGTGCAAATTCTGGGGGCTGGGAGCCCCCCTTCTGCAGGCCGGGCGGGCGGGAAAGGTGCGCTGAGCTCTCCTGACTTGGCTCGCATTGTGCAGGTCCTGCTAAGCTAATAACAACCATCCCACATTATTCCCTGCATTAGGGGGAATGGCTCTTGCCTGCTTCGTTGCAAGAGAGTTGCCGCTTTCCCATCCCGAAGACCTTTTCATCAGTCACGAGGCTCGGAAGTGAGGAAAAATGGGGCTGGGTGGGAAAGAAATGTGGGTGGCCTTGGAACCCTGACTGGCCGGCGGGATTCTGGACTGGGAGCAAGGGGGAGACCCCGTCTGTGCCAAGTGGGTCTACTCAGCTCCCTGGGGTGTCTGAGAGGACTGGACTATCTCCCCAAGTCTACTTCTGCTCCCCAGGGCTTCAGGCCCATCCCTAATGGGGAGAGAGGCCCGGCAGCCCCACAGGAGTTAGAGAGGACCTGGGGGCTACGTAGAGTGAGGAATCCTGAGACAGGATGTCTCTGTGAAGCCTTTCGACCTTTAAAGTCTTTTCAAACTGCAGGGGCTGCAGGTGCCTTGAGCTGCCTGCCTAGGGTCAGCATGAAGAGGCTGATTTCATAGGAAAGAGCCAGAATGGAGTTCTGTTTCCAGAACTTGAGGGATTTTGCAGCAAGGAGATTTCAGTGGACACCTTTCCTCTTATTTCAAGGAGAGGGGATCTTGACTGCATCTGGGGTTCAATTGGCCATCCTAGCAATGGACGTCTTGTAAGATGGTGAGTTCTGTGCTTGTTTGTTCCACAGATGGATAACATCTGGAGCCCACCCGACCATTTCTCTTCCAAAGGGAAGCGGTGTGGGCCCGGTGTGGGCCCGTATCCCCTGTCTTTTGCCTTTCCCTCCCTCCCTCCCTCCCTCCCTCCCTCCTACCTATTTCTCTCTCCCTCTTTCCCTCTCCCTCTTTCCCTCTTTCCCTTCCTCCCTCTCCTCCCTTTCTCTCTCTCTCTCTCTCTCTCCATCCCTCATCTCTCTCTCTCTCTTCTCTCCCCCTCTCTCACTCTTTCCCTCTCCCTCCCTCTCCCTCCCTCCCTCTCATCCTGGGTGAAGCCATTTTCTTCAGCACTCAAGGGTCCCTTACAAGTTCCCATGAAAGGAGCACAGCAGCCAAGCTGTGACTAGGAGAGGACTTCTGCGGAGCCAAGCGGGAGAGCTGGAGGATGAAGGCTTCCTAAAGGCAGCCATGAAGGGAAGGGAATGCCTCCCCACCTTTAGCACTTGGATTAGCTGTCAGAGACCCCTTTACAGCTCACATCCAAAGTTTCAGCAGCGGAGGCTGTCTTGATCCACCCTCTTCCTGAGCAGTTCTGTGAAGAGTCAATCATGTGCTATTCGGTCATCCCAGCATCACCCAGAGAATCTTCCCAGGCAGATCAGGTTAAACGTCTTAACTCTTTCATGGCCTGGATTTGTGGAAATTTTCATAGCAATATGCAGAGAGAGGCTGGGAAAGGGGATGCTGGACTCCCAGGGCTCCAACTTGCCTTCTGGAGCACATCTGGACAGCCTTGCTACAGCATTACTACACGTGGATGTGTGTGCTGGGTCTGCCTGCGTCCACAGGCACCTTGTTTCATCTGCCTGTTGATGCCAGGCGCTTCCTGTCTTTCTGCTGTGCTTACTTGGGGCACATTGAAAAGATCCTTTTTGATTAAGCAAGACATGGTAGAAAACACCCGCCCCCCCCCCAATTTCTCCTGTTTTCCATCCTGTCTTCTCCAGATCGATAGCGTAAGCCTTACTGAAGCTCATTTCCTTGTCTTTTATTAAATTATCTCTTTTGGATTCTCCCCCCCCCCCCCGATCATTCTTATTGGATTAAACTCAGAGTTGTGTCTATTTGGCTTGTGTTAGCTGCATGAAAGTTAGAAAGGGGTTTTTGTTCTGTGGCATCAAGCCATGCAGTGGATTCTGTGCAGTGCAGAGTTTCAGGACTTTGACAGAAGTGCCTTTTGGAATTTCATTGCTCTGAGAAACGGCAGCCAGGAAGAAGGTTTCCCATTTGTAAAATCATTGTCATAAAATACCTGTGTAACCCCAGGATGCCCCATCCTGCCCCAGCTTCCGCTCATCTTTTCTGGCAGGAAGCTGAGCTCCCCTGGAGCCCTCCTCACTTTGCATTTTTGTGTCATTCCATATCAAGTGTGTCAAGGTAATGATTTAGAAGCTAACCAGCTTGTACAATGAATGATGAAATGTTAGGAATGACTCAGCAGGAGTCTGTATCCCTTTAAGAGCTTGAGTATAAAAAGGAAGGCCTTGCTGGAGTCTTTCTCTCTTGTCCATTTATTGCTGTAATTGCTGTGTATTGGAGTTTGCTGTTTCACCACATGTATGTATTTTATTTCTAGTGTATATTTGTAGATATAGTGTAATATAAATCACAATTTAATACAAACCACTGTTTACTGTATTTACTCCTGGGTTACCTCAGAGCAATAAGACTGCATGCTCTGACAAAGTGGATCACAGGTCCATACTAGACTAAAATTTTGTGTAGATGTTACCTAGGGTCCCAAACTAAGGCATGCAAAATTTTTCAGCTGGATCTGTGTTGAATTGAGAGCTAGAGGCAGCGGAAAGGGGGGCATCCTCAGTGTGCTGTGCCCCACGTGACGCAGAAGGGCCACTGTGTGCAGGCACCGTAAAGCCAGAAATTAGCTTTACAGTAGTGCTAAGTTCCTATGCAAAGTTTGGTGTCTAGCATGAGTTTGTCTTACATTTTATGGACCACCAAAGTATGTTAAAATTTTACAAAAGAAAATTAATGCCTACTTTCACTTATCATGTCTTCTAACCTTTACTTTGATTCATGCTATAACCTAACCAGCAGTCATGGACCATGGCCTGTGTCCAGGATTTGCGCTAAGAGGCTTTGTGGCCAAGTGGAAGCACAGATTTAAATACATTAAATATAGATATATTGCTGTTTTATGCAAATCTTCACCCTTTTTTGGATGCAGTTACTTCCACAATGTGGTTTTTAATTTTTTTTCCCTTAACGTCGCCTGTACAAGTATTTCTTTTTCCACAAAAGTCACACTGTTTCATTTGGGACTTGGCCTTGCTTCTGTCAGAATTAAGGCCCCAAAGACATGCATAATTTGCCTGGGAGGATGCACTGTGTTAAGAAAAGCCCTCTTTGCCACCTGACTGTGTGACACACTAAAGATGTAAACAGTTCACAATTCAGTTCAATTTATTCTGCTGACCACGTTTTCAGCATACAACACTCTTCATTAAGATATACAGCACATCCATAAATCGGTTTTCAAAGTCATTGCAAAACTGTGGTACATTAATTACTTTGCATTGGTCAGCGGTTAGCAAAATTGGCAACCCCACTGCCTTGGGGTCATTCCCAAGAGCCAGGCAAAGTAGCAGTCACTGATCTCCAAAGGGGTAGTGCAGAGTTTCTCAGTCTCAACAACTTTAAGATGTATGGACTTCAGCTCCCAGAATTCCCCAGCCAGCCATGAATTCTGGGTGTTGATGTCCACACATCTTAAAGTTGCTGGGAATGAGAAATACTGCTGCAGTGCTTGCTTTGCTTCATGCCAGTTTCCACTTTCATTTTTTCCCCAGTTTTTAATTTTGCTAAAACATCAACAGCATATTGTGACCCACCTTTCTTTTGGATCATTATTGTAGTGGAGGGACCCCTTCATGGATTACTGCCTTGTCGTGGCGAAGGGGCTTGCGTAATTCAATGAAGCTATGAGCTATGCCGTGCAGGGCCACCCAAGACGGACAGGTCATAGCCGAGAGTTCTGACAAAACGTGATCCACTGGAGAAGGAAATGGCAACCCACTCCAGTATCTTTGCCATGAAAACCCTATGGACAGTACCAAAAGGCAAAACGATATGACGCTGGAAGATGAGCCCCTCAGGTCGGAAGGTGTCCAATATGCTACTGGGGAAGAGCAGAGGGCTAGTACTAGTAGCGCCAGAAAGAATGAAGCGACTGGGCCAAAGCCGAAAGGACGCTCAGCTGTGGATGTGTCTGGTGGTGAAAGGAAAGTCCGATGCTGTAAAGATTTTTTCTCCATAGGAACCTGGAATGTAAGATCCATGAATCAAGGAAAGCTGGACGTGGTGAAACAAGAGATGACAAGACTGAACATCGACATCTTAGGTATCAGCGAACTAAAATGGACAGGAATGGGTGAATTTAATTCAGATGACCATCAGGTATACTACTGCGGACAAGAATCCCTCAGAAGAAATGGAGTAGCCTTCATAGTCAATAAAAGAGTAGGAAAAGCAATACTAGGATACAATCCTCAAAATGACAGAATGATCTCAGTTCGAATCCAAGGCAAACCATTCAATATCACAGTAGTCCAAGTCTATGCCCCAACCACCAGTGCTGAAGAGGATGAAATTGACCGGTTCTATGAAGCCCTACAGCACCTTATAGAACTAACACCCAAAAATGATGTCCTTATCATCATGGGGGATTGGAATGCTAAAGTAGGAAGCCAAAAGATAAGCGGAATAACAGGCAAGTTTGGCCTTGGAGTACAAAATGAAGCAGGGCACAGGCTGATAGAATTTTGTCAAGAGAATACGATGGTCATAGCAAACACTCTTTTCCAACAACCCAAGAGACGGCTCTACACATGGACATCACCAGACGGTCAACACAGAAATCAGATTGACTATATGCTCTGCAGCCAAAGATGGAGAAGCTCCATACAGTCAGTAAAAACAAGACCAGGAGCTGACTGTGGCTCAGACCATGAGCTTCTCCTTGCAAAGTTTAGGCTTAAACTGAAGAAAGTAGGGAAAAGCACTAGGCCACTCAGGTATGAATTAAATCATATCCCTGTTGAATATACAGTAGAGGTGACAAATAGATTTAAGGAATTAGATCTGATAGACAGAGTGCCTGAAGAACTATGGACAGAGGTTCGCGACATTGTACAACAGGTAGCAACCAAAACCATCCCAAAGAAAAAGAAATGCAAGAAAGCAAAATGGCTGTCTGAGGAAGCTTTGCAAATAGCTGAGGAAAGGAGGGAAGCGAAAGGCAAGGGAGAAAAACATAGATATGCCCAATTGAATGCAGAATTCCAGAGAATAGCTAGAAGAGATAAGAATGCCTTCTTAAATGAACAGTGCAAAGAAATAGAAGAAAACAATAGAATAGGGAGGACCAGAGATCTTTTCAAGAAAATTGGAGAGATGAAGGGAACGTTTAATGCAAAAATGGGCATGATAAAGGACCAAAATGGTAGGGACCTAACAGAGGCAGAAGAGATTAAGAAGAGGTGGCAAAATTACACAGAAGAACTATACAAGAATGAGCTTAACGTCCCAGATAATCACAATGAGTTGGTCACTGACCTCGAGCCAGACATCCTAGAATGTGAAGTGAAGTGGGCCTTAGAAAAGCTGAGCAACAACAAAGCTAGTGGAGGTGACAGTATTCCAGCTGAGCTGTTCAAAATCTTAAAAGACAGTGCAGTAAAAGTGCTACACTCAATCTGCCAGCAAATTTGGAAAACTCAACAGTGGCCACAGGATTGGAAAAGATCAGTTTACATCCCAATTCCAAAGAAGGGCAGTGCCAAAGAATGTTCAAACTATCGCACCATTGCACTCATTTCTCATGCTAGTAAAGTCATGCTTAAAATCCTACAAGCTAGACTTCAGCAGTATGTGGATCGAGAACTACCAGAAGTACAGGCAGGATTTCGAAGAGGCAGAGGAACTAGAGATCAAATTGCCAACATACGCTGGATCATGGAGAAAGCTAGGGAGTTCCAGAAAAACATCTACTTCTGCTTCATTGACTATGCTAAAGCCTTTGATTGTGTGGATCATAACAAACTGTGGCAAGTTCTTAAAGAGATGGGAGTACCAGACCATCTTATTTGTCTCTTGAAAAACTTATATGCGGGTCAAGAAGCAACAGTGAGAACTGGACATGGAACCACTGATTGGTTCAAAATTGGGAAAGGAGTCCGGCAAGGCTGTATACTTTCGCCCTGCCTATTTAACTTATATGCAGAGCACATCATGAGAAAGGCAGGGCTAGATGATTCAAAAGTTGGAATTAAGATTGCCGGAAGAAATATCAACAACCTAAGATACGCAGATGATACCACTCTAATGGCAGAAAGTGAAGAAGAACTAAAGAGCCTCTTGTTGCGGGTGAAGCAGGAGAGTGCAAAACTTGGGTTGAAACTTAACATTAAGAAAACCAAGATCATGGCATCTGGCCCTCTCAGTTCCTGGCAAATAGATGGGGAAGAAATGGAGGTAGTGACAGATTTTATTTTCCTGGGCTCCAAGATCACTGCAGATGGGGACTGTAGCCAAGAAATTAAAAGACGCTTGCTCCTCGGAAGGAAAGCCATGGCAAATCTAGACAGCACACTAAAAAGCAGAGACATCACCCTGTCAACAAAAGTGCGTATAGTCAAGGCTATGGTCTTCCCAGTTGCAATGTATGGCAGTGAAAGTTGGACCATAAGAAAGGCTGAGCGCCAAAGAATTGAGGCCTTTGAACTGTGGTGCTGGAGAAGACTCCTGCGAGTCCCTTGGACTGCAAGGCGATCAAATCGGTCAGTCCTAGAGGAGATCAATCCTGACTGCTCTTTAGAAGGCCAGATCCTGAAGCTAAAACTCAAATACTTTGGCCACCTAATGAGAAGGAAGGACTCACTGGAGAAGAGCCTAATGCTGGGAAAGATTGAGGGCAAGAGAAGAAGGGGACGACAGAGAATGAGGTGGCTGGATGGAGTCACTGAAGCAGTAGGCGTGAGCTTAAATGGACTCCAGAAGATGGTAGAGGACAGGAAGGCCTGGAGGAATGTTGTCCATAGGGTCGCGATGGGTCGGACACGACTTCGCAGCTAACAACAACAACAAAGTGGAGGGAATGGAGCTGCCAAAATCCAGACAACCATTGAATTGCAGAAAAGAGAGTTTTCTGTGTCTCACTGCTGCTGGGGCTCTTTTCCAAGACCTTGTTAAAAGTCTTTCATATCTGTTAGCCAGCAGAATACCAAGCCAGCTGTCCCCACGGCCACTTCCAGTGGCCTCTGTGGCCAAGACCTGGGAAAAGAGCAGGTCTCCGGAACGTCGTGTGTACGTGTGCCTCCCTCGGTTGGAATGAAGAGCGCAGATTTTTGGCTGGCTGATTGCGTGGGACACCACACATCAAGGAACGGGATGCCTGGGTTCTTTCACGATGCCTGCAGTGGACTGTTTTGGTCACTTTATATGGAACAGTCCAAGACAGACTCTTCCCTGTGGTCCTGTGGCTCAAAGCCTTGATGGAAGACACGGGGCCACAGCCCGTGCTTTTCTCTGCCTCAAAACCCTGGGGTGGAACCCCTCTGCCGCTTCCCTTGTGCCTGAAACTGGGGTGTCCGGGACATTCTGTTGTTCAAAATAAGCCATCAAACCACACAGATGATTAATGCCAGAAGGAGGCAGTTCCCCACTCTCCCTTCCCGACCTGGAGATGCATGCCGGAGTTTGGCTGAGCTGTCCAAGGCTAAAAATGGAAAGGGTTTGCAGCAGACATTACTCTGGTGAATCTACAGAAATGAAATCGTCCTTGCAAACAATCCATGTTGAAAAGAATGCTGTTTTGGGTTTTTTTGTAAATCTGTAGGTGGGCAAGGTAGATCCTATAGTAGGATTGTGAGCTGTAGTCAAGCTGGGTGACCTTGGGCCAGTCACTCGCTCTCAGCCCTAAGAAGAAACTGCAGGGGCTTTTCCAGGCAGTCTTTAATGATCAGACACAACTGAACGGAAGGGAGAAGAAGCTAAAAAGATAGTAGTGATCAGTATCATCAGATACTGATGGTAATATCTGCCCTTTTAAAAAGTAGCTTTAATCTCTTTTTAGACAAAGTTACTTCCTCTTGCAGGAACAGTGGTTCTTATAGTATTCTGCAGAAATGCCTCTATTTAGGATCCAATCTGAGTCAGTCACCGGGACCAGAGTTTTAATCTTCTGAGCTTTTCGACTTGTGCTGGAGCCCATCCACAGGGAACTTCTCTCTACCAGAATGTCTGCTTTGGGCTATTCTATGCATAGTATTTATGTGGTCCCTGGTTGTGTGTGACCTTCTGTTGATTGGGGTGTATTGATGGGTGGCTTTTTAGTCTTTGGCTGTTTCCTTGTGTTTCCCTTCTAAATATTTGATACGCTGGTGGTAAATCAGCACTTCTGTTGATTGACGAGGGGCCTGTTTCCCAGGCTTCAATCATTTCCCTGGCTGTTTTTGTGCCTGCTCAGCCAACAATCTTAGTAACTTCAAAATTGAATGTGTGTCCTTGTTCATTGCAGTGTGAGGCTAGAGGTGAGTTTGAGTCTCCTCGTCTGACTGCTCGCTTGTTGCTGTTGTTGTTAGCTGCGAAGTCGTGTCCGATCCATCGCAACCCTATGGACAATGTTCCTCCAGGCCTTCCTGTCCTCTACCATCTTCTGGAGTCCATTTAAGCTCACACCTACTGCTTCAGTGACTCCATCCAGCCACCTCATTCTCTGTCGTCCCCTTCTTCTCTTGCCCTCAACCCTTCCCAGCATTAGGCTCTTCTCCAGTGAGTCCTTCCTTCTCATTAGGTGGCCAAAGGATTTGAGTTTTAGCTTCAGGATCTGGCCTTCTAAAGAGCAGCCAGGGTTGATCTCCTCTAGGACTGACCGGTTTGATCGCCTTGCAGTCCAAGGGACTCGCAGGAGTCTTCTCCAGCACCATAGCTCAAAGGCCTCAATTCTTTGGCGCTCAGCCTTTCTTATGGTCCAACTTTACTGCCATACATTGCAACTGGGAAGACTTGACTGCTCGCTTATGTTCTTGCAATCTAGTAGTTAGCTTCCTCCTCGTCTGTCCTACATAGCCACTAGGGCAATCCATGCAGGGGATCCGATAGATTACATTGGAAGTACCTCCCACCTCCAAGCAATATTTACGATGCATATCTGTAAGGTGTAGTAAAGTCCCCCTCTGGGCTGCTCTGATCTCATCCAACATCAATTTCTCTTCTCCCAGACAGAAGAAGAAGTTCACTTTTTAAGGACACACGTGCAAGAGATTCCTTTCCCCATCAGGAACACACACAGTCCCCAAAGTCATTGATTTGTGGAGGGGAGCAGGGAGCTGTCATTAAAAAAAGCAAAACCACATGTTCCTATGGCCGATCTCTCTTACTTAGGAAAGTCTCTGGGTGCACAAGGAATTAAGGTACCTCCTTGTGCAGAGCGTCCATTATTTAATCAGAGGGTTTCTGTTTATTACATTTATTATGTACTTGTATGCTGGGGTGGGGTGGAACAAGAGCCCTGCAAAGCAGTCTACAAAATTGATCTTTAAAAATGTACCCTAAAATAAGTAAATGGCACACTATTGAAGTAATAAATCCATCTTCCTTCTTTAAGAAAACTGTGTCGTGTGTTCAGACAGTTCTCCTCCCAGCATGCTTCTCTGGTGCATCAGCGGCTGCCAGATACCTTAATGAAACACACATGTCACATGACTGTCCAAAATTGCTTGCTTCTTTGTCCAACAGTAAGGCATAGAAGCCCAGTTCAAAACAGGATTCCAGGAGGGAGCTGGTGGACAGGGCTGAGGCAGAGCAGCTGCAAAAGTTGTCCAGACCTCAGGATCTGCAGAGGGTGGGAAGGCCCCACAATGAAGTCCAGCTGGGCAGTTGGTAGGACTTTTTAAGCCCAGGCATTCATATGACCATGGCAGTGGTGACTTCCTGGGGAAAAAGCAGCTAGATGGAAGGCCTCCATGTTCCTCTTTGGGGTCCAGAAGCGGGTGCCAGGTGTCATTGGGTTCTACCGACCCTGAAATGTTCTTTTCTGGCCAGTTAGTTTGCAGAAGGGTGATGGTCTCTCAGAAGAAGAGAGGTGGGCTCTCCTGCACCGAAGATGTTTAAGCAGAGATTGGGTAGCCATCTGATGGAGATGCTAGACTGGTGGGTTCCTGCATCGAGTAGGGGGCTGGATGATGACCTCCAAGGTTGCTTCCAATTCTTATATGGGAAGCTGCCCTTCTGCAAAGCAAAGCACCAGCTCCTATCATATCTTCCTTCCTTCCTTCCTTCCTTCCTTCCTTCCTTCCTTCCTTCCTTCCTTCCTTCCTTCCTTCCTTCCTTCCTTCCTTCCTTCCTTCCCTCCCTCCCTCCCTCCCTCCCTCCCTCCCTCCCATCTCCTAAATACCCTTCAAAAATATTGGGAGGTCACCTATCCAGGAAAAAACTAGAGAAGTCAAGAAGGTCCTCATGGGCTAGAGGAGATGAGGGCACGCGACTTTCCCAGCTTGCCTTCTGCAAGATGGTGGCTTTGGATGGCCGTTCATGAAAGCTCCTAGAACATGCTTTTCAGCTTCCCGTGTGTCACGGGTCCAATAATAATTGTTTAGTGGCCTATCGTTCTGCAGCAAGCATGTATCTGATGTTTTGTCTGTCGTCTCTCCTCTGCTGTTTGGTTGGGAAGAGGCGAGGGGCCAAGAGAGTGAAGCGAAACGGGGAAGGAGAAGAGGGGAGCAGGGGAAATGCCCCTGAAGAGACCCTGATGGTTAAGGTAGTCCTGTGAGGAGCTGACACAAAAGTCTCTGTGGAAACTGCCAGAACAATTGATCTGTGGGACGACTTGCCTCCAGCGGTTGTAGCTGCTCCAGCACTGGAAGTTTTTTAGGACGAGATCGGACAACCATTTTCTGCCTGAGAAGGGGGTTGGACTAGAAGACCTCCAAGGTCCCTTCCTACTCGGTCATTCTGAAACTGGCAGGAGATCTGAATTACGGCCTTTCAACTCTTTTTCCTCCTTGGGAAGGTCTTTCCAAAGAGACAGGATTTCCTTATCTCTGACAGGGCCAGCCTGCAGTCAAGGAGCAGCTCATGAATGTCAGCGGGGTCCTCCTCTCCACTCCTGCAGAAAGGGGGGGGGACCCTCAAGCAAGTCTGTTTTCTAATCTGGAGGTGGACAAATGTTACATAATGCTTCCTCCTCCTCCTCCTCCTCCTCCTCCTCCTCCTCCTCCTCCTCCTCCTCCGCCCGCTCTCCTCCAAAGACACATTCTAATGATTAATTTGAGGCTCTGGCAGCCGGCATCCTTGGAATAACATTTTAAACATGACTTTTCCACTCCTGCCTGCCAGCACTCTTTAGTGTGTTCTGTGGCGGCTGTAAAACTTCACTTCAGGATGGGCTTTGCTCCCCTTACCAAATGTGTCTGGAATGTGCAGATGTTTTCTTTGGAGAACTGAGAGCCAATGGGCTCCACGCATCAGATCCGGCTGGGACAACACGAGATACAGAATGGGTCCCGTTTGCAAGATCACAAGCAAACCACGGAGAGGACCTACACGCTTAGGCTAGCGCTGGGCCGGGCCTTCAGAACCTCGCCGGGTGCCTAGAACCCAGATCCCTTTCTGGGCCGAGCACGAGCAGCACAGATGGACACGTTGCACTCAAGCAGGAGAGGCTTCCCTCTCTCCCCCCGTCAGCTGTTAGCAATTGGTAATGCGGTTGGACTTTTATGAAGGGCGCTACATAATTCTTTTATGGGAAAAAGATTAAAAGAACAGATTATCACGGCCTTAAGGTGCTGGAGGACAGCTGGATGGGTGGGATGTAGACTTCACAAACCTGGCAAGAGACGCAACAGGAGGCGGGGTCTGGGAGAGCATCTCGGCCGAGCCCCATCACTTTGGGAATCAACCCAGGGCTGGCAGTTTTCCAAAGGCAGTTGCTGCTGAGTGTTGCACGTGGCAAGCGGCACACTGTCTGTGGTGCCTAAAAAAGGAGGCCGGGGCTGATGTGGGGAGAAGGGACAGATTTGGAGAAGCCAAGGCTTTGGGGCGCAGCGATGCCACTGCCGTTGCTGTGTTACCCTGTCCTTTCATTGTGTTCACCCTGATTTTCAGTTTGAGAGTATGTAGAGTCTCTTTTCCCCCCTGCGTATTCCGTATCCTTTGCTATCTGCCTTCCATCCTTCTTTGACCCATAATCAATTTCATTGTCATTGTATAGGACTGGATCTGGTGGATTAAGTGCCACGTAGATTGATGATACCACTCTAATGGCAGAAAGTGAAGAGGAACTAAAGAGTCTCTTGTTGCGAGTGAAGAAGGAGAGTGCAAAAGTTGCCCTGAAACTTAACATTAAGAAAACCAAGATCATGGCATCTGGCCCTCTCAATTCCTGGCAAATAGATGGGGAAGAAATGGAGGTAGTGACAGATTTTATTTTCCTGGGCTCCAAGATCACTGCAGATGGGGACTGTAGCCAAGAAATTAAAAGACGCTTGCTCCTTGGGAGGAAAGCCATGGCAAATCTAGACAGCACACTAAAAAGCAGAGACATCACCCTGTCAACAAAAGTGCGTATAATCAAGGCTATGGTCTTCCCAGTTGCAATGTATGGCAGTGAAAGCTGGACCGTAAGAAAGGCTGAGCGCCAAAGAATTGAAGCCTTTGAACTATGGTGCTGGAGAAGACTCCTGCGAGTCCCTTGGACTGCAAGGCGATCAAACCGGTCAGTCCTAGAGGAGATCAACCCTGACTGCTCTTTAGAAGGCCAGATCCTGAAGCTAAAACTCAAATACTTTGGCCACCTAATGAGAAGGAAGGACTCACTGGAGAAGAGCCTAATGCTGGGAAAGATTGAGGGCAATAGAAGAAGGGGACGACAGAGAATGAGGTGGCTGGATGGAGTCACTGAAGCAGTAGGCGTGAGCTTAAATGGATTCCAGAAGATGGTAGAGGACAGGAAGGCCTGGAGGAACATTGTCCATAGGGTCGCGATGGGTCGGACACGACTTCGCAACTAACAACAACAACAAGATTGATGGTTTCCATCACAATGTCCTTAACTTCAGGCCTTCCAACAGCACATACGCAACTGCTGTCCATCCCCCGTGCCCCTGGTCATCCTCTTTCTTCCACCTTTCTTGGCATCAGAGGCAAGTCCAGAGAACTCGGTACTTTCATAACACCTCCGAAGCAAGATGGCCATTTGTGCCTGGAGGAAGAAGATCTCTGGACGGACTGGTTTCTAGTCAGCTTCTGCAAAGACCAGTTTCACTGCCATAAAGTGTAACAGGGAGGGTCACAGTCTGCCCTGTTCTGAACTTGGCATCCACAGGTAGTTCTTGAAGTATGACCATGATGGACCGTGCCCGTTAAGGCCATGCGTTATAATGGTTGCAAAATTTTATGATCTTTTTTGCAGGGTCATTAAGTGAACCAGTAGTTCACTATGGGTGCAGTTTTGCCAAAAACTGAAAGTGTTGGGTTTTGTCAAAACGGTTGTAAAACATGCTGTGTGACCATGAGACACGGCAAACAGGCGTAAATGCCTAAACGTTTGAAGTTTGGTCTTGAGACTGGGGAGGGGGCCCAAACGTCAGAACTTCAAATCCGGGTTGTAAATCCACTTTTTTGGGTTGGTCATACCTTCGAATGGTCATTATGCAGCTACAAGTCAAGGACTACCTGTATCTTGGACATCTTGGCCTCTGAATATTTTTCCCGAGGTCTTCATGGCCATCTGTGTGGTGCGTTGCTTGACTGTTGATGGTTGCTTCTAAGGCCGCCTTTCACTTCAGGATCTTCACTGTCAGTTCTAAGGCTGCTGCTATTCCCAGGGTCGCTAATTTGGTTTTCTTTAGACATCAGAAAAACTTTACTTTTTCAAAGCACCAGAAAGCAAAACAAGAAACAATGGATAGAAACTCATCAAGGAGAGAAGCAACCTGGAATTAAGGAGCAACTTCCTAATAGTGAGAACAATTAACCAATGGAACAGCATGCCACCAGAAGTTGTGGGTGCTCCCTCCCTGGAGGCTTTTAAGAAGAGACTGGACAGCCACTTGTCTGAAATTGTATAGGGTTTCCTGCTTGAGCATGGGGTTGGACTAGAAGACCTCAAGAGTCCCTTCCAACTCTTATCATTCTATGTTGTATGTTCTGTGCCTAGAGAAGGAATGTGCCTCTTTCCCTAGTAGTGATTCTTCACAGCCATAGATAATTCAGAGACCTGTATGATTGGCCATCGCCTGCACAGCATATGTTCTCATTACATGCTAAGCCAAACTTATGCTGGTTAATAATGGTGTTTGCTGGTAATGCTTTTCAGTCTGGTCATGATTTACCAGTTGCTTTTGCTATTGGTCAGTGTCCGAGATACTGGGTGTGGATGGGTGGTTGACCATATAGTTCTTAATAGTTTTAGAGAAGAAGGGTCTTTGATAGGATGGGTGGACTTGGTTTCTTCCTTCCTTCCTTCCTTCCTTCCTTCCTTCCTTCCTTCCTTCCTTCCTTCCTTCCTTCCTTCCTCCCTCCCTCCCTCCCTCCCTCCCTCCCTTCCTTCCTTCCTTCCTTCCTCATTTATATGGCTTCTCAGCTGTTTAGATGCTGGGTTTGTCAGCTGGAAAGCCAGCAGCCCAGATTCAAAACCAACCCACCTTGCTATTCCCACTCACTTCCTGCTTATTTCCCAGGGAAGTGCTATGTTGTGGTAGGCGCCCTTTTCTCGGACACTCAAGCGCCATGTGACAGGGTGAGCTCCCATCCGCACCCCAACTTCTGCCAACTTAACAGTTTGAAAGCATGTAATCGCGGGTAGATAAATAGGTGCCACTACGGTGGGAAGATAACAACGTTCCATGAGGTCATGTTGGCCACATGACCGTGGAAATATCTTTGGATAGCACTGGCTCAATGGGCTTGAAACGGAGATGAGCACCACCAGCACCCCAGAGTCGGCAAGAATAACTAGCAGAGTAAAATTCACAGGGACTCCTTTGCCATTTACATGGCTTTCCAGCCTGAACAGTGTGAATCTGGTGGATGTATAGAATCATTAGACAAAAATACAAAAGAAAAATAATACATACCACTAAAGCTGTTTCAAATGATGATCAGAACTAAAATATATTTATAACTCGCCAATTGGGAACTCTTACTCATCCTGTCCCAAGTGCCCAAGGAAAAGGCCAGGAGTTAACAGCCTTTCTAAAGGCCTTTGGGATTGGGGCCAACCGTGTAAGATTGGGGGGAGGGGGTGGAATTCTACCAACCCACCTTGCTATTCCCGCTCACTTCCTGCTTACTTCCCAGGGATGTGCTATGTTGTGGTAGGCGCCCTTTTCTCGGACACTCTGTGTCCAGAAGGGGAATTAACTATCTAGGTTTGGATGACACATAAACCACTGATTAGATTAGCTATGGGAACATATTGTGGTTAAGAGTCACTTCTGTAGCTGCAATTTAATAGCTGCATCCCATGCCAAGCCTTCCTACTTCATGGCTTAGCATGTCACCTAATCATGTAATAATCACCTGCCAACAGAACCACCCCCTGTCCCTTAGGGTCCCACCCTAGAGTGACCTCTGGGCCAAGAAAAGGAGAGACCGTCCAGTTCTGGATTCAGCTACCACCATACTTTAGTCTATCCATGGCAAACTCCCAATTGCTGAGAAATCTAATCTTTTTTAATACATAAATATTCTTCACAGAATCATTGTGGAAAGTTCAGTGTAGCAAGGAAAACAAGACTCAGCAAGTAGGAATTATTAGGAAGAGGACTGCAACGCTTCACATTTAAAGGCTGAAATTGAGCATGTAGAAGCATGAAGTAGCATGCTCTGCACTTGCTGAAAGCAGCTGCATCCCTTGCCGGGATCGTGTGGCTGCAGCTGACACACTGGCTGATTCAAAGCGCTGTGGCCCATATCTCAGTGTCCCCAATATCTATTTATTTATTGCATTTAGACCTTGTCCTCCCCCCCCACCTCCCCAGAATCCAAGATGGGACGCTGTGTTCCTTCTCTCTTTTCTGAACAACTCCAGAAAGTAGGTTAGATGGAAAGGCAGGCCTAAGTAGGCCTTTGCATAGTAGGTGGTGCTGATGTCTGGTGCATAAAAGGAGGTTCAGATACATGGCCCATGAAAACAACCTTATTTATAGAAACCGGCCTTTGTCAGGAGGAAGTTGCTTGGCCGTCACATTCCATAGAAGCAGCCCCCCCCCCAAGTGCCGAGCTCTATCTCAGAGCAGCAACTGACCTCCAGTTGCTAATTGAGCCTGTTTGCAGCATTTGCTACCATGGCCTGGAGCTGGGAGGTTTTGCTCTCCTCTAGTTATTCCCACGTCCACTCTTTTGACTCCTGATGCACCCGAGTGGGTTAGGAATGCATACGAGGAACACAGTTTCTGTGCAAAAGAGCTGCGTGATGTCACAGCGGCTTCTTTCTCCACTGGGTGGGATCTCCAGTTCTTGGAAAGAAAGTAAATTGCTATTCTTGACTCTGGGAACAGTGCAGGGTGCGGCTTTTGCCGAGAGGCTTCCGTTCTTTTCTCCTGGCCTGCCGGCAAGAAGAAGGGTGGTGTCTCGCCTCCCCCTTGCCCGTCCTCTGCTGTCACTCCTTGCAGCTGGGAAGCAAACAGCCAGCTGTTTGGGAGGAAGGGAATACGGAGTCTTCTCCCAGGTGGCTCCTGAGCAAAACAAAGTCTTATCTCAAGGGAGCCTCTTCGAGCGCATGGGAGCAGTTTCCCACTTGCCTCTTCCACATGGACCAAAGCTGGGAGCTTAAAGGGAAGCGTTGCTGACATTCTGAGCTGCTGGGCGGACTTTGGCTTCCCCAAGGAGCCTGCACACCAAGCATTGCTTTACCAGCGAGGAATGTGCTTTTGGATTAGTTTGTCGGGGATGGCGTTCCTTCATCCTTGCCTTTAAAAGGAGATCAGAAAGGAAGCCTAGTCCTGGACAGCCTGCCGTCTGGTGAGCTGTGGCCAGGCGCTGGTTTGTTTCTTTTCGGGCAGCGGAAAGATGTACCGACAGTGGCTCACTCTATGCAACGCAAGGAGACTCTCCTGCATGTTTATTTATCATCAGCCAATTGATACGCTGCGCCTTCCTGTATCTGGGCAGGTTGCAGAAATGAAATAATACAATAATCGTAAAAAAGCACATATGGTATACTTGAAAACTTTTAAAACACTTGGCCAAAGAGATATCGAAAGGCTGTGCCTGAACTTCACTGCCATTTCATCCACTGGTGGGATTCAAACATGTGAACAACCGGTTCTCTGTGTGGATGCCACTTCCGGAAGTCCGTTCTGGGCCTGGGCAACAAAATATTAGCTACCGGTTCTGCCGAATTGGTGTGAACCGGCTGAATCCCACCACTGATTTGATCTCACAATATTGTCTCCAAAAGTAAAAAGCCCTTTCTTCTGTCTTACTCTGCAGGGCCACAGCGATGAGAAACATCCCAGAGCAACTTAGCTTCTTCATTCTCTATTTGTCTGTTTTGTGGTCCCACAATACTTGTTTGCAGGCAAATGGTATTTCTTGCAGCTCTTCTGGTGTGCCCTTGTTGCTACTTTCTCATGCTGTTGTTTGTAATCTGCCTGTGCAATCTTCTTGCATCCATTTACTAATTGATAATGATAGTTACTATTGTTATGGCTGGAACCTGTCTTTTTAACAGTGGGGAAGTGAGAGGGATTTAAGTAGATTATCGCCACAGAGGATCATTGCAGAGAGGGATCTTAGAGTCCTAGTGGACAATCACTTAAATATCCATCAGTGTGCTGCAGCTGCCAAAAAAGCCAACACAGTGCTGAGCTGCATTAACAGAGGGATAGAATCAAGATCACGTGAAGTATTAATACCACTTTACAATGCCTTGGTAAGGCCACACTTGGAATACTGCATCCAATTTTGGTCACCACGATGTAAAAAAGATGTTGAGACTCTAGAAAGAGTACAGAGAAGATCAACAAAGATGATTAGGGGACTGAAGGCTAAAACATATAAGGAATGGTTGCTGGAATTGGGTATGTCTAGTTTAACGAAGAGAAGGACGAGGGAGGACATGATAGCAGTGCTTCAATATCTCAGGGGCTGGTAAAAGGTAAAGGTAAAGGTTCCCCCGCACATGCGTGCTAGTCGTTTCCAACTCTAGGGGCCAGTGCTCATCTCTGTTTCAAAGCCGAAGAGCCAGCGCTTGTCCGAGGACATCTCCGTGATCATGTTGCCAGCATGACTAGATGCCAAAGGCACACAGAACGCTGTTACCTTCCCACCATAGTGGTCCCTATTTTTCTACTTGCCTTTTTACGTGCTTTTGAACTGCTAGGTTGGCAGAAGCTGGGACGAGTAACAGGCGCTCACTCTGCTATGCGGCACTCGGGATTCGACCCGCCAAACTGCTGATCTGATCGACAAGCTCAGCGTCCTAACCCACTGAGCCACCGTGTCCCTTAAAGAGGAGAGAGTCAAGCTATTTTCCAAAGCGCCCAAGGGCAGGACAAGAAGCAACGGATGGAAACTAATCAAGGAGAGAAGCAACCTAGAACTAAGGAAAAACTTCCTGACAGTTAGAACAATTAGCCAGTGGAACAACCTGCCTCCAGAGGTGGTGAATGCTCCAACCCTGGAAGTTTTTAAGAAGAGACTGGACAGCCATTTGTCCGAAATGGTATAGGGTTTCCTGCCTGAGCAAGGGGTTGGACTAGATGACCTCCAAGGTCCCTTCCAACTTTATTCTTATTCTTATTATTATTATTATAAACTTTTATTCATAAAACATGAAACTCAGTCAACTGAACACTCAAATTGACTGGCACTAATGGTTGACACGGGTTGCTGCCAGCATCCTAGATATCAACCAGGTATCTCCTTAAAATGTAAGATGTTCCAAGTAGTGCAGTTTTTTGTAGCTTTGCTGGAGTTATTGCAGGAAGCTGCAATTTCTTGATGTATTTTGCAAAGTTTTTGGACATAGTTCCCAGTGCCCCAATGACAATGGGTATCACTGTTACATGTTTCATCCATAATCGCGCATGTCACGGTATTTCATAATTTTTTCCAGTTCTTTTCCTTTGACTCTGACATCTGGTACAGCGATATCAAAGACGTCAAAGGCGCACGGAACGCTGTTACCTTCCCACCGTAGTGGTCCCTATTTTTCTACTTGCATTTTTACGTGCTTTTGAACTGCTAGGTTGGCAGAAGCTGGGACGAGTAACAGGCTCTCACTCTGCTACGCGGCACTCGCGATTCGACCCGCCAAACTGCCGACCTTCTGATCAACAAGCTCAGCGTCCTAACCCACTGAGCCACCACGTCCCTCAGCCTAGAATTACATGTAGTTAAAATGTTAATCTAGTTACACTTAACATCTGCATCAAGGAGTGCTTGCTGTCTACTTATATATGTATGTATGCATGAGTAGAAGATTTAAACTTTCACTAAACTTTGATTTAGTGCGCTTTCATGCTTTTGCATAGGGTGCCTACAGGGAGGAGTAAAGAAAGTCAAGATGGCAGCCACAATTGTGTGACTGAAACCTGCCCCTTTTTGTGTGCTTTTCTTGGGGAGAAAATTGACCACCATCTGAATTTTTTATCCTCTTGCCTGGAGGTTCCTGCTCCGCTCCTTTTTTTTTTTTTTTGAGGTTTAACCAGATGACTTGAATTATTTATCTGTTGTGTACTGAGAAAGCAAACAGTTTACATATAAACATAGATGCACATAATCTCTCTTGGGAATTCTTTTCTTCTTCTTCTAAATCCATCTTTCTTAAGATGGATTAAACTCCTTTGCAGTCAAGGCTAAAAATACAGCAAACCCATCAAGGAGAAAAAGCTTGAAAATTGAATTGGACCCAAACCTGAGAAACTGCTTCTGGGTAGCAGATGTTTGGGGGAACTCCCCATTACAGGGTTCTCAGAATGTAATTCCTCACTGTCTTCTCAAAGGTGGACTTGGAGAAACAACATCTTTTTTAAAAAAAATTCCATTTATATACCGCCCTTCTCCGAAGACTCAGGGCGGCTTACAAGCTTAGCAGTAGCCTCCATTCTACGTATATGCCTGCTTATTAGGGTTTTTCACACACACCCCAAGTGGCATTATTACAAAGTCAGCTTAATTGCCCCCAACAATCTGGGTCCTCATTTTACCTACCTCGGAAGGATGGAAGGCTGAGTCAACCTTGAGCCTGGTGGAATGCGAACCTGCTCTAATTGCAGGCAGCTGGTGTTACTTAAGGAGGCATTAGCCCACTGCTCCACCAAGGCTCAGCATCTTGATATGCTGAGATCAGCCTGCCCACTCTGATCATTCCGTGTTGGCTGAGAATCATGGGACTTGTAATCCAGCAGGCCTGGAGGCTCCTGGGGCTGACCTGGAACACAGAACATAGAATAACAGAGTTGGAAGGGACCTTGGAGGCCTTCTAGGTCAACCACCTGCTCCAGCAGAAAACCCTTAGAACGCACAGATTTTTTTTCTAGAGATTTATTAGTCGGGAGCCAGGAAGTAACTAGGTTTCCATTCCACCAACTGTCTGGGCTGCCTTGGGCAACCTGATCACTTTCCCTTTCTCCCTTAAGATGGCAATTTTAGCCCGAGAAAAATGGACTCTTTCGAGGGAACATCCGTGTTCACACTTTTCACAGTTTGAAAAGGTGTTCAGTCTAGCTTTCCTACCCACATACTTTACTTTGACCCGCTCATGTCCCTGGAAAGTGAGCATTCCTGCCCATCTCTCTCCTCTCCAGTCCAGTCAGTGCATTGGTGCATTGCTAGCCCTTTTCGGCAATTCTTGAAGGAGATTTGGGGCTGCTTGGTTCTTTGAAACCGCCTTTGGCGCATCTATCGCAAGATAAATGGGTCTCATTTGCAAGCATGATGTGATCTTTCCCGAAGCACATGTGGGAAAGATCTCTCATTCTGGAAGATTTCTCTCTGACGTCAATAGAATTTTAAAAATCTGTTGACATTTCACAAAACCAGAGACATTCCTCTTGGATTTATGAGGCCCTTTGCTTGAGATCACTTGCAAACTCTTGAGCAGGGGTCTCCAACCCCCAGGCTGCGGCCCGGTATTGGGCTGCAGCGGTTTGGAACCGGGCTGCGCAAGCGGCAGGTGTGTGAGCTGTTGTGCGCAGCTCCATTTGCACGAGCGGCAGGCAGGCCCCCCACTCTCACAAATGGAGCTTCATGCATGCATGCGGGTGCCTGTCGCTCGCATAAGTGGAGCTGGGTGCATGCGCTCGCCTGCCGCTCGCTCAGAATTATTTTCTCTCCAGCTCCCCCAGTGTTCCGCAAAGCCAGAAAGGTTGGGCTCCACTGCTTTAGCAGATCACAGTTGCTGAGGTTCTTTTCAGGGAATCATTTCTAAAAACCAGTTTCCTTTGAAAGGCTTTAAGGGACGGATCCTCTTCCTTTCGCCTCCGCTGCAGAGAAGCAGAATGTGGGGAAACGGGAGGGATGGGAAGGGCTCATATGTTGTTCAGCATCTTAGGAGCTGTTTGCCCCCTCCCACCCCCATTGTAACATGGAATCATCCTTCCTCAAATGCCACAAGGCCTGGGGAAGACCCATGTTGTCGATCTGAGGCGCTGGGTGTCTCTTTATTCAGCTGAAGAACAAGGCACAAAGGCAAAAGGTTTTATCATGTAGCAAAGTCTCATTTTAAACTTTAATTCATCTGGTGAAAATGCAGCCCTTTGAATTAAAAATGCAAGCCCTGTTGTCACATTGAAACAGTTGGCACGAAAGAGGAATTCCATCCAAAAAAGGGCAAAACTTGTTAGCTTCAATTTAATTGTTTCCCATTCTCTGATTTCCCGTACAATGTCCTCGTTTAGGGTCTATAATTGGGACCAGCAGCTCTGATGCTAAGTGAAACAGCCGCTAAGTGGGAAATCGTATGACTGTAGCTGGGCTTTCCTCTTGGTATCCCTACTGCTATTTGTAAAGTGGTGCCAGCATTCGTTTTGATATGTACTGCCCATTGTGTGTCTGCTTACTCTCTTATAATTCCTTCCTCTGTAATCTCTGCACTCTGCAAGGGGAAGGGGAAAAACAAACAAACGGGCTAACAAACCAGGACAACTCATAGTGATTGTAATGGCAACCACAATGCTGTCACACGCTGTGAAGGTTGTCCCTTGATTGTAGAGTTATTTTTTCAGCAACAGGATAACTTTGAACCCTTGCTGCATGAGGCAGTCAGAAAGCAAGGCCTATCTGTACTGTACGCAGAGTCTGTCTCAGTAAGAAACATGAAAGTCTTGTTATCACCTCATTTCCCTGCCTGGGCGATCTTGCCATGGAACAGTTGTGCTCTGGAGAAAGACCCCACTTTCGTCACCCAACACTGTCAACTAATACCATGTATTTGGGAAAGGGCATCAGATTGATCAGGAGACCAGCAATTAAGGCTTCTGAAAGCGATTTTAAAAATTGAATATATTTGGTTTTGTGCAGAAAAGACTCGGGCAGGGAAGGACCTGTAAGGAAATCACAGAGAAGGTGGAATAATGGATGGAAATTAAGAAAGGGTTAGGGCAGGGGTAGGCAACCTCGGCTCTTTTATGACTCATGGACTTCAACTCCCAGAATTCCTGAGTCAGCTATGCTGAGGGGAAAGGGAGAGGTTTCCAAGCTGATTCAGGAATTCTGGGAGTTGAAGTCCGTGAGTCATAAAAGAGCCAAGGTTGCCTACCCCTGGGTTAGGGTTTACTTGAATTTTGCTAAGCAAACTTGGTGATGAAAGTTAAGGCCAGGGCAGCCAGTGACCGCCTGGACTCTCCTTCCTCTGGTGTGTCCAAGTGGGCAGAGATCTTCCCCTGAGCAGTGGGGTTGGGCTGGCCTCCACGCCTTCAAGGTCCCCTGCCTCCAGCCTGGGGGCTCCTACCCAAATCAGCCCCCGGGCACCCTCCATGGCTCTTTCCTCCATGGCTGAAGAGAATTAGAAACAGTTGAGCACGGTTTTGTAACAAACTGTGGTGTTCCCGGTCATCTAACTATGTAAGTTGATTGTGTAGAGACGATCCTGACCTGGGGTGTAAACAAGCCACAGTTTCCGGCATTTAAACAAAAACAGTCTTGCATTGGAAGAGCCCAGTGTGTGTGTGTGTGTGTGTGTGTGTGTGTGTGTGCGCGCACGCGCGCAAGAGAGAGAGAGAGAGAGAATGAGCAAGTTAAGTTAGGACTTGCCATAGATCAGGTGAATCACAGCAAACCACGGTCTTGAACTGGCATTGGGAGACTGTGTTTCTCTCCCCCGGTCTCGTCAGGAATTGCTGGGAGCACAGCCAGAGCTCCTGCCCTTCAACCTTCTCTCATGTGTTATTCGGTTTATATTCAACCCATCCGGGTTTTTTCCTTCTCATTTCAAGGTTTTTGTTATTAGAATTGTAAGCCTCCCAGAGTCACCCAGTTGAAATGGGTGGCCATAGAAATTAAACACAGGTAGTCCTTGACTTATAGCCATTCGTTTAGTGACCAAAGTTACAGTCGCATGGAAAAAAGTGACTTACGACCGGTTACCACACGTTCACACTTTCACAATTGCAGCATCCCCTGGTCACGTAATCAGAATTCAGGCGCTTGGCAATTGGTTCGTGATGATTGCAACATTGTGCCAGGGTCAAAAGTGAATTTTGCGATCTTTTGACAAGCAGAGTCAGTGGGGGAAGCCAGATTCACTTAACAACCGTGTTAGTAACTTATCAGCTGCAAAGATTCACTTAACAACTGTGGCAAGAAAGGTCATAAAATAGGGCAAAACTCACTTAACATCTGTCTCCCTTAGCAACAGAAATTTTAGGCTCAATTGGGATCGTAAATTTATTTATTTATTTATTTATTTATTTATTTATTTATTTATTTATTTATTTTATTACATTTATATACCGCCCTTTCCCGAAGGACTCAGGGCGGTTTACAGGGTGATTAAAAACAAAAATACAAAAGTTAAAAACAAATTTAAAAAATTATATCCGTCCCTGAACAAATAAAACTCCAGTTAAAATTAAAATTAAAATTCTCAGCCTGGGCCAGAGAGCTCGAAGAGCCAGGTCTTCAGGTCCCGGCGGAATGTAAGGAGGGGGCAGTCCTCAGCTCCACTGGCAGCTGGTTCCAGAGGGCAGGCGCACCCACCGAGAAGGCCCTATCCCTGGGTGCCGTCCGCCGGCAATCTCTTACCAGTGGCACCCTGAGAAGACCCTCCCTGTGGGAGCGCACTGGACGAAGGGAGCTTGATGCTGGCAGAAGGTGTTCCCTCAAATATCCCGGACCCAAGCCATTTAGGGCTTTATAGGTCATCACCAGCACCTTGAATCTCACCCGGAGGGCAACTGGAAGCCAATGCAGCTCGTGGAGTAGAGGTGTTACATGGGAGTATCGGGAAACCCCCATCACAACTCGCGCGGCCGCATTCTGCACCAGCTGAAGCCTCCAAGTGGTCCTCAAGGGCAGCCCCATGTAGAGAGCGTTGCAGTAGTCTAGACGGGAGGTCACGAGCGCATGAGTGACTGTGCGTAGGGCATCTCGGTCCAGATAGGGTCGCAACTGGCGCACCAGGCGAACCTGGGCAAAAGCCCCCCTGGTCACGGCTCCTATGTGGTCTTCAAAATTGAGTCGTGAATCCAGGAGGACTACCTGAAAATAAAAATAAATAAAATAATAATAAATGTATGTGCCACCCAACTACTATCCACTCTGGGCAGTTTAAATTAAAAAAAAATTTAGAAAGAAAGAGCTAAGAGGAAAACCAAGAGGAATAAAGATGGTAGAAATGACTGCTTTTACGATTGAATGCAAAAAAAAAGGGGAAAAAAAACTCAGAAAAAAGGGAGAAGAAACAAAAAGGAAAAAATCCAGAAACCAAAAAAATAATCCCGATTGAGATACAATGAAGAACGAATGATTCATGTTCAAACAAACATTTAACGCATGGTTGCTTCCTCATTTTACAGATTCTTCCCCTCTTCTTTAACTCTTCCACCCTGTTCTGGCAGTGAGGAAAAAACAACCAAGTTCAGAAAGCGACACATGTATGTTAAGAAACCTAAATAAAGTGACATTTTCAGTTTGTAGGGAGCGCTGGAGGAATTGTCTGCCTGGAGATGGCTCAGGGTGCTATTTGAAGACGTGGCTAAGTCTGCCAAGTGTTTCCTTAGGATTTTCTCCAAGTTTGCAACCACGTATTTCATTTTAATTTCCGTGGGCAACATGCAAGATACCTAGAATGTGCAAGGGTGGCTTTACTACCGCTCTGGGGGAAAACAAAGTAAAGAAAAGGGTGATCAGAAATCAACGCACCAACCGCAACTGGCCTCAGCATGAAAAAGCAAACCAGGGATATTCTTTGCTCACTTGCCTTAATTCAGCAAGAGCCCCCATTTCCTGGGAAGAGTGATAGATGAGAGTCAACAATCTTGTAAAGCAGATGCAGTTGCTTTGCAGTATCTGCACTTGCAATGTGAATGCATTTGCCATAGCAACAGCCTAATCAACCCTCTGGCTTGCCAGCCTCCTATTTACAAATGGTTTTTTTTTGGGAGGGGGGTTCTGCAGGACTGAATGAGCAGCTGGAAGGAGAGATACTGCAACTTTGAGAGAACAGAATTTGTCACATTGCATTTCTCTAAAATTGCCATAAATTCATTTTGATAAAAATTATGTTACTTTGCATGAATGTTGTCCTAATCTCAGAAAATGCAGAAAATTGCAAACATTAGTCATTCAGTAAGTGTTTTGCTGTCTGTTCTAATAAAAATTTTAATTGCCCTGGCATTTGGACCATGAAAATTAGATAACAAAAACAAATTCTGGTTGCTATTTTTTTTTGTAAACTAAGAAGTTAAGAAATGAAGATAGCTACTGTAATTAAAATGCCTTATTACTGTCATTGCAAACATTATTTATGGCAAAAATCAAACCTTATCACATATGAAATGTTGTGTATTCATCATTCTATCCATTAATTGATACTTTGCTTAACCATAGAAAACAGAAGTGTTTTGATGGCATTGTTGATTTTTTTTACTCCCCTTCAGACACCTGTTCATGCAACATTTGATTGATTTGGTTATGGTCCCTAGTGTAAAGACAGAAAAGTGATTAAAAACATAGAAGCATCTGGCTTCAAGAGTGTGATGTTTGAAAAAAAACATTTGGGATACTAGAACAATGTCATAATGAAATATTGGGTTGGTCAAGACTGGGATTTCAGCAAGAGTACCTGGCTGGAGATAGCCTGTTAAGTTCAAGCTTATTCAGGTGTTCAGTAACTCTTATGTTTCTGTCACTGGGTGCTGTACAGATTTGTTTTAATGTAATCCAGGTGGATAAAATTACAATAAAATCAGCCGTAAAACAATATTCAGATAACTCCCAAATAAAGCAATCTTCCTTCTGCCACAAAAATAGTAAAACAGAAATCTCCTAGGTGATTCTTTTGCGTTGAATAAAGGGGTGGGTTGGGTGGGTGGCGGACAGGTAAACCCAGGAGGCGGCTTCTAAGGGCCAAAATCAGCCCTAACTGGGCTGAGAAAGGGATTGGTGGCCTGGCCAGAGAGCAAAGGGCAAAGGGTGCATTTGGCGGCCTTGTTCTCTTGAGGTTGAGTTCCACCTAAGGGCCCGGCATTAACCCTTGAATCAATTTCCCTGTCGCTGGCCTGCTGCAATCTCCCTCCTTGCAAAATTGACTGGCTGCAGTCTCCACCTGCCCAGCTGCATGAAGGCCCTGGATGCAGGCCACACATCAAAAACACCACGGGGAGAGCACAGCTCCCGTCTACCTGCTTTTTTCTGTGCAGATGACATCATGGGAACATGACATCACCCTTGGCAGGAGAAGGCTGGCTTTTTTTTATTGAAAAGTTTTACAATACATTTTTAAATACAAAAAACTCCCTCCTCCCCCTCCCCCCTCCCCTCCCCTCCCCCCTCCCCGACTTCCCAGAGCTGAATACAGGGTATAGTGATACAGGTATAGTGATACAAACATAAGCTAGAATATGCTAACAATAAAAATAAGACAATAAATTCTATCGCACTTTAACTCTCCATAGTCATAATTATATTACTAACAGATAACAAATAACTAATAATAATACATCATATAAAACCACTACTTATTCAAATGCTAAATGAAGCTTTTTAGTCCCATATTTATTCTGAATATACCGTATTCAATCCATCTTCTCCATTCCACAATATATCTCTGTTGCGATTGGTCTTTCAAATATGCTGAAATCTTTGCCATTTCCGCCAAGTTGGAAACTTTCAAAGTCCACTCTTCTATAGTCGGCAGTTCCTCCTTCTTCCAATATTGCGCTACTAAAAGTCTAGCTGCCGTAATTAGATTCAACATCAACTTAGAGTCTATAACAGTAAAGTCTGTAATAATACCCAACAAAAACAATTGCGGAGAAAACTTTATCCTTTTCTTAAATATCTTTTGCATATTCCACCAAATTTTAATCCAAAAAGCTTTGACTTTTTTACAAGTCCACCATATATGAAAATACGTTGCATCCTCACCACCACACCTCCAACATTTGGGCTGGCAGTTCGGATACATACTTGCTAATTTTTTAGGGTCTAAGTGCCACCTATAAAACATTTTATAAAAATTCTCTCTTAAATTTTGGGCCTGCGTAAATTTTAGGCTGGCTTTTTAATGAGCTCACCGTAGTACCCCTTGTGCTGTGCTGGAGGAGAGTCATGCGCGATGAATGAGCCTCTGAGGCTGGTCCTTGCACACAGCACATTGCCTTGACAGTACTTTGATCTCCCCTCTTGCCAAGGGTCGCTTTTATGACTGTCTCAGCCCAGTCCTGTCTTCAAGAGATTCAGGAATGTGCTGTGGGAGAGGGCATCGGTCTCTGTAGGTGAAGCCCCCCCCGTTTCTTTTTTGGCACCCTCAACGTCATAATTTGCCAATGATGCAGCTGGTGGCAACTTTCCTGCAGAGGAGGCTGCTCTCCTAAGGCGAGGTTTTACAAGGAACAGAAATGGCCTCCAAAGGATATTAGAACTTTCTTTCAGGAAGGGGTAGGGAAGCAAAAGTTCTCAAAACCAGCGTTTTTAACTACTTTTAAAAAGTAGAAACACGAGACAGCACTAAAGGAGCAACACAACCACAGAAATAATAAGTAGAGCAAACAAAGAAAAAAGAATCTAAAGATGATCTTTGAAGCAGATCAAATCCTAAAATATTGACCATATTTGAGAAATTGTTATAAACATTGCTAGAAATAAGACATTATGTAGTACTGTAATTATCTTGGTTAACCTTCCTGCATTAAATTGACAGTGATTTAGATGGACTTTATGATGTTTTGATCCAGCCCGAAAAATAATTGAGTAGCAGAGAGCGTCAGTCACTGAGGCTGTCATGCCAGTGGGTGCCATTCTGATAGACAGGTGGAATGGGGGAAAATTAATCACAGCCCCCACCCTCTGAAAAGTCTGGGAGGGAAAGGGACAGCTACACAAACTAAAACTTGAGAGGACAGAATTGCCTCACTGATATATGGGAGAGACATTGTGAGTGAATACGCAGATTGCGCTAAATCATAATAAGGTTTCGGCTGTATAAGTTTGATCAACTCCACCGCTGCATTTGTGAATTAGGTTTTGGGGTATGGTAAGCTGTGTGAACCACAGACGGGTGGCTCAATTAGATTTTTCTCCAAAGATACTCCAAACACACCAGCACAAATGTGCACAGGGGCTTTTCACATCACACTAAGCCAGGGGTAGGCAACCTTGGCTCTTTTATGACTGGTGGATTTCAACTCCCAGAATTCCTGAGCCAGCTGGCTCAGGAATTCTGGGAGTTGAAGTCCACCAGTCATAAAAGAACCAAGGTTGCCTACCCCTGCACTAAGCTGTCTTGAAAAATAGACCACGGTGGGTTAAATTCACATAAAACACTTTATAAACAACTACTGTACCTAACCCAAAAACAATAAAACCAGGGATGTTTGCAGTTTTGTGTATATGTGTATAAAAGGAAAATGAGAACTGCAGTCTTTATGTTGTCATGCACATAAAAATGGCGACCATCCTGACTTTTTTGCCCCCCTCCCCTGCAGTTGCCCCTGAGCCAAACCTTTCCAGCGCTGTGATTTTCCTTTGCATCTTTTACTGTCCACATTTTACTCCTGTGTGGTGGAGTAACAGGCTGTCTGCGCATTGGACTTGGCCTTTAAGAAAACCTAGTTTCCTCCCCTTCCCCCCCCCAGACAGACTGAAGGATGCAGCAGGATGATGTCACGTAGAGGAAGCCCCTCCGCCCTTGGGGCAGGAGATGGAGAGACTTTTTTTTGTACCTGTCCCAGAGCCAAGGAAAATGGACTTAGAGGTAGAAAAACAAGGAGGCTGCATCCAGAACAGCCAGCTCGTTTTGAGTGGCATTTCTGTGGTCTTGGTCCCTCTGAGCAAATTGGCCTGGGAGTGGGAGGGGAGGGAAATGAGCTGGGCACCTGGTGGGGGGAGAAGGGGGCTTGGGCCAAGAGTTTTCCACCCACCACATAGGAGAGGCATAACTTTTCTGCAGGAGTCTTTGCTTCTTTGCACATGAAAAGTGCAACGTGTACGCGCTGGATCTCTTTTGGCTGGAGGCAAACAAAAAACCCCCAAGATTAAATATGGTGAAACACTCATTTTTCAGAAGAGGCTGCAACACTTACATCTCTTGAATATGCCACAATTTTCTTGCCTACAATTTAGCAAAAGCAAAACAAAAACCTTTCTATTTTGACAAATCTCATTTATCCTAAAGTTTTAATTTGGTTCCAGTGGGAGAAAAATATTGCTTTTTTATATAATTGGTTTCAGAATTGAGAAATGAGGATTGTTTGGGAAACTGACTGTGGCTCAGCCAGTTGAGGATTTAACACAAACTGTGTTAGCTACCAAATTGAATGTTGCACTTGTAATTAATCTTTGTTTAAAGTCTATATAGTACAATAAAACTAGACGTGAAAATTTACTAATATATTCCCATATGTATGCACAAATACCATTAATCAAAATAGCAGTATTATGATAACAGCTTTTTTATATCTATACTATGTGTGTGTGTTTATATCTTATAAATATCTAGGATAATTAAAAGCACCAGTAGGAGTTACAGCTACAGTTAAAAAGCAAACTGAAATAAGGTAAAGGTAAAGGTTCCCCCGCACATGCGTGCTAGTCGTTTCCGACTCTAGGGGCTGGTGCTCATCTCCGTTTCAAAGCCGAAGAGCCAGCGCTTGTCCGAGGACGTCTCCGTGGTCATGTGGCCGGTATGACTGGACGCCAAAGGCGCACGGAACGCTGTTACCTTCCCACCGGAGCGGTCCCTATTTTTCTACTTGCATTTTGACATGCTTTCGAACTGCTAGGTTGGCAGAAGCTGGGACGAGTAACAGGCGCTCACTCTGTTACGCGGCACTCGGGATTCGACCCGCCAAACTGCCGACCTTCTGATCGACAAGCTCAGCGTCCTAACCCACTGAGCCACCGCGTCCCTTAAACTGAAATAGCTTAGTCCTTAAAACCTGTATGAGGATAAAAGGCTAAAGCCAGGGGACATTTTGGAAGGAAAGGGAGAGTAGGATAAATATTTGCTAATGCAGGAACAGTGAATTGCTTGCTTTTCTTTCATTCTCCCTTTTAACGACAAAAAGCCCTGCTTTCCTACTTATAGTTGGCCTGTCAGTAGTCCCACAGGTACTTTAAAGTGGGATTTGTTTTGCTTCAAGAAATGGTTTTAAAAAATGGATTGTTATATGAGTTTTCTCAAATAACTGTTGTTTTGTGTTCACCCATTTTATTTATTTATCCCTCCTGAATGCATTTTATTAGTGAAATATTCTGGGCTCTTTTTATGAATATGGGGGCTTGTTTCTCCCCACGGATAATCCAGTATTAGAGGGACATGGAATAATTGGTAGCTGAAATGTGTCAACTGTGCTGAGCAAATCCAGGTTTTCCAGCCCCTTGTCCTGTGTCTAGAGATGAGCATAATGGTGATTGATAACAAGCTTAATCTGCTCTTTTTCTCTCCAGGGATCTTTCCAGTAACAAGATCAGCACCTTAAATGCTGAAGTGTTCCTGCACTTGACTTCTCTGGCAAAACTGTAAGTACTTTGGAGATCTCCTGCTTTGCAGCCCTTGCAAATAATCCTGCGTAATTCTGCTGAAGAGAAACGTTTACCTTGTGCTCAGGAACTCAGGGGCCCTCAGCCAGGGTTTTAATTAAAGAAGCTTCTAGTCCTCAACTTCTGTTGAATGGCTTGAATAGAGACAGTGGGTGATGAAATCACGTGCTGGCTGGGGAATTCTGGGAGTTGAAGTCCACGTGTCTTAGAGTGCCAAGATTGGGAACCCCTGCTCTAAAGCAGTGATGGCATATCCATGATTATTGTCAAGTGTTGGTGAACGCTGGTGTGTCACCCAATATGTTGTGGCATGCCACAACATATTGGGTGACACACCAGCGTTCACCAACACTTGACAATAATCATTCTTGAAAGCACACCCTGTTCTTACACACTTTTCTGACTCTGCGGAGGCCATGTGAGGATGGGATATGCTCTTGTGCGGCCTCCGCACCCTCTGAAAGGTGTGCAAGAGGGCCGTGCTCTCTCATGGCCTCCGAAGCCTCCAAATGTCATGTGAGGGAGGGACATGACCCTCAGATCTGTCCCACTCCTGCCCAGGCCCCCATAGGCACCCTTGATGCGAACGATGTAGAGCTGGCCATGCCCACCCAGTAGGCCACGCCTATCCTGGTCATACCCGCCCGGCCCCTTGAGGACAACTGAAATGCTGATGCGGCCCTCAATGAAATTGAGTTTGACACCCCTGATCTATGGAGTCCTCCCCAAGGACCTGGGAGAGGCAGATGTGGATGTTGGATGGTGTTAAAGGTATCAACACAGGATGTCAGCTGTTCTTTTGCAATTGACTGATGGAGATTTCACCACCTTGGGTTTTTTTAATTTTAGCCAGTGAACATATGTAATATCTGCCTCGTATTTTCCCCTTTGAGGTGGGTTGGGCTGAAAGGAAGGGACTTGCCCATCCGGCCGTCCTCCATGGCCTAGGCAGGACTAGAATGCACTGTCTCCCAATTATGTACCTTTAGACACCTGTTCAAAGTGAAGAGGGCTTAGTGCACCGTTACAGCCTGTTTTAATCAAATCCCACATGCTCCCAATTTCCTGTGTTCCTGAATTTGAGCGACTGTCTTTAGCAAAACAAGTTGAAGAAGATGTTGGGAATGACTTTTTAGAAGGTTAGAATTCTAGCATGGTTTTTCCGTACTGGAACTGAGCTGGCTTTTGAAATGTCTTTCTAAGAAGAAGGGAATTTTGGAGACATGTGCAGGGAGCATGGTAGTCATGCGCTATGGATGATAGGGGCCAAGAGGAGGTGGGAATGTCCTGCCCAGAAAGCTGCAGCTATCCCAGGGGGAAAGCTTGTGGGAAAAGCCTTCCCATCAGCAGTCGTCCCTAATACGGTAGGAGCTGTTTGCCCTTGAGAAATTTCCAGAAAACATTTGCCTAATTTCTACGGCTGCAAATTTGATGGAGAATTTAGAAACAATGGAAAAACAAGACCATAAAGTGTGAACAAGATGCAAGAAAAAGATGCTTCATTGATGATGGAAGCCAGGTTAGGAAAGCCACAATTTTAAACTGTGACCTGCTGAACAAACCATAACGGCTTAGTCTGCACAATCCAATGCGCCAGTGGTCCTCAATATTTTATTTCCTTTAAATAGTTTTTGTGGCCACGGACCATGGCCATGGACCCCCAAGATTTAACTCTAGATTTAAATCATAACATTTCTTCAAGCCTTTGCGGACCCCTGTGACCACAGCTTGAGAACCACTGCAATAAGCCACAATAGGTAGATTCACACTTCACGGCAAACCAAATCAAACAAGTAAAAATATTATTACCCTCAAAGGATAGCCCAGAGTTCAGTATAAGATAGGAGACTATATACAGTGAAGGTTTTTAATGAATAAATAAAATAAAAGCAACAGCCAACAGATAAAGCAAACAAGCCAATTTATGCTCAATGCTATGTTAAGCCATAATATGGATGTCCTGGGAAGCATGACCCAAACGTGGGATTTCAGGGTTGAATGCCTAATGTGGATCCATCCTGTTTCCAAGCTCAGATTATCTTTTCCGGCAATGGCTGAGCCTTTAGCCATAACAGCAGCAGTTCAATATATAAGTGACTTCAGTTATCCAAGCAATCCTAGACAACAAACAACTTACTTATTACAACAATTAAACAAGTAGTAATAATGTAATTCCAGGAATATATCACTATACCAGGGAAGGAAACGCCAAGATCCAAGGAATATATTTTTATTTTATTTATCCATTAGATTTTTATATTGCCTTTATTACTTTATAAGTAACTTAAAGTGGCAGATAATGCATAATGTTTTTCGCTCTGAGATCTTTTTAGGAAAAGAAATGAGTCCAGTACAGTCATTTTCAGCTATGGCATTTCACACTCTTTTGAAGCAGAGAGCCATGTAGGCCTTTTCAAAAAAGAAAACGTGGATTGCTCATTCATACAACTCTCGCTTTAGTCAGATATGAAGTCTTCCCCCCTTTGATAAGCCATCTTCTGCTACTTCAAAACTGAACTCAAGAGAAGCATCTCAGGCCAGAAACCAAGAAAAGAAGGACTAGGTTGAGACATAATAGCACTGTTCCAATATTTGAGGGGCTCCTACAAAGATGAGGGGTCAAACTTATTTTCCAAAGCACCAAAAGGCAAGACAAGAAACAGTGGATGGAAATTACATTAAATTCTCCTAAAACTAAGGAGAAATTTCCTAACGATGAGAGCGATCAACCAATGGAATAGCTTGCCTTCAGAAACTGTGGGTGCTCCTTCACTGGAGGCTTTCAAAAAGAGAAGGACAACATTTGTCTGAAATGGCATAGGGTCTCCTGCGAAAGCAAGGGGTTGGACTAGAAGAGCTCCAAGGTCCCTTGCAAGTCTATTATTCTATGTTCTACATTCTACCATTTTAGAGATATTGCATCTCTGAAAGGCTTAGCAGGGTGGCATGTCTTAACGGTGTGTGGATGCTTGAGGCCATCCATCAAAAGCAGCTTTTGAGCAAGAGAGAGACTTCTTGGGCAATCCTTATTTTCTATCACTGCATTCTTTCCTTGGATTAAATAAATTCCCCAGGCCCAGTAAATCTTCTGGCTGCCTTGCTCTGAGAGATCTGAAATCTTTCCTTCCTTGTGATTTCCTCAGAAGACGACTGACATTCCTGTCATGGAGGCCAACTGCTTTTAGTTCCTTCCATTGTGTAGTTTTATGAGTCCATGGTTGCCATTTTTGCTGGGCTTCTTATTCCTCTCATGCTGCTGGACCATGAGAGGACATCTCTTGCTGTCCTGCAAAGCAACGGAATGACCTCTGACAATAGTATGGTCCAAATGGAATTTGGCAGGCTAGGAACCTCTCAGAAGATAGTTTGCGAGTCTTCTGTTCCAGTAAAGAAGAATATTTGTAGCTCTGGGTTGAAATGAGGGGTCTTTGGTCCTCTCTGAGCTTGGTTGTTTCCTTGCAGACATTTCATTACCCAAAGTAGGTAATGTCGTCAGTGCTAGCGAATGAAACATCTGCTAATGAAACGTCTGCAAGAAAACAACCAAGCTCAGAGAGCACCAAAGACCCCTCAGGTCTCCTGTTCCTTTGACTTCTCCAAAGTCAGTGGCTTTTTTTTGAATTCACAAGCCAGCATCTTGTAAAGGAAGAGGTGGGCAAACTTTCAGATGGTGTCTTAGACCTAAATAGTTGAGAGGGAAAGTGCATTGAATGCCTCTGAAGGTCCACAGCTTTTCTCTGCCAGAGGGGATTGGTGGATGAATGGGAAGATCATGCCTGACCCACAGCAATTGGCCCTTTGCGTTGGGAAATGTTGAATTAAGATAAAGGATTTCTTCTGACAAGTGTGGACCAAGGCTATTGTGCCACAGAAGATTCCCTTCTACGTGGGAATAGTAGGATTTAAGATGTAACAGACCAGAGGCCTTTGCAGGTAGCTTCAGTTGCCATGCTAAGCCATAATTTGCTTTAATCTTGGTTTAGGGAGTGAACTAAAAGACATTAAATGATAAAGCTTCCTTTTAAAAGACTGAGTTGACAGTAGTAACATACTAAGCTGAAGTGGAAGAGGCCACACAATTGTGAGAACCAGGAACGGGGGCTGATCTGTGTTGTAAATAAATGGTATGAGGGGAAAGATCCCTCCCATGCACAGCTGCAGGACCGGTTCAGTTTAGGACCTTGAACAGCTGTGATTCCTGGAACATAAAAAGTTGTAATTTTTTTCTTTTTTTTGAGATGCCTAACAGCTCAGTCTTCCATCTGTTGATCTCAATTCTAGCCTTTGTCCAATGAAAAATGATCTGTACCTGAGGTTTAGGCGATGGAGGGAGAGAAGAAAAGCTGCGTTTATTTGTACTCATGCCCTTTTCTATCTTTTTCTGATTGCAGAGATTTAAGTAACAACAGGATTTCTTCACTAGAAGACGGAGTGTTTGATAATTTATTTAATTTAACTGAAATGTAAGTCAGCATACTGAACTCTCTTATGTTTTCAAAAATGTTCTCACTCCCTTGGGATGTGGTCTTAGGATTCTGGAATTCTAAATTGGTTTTTTTTGCTGCATCTATTTTTACCTGCTTTGGGGGAGGGGGAGAAAGAATCAGATGGTGCAGCTTATTTAGGCTGTTATATTATGCATTTTATTAAAAATTGTGTGTGTGAGGGGGTGGATTTTCATCAGGACCACAACAGTGTAAGCATTTCCTTCCAGGGGATGAATTTCATCAGGATTATGACTTAACAGGGAAGGCTTCGTTTATGCTTGCTGTTAAATAAAAATATCAGATGACTAAAATTTCTAATAATACAGTTTTCATCACGTCTAGGTTTAAACCCCTACTTATTCTAAAGAGGATTATAATCTTTACTCCTTTCAAAACATCAAATAAAGTCTCCTTTGAATCCAGCTAGTCACCTGCTGTCAACATGAGCATATCCATGTTGTTTTCTTGGCAGTACAATTCAAGTGGCCTGCCAGTGCCATTTTCCAAGATTGCTTTAAATTTCTAATCCAGCCAAACACCTATCAAGTACTGATTTAAATTAAGACCCACAAAAATGTATGGAAATAAATAAGTAGGATATCAGGATCAGGCCAAAGTGAGGCCTCCTGTTACGTGCAGTGGTCAAGACCCCCGGCTGTTTTCTGCCATTGTTCCTGGGCAGATGTTCTTCACAAGATGGCGTCACATACTTGAGGAAACATATTAACCTTTTGCGAAGTGGTTTTACCCCTTTTTAAGCCACCTAAGTTCAGCCATCAGCATATTTAATATTTATTTAAGCAATTAGTCTCCTGTCTCATTACTTGTGAATTCTAGGCAGTTAAGTAATCTCACACACTGGCTGAAGTCACACATTGTTTCTTTTAACCGTGCTTTGTTGAATAAGCCACAGGTGTCTAAATTCAGTTGTGCTAAGGTCAAGTTGTTGAGTTTTATTTCTTGGCTAGGGTTGTACTATAGCATGCCTTGACTATGAAATGCAGGCCAGTATGGAAAAACCCCTCTGCCTTTTTCTCCACCATCCTTCCATTTGCTGATTCAGTAGTTATTATAGAATGAAAAGAGGCTATTTTTTTCCCGTGTCTTTCAGAGACTTGAGTGGGAATCCATTTTTTTGTGATTGCAACCTGGCCTGGCTCCCCCGTTGGGTTGAAGAGAGAAATGTGAAAGTGTCCCGCCCATCTGAGACTCAGTGTGCTCAGCCTCTGGAACTGGCTGACCTTCCACTTTTCAATGTTTCCTTCAGCGACGTTACTTGCGGTAAGGCAGAGAAGGCCGTGTGCATGCGGGTCAGCGATGGGGAAGGAAGCATTGGAGAGCAAAAGTCCAGAGCCACAACCACAGACCATAAAACACAGCCCCAGTTTTGTACAAGTCACTATTTTATATAAATGGACATTTGGGATAATGTTGTGCAAAACATGAAGAAAAATAAGCAGTGAGGCAAGGAAAATTAAAAGAGGGATAGGAGAAAAAGAAGGGAAAAATAACTTTAGATTAAATGTGAGAGGGATATTTAAGGGAAAATGTGTCAGGGTATCACATGGTTTAATTCACCCGGTTTCGTATACAGGTAGTCCTCAACTTACAACAATTCATTTAGTGACTGTGCAAAGTTACAGTGGCAATGGAAAAAATGACATGACTGTTTTTCACACTTACAACTGTTGCAGCATCCCCATGGTCACACGATCAAAATTTGGATGTGGCAACTGGTTCATATTTATGATGGTTGCAGTCTCCTGGGGTCATGTGATCACCTTTTGCAACCTTCTGACAAGTCAAGTCAGTGGGGAAGCCAGATTCACTTAACAACTGTGGCAAGAAAGGTCATAAAATGGGGCAAAATTCCCTTAACAAATGTCTTATTTAGCAGCAGAAATTTTGGGCTCAATAGTGGTCGTAAGTCGAGGACTATCTGTATTGTGTGAACCTTGTCTATCTGTCTCACGTTAGTGGGTATTCAGGACCTTCCCAGCTGGTCTCGTTGGGATTCCAAAACTCAGCATTTCCCTACCCCGATCCTGGCCTGGTCTTCTGCTTACAGGTTGGTGCGTCTGGCTTGGCCTGTCTACATAATGCCAAATGCAACAATAGCAATAGCACTTAGACTTATATACCACTCCACAGTCCTTTTACAGCCCTCTCTAAGCGGTTTACAGACTGCCCCCAACAGTCTGGGTCCTCATTTTACCCACCTCCGAAGGATGGAAGGCGGAGTCAACCTTGAGCCAGTGAGACTCGAACTACTGGCAGTAGGTAGAATTAGCCTGCAATACTGCATTCTGACCACTGGGCCACTATGGCAATAGAATAGAACAGAATAGCACTTAGACTAATATTCCGCTTTTACAGGCCTCTCTTAGCGGTTTACAGAGTCAGCCTGTTGCCCCCAACAATCTGGGTCCTCATTTTACGCACCTCGGAAGGACGGAAGGATGAGTCAACCTTGAGCCGGTCAGGATCGAACTGCCAAACTGCTGGCAGCAGAAGTAGCTCGCAGTACTGCTGCTGCACCACGGCTCCATGGCTCAAGCTCTTGTAGAAAGAGTGGAGGGTGATCTTGACACAGATGTACAAGGATCACTATCTAGGCAAGAGGGGCGGAAACACTTTTTAAGTCCAGAGAAACAAGAAGCAGTTCAGGTGGATCTCTCCCTGATTCACAGGGGTCCGTCCCAAAGGTGCTTTTTTCCAAAAGGCAACTGGACTTTCTTAGTTTTTTCTCTAAAAGCAAAAAAAATATCCCAACCAAACAAAGTTTTCCTTCTGGAAAAAAAGCATCTTTGGACAGCCATGACCTGGATGACTGAGAAGCTCCATAGACTGATTCACAGCAGTATAAGAATGGGGAGGAGGTACAGGCTTGAGTGACAATAATATTCTCAGAGTGATTGTGTTATAGCCAGTCTCAGTAAAACCAGTCTTAGCCCTTCTAGTGGAGTTTGGTTTCCTGGTCTGGTCTACTAGTGGGGTTGACTATTCCTAGCCTAGGGAACCTCCCTCCACTTCACCCAAGCAGGATGTGTGGCCCAGAGTTACAGGGTTCGTGGCCTGCTCGGTAGACAGCATCTCCACAGGGTAAGATGCCTGACCTGGCTCTGCTTCTGTTGCTTCTCCTTCCAGGAGCCGATTACTTTGCCTGCCTGCCGGATAACAGCACAGGCGGAGCTGATTCCGTTATCCGATTCACTTCCCGTTTGCCACCGAACCTGACGGATGAGATGTGCGGTGCACTTTGCTATGCTGACGGACAAGACTATGGGGGTTTCAGTGAGGAAGCCGACTGCTTTTGTGGCTTTGCTCTGGAGCCCAATGCTTCCTCTGGCTGCTTGCCCTTCTGTGCCAGGCCCCTGGCTGGACCCCTCTGCGGGGGACCAACGCTGCTTTCCAGGGTCTTTCCGGCTCTGCTGCCCATGTCCTTGGAGGCTCCGGGGACACCGTGTGGCGTTTACCAAGAGGTGGCTTTTGTTCTCCACCTCCCGGTGGCTGTGGGCACCGTTCAGTGGGACTTTGGGGATGAAACGGGGCTTTTCAACACCACCAAGACCACCATCCTTCAGGTCTACACGTCGCCAGGACTCTTCAGCGTCACAGCCACTGTTTTTGTCGGCAGCCGGTTCATCTCAGCGCAGACCGAAATCGAGGTGCTGGCCTCCCCAGCAGAGATGGAGCTTCAGTGTCCCCCTTTGGTGAAGACCAATGAAAGTTTACAGTTACACATAAGGAATCGTGGAGGAACCGGCCTCTCGGTGGCCTATAACATCACTGTCCAGAACCAAGAGCCTGCAAGAGGTGAGGAGTCAGTGAGCCATGCTGAAGCTTTGAATGGGCTCTAAGCCTCTTCATTTTGAGCTGACCTGAATGAAGAATTCTGCCAACTGGCTTTACTCTTCCTTCTGAATCTCCCCCTTGAGGCAGTTTCTCACATGTGTGGAGGGCGTTGTCCTAAGCCATCCCTCCCCACCCTCGAGCCTCCAAGAACCATGATTCTTGGAGAATTCTTCTTGAAGATCTTCTCAAGGTTAGAGAGACAGATGACTGTCAGGAACAAAAAGTGGAGCCTGAAAGATAAAGTGATTTGTTCCTAACCTCTTAAGTCTCCTTCCACTATCAATAGAAATCGATAGGAATCAAATTGAAAGTATCTTAGTATCTTAGGATACAAGAGACAACTTCTAGTTTAAGGCTACCAAGCCCTGGAAAGTCTTAACAGCATTTTGCTGTGTTGCTTTGATGTGATTCCTGCCCTCAGTTTGAGATGGGAGGCTGTTGTGAGGTTCTGTTATCCGTAACAGTAAGCCCTCTCAGACGATCTATCAAAATGCCCAAAACCAGGGAGTGTGAGCATCTTCAGAGTTGCAGCCCTCCGTCCTTCCAGGTTTGTAAGCTCAGGATTGCTATACTTTACCAATGCTAAGTGTTCTGGGAGAAAGATGACTAAGGGCCTATTGTATCTCTTGTACAGCTTAAAGCCTGAAAAGAGTTTATGAAAAGAGAGGTTGGTGCATCTTGCTTCTCGGTATTTCTCGGTATTTCAAGACCTCATCATTCTTGGAATGGTTTTGACCAGGGCTTGTTTTCTCATAGAATGCTCAGAACAGCGTTCCAGCACCTTTCCCCCTCCCCGCCCCAAAAAAGCTCCCTCTATTGGCTTTAGGAGTAGGCAATCTTGGCTCTTTTTTATGACTCGTGGACTTCAACTCCCAGAAATCCTGAGCCAGCCACGCTGAGGGGAAAGAGAGAGGTTTCCAAGCTGAGCCATGTTGGCTCAGGAATTCTGGGAGTTGAAGGACATTTAAATTATTTACAAGGTTACTTCTTTAGGAACTAAACTTTTAGAATCTAAAACAGCTAATTCAAAAAAGCCAACAGGAAAGAACCTCACATTTTTCATCTGCTTCTGTCTTTTGGAAGGTAAAATTAGATAACAAAATAATCTATTTCCTATGTTAACATCTCTGCAATGAAATCAATAAAGGTAACAGGAAAGAAATGAGAAACATTTTTCTCAATGTAATATGTCTAATTTAGCTTATGCTAGAAAAAAAATAGTATCTTTTGTACACTCTTGAAAACTATTTTGAATCTATAACCATCTGTTACAACTAAACCGCTTTAAATTACTTAAGAATGAAATATTCTTAACTTGGACTTTTTAAATAATTAACCTAGTATATACATAACAATATATGATGTTTTCCATGGTGAGCTTAACATCAATAACAACATTTATTAAAAAGGCTAAAATAATTTCTGGTGGTATTATCTGTACATTAAAATAAGTCCAAAATATCTGTATTGCATCCAGAAATGCTAACTTTGCAACCAATATTTCTCATTCATAACTATGGCACCCTAAGGATACCTGCATACATGCAAATGCTTCTCTGGGATCAGTAACGCAGCAGGGATTGCTTTTTCCTTCCAGTAACAGATTGCTGGGAAATACCAAACGTGGCCTGGAGAATTCCAATGTTTGTTACCAATTTTTCTGGATGTGGTTGGAAAGAGGCTGTTTGGCGCCGGAGACCACTGCCACGAGGAACACAGCTCTGGGTCGGGGTTCGGAGCAGCTCCGGGTGGGGGCTCAGCACGGGCCACGGCGTGGCAACTGCGGGGAGGGGAATCCCGACGGCAGCTGTGCGGAGGGGAATCCCCACAGCATGTGGCTCCAAGCCGCAGGGGCGGGCGTGCAAAGGAAGGGCGGCGACGCTGTAGCAAGACACCGGCATCGCTCCCAGTGACAGCACCTCTCCGGCACCCTTTTTTTTTTAAAGAAAAACACTGGTTTTGACCTTCCACAGATGAAAAGAGGGTAGAACAGGAGACATGGCTTTATAGAGGAAACTTGGGGATACAGGCAAAATTGGTGTTTCTCCCAGATCATCAGTGGACTGGAAGTTTCAAGGAGCCAGAACTTGTCTCTTCTGTCCACAGTCCAAAAGCTCACTCGTGCCTTTTTCGCTGTGCAGTGGTCCTTCCTGGTTGCCCCTCGGATAGCGTGGTCTTCCCTGGGAACAGCCACTGCTATTGGCTTGGAGCAGAAAAAGCAGAATGGCTGGAGGCCCAGAGGCTTTGCCAAGAGCACGGCAGTGGAAGTCTGGCCTTCGTCAGCAGCCCTGAAATCCAGAACTTTTTAGTGTCCAGCGTCACCAGGTAAGCTAATAAAAACAGGGTCTATCTAATTTATTCCTTCTCAACTCTAGCAACGTTAAGACCTGGGTGCTGGAGAATTCTGGGAGTTGGAGTCCTCAATTTTAAAGTTGCTAGGGTTGGAAAATGTTGCAATTGCTGGAAATAACAACATTGCTTGGTATGGTATCCTTTGGTATGCTTGACCTGGGGGTTGGACCCTTCTGTTATTCTTGGTTAAAGGATGGCACTGGAATTCAAGTATTATCGCTGATGGATGTATAGGGGAGAGATTGTTAAAATGGGAATATTCCGATTCTCTGTTGCCAGTTCCTTACCCAACTTCCTGGGACAGAGCAGACTGAAGACAAACAATGGGGCTGGGAGACACTTGTGTTAAGAATTGGCAAGAATGGATGAAGCTACTCCTCTTGTCCTATGAATGCACCACAGACATTTCTTCTAAGCCAGGCATGTCAAACTCGCTGTGACGTATCGGGACTTTTTCCCCATTGCTGGTAATGGGGTGGGTGCGGTTTTGCCGTGATGCATCCGGCCCATTCTAAGCCAACGTTCAAGTGAGAGAACCAGGGATTGGCCAGTCTATAATTAATGATGATCCACTGCCCACGACTAAGGGGTATTTGTGGGGGAATGTCCCAAAATAGGTGGAGGAGGCATGAAAGAAAATAGTTAACTTTACACCATTTTTACTTAAGTCATCTAAATATAGTGATTAGTCTCCAGTCATGTTTATATTTTTTCTCCTTTAGACACATTAAAAATTATTATAATGAAGAATAAAATTGTTATATTATTAAATGCCCAAAGCTTTGGAGGTTTCTGGGCACCAGGACACGACTTTTCTGGCACTTCTGGCCACAGGGACTTCGAGTTCAGACCTCTGGATTGTTTGGAGGTCACTGTCATAGAATCATCTGTTGGAAGGGACCTTGGAGATCTTCTAGTCCAACCCAAGGCAGGAGACCTTATCCCAAACAAATGGCTGTCCAACCTTTTCTTGAAAAGTCGTCCCTGTTGGCACTTTTCCTGTTTGCTCACCGACTGCAGAACCATCCCCATCCTCGGGGATGTTGCTATACCCTCCTCCCGGCATCCATTTTGGTTTTGGGATCGCCCTGTGAGGTAAACATGGCGAAGCGTTGCTCTCAGTTCCATTCGACAAGGGGAGATGAATGAGGGAAACGTGGGAAAGCAACAGCAGGGCAATCTGTTTCCCATTACCCTGTGTGACTGCCAAGGACCGCCCCCCCCCGCACACAGTCACACATTGTGGTTGCTTGATGACTCCCCGATCTACCTAGATGTTCTTTTCTTGAAGCAGCTGCTGGGGGAGGGGGCAGCTGGGCACCTTGAGATTGATGGATGATGTGAGGTGGGTTATTCTGGTCAAGCCTCTTCCTCTGGTGCCAGGGGTGCTGCTTTTCTGCAGTGAGATCGTGGCTGGATGAGAAGAGGGACCTCTCTTGGGGGATGGCAGCAAGCAGTCCCAGGGTCAGCAGGGCCAGGAGCGAAGGAGCAAAACCGCCTGGTTGCTTATCCTTTAGGCATATTTTTTCTGCCTTGAGGAAAAAGAGGAGGAGGAGGAGAACCCTGCCAGATTGCACGGGCAAGTTATTTTTGTCTATTTTTGTCGTGGCATTCTTGCTGTGAAAGCTCTTTCTGACATGACTTCATTACTGTGGCTGGCAAAGCATCTCCGTGGTGGAGAAACCATTGATTATCTCTGGAAGTCAAGCCCGCCATCCTGTTTGCACAGGGCTTAAACAGGCCCAGCAGAGGGCGGGAAGCTGGCAAGGTGTGAATTTGGAACCACTTTTTTATTTTTTTTAAAAAAAGAGGAGGGAAATAAAGCTTTTCAGCCAGCTTGACTGCATGGCCCGGCTCCTCCACCACACTTAATTCAGTCAGTTGTGAACCCCAAGCGGCCCATTTTCTCCCCAAAATGCCATGAATGACAGGGCCACATGTCTGTGCCAGCCTGTGCCAGGTGGCAGCTGGTGTGGTGTGGCCCTTGACAACCATGTCCATGTTGGGTCTTAGAACTGGACCTCTGTGACCCCACTGGCTCAGTTGGGCCTTCCCATAATGGGGCGGGTGGGCCAGAGTTGGTGCCTGGCCCTGGGTTAAATCCCATCTTTTGGGGATCCACTCATGGAATTGGCTCATCTGTCAATCAGCGTTCTCTTAAGCCAACTAATCAGCCCTTTGCCCCTGTGAGGCTGAAAGACCCACCCAGATGGGCGGTATTCACTGGTTCATTGTCCTCACTGTTAGGAAGTTTCTTCTTAATTCCAGGTTGCTTCTCTCCTTGATTAGTTTCCATCCCTTGTTCCTTGTCTTGCCTTCCAGTGCTTTGGAGAATAGGTTGACCCCCCTCCTCTTCTTTGTGGCAGCCCCTCAAATACTGGAATATTGCTATCACATCATCCCTGTTTCTTCTTTTCTCTAGACTAGCCAAACCCAAGTCCTGCAGCCGTTCTTCATATGTTTTAGTCTCCAGGCCTTTCATCATCTTAGTTGCTCTTCTCTGTACTTTTTCCAAGGTCTCAACATCTTTTCTGTGATGTGGTGACCAAAACTGGATGCTGAATTCCAGGTGTGGCCTTCCAAGAAGCTTCTTCGGTTCAGAACTGAAGGAAGGAAAAACCTTTTGAAAAAGCACCTTTGGGACAAGCGTGGCCTGGAGGGCTGAGAATCTCCCTAGACAGCCCCCGGCAGGCTGCTTCTCCCTCCGGCAGGCTGCTTTGCCCTGAGTGTACTGCCCAAAAGACATGGGACTGCAGCCTGTGTTCTTGGGGTGGGGCAAAGGCTTGGGGGGCTGAGGATGTGCCAGATGTTGGCAGGGAAGACGTAAGAGCCAGCGCAGAAGGAACAATGACACCAAGTGTGCACCTATGTCTGACTGGAGAGGACATGCCCACTTTTGCCAAGGGGGGGGGATAATTCTGAGTAGTTGTCTAGGTTTGGGCGGAGGCTGCTGGTTGCGGGGGAGTGGAAGGCAGAATGAAGCCCACTCTCGTGATGGGTGGGTTAGAACTGGGCTTGTATGGGGAAGTCTCGTTCCTGCAGCCCTCTTGCAAGAAGGTCCCCAACGTGGTGCCCTGGAGCCCAGCAGCCTGCCAAGTGGGGGGTCTCCTGCTGTTTTCAGAGGCTGCTTTGAACACATTGTGCAAGAGCCCTTTAAGTCTCTTAGCAGAGGGCCTGAGTGTTGTTCTTAAAGGATTCCAGACACGGATAAATGTCTTCACATGAGGAGGAAGATTATTCCAACCAGATGTGCCCAGAGTACTTGAGAAAACGCCCCGGCTTTGAAGTCTGGTTTCCCTGGAAGCGGCTGTTCCCCCCCCCCCCACAACTAGCAAGTGCCTGCATCTGTAAGCTGGGGCGGAGGTGTGCAGAATGGGGTTGACATCTTCATGCCTGTGGGCAGGGCTGAATTGCATTTCCACCTCTGAGTGGCAGAGCATTAACTGCCCTCTCTCTTCACCCCTCTGATGAGCAGGGGCTCGGGTGGCTTGGTTTTGATTTAAAGTCCCCCCCCTTTGATAGTTTGCAAGAAGCCTTGTCAGAGGAAAGAATATCACTGTAGCCCAGAAAGGACCTGTGGCCAGATGCCAGGGTGGTTTCCCTGGGAAAGGAATTGCAGGCACGGGTGCCACTGCCAGGGAGAGATGGCCTTTGGTCAGCGGAGAGGGTGGGGGCTTAGAAGAGGGTGCCTGGGGATGGTTGCAAAGCCCAAGAGGCTCACGGGGAAGGGGTACAGAGGGGCAGAAAGGCAAAACTGAGCTCTGAATGCAGCTGCGGCTATTTGAGAACTGGCTGGGTTGAACCCGGAGGGATCCAGTGCCCAGTGTAAGCTGTAGCTCTGCCGGTAGCTAATTTAAATTTCTGGGAAGGCAGCCCCCCACCGTCCGTGCAGCCTCCTTTGGATGTTGCCAGGACACGCAGGATGGTCTGCTTAGGCAGGCTGCCTCAAACAAAGGCTTCCTTGCCAGGAAGGAGAGATGGGTTGGTGCATTTATTGGGAGTTTCCCCAAAGGTTGGGGCTGGACACTGTAAAGCAATAGTAATAGAACTTAGACTTCTAATCTATACTGTCCCGTAGCACTTTACAGGACTGTCTGAGTGGTTTACAATGTCAGCATGTTGCCCCCAACAATCTGGGTCCTCATTTTACTGACCTGGGAAGGATGGCTGAGTCAACCTCAAGCTGATTAGGATCGAACTCCAGGCTGTGGGCAGAGTTTGCCTGCAATGCTGCATTTTAATCTCTGCACCACCGTGGTAAAACCAGGAGGGACAGCTGCCCCAAGGCTGCAGGATCCCAGGATATCTAAACCTTTGGTGTGGTCCCTTGCAGTTGTTCCAGAAGTTGTAATTTTCCATGGATTGACTGGGAAATGGTTAGTTAGGTGTGTGAACCCAGCCACTGCCAGGCACCAGGGTGGGATCCCGGGGAAGGCGCTGGATTAGGAGCTGGGAGACCAAGTTCTGCTCTCTGGTCACCCCGCCTACCTTACTGGGCCATTGTGGGAGGGAGACTCTGCATGCCTCCTTGAGTTCCTGTACAAGAAGGCAGAGATAAGTCAAATAAATGAATCAAGAAAAACCATCTGCTCTAATTAAAACATCTGTCTTAGCCTCAGAGGGCCTACACATCCTTGACCCAACCCTTCTTTTAAGTGTCTCAAGGCATTTCTTGCAGTTTTTTTTTTCATTTGGGACTTCGATCACGTAGCCCCGGGGTCTCCAAACTTGGCAACGTTTAAGACTTGTGGACTGGCTGGCCAGTTCTGGGAGCTGAAGTCCACCAGTCTTCAAAGTTGCCACGTTTGGAGCAGCCATAGCTGCCCTCCTGCCTTTCCTCACCCAGCCTCCCTGCCGGTGCTTCTGAGCCAAGCCAAGCGCTTGCTTCCCTTTGTGCTGCACGCACTCAGCCCGCACACCTTCCCGCGCCGATACACGTCTCATTGTGAGGAAGGGAAGGCCATTTCCTCCTGGAGAAGTCCAGCTGCTTCCATCTCCTTGCACACGTTCCCGAAGGCTCTTCTGGAACGGACAGTCAGCCAGGCTCTCCCGGACAGGGCATGTCATGCTGATGTCTCCCTGACCCAGCCTGCGCTTTCTTCCCCACAGGAGCCTGGATGTCTGGATCGGGTTTAACGACGTGGCAAGCCCCAGCCCTTTGCCGCAAGGCGAGGAAGGCTTTGATCTGCAGAGCTGCCAGAACTGGCTCCCGGGTGAGCCCCATCCCTCCAACGCCGATCACTGTGTCCGGATGGGTCCTGCCGGGCAGTGCAACACTGATCTGTGTACAGCCAAGCACAGCTACGTGTGCGAGCACAAGCCTCAAGGTGGGTCTCATCCCGGGGCCCTTGGGCACCCCCCCGGGCTGTGCAGGCTCTTGTCTCCAAAAAGCTAAGCCAGGAACCATGCATCAACGTGACCAGAAGAGAATTCCAAGACTTCGGAGTATCCTTTCCGTCCCTCTGACTCTCCAGGCTTCCCTAGCAAGAAACCCCCTTGCCTTTAGAGTAGGGAGGAGTGGGTTTCTCATGACTGGACATGGCCAGGGACACCCCGAGATCTCCAGATGAGTTCCACCAAGTTTTGGACTGTGGGGAGGTTAAGGGTTTCAAAGGGCAAAATTTATGCAGGTATGTTTCTCTCTCTCTCTCTCTCTCTCACACACACACACACACACACACACACACACACACTCGGAAAATGGTTCCTAGTGTTTTGAGGGCAATGAAATGGGTGTTGAAAGTCTCTGTTAGGTAGCATTAAGGCCCCATTTTGTCAGTTTACTCCAGGCTCCTCCAAACTTGGCAACTTTAAGGCTCATGGACTTCAACTTGCTTGCCTCCAGAAATCGTGGGCGCTCTATCACTGGAGATTTTTAAGAGGCTAGACAGTCACTTGTCTGAGATGACATAGGTTCTCCTGCTTGAGCAGGGGGCTGGACTAGAAGACCTCCGAGGTCCCTTCCAGCTCTATTCTATTCTAAATAATATTCCAACTCCCAGAATTCCCCAGCCAGCCATGGTTGAAGTTCTTGGGAAGGCAGCCTAAAGACTCCTGGATTAATCCAACCCCATCAGTTAGGCAGACCCACAAAGGCCATTACTCTTGCCAAAGTTATAAAAAGGATGCAGGTTGTCTCATAGATTGGCCGTGCCTGGCATAGAAGAAAGTTGAGCAAATTTGATTTCTTTTGTAGCTGGGAGGGAGAAAGAGTGGGTGGTATTATGTAATCAAACAGAAAAAGAAAAAAAATATACAGTAGAAAATGTGGGGGGGAGAGAACCAATGAGCCAATTATTTGAAGCAAGAAACACTTTCTGATGAAAGCCTGTGTCCTTTTTATGCTGCTGCTTCCCCAGGCGCCTATGTGGAAGTTTTATTTGGAGCAGAAAAAAAATCAAAGCAAAATTATGTGTAAATTTCTCAGATTTCAGGATTTGGGAGGCCTCTATTTAGAACATTGCTTTTGGAATAAGAAAAAGAGATTAATGTTCTTCCTCCCCCCCCCCCCCCCCCCGTTTTCCCCTTTGCTCCTTCCAGTAGAGATTCTTTTAAACGCTGACCACTTTCGACTGGGATCTCTTGCATTTGACACCTATGTGGCCACCAGAAGCCTTACCGAAAGAGAAGACGCATCTGCCCCGTCAGGGCCAGTAGAGGTGAGGAGCGCTCACAGTCTCCTTTGGGTGGAGATGGCTTACAAGAGACCGGGGTGAAATCTTGGCCCTTCTGTTTTCCAGACTCTGCTGTTCCCTAGCTTGGCATTTCACCAAGAGGGCTTTTTAGTAGCCCTGGAGCTGGTGACGCAGAAACTACCGCGGCTGGCCCATGTCCGGTTTCGAGTACACCGTCCAGCCCACCCAAAAGGTGAGAGAAGGTTAGATAGATCGAACAATCTAGGTGCCAGCGATCCAGGTGTCTCTGATGTCATTGGCTAAATGTTCTTACTTTCAGCTAATGACGTTATCTTGCCCTGCCCTCTGGAGCAATGGAGAACAACCTTGCCTCCTGTCTGTTGCTCTCCTCTGCGTAGCTGAAGATTCCTTTCCCTCTCCAGCTCCTGTCTAAGAAGCCTTGAGGGCAGGGGGTTGGGCATCCAGAAAGCGGTCCGCAGCATGCCAGTCACCAGGCCACACAAACAAGCGAAGCTCCATCCCAGGATGCAGGCAGCACAGGAAACCATACCCCCTCCAGTCCGTGGGAAAACCTCTCTCCTCAGGACCTCTCCCTGGTGCCTAAAAGGTTGGGGGCCACTGCTTTAGGGGCACCTGTTGTGAATGTTCCTGGTGCCAGCCACTCTAGTTTGAGCATCCCCCTTCAGTGGCATTAAAACCTGATGCAGCTGCTCTTCTAGGGACCGTATCAGGCAATGGACTCTTGGCCTAAGCCTTCGACAGTGTGATGCAGCTGCTAAGAAGGCAAATGCTATCTTGAGGTGCGTTAATAGGAGTAGAAAGTCCAAATCATGGGAAGTCATAGTTCCACCTTTTGGGGCATGATCAGTTTTGGGCACCGCAGTTCAGAAAGAACAGGGACAAGCTGGAGTGGGTTCCAAAGGAGAATGAAGACAGGGAAGGACCTGGAAACCAAGGCCCACGAAGAGGGTCCAGAGAATTTAGCCTACAGAAAAGTCGACTGAGACAAGTATAGCAATAGCAACGGCACTTAGAGTTACATACCGCTTCACAGTGCTCTGCAGCCTTCCCTAAGCGGTTTTACAGAGTCAGCATCTTGCCCCCAACAATCTGGGTCCTCATTTTACTGACCTCGGAAGGACGGAAGGCTGAGTCAACCTTGAGCTGGTCAGGATCGAACTCCTAGCTATGGGCAGAGTCAGCCTGCAGTACTGCATTCCAATCACTGCACCATCATGGCTCTTGTACGATGTCAACCTGAAGAGCTGTCAAGTAGAAATGGGACTGGGCTTGTTTTCTGTTGCTCCTGAGGGCTGTAAGGAAAGGTACAAGATGTTTGAACTGCCAGATGGTGGAACGGGCCAGTGAAGGGGTGATGAGTTCTCCTTCAGTGGCTGGATGGTCATCCGGCAGGGATCCTTGTTTTTTTTTTTATTCCATTTATATCCCGCGCTTCTCCGAAGACTCAGGGCGGCTTACAAGCTTAGCAATAGCCTTCATTCTATGTATATGCCTGCTTATTAGGGCTTTCACACACCCCCACAAGCGGCATTATTACAAAGTCAGCTTAATTGCCCCCAACAATCTGGGTCCTCATTTTACCTACCTGGGAAGGATGGAAGGCTGAGTCAACCTTGAGCCTGGTGGGATGCGAATCTGCAATAATTGCAGGCAGCTGGTGTTACTTAAGGAGGCATCAGCCCACTGCTCCACCAAGGCTCTAAGGTTGAGCAAGAGGTTGGCCTAGGTGGCCTCTAAGGTACCTTACCTAGGATTCTGTGACTGAGAAAAATCTATTCGTTTCTTTTATTTTCTGTTCTTCCTTTTGGGATTGTTGGTTTGTTTTTAAGCTGCAATCATTTTATATGGTTTTTTTTAATCAATATAAACTATTGAAAGTCTGGGTAAACTATACTGGCATAACTGCAGTTGAGAAAGAACGATCAATGTGCAAATGCCCCTCTTTGAATATGGCATGCAAACCATCTAAACCGCTCCCTCTTCATCTTTCTGCAACCTCATTTTAGTATGGAGAAAGAGAAAGGCTGAAAATAAAGAGAAAGGTGTATTCTGTTTGCACGACGTTTCCAGAGAGAAAAAATGCTCTAGGAGAGTAGAAGGACTGTTTCTAGCTTAGAATGGCTGGGTACGAGAACATTTCTGTAAAATACTGAAATAGCAAAGTAAGAACTAGGGCGCTGATGGCATGTTACGAGTGTCATTAAAACCAGGCAGATAAAAGCCGTAGTGGGTTTAACATCAATAATTTATGAGATTTGATTTTACACGGAGATGGGGAACTCTGTTAACGTAAGAAGAATATGAGAGACGGATTGGACAATTAAAGTCAAGGGTTGGGGGGGGCAAAAACCCTGCTACGGGAAATTCGGAGGGCTCCTTGGCTGGAGGTCTTCAGGTGAAGGTCTTCGCTCCTCTCAACCTGTTCCAATTGGTCGGCTGCCAGAGGAGTCCCAGGGGAATTTGAGGCGACTTCTCAGCTCCCGAATTCACTGCAGTCTATACAGGTAGTCCTCGACTTACGACCACAGTGGAACCCAAAATTTTTGTTGTTAAGTGAGATATCTGTTAAGTGAATTTTGCCCCATTTTACAAATTTTTCTTGCCACAGTCGTTAAGTGAACCCTCACCCCATTAACATTTAACCCTTTGTCAAAAGGTCGCAAAAGGGGATCACATGACCTTGGGACACTGCAGCGGTCATAAGTATGGGCCAGTTGCCAAGCATCTGAATTTTGATCACGTGATCATGGGGATGCTACAAAGCTTGTAACTGTGAAAAATGGACATTAGTCACTTTTTCCATTGCCGTTGTAACTTTGAAACAGTCACTAAATGAACTGTTGTAAGTCGAGGATCACCTGTATACATTGGTGCCTCCTACAAAGTGAACAAGTGATATCTGTCATCCCCACTATCTTCTCAAACTTGAGCATCCTCCAGATGTGTGGGCTGACCTCAGAAATGATCGTGCTGCCCAGACCGCACATCTGTGGATATTCAGGTTGGAGAAGATTGCTGGCCAATAGCTGTGTTATGTGTGTGACTTGTATGCTCCCCCCATCCCCCAACCCCATTGTAGCGGAGGAAAGCAATATTCCTGAGAATAAATGGGGACAAGCACTAAGGAAAGAGAGGGAGGGAGGGAGGGAGGGAGAGAGAGAGGGGGGGGGAGAGAGAGAAAACAGCCTTCTCCTAGGAGTATTTTGTGGCCAAGATTAAACATGTATTTCGCTCTGCTCTGTAAGAAGCTCAGACAAAGCCAGAGTATTATTTGTTCTTGTTTTCCTTCAGAATGCAACGAGATCACAAACGTCACTGACCTCTTCCTTGTTCCCCAAGAGAATGAGACTTGGACACCAGTGGACTGTCCGGTTGGCCTCCAGTGGTGCCAATCGGCCAACTCATGCCAACCACTAGGAAGCTGCTGCCACCAAGAGCCATGTGCCAACTCAACAACTCGAGCAGCTTCTGGTGTTCCTCACCCCTGCAAAAATAAATCCTGGAGCGTGGCGCTTAAGACATCACATTTTACGTTGCCCCTGGGCCCCTCCACGCGGTACCTTGTAAGTGTAGAGTCCTTGTCAGAATTGATGCGTGATCAGGGTCTGTTTTGTAGGTACCAAACTACTTGAAGCCAGTCTGGAACTGAACTAAAAAGCCAATAGAACTGTCCCGTGCAGTGACAAAGGCTGAGGTTATTCAGAAACAGTGTGACATGTGCTTTACATTCCTGAAATTTTTCTGTGCTGATTAGCTGTTAAGATTATTCAGAACTCCTAATAATAGCATTGATAAAACTGGATATTATGCTCATCTTGGCTTCAAAGGAGAGAAGAGCATTGGAAGGGCCCTGAGACTCTTCCACTTCAACTCAGCGGCAACCAAGGACTAGCCTATGAGTAGGATATGAGTGCAAGACCCCAGCCCCTACTCCATCCCTTATTCTATCCTTGATATGGAAAGAATTTTGCCTTTGATGTTGTCCTCCAGAATTGCCATCGTAATTAGGAGCCACCTATAGCCAAACATACATGATGGCATCTAAACCCACTTCTGAAATTATCCAACTTAAGAGTTTCATTTTGGTCACTGGATTCCAGGGTTTAAATATGTGCTTTTAACTGTCCTGAACCTTCAATCAGTTTCATTGAATAGCATCATTTGGTGTTACAGGAGAGGAAGAATATAGGTAGTCCTTGTTTAACAGCCCAATAAAGGAACCATCATCTCCACCACTAAGCAGTGTCGTTAAGTGGGAAAACACATGACAGCGAAAGCGACAAAATTAGTCAGTTTCACATCTTCAGCTTCTGTTTGCCTCCTAACTACTCCCCACTTTTTGAAATGCTGGAGTGCCTCCTTACTGTCTTGTATACATTAAAAGCAATGTGATTGTGTCATTGCCAGGGCTAGGAGCCCAGAATAAAGTACTCTCGTGAAATTTCTTTCTTCCCAATCTCTTTGGGCGGGGGGGGGGGGGGAGTGATTTCTGTTGGCAATGTTTCACTTGACTCTTCACTCGCTCTCTCACAGAGTGGGGAGAGCGAAGGGGTTTCAAGAGATTAAGCTGTCTGCTCTTATACACATCAAGAGCAATGCGATCTCAGAAAATGGCCAGGCAAGGGAGAGATTGCCTAAAGAAATTGCTTGCAGAGCAGAGAATTTGAAGGGAGGGAGAAAGAGAGAGACAGAGAGAGAAATTTCAAAAGAGAGCACTGTAAACTATAAACTGTTTATATAATGTGCTCATGGCTCCCAGACCCAGGCTGCCAGCACGATCACATTGCTTTCAATGTGCAGAAGAGCAAACAGCTTACCTTTTGCAATCCCGTTCTCTCCAATCAATCTGCACTGTAAAGTGGGGGAGCAGGGGGGGTGGGCAGAAACACAGGTCAGACACACAATGCATACTGCTCCACTGTAATGGGGTGATCACATTACTGAGTGTCACTGCACGTGTTTTTTAGTTTTTGTCTTTACTTTTTTTTTCCTTTTACTGTCTGATGAGAAAGGATGTAGTCGGTTAGCTTTCTTTGTTTATATATATATTTTTCTTTTGTGATTAAAGGTTTTTTAATAGAATATGCGTCGGGCTTTATTTTCCTTCACCCACATGACACTGAGGGATGCTGCAAAGTCATAAATGATTGTAAATGGTCATAAAATTATTTTTTCAGCGCTGCCTTAAGTTCAAACAGTTGCTGAACAAATGGTCCAAAACTAATCATTAATCATTCCAGAAAAAGATTTCTTAATTCTCTGAGCTGCATATTTGCATCTCTTGTGTCCCAGTGTCTGCTTCTGAGTTGGCGGGGAGGGGGGTTGCAATCAAGCCACTACACACACACACACACACACACACACACACACACACACACACACTCCCCACTTGCCTCCAACGCTTGGCTAAAAAATAATGAATGTGAGGGGGTGCATTGCGTTGGGAAGAATTCATTCATTGGGACTTCTCTTCCACAGTTGCTCTTCAGAAGCAAGGACACCTTTGTCAAACCCAACGATACGGTGAGTGTCCAGCATGATGCCGGGCCTGGCGCTTTGCTTCTTTGCCGTCCCAGCCAAAAGCCGCTTGCCCAGATGAGCTATTTCGCCTTCAGCTCTTCGGATTGGGACCCAGGCTGGCCTGCCCACCTCACTCCCCAAGTCTGGCAGAACGATTCCCGGTGCCCTTTCAGGATCCTGGTGGCTGCTGAAGAGACGGTTCCACTCCTGCCGAAAAACAACTCCAGCGTCCACCGCCCTGGCCTTTACGTGGTGCAGGCCACAGTCAGCAACGGCATCTTCAGGAGAAACCTGTCCTGCGACTTCTGGGCTCTTTCCGCCATCTCGGGCCTCCACGTCATTTACCCTCCCGAAAAAGGTGGCAGAGTCTACGTGGAAAGCAACAGCACGTGGCTGGTGGTGAAAATCCTTTCCGGGATGAACTCAACCTCTGGCAGGCTGGGGGGCAACCAGAGCTTCCCTTTTGGACGGAGTTGCCCCCCAGCGGTCACTCCGCTGGTGGCAGAGTGCGCAAGGGAGACCAATGACACCTGGTTCTCTGTCATCATGCTGGAGGGCATTGGGCACAACCTGAGCACTGTTGTGCTGTGGGCAAAGAACGCCGTGAGCTCACAGAACATCACCGTCAGGGTGAGAGCAGAGCAGGCCATCCGAGGACTGCGTGTGACCCCGGACCCAGAGACCAGGGTCCTGCAGAACAAACGTGTGGTGAGTCACCAGCTGCCAGTGCCCCCAAGGGACAGTAGGCATCAGTTGTGGTTTTAATCTTTTTCAAACAAGGTTTTTTAAATGGCTGAAATGTTGTGGGTTTCAGATTGAGCGCAAAGTAAGGTATCAGTATGTTTTGGTTTCTTAGCTTTCATTCATTCCTGGGTCGTCCAGGCCACAGAATTGTGTTTGAGATGAAGGAGCAATAATGAGAATACATGTAGCTTAAGGCTGATGATGTTACCTGGATGGTAAGAAAGCATAAGACCAGCTTCAGAGAACAGAATTCAGTTGTTGTGACGGCTCAGGTGAAATCCTTACTCAGTCCTCAAAGTGTACTCCTTCGTCTGCACCTAGAATGGCCTGATGTTTTCCCCTGGGAAGCTCCAAAACACTACAGTGATCTCCCCTTCTGCTGGAAGGTCCCTGTATAACAATAGCACTAGCGCTTAGACTTATATACCGCTTTACAGCCCTCTCTAAGTGGTTTACAAAGCCAGCACATTGCCCCCAACCATCTGGGTCCTCGTTTCACTGACCTCAGAAGGATGGAAGGCCGAGTCAACCTTGAGCTGGTCAGAATCGAACTCCTGGCTGTGGGCAGAGTCAGCCTGCAATATTGCATTCTAACCACAGCGCCATCAGGTCTCCTAGCCCAGCCTTGGACATCAGCAGGAGGGTGAATGTCTGACCTGCCTCTTTCACAGTTAAGCCTGTTGTTCCGACTTCCTTCTCAGGAAAAAGGACCTGATGATGACAGGGCTCAGCTACCAGCCTTTCAGAGGCCTAATGTAAGCCTGGCCAGGATTGATGAAATATGGGCAAGCGTTGCTCCTTCTGAAATTGCTGTTTGTGCCTCTCCACTGCAGAGCTACATCCCTGTGATGGACGCTGGGTCGGACGTCACTTTCAGGTGGAGACTGGATGACAAGAGCTCCTTCACTTTCTACAACGATGTCTTCCATGTCCTTTACCAGTCCCCAGCTGTGTACAAGCTGTCGGTAAGTCCAGGCCTCCCGGCGATCCTTCTTTTGTGAACCGTGGGCAAAAATGATGGATTCCCTTTTAAGGGAGAGTCTTGATTGTATGTCCTTCTCTGCTTCCAAGTGGCAAAGAGAAGTTTACCAAGCTTGATTTGCAATTTGGGCTGTACTGTACTCAGCAGGCAGGTGTTCGTCAAGGAATCACTGCCATGATAGGATGCTTCCCTATAAATGTTTCATTTTTTTTATCTTGCCAAGGGTAATAGAAATAGAAATAGAAAATTTATTTGGCCAAGTGCAATTAGACACATAAATTTGTCTCCAGTGCCGAAGCTCTCAGTATCTATGCAAAGCAACAGAGTAATAATAACCATAATAATAAGTTTGTTGTTGTTAGTTGCAAAGTCATGTCTGACCCATTGCGACACCATGGACAACGTTCCTCCAGGCCTTCCTGTCCTCTACCATCTTCTGGAGTCCATTTAAGCTCAAGATAGATGATAGATACATATATAGATATATAAAATGGATGGAAGATAGATGGATGGAGAGAGAGAGAGAGAGAGAGAGAGAGAGAGAGAGAGAGAGAGAGAGAGAGAGAGATAGGTAGAGGGAGAGATGATGGATGGATGGATAGACAGACAGACAGATGATGTTGTTGTTGTTAGCTGCGAAGTCGTGTCCGACCCATCGCGACCCTATGGACAACGTTCCTCCAGGCCTTCCTGTCCTCTACCATCTTCTGGAGTCCATTTAAGATCACACCTCCTGCTTCAGTGACTCCATCCAGCCATCTCATTCTCTGTCGTCCCTTTCTTCTATTGCCCTCGATCTTTCCCAGCATTAGGCTCTTCCCCAGTGAATCCTTCCTTCTCATTAGGTGGCCAAAGTATTTGAGTTTCAGCTTCAGGATCTGGCCTTCTAAAGAGCAGTCAGGGTTGATCTCCTCTAGGACTGACCGCTTTGATCGCCTTGCAGTCAATACCAATAAGAAGGCATCATAAAGAAGATAAAAAGGATAATAGCAGCATTCCAATCATACAGCATGAGTAAATATATTTAGGCATTAGACATTATTAGACTGTTGAAAGTTAGGTGTTCAGCAGAGTGATGGCATGAGGGGAAAAATTGTATTTGTGTCTTGTTGTTTTGGCAATCAATGCTCCATAGTGGTATCCTTAGGGGAGGAATTGGCACAGTTTATGTCCAGGATGTGAGAAGTCTGTAAATATTTTATCAGCCCTCAAATCAAATCAAATCAAATCAAATCAACCTTTATTGTCAGAGTACAACATGTGTACAATGAGATTAGCTGAGCCTCCCTTCGTGTACTCCCCCCCCCCAATGCAATGAACCCTACTAACAAACACAGGTCAATGTACAGGTCCCCAGTGGAAGGCAGCCTGGTTGCAATTGTTCTTTCTGCAGTCTTGACTATTCGGTTGGAGTCTGTGCCTGACCTGTTTGGTTGCTGTACCAAACAGAAGTACAAATGAGAAAGTCAGTAATTCCTCTGTAAAACTATATCAACAGCTCCTGGGGCAGTCTAAACTTCCTGAGTTAAAGCAGGAAGAACATTCTTTGTTGTGCCTTTTTAATGGTGGTTCTAAAGTTGTTCTAATAAGGCTGCTTCTACAGCCCAGAGAAGCAAGTTTAATTAATGCACCTACTAGATGATGGAAAAGTGAACAGTTTTGATTTAGTCGAGACAAACTGTTTTGCCTTGTTAAACCTCAAAGCCGAAATGAGCAATTGATGTGAGCTAAAGGTCTTGGCTATCTCGGGTTAATTCTGCCACTTGGTGTACCCTTCCTTGTCTAGATCATCAAGATTTTCTCCATGATATTTCAGGGGCCATTGGGTGTTGGTTGTTACTTTGGTCTTCACATGCTGCCTTTCTCACTGTCAAGCTACTCTGGGCAGCTTACAAATTCTGACTCCAGGAAGAATCCCCCAATAGCTCCCTTGGCTAAGATGAGGGAGAACAATTCTTCCAAATTATCCAGGGATCTTCATAGCAGAATGGAAATCTTCATATGATTTTCCCTGATTTAGTATTCTAACCAAGATGCCATTCTGGGGTGTGTGAAGGGATTGAAAGGAGGGACACTTCGGCAGTTTAAGTGGAAATAAAGAGAGAAACAAAGGGCAGAGCATGATTTATAAATCACCTCGTGATCCACCTCGTGATCTGGCAGGAAAAAGAACGGTGAACATTAGGAAACAGCAGATGCCCCCAGTTCTGTATTGGTGGATGATGTGGCCAAGTGGTTTGTCTGTGGTCTCTCCAGCTTACAGCCTCAAACAATGTCAGCAATGTCACCGTGTGCTACAACATCACTGTGGAGGAGATGAACAGGATGAAGGACCTGATGGTCTCGGGGATCTTGCCACACGTTCCTCAGAACAGCACTCTGGAACTGTCAGCAACTGTGACTGTGGATTCAGCTGTCGATGCCAGATTCCTGTGAGTTTCCGCTGCTCTCCAGCAGACCCAAGGGAGGGAGATGCACCCTTCCCTGGCATTCAGGCCAGTGAGTGGTCCAGAAAGACCAGTAGGAATGCCCTTTGAGAGATGCAGCCTTTTAAAACTGGGCTGTTCAGGCACCAGCTATGCATTGCCTGGATTAATATATGGAGATCCAATAAGGGAGATCCAATCAGGGAAAGGCTGTGTTAATGTCATTTTGTGCCTTTTACTTTTGCACACCTTTTACACACATTCTGCTAGAGAGAAGTTCCTTGAGGATGGACTTGTACTGGACTAAACCTCTGCTCCCGGTGACCGATCCAGATTGGATCCTTTTATTTCTGTTTCTCTCAATAATAATACATACTTTAAAACCACTGTGAATTTGTTTCCCTCTGCAAGAGTCTTTTCTACTTTGGCCAAAAAAAGTACACTGAGTTAAAAACTGACCTGTGTTGCTCTTCTACTGACCTTCTCGTTTTGTGACTCCCCAGATGGGACTTTGGTGATGGTGACCAAGTCATTTTGGAGTTTCATCCTCCCTACAATGAATCCTTCCTGAAACCAGATCCCAAGATTCACCAGGTGGAAATTGGGCACAATCTGTCCCATATCTACCAAGATCCAGGTGAGAAATTCTTTTGGATATTTGAAATGAAAATCAGGTAGGACGCACACTTCCAGCAGCCTCCGTATCTCTTCAGCAAATCATGACTAAGTAGACTATGTACAGTTCAAAGGAGTGGAAGGGTCAGGATGAAGCCTTGCATTAGAGTTAACTTAAGATCTCCTAATACGGGGTCCCCAACCTATGGGCCACTGCCCACTACCGGTCCATGGCCCGTCCAGAACCAGGCTGCAATAGTGGCGGGCGAGCGTGCATGTCTCTGCAGCTCCACTTGTGCACGCAGTGGGCGGGCAAGTAAGTGTGTGCATGCAGCTCCATTTGTGCGACCGCACATGCCCGCCACTTGAACACATGGAGCTGCTGCACTTGCCCACCACTCACATGGAACCATCCCGCTTTCTCCCCCCCCCCATCCTCAAAGCTGGAGAGGTTGGAGACCGCACTCCTAATAGGATTGCTCCCACAATAATTAACAACTCTCTGTCCCATTTAAAGCTAAAACTGAGGCAGAGCCAAAGACTTTCAGCTTCACAGGCAGTCCTAAGGCCACAGATCTGCACCCTCAGCCAAAAAAAAATTAAGGGGGGGGGAAGTGATGAAGTACAGGTAGTCCTCGACTTACAACAGTTCACTTAGTGACTGTTCAGAGTTACAGTGGCATTGAAAAAGTGCCCCCCAAGCCACAGCCGAGCAAGACACCTGCCTGCCTGCCCAACGGCGCTCTTCCTCCTGTCCGAGGTTTTCATTGTTGTGAGCATTTCTGTTGAGGATTGGCAGCTGGGATGGGGTGGTGGTGTTTGGTTTTTATTCCCCCCGTCTGCTGGGTGGTTGCAGAAGGTTTTTGGTCAGTCCACATGACCCTGGGACACTGTGACCGTCATAAATATGAATCAGTTGCCAAGCATCTGAATGTAAATCACAAGACCCTGGAGATGCTGCAACATTCCAGTTGATCGGTGCTTCTGGGCTCAGAAGTGCCAGGATCAGCGCCAAGCTCCAGCTGGATCCTGGTGCCGATCCTGGTGCTTCCACTGAGCCCTGACAGCCCCAGCCATCTCTCGCTCAGGCTTGCGCGGTGCTGCCACCGGTTCAGCTCATTCCCCTCCCCCGCTACCACTTTTCTAGGATGATCATGTACCACCTGCTAGGTGCCAATGTACCACAGGTGGTACCCGTACCACTGGTTGAAAAGAGTGCTAGGAAAAGGAAAAGGGTGCTGCCAATCAAATTGTGTATGCAGTTTTCAAGTTTGGAGAGTTTTATGAGCTTTTCATGTATGTTCTTTTAAGCAAAGATTCAAAGGAGCTGAGCAGGTTTATTATTTTATTAGACGTATGTGTTATTCTCATAACTGACTTATGAGCAGTTTACAATCCTGCTATGTGTGAACAGAATTAAAGAAATAAAACCATAAATAAACATTAAATATACCAATGCTGAGGGGTCATAAAAACTCAGAGCATCATATATACTCAGGTTGGGGGGGTCTCATTTAATTAATCCTCCCCCCCAAAAGAAAAGGCCTGATAAAATAATCCAGTTTTGACTGCCTTCCTAATCCTTCAAAATTGAGACAAGTGAAAATGTGGAGGAAGTTATTCTAGGGAAGGGAAGTCGCACTCGATGTCAATAAATGAGAATACAAATAGATGAACTTCTCAGATAACATGAAAATAAAGCCAAATGTTGGCTCCAAATTCTGAGCTTAAAAAAAAAAGACCACGAAGAGGAAACAGATGCGCTCAGTCAGTTCTCTTTCTGCCATAATGGACAGTTTCCTTCTCTTTGCATTCATCCATTCAATTCTGTCTTTTCCTTACCATGAGGGACAGTTGCATTTCGATGCATGGCTCAGAGGCAGGCTGGAGGGGTTTAGGACAACTCGCCATGGCTGACTTGTCCAGGCCAACTCACCGTGAGACCAGTCGCCGCGGGACAATTCAAGGCGTGATAACTCAAGAAAGGGACAAGCGAATTGCAGCAGGCCTTGTCTTGCTTTAGGTTTGAACCTTCTTAAGTTAGAGGTCCTTGATGCTGGGCGCAGTTCACTTGTCCTCTCTTGAATTATCCCGCATTGAATTGTCCCATGGCGAGTCAGCCGTGGCTAGTTGGTCGTAGCAAGTTGTCCCATTCCGGGCTGGAGTGGGTAGTGAAGGAATTATTGGCCATCTCAGTTTGCCATTTGTGAGGCAAAGAATCAAATCAAATCCTATTCCAGGTAAAAACATCTGGAGTAGGGGAAGAAAACGGATTTCTTAGACATTAGCAGGCCCTCCTTCTTTCTATCAGCACGAAGGGCTAAACTGTGTTTCAGGCTGTGGCATCCATGTATAATGCATCCTGGGGGCAAAGATCCCAGCGTCAAGGGTGCTTTGAGTTTATCAGAGTGGCTGGCTTCCTGCTCAGCAAAGATGTGGCACTTCTGGCATGGTTGAAAGGAGGGGAAATACACATTGGTTGAGTTTGCCTGGCAAGCTATAGACCAGGGGGGTCCAACCTTGGCAATCTTAAAATTGTGGACCACCTCTCAGAATTCTCTAGTCAGCCATGCTGGTTGGGGGTTTCTGGGAGTTGAAGTCCACAAGTTTTAATTGCCAAGTTGGACATTCCTGCTATAGACTTGACTGACTGAAGTGAGATTGGGAAGTTTGTACTGAGTTAACAGGCCATCCCATGAAACCATGGTCTGGTTTTTTTGCTTGAGCATAACAGACTGTGAGAGTTCAGCAATGTTGACTTTTAATCCTGACCTGGATTTCTGATCCATTGGGAAAATGAACAGTTCTGATTCTTCTTCCTGTAATTTTTCCATGCAGGTGAATACAGCCTGGTTGTTGTAGTCTCCAATGAATTTGAGAACCTCACCTATTCAACTCCTGTCCACGTCTACGCTCGCCTGACAGAAGTGGCAATGCAAGTAGCCTCAGATGTTTTGGTTGTGGGCTACACTGTCACCTTTGAAGCTCAAGTGATGCCCTCTGGCTTCGGAGTCTCTTATACCTGGAATTTTGGGGATGGTTCAGAGGCATTTGTGGAAAGCCAGACTGCCGTAGTCCACACCTATAGTTCCAGGGGGATATACAAGGTCCGGGTTCAAGCAAACAACACCATCAGCACTGTTGAGACGTGGCAGCATTACCAGGTCTTTGAAGAGATCAGTGGGTTGTGGGTGTCCTTGAATGAAACCATAGAGCTTCGCACACCGATTGAGATCCGTGCTTCTGTGGAAACAGGAGATAATATCACCTGGATATTTGACATGGGTGATGGGACGGTTGTGGAGACTCCTGTGGCATCCGTAAAACACACTTATTTAAAGGAGATGAACTACACAGTAAATGTAACTGCGATGAATCCAGTCAATTCTCTTTCCCGAGCTGTGCCCGTCCAGATATTTGTGCTGATGGTGCTCAAGATTGAGCCTTCCTCTTGCATCCGAGAAGACCCTGAAGTGCAGCTCACAGCTCACGTTTCAGGTAATCCTCAAAACTACTTTTTTGACTGGACATTTGGTGACGGCTCGTCCAACATCACCATGTATGGTGATCCAACAGTGATACACAACTTCACCCTCAGCGGAATATTCTCCCTGTCTTTGGTCCTTTCCAGCAAAGTCAACAAAGCACAGTATTATACGGAGATTTGTGTGGAGCCCGAGATCACCAACGTGACACTTTTGGTAAGGCCAGAACTGGTGTGGCTTGGCAACGAGACCAAATTTCAAGTCACAGCCTTGCCACCTTATCACTACCGTTATCTTTGGGACTTTGGGACTAACGACTCGGCCAGGTTTGGTGGAACCGAAGTGAGCTATACCTACAAAAGTCCAGGTGACTATATGGTCATGGTGACTGTTTGCAACAATATCTCTTTCAACAAGGTCTCAGCATTAGTGGAAGTCCAGGAGCCGGTTAGGGTAGCCAAGATTGAGTCAAACAGCTCAAAGGTTTTGGAGCTGAACCAAATTTATCTCTTCTGGGCCAACGTCACCGGGACCAAAGTTAGTTATTTGTGGTACTTTGGGGATGGGACTTCCCAGCTGGGAAAATTCATCACCCATTCTTACAACAAGAGTGGTACCCATACCATCAGTTTGACGTGCTGGAATGATGTCAGCTTCCACGAGGCAAAGCTGAATGTGACCGTGAAGAGGCGCCTACAGGGCCTGAGCATCAACGCCAGCAGGACAGTGGTGCCTCTGAATGGTTCTGTGAGTTTCACAGCTACCCTGCTGGCTGGCACTGCCATCCAGTATTCTTGGATCCTGTGCGATAGGTGCACGTCGATCCCTGGCCTTTCCACCATTTCCTACACTTTTCGCTCTGTTGGGACATTCAACGTGATAGTGACAGCAAAGAATGAGATTGGGGTCCTGCAGAGCAGCATCTTCATCTATGTCTTACAGCAGATAGAAGGGCTGCAGATCTCTGGGGGGGACTTCCTGGACAACATCTACTTCCCCACCAATAAGACGCTGCAACTACAAGCAACCGTGAAGGACGGAACAAACATCTCTTACAGCTGGACCGTCCTGAAGGAAAGTCACCCTGTGCAGACATTTACCGGGAAAACGTTCTCCTTAGTCATTCTGGAAGCCGGCGTCTTTGCTGTCCATCTGAAAGCCACCAACATGCTGGGAAGCTCGGCTGTGAACAAGACGGTGGAGTTCATTGAGGAGGTGGGTGCCTTAAAGCCAACTGCCACCCCCAACCCTGTTGCTGTCAACGCATCTGTTAACATAAGTGCCAGTGCAACTGCCGGAAGTGAGCTGCTGTACACCTGGCACTTTGAAGATGGCCTTTCTCTCTGCACAGCCTCCAGTACCATCGCACACTCTTTCCCAAGTCCAGGTGCCCAAATCATTGTTGTGGTGGCAGGAAACAAGTTTGGTTCTGTCAATGCTTCCCTTGTGGTATACGTACAGGAACCAGTAGTGGGCCCAGAGATTAGCATCATAAGGCCAAACAGCAGTTCTGTAGAATCGGGCACCGTGGTGAACTTTGCTGGGGAGCTTGAAAGAGGATCTGACGTACTCTGGACATGGAAGATGCAGAACAAAACCATCTCAGGCCAAAGGGTAGCTTTAGATTTTCCCCTGGCAGGAATTTTCCTTGTCTGCTTGAATGCTTCTAATGACGTCAGCTGGGATGTAGCTTACCTCACTCTGACGGTGCAAGATGCAATCCAGGGTCTGAAGCTCAGCGTAAGCCAGGATGTGCTGCAGCCAGGGGAACTGGTCTCTTTTGTGGTTGAAATATCTTCGGGTTCCTCTGTGAGCTACAGGGTCACCATTGGGGGTAACCATTCCGAGATCCTCAGTGCTTCCAGCTTCACCTATAAGTTCAGCCAGGTTGGAGAGTACTTAGTGAGAGTAGCTGCAGAGAATCAAGTAAGTGTGGCGTACGCTGAGCATCTCATTGTGGTGCTGGAGGCCGTGCGTGGCCTCCAGATCACCGATTGCTGTGAACGAGGAATGCCTGCAGCGGTGGAGAAACAGTTCACAGCTCGGATTGAGAGTGGCTCACAGGTGTCTTACGTCTGGCAGTTCACCTTAGTAAAAGCGCAGCAACGTTCCCAGGTTCACTTAGAGGGCCAAAGTGTCTCTTACACCCCAGAAGCAGCAGGCCAGTTGGAAATCCATTTGCGTGCTTTCAACAGTCTGAGCAGCCTGAACATAACTCTAGTGATCCAAGTGCAAGATTTCATCCTGCAGCTCTCCATCCAGCCCGTGGATTCCTTTGTCAACCGCACAACTTCATTCGAAGCATCCGTGCTGCCCAGTGCCAGAGAAGTGCTGTTTTGGTGGTGTTTTGGGGATGGCTCTCCAGCTGTGCAAACCAGCCAGCCATCTGTCAACCATGTTTATCTGAGGCCGGGCGATTATGCGGTGGAGGTGAATGCCACTAACCTCATCAGCTTCTCCGTTGCCCACCGCACGGTCACAGTCCGAATCCTGGAGTGTGAGGAGCCAGAAGCAGAGCTTGCTTTACCTGCTCAGGTGTTTATGAAACGATCCCAGAAGAATTATCTGGAGGCCCAGATTGACTTGCGAGGCTGCACCAGGTACCGGACTGCCTATGTCTGGGAGATCTACAAAGCCCCGAGCTGCCTACAACGGGATGCTTTGGCCAAAGTCCAGTTGGTCAGTGTGGATATGAGCCGGCCACAGTTGGTCATCCCCAGGCTTACCCTGGATCTTGGCAACTACTGCTTCAAATTCTTAGTCTCTTTCGGTGATACGCCTCTGTCCAAAAGCATTTTTGCCAATGTGACAGTTTTGCCCAATAAACTGGTACCCATCATTGATGGAGGATCGTACCGGGTGTGGTCCAGCACCAGGGACTTGATCTTGGATGGCGAGAAATCCTATGACCCTAACTGGGAAGACTGGGAACAGACACCCTTATATTATCACTGGACTTGCGTATCATGTTCCAAGGTAAGTGAACCTGGATGTTGCCCCCCAAATTGAGTACCTGCTCTCAGCCTAGGGACTCCCTGTTTTTACTTGGTTGTAAGTCCCCTAGAGTGGCCTCTTGGTAAGATGAACGGCAAATAAATTAATTAAGCAAACAAATAGATAAATAAATATCTCCACCCAGCTAAATGCGGGATCTGGCTTTGCCGTCCAGCGCTTCGAGGTTTTAGGGCAAGGGATTGGCTAACCTGTAATCCCTCAGGCTTCTGCTGTGACTTTGGCCACTGATTGTGAAGCACACAGCACCAGAGCGGGTCAGGGTTGTCAGTTGCTGACCTGAGACTGCCAGGCAACGCAAGTCTTAGGAGTGGTCCATGCTGCTCACTCCCAGCACCAGCTCAGCACAGGAAATCCAGGCTCTCCAAACCTCTGTATTTGGTTTCACAGACAAAATGCTCTTTCTGTTGAGGCGTTTCCACTGATTTTCAGCTGGAATCCACCTACTAGTAATTTAAAACTTTAAGCCTTCTTTTTTCTCTTTATACATTGAATATTTTGGAATTTAAAGGTGGTTGCTTATTTCCTCAAATTAAATTCCAGGGCTCTCACTGAAGGATGTAACTGTTAGCCCAGTGAGCAATCTTGCATCTGCATCAGTGTTTTACTAGACAGACTGAGCTGCTCTGTAAATGCCCCGTTCATTTCCTAGGTAGAAAAGTTTCCACTTTGCCTCCCAAAAAGAGGCTTTTCTTAAGACTGAGAGAGAGAGAGGCACTTGACTGAGAATATTTGATTGTGAATTAATTCAAGTGGCTTATGGGATAGATTGACACTGTTGATTAGGAATGACTTGAGATACTTGATTTAGATCAGCCACTTAACCTGCCTCTATTTTTCTTGCTGAGTTAAAACGTAGTGTTAAATTATAGAACCACAGAATGTAAAGCTTGGAAGACAGCTCTGAGAGCATGGAAACCAGCCCCTGCAGATATTCTGACAATTGGCCATCCAGCCTCTTGAAACATTTCCTGAGAAATTGAGTCTACCGCTTCCTGTCCCACTGCTGAACAGCTCATAGTGCTGGGACATTTTTCCCGGTGCCCAACCCAGTTCAGCGTACTTTTCATATAAACCCCTTGTTTCATTATCCTGCTGTCTTCTGGAACACCTCTGAACACGACTCCTTCCAGATGTTTGAAAACAGCTGTTGGGTTTTCCCATCTCTAGCCCTAACACACCCAACGCTTCTCCTGGGTGCTGTATTTCAGGCTACTTACCATTTTGGTGGGTCATCTCTGGACTCCTCTGGCCTATTTTACGAAAACATTTTAATTTAAATTTGCCTTCCCCAGCCGGGTGTAACCCAGATGGTTGCTTATGACCAATATATTTCATTTGGGCTTTGGGCTTCCTCCTTTGGGGCAGAGGGCAGACTAGAGAATCTCTAATGTTTCCTTGATTTAAGGATGTCTCTAGTCTCCTGTCCCTTCCATCTTCCCAACATTTGGAGCTCCGCATCAAAGGCACGTATGAGAGAATTGTTCATTACACTTACCGTACTAATCTCAAACACCGCAATGAAGACAGCCTCGGGTTGGAAGCTTCCTCTGCTCAGCTACACCCACCATTAGAAATAGTTGTAGTGGGGTAAATGCATGTTTTATTCCGTGAGAAAGCACAAGGATGGAGCGGCTTGGTGGGCCCAGGCTAAAGCTTACGTTGGATCTGGCCAGTTGGGACACAACTAACTCTCTTCAGACTTCGAGGGTTTATCCTTCTTTGTCCTCACACAAACTAGAATTCACCTGGAGCGTGTGGCTTCAACTTCAGTGCCACGGGAGGACTTGTCACCATTCCTTGGGCAATGCTGGAAGCAGACGTGGAATACACGTTTGACCTCACCATCTCAAAACCAGGCATGGATTCAGAAGCCACAAATCAAACCGTATGTATGAACGAGGCTCTTTTCTCCTGCTTGTTCTGCCCGCCACGCAAATGCTTTTCACGCTGCCAAAGCTGATGTTTCAAAGTAGTGTGGAAAGAAAAGAGGGATATATTCCTTGGGGATCTTCCTCAGAAGGAAGCTGGCGTACAGCCAAGCAAAGTGCCACCGCCGGCATCATTGTCCTCAGGAATGCTTCTGGGCTTACACAGACCCCAGTGGAACTTGTAAAAAATACAGCACGTGGGTTTCTGCAAACCAGTATTCAGGTGGAGGGTGTACATCTGCCTAAAGAAAAAAAGGGGGGAGGGGGAAGAGCAGCCAGTTAAGATGGTGAGGAAGCCTCTCCTGGTGAAGTTGGATGGGAAGGGCCATTTGGCCATCCCGTCCCACTCCGTGCTCAGTGCAGGAATCCAAGTGAAAGCGCCGCCTGCCTGGCCTCTGCTGGGAGGCATCCAGTGGAACCCACCTTCTCCATCAAACTGCCAGGAAATCTCGCCAGCACGTCTTCTGGTAAACGAGCTGACTGGCTGCCTCCCTGGCAGCCATATTTGAGAGAAGCCATGAATGCCAATAACGGAGAATATCTGTATCTCAGCGTTGACACGAGGGCTCCTTGCTGCTCTCTGAGCTTGGTTGTTTCCTGGCAATCCTTTCATTACCCATCTAGGTAACGTCATCAGTGCTGTTGATGAGGTTACCTGGTTTGGGTAATGAAACGGCTGCAAAAAAAAGCCAAGCTCAGAGAGCACCAGTGACCGATGGGTGCTTAGCGCCCCTGAACAGTTCAGGAGCAGCCAAGTGGATTTGTACGGAACCCTTTTGATCACAGGCTCCGTCAAGAATCTGCGGTGGGAGAATTTAGTGGGAGAGGTGGGCTTGGTTTTGTGTCCGATCCCTGGAACGAGAACTAAGGCCCGACGTCGTTTTGCCAACTCCAGAGTTTGCCCTTTCTGCACTTGAGCCTTAAAAATGTGGCTCCTGGGCCAATTTGGCAGAAGGAAGAAGGGAAACCCTGTCCATCTAGAACAGGGGTAGGCAACCTTGCCTCTTTTTATGACTCGTGGACTTCTGGGAGTTGAAGTCCACGAGTCGTAAAAGAGCCAGGGCTGCCTACCCCTGATCTAGAAGATGTACGTGTGCTTGTTGTGTCTCACGGCTCAGCAACAACTGTTGGGGTGCTGGGCTCTTAGCTCTAGCCTTGCAAAACCCCAGGAGAGTCTGGCAGCCCCTTTCCTGATGGAAAGCGTCTGCTCTGCAATCAAATATATTAGTTGAAAAAAATGCTGCCAGACTTCTCCTGACTTTTGCTACTGTGCCCGAAGAGCAGCTCTCCTCCTATAATATCCTTGGGTGAACTGAGGTCCCGAAAAGGGGTTCCCAGACTGGGAGCCAGTCAGCACCTTAAAATGGTTCTCCTCTGGTGCCAAGGCTTCTACGTAAGCAGATGCACCCCGAGAGCCGGTGGGGAGGGCTCTTTGGAGAACACTTCCAGCCAGTCCCCTCTGCTTCCCGCAGGAGCCGGGTGTCCTCTTGGCAAAGCGGGGCCACCGTGGGAAGCATGGGGGAAGCTCTGGGCTCCTCACTTTGTCAGGTGTGTGCGTGTTCAGGGCTTCCTCTGTTTTTCTTCACCCGCCGCTTGGGAGACGTAGCGGGAGGGACAGTCCCACCCGGCTCTTGAATCCGTGCCTCCTGGAGGACTGAACTGAACTGCAGGAAGCCAAAAAAAAAAACCCTTATGGTTTAGATCACCAAGCTTCAAGGGCTGCTCGGCATTTAGAGAGGCAGCTTGTCTTAAGTGAAAACCATAATTACCTTCATCATTCCCCCCCCCCCTCTCTTTCTCCCTCCCTCCCTCCTTCTCTCACTTTTTTGGAAACCGGAGGTTGGAAGGAAGGGTGGGGGAAAAGAAAGAACTCACTGTCAAATTGATAGTCTTTCAAGGACATTCCGTACTATCTGCTTTGCTTATAAGAATGCCAAACAAATGATCTGACTGGGAATTTGCAGGGCCGGAGGAGTAAACGGGGAGGAGGCCTTCGGGTCTCTTCAGAGTTTGCCATGCAGAGAGCATCTCGATGGCTCCCGCTAGAAGCAGGCGGACAGCCCTGATTTTGGGGTGTCTGGGTGGCGTTCCCAGATTCAGGAAGGTCTAGGCAGTAACCAGAGTGCCCGAGGAGAAGACCAGCTTCATGAGTCAGGATTTTGGAACATGATTTGGGCTGCCCTTTTGCTGCCTTTCCAAAGCACACGGTTCAATCTGAGTCAAGATCTGCTGGTGTATATTTTTCTGGCTGGCGTCTGTTGAGCAGTCCTCGACTTACGTCCACAATTTAGCCCCAAATCTCTAGTGTTTAGTTAAACATTTGTTAATTGGGTTTTGCCCCATTTTATGACCTTTCTTGCCACAGTTGTTAAGTGAATCTGGCTTCCCCCATTGACTTTGCTTGTCAGGTCGTAAAAGGGGACATTGCAATGGTCATGAGACAGTTGTCGAGTGTCTGAATTTTGATCACATGACCACGGGGTTGCTTCAAAGGTTGTAAGTGTGAAAAATGGTCATAAGCAGCGGTGGGATTCAGCCGGTTCGCACCAGTTTGGCAGAACCGGTAGCTAATTTTTTGTTGCCCAGGCCCAGAACGGACTTCCAGAACCGGCATCCACACAGAGAACCGGTCATTCACTTATTTGAATCCCACCACTGGTCATAAGTTGCTTTTTTCAGTACCGTTGTAACTTTGAATTGTTGTACTGGGCTTCAGAACTTAGTGACCACGGTCTGGAACAGATTTCCTGATGTTTCACTGTCAACGGAGGCCGGAATCTTTGGAGGCGAAATGCATAGACCACCATGAGTTCTCTAGACCGTGGTCTCCAAGTCCAGAAGCCTAAAACTGCCCATTCGTTAATTGTCTAGCTCAGGGGTCTTCAAACTTGGCCCTTTTATGACTTGTGGACTTCAACTCCCAGGATCCCTCAGCCAGGGTTGGCTGAGGAATTCTGGGAGTTGAAGTCCACAAGTCATAAAAGGGCCAAGTTTGAAGACCCGTGGTCTAGCTGTTAGACTTTCATTGCCTAAGTCAATTAGTTGGGTTTTGTAACTGCAGTTATCAATATCCCTTCCTTCTTTTATCTGAGGATCTTGATGATTTTCTTCCTCAAAATCTGTTCAGGAAATATTTGAGAACCAGTCCTAAGGCATCCTCTCTCCTCTTTAAGGAAGGCTTAGTTATGTTGACTATCCCTGGCTCTCTGCTTGGCCTCCTTTCCTTCTGCTCCGCTTGGTGGGCGAGCTGTTTCCAGGTTCCTGACCGGTATGCTAAAAGAGCCACTGGGAAATGTATATTCTTACGAGTGAAGAAGAAGCTCCTCTCTTTGCAAAGGAAGGGAAAGGAGAGCAGGATGGAAAAGCATCATTGCTCCGAGTGTGATTCCCCCTTTCAGGATGTCGTGAACATCTCACGGGCACCATCTATGCAAACCCTAACCCTCTCTACCTTCGGCCCACCATTCTCGGGAAGAAGATCTGGGACTGAAGTGCTAGGTCTTCAGGCTGGTAGGGAGACAAGAAAACAGCTTCTGAGAATCTCTTTCCAGGAAAGAGAGGGCCTTTGGGCAGGGCCGACTCAGAAGGCCTTTAGAGCAGCATCTTCACCAGCACCGCTTCCGTGATCGGGGGTGGGGGTGAGATCCAAGGAGCCCCAAATGCCACCATCAGAATTTGGTGCTTGGTTCTCTCTTCTGCCTTTGGCTAGAAGGGAACCAGCATAAAAGAAGAAATAAGGGCACCGAAGAATTAAAGAAAATGTGGGGAGATGCCCTAGCAATGCACGTCCTCGGTGTACAGTTTGAATTTTCTGCTTGGGTATTTCTTGGCACGGCACGCACGCTGTCTTCCCCTCGCAGCAGGAGGATGCGAGGAGGAATCGTCTGAACATCTCGGGCTTTCTTCGCTCTCTCCCTCCCTCCCTCCCTCTCTCCAAGGTCTTGCTGAAGAAAGGGACCGTCCCCATCGTGTCCCTGGAGTGCGTCTCCTGCAAGGCACAGTCTGTCTATGAGGTCAGCGGGAGCTCCTACGTGTACTTGGAGGGGACCTGCTTGAACTGCCAGAACAATTCCAACCAGGGGGTAAGAGGCGTGCTGGATGTCTCTGGGGCTCTGTGGGAGCAGTTTGGCTACAGAAGGGGCTTCTCCTCTCCACTCCTCTCCACTCCTTTCCTTCTCTCTTCTCTCCCCTCCCCTCCCCTTCTCTTTCCCTCCCCTCTCCTCTCCTCTTCTTCATTTTTCTTTTCTGCAAGATGCACACAGACAAGTCCAGTAAAAAGGGATTTTATTTCCCTCTCTTTGAAGCATATTGAGAAGGCCTTGTTAACAACTTAACTCTCGGCAAGACACGTTCTTATCCATCCCTCTATGCTGCAGTCTAGATTGCTTCACAGTGTTGTCGGCAGACCTCCACAACTTTTTGTGAAAGACATGCCGTCAAGCATCTCCAACACCTCCAGCTCTGCTGCCACGTTGCTTGCCACCAAAGAGCTCGTCGGTGTGCCAGCTCTTCTTCTGTGGCCTGCAATTGTTTTTCATTGATTGAGTTGTGAGGCCTGTTTTAGGGGTGTCACAAGGAAAAACCAGACTGGGATATGTAGGTATAAAAATAATTTTCTCTTGAGGCTTGTAGAAGCAATAAATGATATAAGACCTTTCAAATGATAGTGATTTGGCCAAGGACAACACACACACACACACACACACACACACACCCCTACACAAAACACAGATATGAATCCCTGTTTGCCGTTAGGGCTGCCCAGGGGCGTTCTTTTTCTTTTTCTTTTGCGTGTCTTTGGTGGGAAGACAGAACCAGCTTCCACGAATTGGTATCCCTCAGCCTTGGGGTCTTTCCACCCGTCTCCCACCTGGAGCACAGAGAGGATGGTCCAGCGGGCTGGAGCTGCACTCCCCTGGCTCAAGAATCTTGGCCTCGCCGCTTGCGTCTCCTGGAAGGTGAATTGCCAGCGTGGAACTGCCGGCGTCAGGGCTTCATCGGAATCCATCTGGAACCTTTTCATTAGTGGTTTCAATAAAGTTTCCTGTTCCTCCTGCTCGCCTAGCGAGGCTTATCTGTGAGATCAGCTCTTGTCTTCCACAGATCATTTTTCTTCTGGCTTCAGCCCTTCCCATCGCCCCAATATCCCGGCTGCCTTTTCAAATGAAAATGCATTATGGTCAGAAAAAAGATAAGCAAAACACTGTGTGGAAGCATCTGAGGGAGGGTGGGAAGACGGGAGCAGAATTTGAGCCGATGCTTAAACCTGCAGCATATTTTGAACACCAGTAATTTCTGCAGTAAGAGGCAGCGTTGGGCTTTTTCCTCTCAGCCCGTTGCTCCATTTTGAGATTTATGAGGTCATTTTCCAGCTGGAGAAAGTCTAGTTTGTTATTTCAAAAATCCGGGAGTCTGAGAAAATGCACTCCGGTCATCTCAGTGATCCAAGATCCCATCCTGGTGGTTCCCATAATCTCTCTCGCATTTGTGTAATGCTGCCATTGCACCGTCTGAGAAGCAGCCCCCTCCTGTACTGGATGCGGAGGCCAAGCGAAATGAAAGCAGTGGCGCCTGCTGGAAAAATCCAGGTCTCCCTGCCAGGTTTCCCTTCTGCTTTTCTTCTGAAATCAGACACTGGAAGGTGAGGTCATGCAGGAAATCTGAAGTGGATCGTGTCTGATTTTTGAGAAGATCACTGTCAAACGATTTGGTCTTCTCCCTGTTTTCCTTGGATCAAATGTCTGGGAATGGGGCTGAAATGTCAGCCCCTAATTTGGCCAGAGACTGAAAATGGACCCTCCCCCTTTTATCAAGAAGTACAGGGATAATACCTTAAACTGTGGTTAGTTTTTAAAAAAGTAAACCTTGGGGGTCTTTTCTCTCTCCCCCCTCCCCCTTTTTTTTTTAAGACTAAGCCGAGGTGGACAGCCCAGAGCTTCAGAAACGAATCTCTGCTTTTGGACAGAAGATCGACCTCCACGGGGGATGCCGAGATGAGCCTGGTCTTGCGTCCGTGGGCTCTGGAGGACGGGGAGGGCTACACCTTCACGCTCTCCATCACAGACCTGGCCACTGGGGAAGAGGGCTATGCCTCCATTGACCTGTTTCCCAACCAGCCCCCCTTTGGGGGATCGTGCCAGCTTTCCCCTGCAAGTCCTGTCCAAGCGTTGGCCACCAAGATCCACTTTGAATGTGCGGGTAAGGATGTGGAACACCAGGTCCCACCAGGCCTGTGCCTTTGAGGACGTAGGAGAGGATGGGGCTGAGCTCGAGGGAGGGGTCAAACGCATCACAAGTCACCATCCCCTCTCCCCTCCCCTGTGCCAGGCTGCCAAGCCGCAAAGTTGGGGCCGCTGCTGTGCGCCTTTCTCCTTTCACTCTCTCACTCTTGGCTGCAGGCTGGAGAGATTCCGTGGGGGCAGACGCCCCCTTGGTGTACATCCTCATGGCCACCCGCTGCCGCCTTGGCCACTGCGATGAATTCTTGGTGTACAAAGGGAGTCATCCTGCACATGCAGCCTTCCTGCCACCCGGCTTCCAAGAGCACGGCTCCCTCGTGTTAGTCTCGGTGCTTGTAGAGGACCAGCTGGGAGCAACAGTGGTGGCCATAAAACGGTAACTTTTCCTTCTTCTTCCCTTTTTCAAAGGCAAAGGAGCAGGTGTGGATGAACGCCACTTCGTACCTTAAACTCTCTCCAGTGTTTTGTAAAAGCCAGTAAATCCTCATCTTGTTTGCTCCCTCACTGCTGTTTAGAATAGAATAGAACAGAACAGAACAGAATAGAATAGAATTACAGAATAGAACAGAATAGAATAGAATAGAACAGAATAGAATTACAGAATAGAATAGAATATCTTTATTGTCATTGTGTAACTCACAACGAAATTAAGCGCTGTTCACAGTGCACACTACACACAAGTAAAAACCACAAATAAGAACATACATTATATACCCCCATCCTTCACATTCTATTCACCATTGCGCTGCCCCTAACATTGCCATTCATTGTTGCACCGTACTGTGGTATTTAATATGGTTACAGCTCTGGGATACAAACTATTTTTCAGCCTATTTGTCTTTGTTTTTATTACCCTGAACCGTCCGCCAGGATTTAAAAAAAGAATGTCTGGATGGGATGAGTCTTTACAAATATTTTGAGCTTTCCTAAGACAACAGGAACTGTACAGTTCATCCGAGATCAGTCCAGAGACGTGTGATTTGTACAGTGGACCACAACTGCAGCTTTTGAGAAGAATGGGTCGTGTCTCAAGCAGGTTCTTCCTTTCCACATTCTCCTCGCTTCTGCGAAGGAATGCTGGCAAGATCTTTGTGTAAACGACCAACTGTATGTTGGCCTTGAGAGCTTAGAGCAGGGATGAGCAGTTTTCCCAGGGTTTATTTATTTATTTATTTATTTAATAATATTTATATACCACCCTTCTCCCGAAGGACTCAGGGCGGTGAACAGGGCAAGAATAAAAATACAAAGTTACAAAAATTAAAAAAGGATTAAATATATGCCCACTAAAAACAGTCAATACAATATTAAAACCCCAATAAAACAGCAATAAAAAACCCCACCAATCCCCCCTCAGGCCAGGCCGGCTTGTTCGAATAAGAATGTTTTTAGATCGCGGCGAAAGGAGCAAAGATCGGGCGCCATCCGGAGCTCAACCGGTAGCTGATTCCATAGCTCCGGGGCGCCCACAGAGAAGGATCTCCCCCAGGGGGCCACCAATCGACGTTCTCTGACCGGTGGCACCCTGAGGAGGCCCTCTCTGTGGGAACGCACAGGGTGGAGGGAAGTTGACGCCGGCAGCAGGTGTTCCCTGAGGTACTCCGGACCCCTGCCATGTAGGGCTTTAAACACCATTACTAGTACCTTGAATCTCACCCGGAAGACAACTGGCAACCAATGCAGCTCACGGAGCAGAGGTGTAACATGGGAGTATCGGGAGACTCCCAACACAACTCTCGCGGCTGCATTCTGTACCAGTAGGAGCCTCCGGGTGGTCCTCAAGGGGCTGCAGCTCGCACCCCTGATCAACTAGGGCCCCAGGAAGGGGTGAGGCCATTTTGAAACTCTGCTTTGGCATCTTTCTAAGGCTGGACATGACGGTGGCACCCTCTCACTGCCGCTCCTGTGGGCTCCAAATCAAACCCCAGAATTTCTGTTGTTAAGTGAGACATTTGTTAAGTGAGTTTTGCCCAATTTTACAACCTTTCTTGCCTCAGATGTTTAGTGAAACACTACAGTTAGTAAGTTAATAACCCGGTTGTTAAGTGAATCTGTCTTCCCCATTGACTTTGCTTGTGAGAAGGTCGCAAAAGCCCGGGAGGCTGCAACGGTCATCAGTACGAGTCAGCTGCCCAGCATCTGGATTTTGATCACTTGACTACAGGAATACTGTAAAGGTTGTAACTCTGAAAAATGGTCATAGGTCCCTTTTTTCACTGCCGTTGTAACTTTGAACGGTCACTAAATGAACTCTTGGAAGTCAAGGACTACCTGTCGTTTCTCTTTACAGACTTATTCAAGGGGAAAACACCCCAAAAGGTGCTACTGGAAATAAACTATTTGGCTGCTAAATGGGATCATGTAATCTTGAGTGCTGGAGTCTTAATGGGGTACTGGGCGCTGTATGCTCTCCAATTTAGGGTGAGCGTATCGTGTTTTATGACTTATATTAAGAACCACATGGTCAAAAATGATTCTTACATTAGTTAGGCCCATGTAAAACCTGCTGAATTCTGTGTGACCGCAGTCAAGATTTCCCCTAATTTATGCTGAAGAAAAGACCACTCGTATTACTGCAGCAGGATATCCGTCAGGCATGGACATGAAAGCAGGACTAAGCGAAGTGGGTGGTGGGCTTCATTTTGAAATCATGCTGCTAAGAGGGTGAAATCCCCTGTGACCCCAACCCTGTGGGATTCGTGGGGTGGGGTGTCACCTGTGGGTTGCCCTGACTGGAGATAAACTCTTTCCTTTGCTTTGCACTTGGCGATGTGCCCTGCGTGTGCAAAAGGGCAGAGCGGGCATTGCAATGAGGTCTTTCAAGGGAAGGTCAGATCCTGCAGAAGCCCATTTCTGGTTTAGTGGGGATTTTTTCCCCTGCCAATGCAAATTTGTTTGAAAGGGAGCGAAGAGGAGGGAGGATGCTTCAAGTTCCCTCCCAGTCCAGCCAATCAGGTTACCCTCCTTTTCCCGAACTGCATCCCGTGAGGCTGAGTGATTATCACTGGCACCCAGCAGCATTTTATGGCAGCCTTGCGGTTTGCATCCAGCCCTTGGATCAAGGGCCCCCCTCTCCCTTCTGCCCTGCCCCAGTGCCAGGCAAGGGGGGCCTTCCTTCAGGGGTGCCCTCCTGGGCCCACACATTCTGCCCCACGATTGGCCAGAATTGTTCCCTGAAAGGACTGTAAGGGGCATGAGAAATACAGGACGAAAGAGGCATTGGGAGGATTCGTTGCCCATTTAGCTTGGTCTTGATAAGCGATCCTGGGACTGCTGGTAAATGTGGCTTTTGATGGCCTCATGGACAGACCTGTTTAGTCTTCTTGGCAAAAACCTGGGGAGCTGGAGCGGGGGGGGGGGGGGGAGTTCCTACAGCTCTAGAATTTCTTGGTGGTCTCCCATCCCAGTACTATTAAAGGTGCACATGTGGGTATCCACATCTAGTTTAAAACCTTTGAAGAATAAAATAAATGACAACATAAAAGGGGAAAAAAAGAAGAAAATGAAATGAGTTACAGTGTGTGAAAGAATAACAAACTAATAAGTAGAAAAGTTACCATTGTTACAAAATTTAGAATTTCTTATCTCATTGGTTAAGCAATAAATTGAATATATAAAACTAAAATCGTTGTAACTTCTTGAAAAATGAGTCATCACTACAAAATTCTAAACCGTGATAATTGATGCATGTTCTTAGAAAAAAGTTTAAAAATACCAAAAACAATCAGTAAAAGCAATATTAAGTTCCACATTCCTTCCTGTTATACCCAACTTGTGAAAGTATTTATAAATACTACATTCATTTCTGGTTATTATCTTTATATCAAATATTTCCCCTTTAAAAACATATTCTAAGAATCTGAGATTTCCCTGTGTTGTGTTGCAGGGAGAAAAGCCAGTCTTGCTTAAATTCAACCCAGCTTCTGTTCTGGATATATACAGTACAGTATTGTTAATTTTGCCACCCTGGCATATTCTCCAACTTCGGTTTCCAGTCTGATTCTGTCAGCAAAGTATCTCTTTTCCAACAATGGGGCAAATTTGTCCTTGTAGCTATCAGCATATTTCTTAATAAATTGTGACACTTTTATTTATTTTTAATTTTTTGGAAAGATTCCTAATAGAAGAAAAACAAAAGCTTGAATTCAAATTTTGTTTTTTTTCTGAATAAAGCTGTTTATTCCTTTCCAGTGCTTTTTGAATATTTTACATGACCAACACATATGATAAGATGTCCCTTCATTATAAACATATATTTGAAATGTTTCAACTGTTCTAGGTGTTTCTTTTAACTAGAAGCAAACTAGCATGCAGTTTGCAAACTACTATGCTAGTCACTAGGATTCTAATGTTTGTGTCTAGTGCCTGCTGAAATCTCAGAAACTTGGATAGTGTTAAGGTTTACCATGATGATAAAATTTCCAGGGTCTGAGATTAGAAAAAGTATTCCTTTTCCTCTGCCTAAGTAAGAGTAAATTGTGCCCAACGTACGTCCACCACTTTTTATAGCCATATGTCAGGCTTGTCCCAGCTTGGGCGTTTGGAAAAAAAGGACCCTCAATTCAATTTGTAATGAAAGGTAAACTCTTACTAAAGCCAGGTGGTTACAGCATAAGAAAAGCCAAATCTGAATATTCCCACGTAAAGCAGATAAGTTTCCCCTTCTCCCAGCCCCCCTCCCCCCCCGGTCATCTCCCTAGTGTTCAGATTTGTTGTTTTGGTAGCAGTTCCCAGGTGTGGTGCCTCTTTGGTGGACATTCACATTCTGTTTTCATGTCTGTGTCTTTGGATCACTCAACCATAGTCTTTTGATTGGCATTTCTGGTTCCTGTTATCCCCCTCCCCACATCCTTTTCTCCTTTCCCCACATTTATGGCAGGATGCCATCAAAGCAAAAGCCTAGCTGAAGCTGTGTGATGGCAGATCTGACACCACACTTGGGGCACTGGTGACTTTGATGCAGTGTTGAGGACAGTGCTTTTGAAACAGTGGACAGTGTTGAGGACACGAGGGAGGAGTGCTTCTCTCGCGGGATGCCATGTGGGAAAGTGGAGGAAATGAAGCCGGGTGGTTTCTGTAGGCGTTATAAAGCTGACTGGAAACAAGTAGGCTTAACAAAATCAGTCTCTTAAGGGTGTATGTCTGATGCTTGGAAGTGTACTAATCGGTGCATATTTGCAGAAAGACATTTGAGCTAGGCCCCCCAAAACACTGGAGCTATGAATGTGGAAAACTGACAGATGGATAATCTTGCTGGTTTTTGCTGGCCACACCTCCCATATAGTGAAACCTAGAAGATCATGTGCTGTTTACTGGGTGCTCTATTTGTGTCTTATACACTGCTACTGGGGGAGGAGGAAACCCCCCCTTCCCGGTACCTTGCTATTACCTAGGCTGCCATTGTGGTCCGAGAGCTAAAGTTGGAAGCCAAGGAAGAACCATTTCTTGTTCATCTTGATGTTCCGTTCTTTTGATACGAAGTGTCACTTTGTTAGCCTAGGCCAGGGGTAGGCAACCTTGGCTCTTTTATGACTCATGGACTTCAACTCCCAGAAATCCTGGCTCAGGAATTCTGGGAGTTGAAGTCCATGAGTCATAAAAGAGCCGAGGTTGCCTACCCCTGGCCTAGGATATCAATACATTCTGAGGTTATAAATCAGTGATAAGAGTGCAGTGCAGTATATTTGTTTTAAGAAAGAATCCAGTGTGCTGTCCACATTGCTAAGGAGAGCTGTGTGGTGATGACTGGGAATACAGCTCTTGAACCATTTATCCTCCCATATGTTCCTGTCACCCGCTTGGCACATGCATTCTCAGCATCTCTTGGTCTGCATTTTTCTCAGAGCAATTTCTAGATTGATGATTGATTGATTGATCAATCGATCAATCAATCAGTCGTATGGCATAAAATGTCAGGGAAATCTACAACTGCTAGACACAATGCAGTCCTAACAACCTAAATTGCTAGTTCATTCCATTCGGCGCTTGCATGCTTATCTGTGGTGCACCGCAGGAGGCAAGCTAGCTTACACCAGCTGACAGCACCTCAGGTTGCTGGTGCTTTCAGCCTCCTCTGCAGGTCTCATCTCGCCTCGCCTCTTGTGTTGCTTCACGTCCCGCTTCTGCTCTCTGAACACAACAAACACAGCCAGGTTTTGTCTACCAAAGTGATACCCATTTATCTACTCGCAGTACTGCATGCTTTCGAACTGCTGAGTGGGCAGGAGCGAGTGACGGGAGCTCACCCCATCTCACGGAGCCAGACTCGAACCACCGGATTGCAGATCATTTCTGGCCCACTGTTCCACATCATTAAGCCACTGTGCCACTGCATCCCCTCTGGATAGGTATTTGGAAACTGATTATATCAGGCATCCAAGTATGTGGACCTATTCAGCGAGCCTGAGGTGCAGAGGGTAGTAGGTGCTCAGTCCTTTAGGAGAAAAGACCATTGCAGGATATCAGTTTCATGGATAAATGGACTAATAAAGAAATAATTGCCAAGGAAAAACAAGAATGTAAAGCTAACCTAGGAATCAGGTGTGACAATAAATGTAAGGAAGACCAAAGAAGTCAGTTTTTGGAATTCATGCATCTGAGCAACTCAGGAAAAGCTTGGATGTTATCCTCGGAAAAGGCATTTCCATGTTGCAGGGCCACAGGTAAGGCTGCATTTCTGGTGGCCCAAAGACTTCCGGGAGAGAAAAAGAGAGACTAATACTCAGGACGGAGTAGCTTGTAGGAAGATAGACAACAACCTGAATACTTTGTTCCATATTGTTTAGAACTTTAAAAATTGTACTCCCTACTTTATACTGAGCTTGGCAAGTGATGAAACTGATGCTGAATTGGGGAAGTGAGACTTTTCATGTTTGTCAACATCCTAGTAATTGTACCTTCACTTGTGCTGCATCCTTTTTGCCGAACTGTACTGTATCCTTGACAACTGGTTGTTGTAATGCTCTCGCGTATTTAAAAGACAAGCACTCTGCACACAGAAAACTGCCATATTAGGAACATAGCTAGTTTATCAGATGCAGAGCATTTTATGTGGCAGTCATTGCTGTTTTTCTGTCCAGGTCTATGGTCATCACCTTGCCCAGGACGCCAGAGGGATTCCACAGTCTTCCCCAGTGGCTTTACAACAAGACGGAGGTGATACTGCAAGGCCTGGTCAAACAGAGTGACCCCCAAGCTGTTATTGAGTATTCACTGGCTCTCATCACCATTTTAAATGAGGTATGAATTTATGTGAGAGAATGCTGGTGTCTTTTGTCAGCTTTGTGAAGTTAAAAATTAAACTGACTTGCCTAATACTTTGCCAGAAAACCTCGCAGTCTTGGAAAGACACACACAGAGGTGACACAAACAGAAGGAGGGAGACATTTATTTATTTATTTATTTAATTTGTATACCGCCCTTCTCCCGAAGGACTCAGGGCGGTGAACAGGGCAATAAATACTAAAATACAGAAATACAAAAATTAAGAAGAGATTAAACCATTAATGCCCAAAAAAACAGATAAATTTACATAAAAACAGTGATAAAATCCCAAAACCCATCAGACCAGGCCGGCTTGTTCAAACAAATAGGTCTTTAGATCACATTGGAAGGAGCGAAGGTCGGGGGCCATCCGGAGCTCAACCGGTAAACGGTTCCACAGATCCGGCGCACCCTGTGGGGGTCACCAGTCGGCACTCTCTGACCGGTGGCACCCTGAGGAGGCCCTCTCTGTGGGAGCGCACAGGGCGGAGGAAAGTTGACACCGGCAGCAGGTGCTCCCTAAGGAGCATGCTTAGGTCCTCCTCTGTTCTTTTAAAAAAAGCAATGGAATGGGGGAATCAGAAGAATTAGAGTCAGTTTGGTCAAAATGGTGTCTAAAAATGCATAGTTGGCAGCTGCTATCCTGAAGTTTTGGACCCCATCCCACCCCCAAGGCTGCTCTATCTGTGATGTCTTAGGCAGGTCACACTATGGAGCTAAGAGCTAAACTTTTTTGCACTGCATTAATGTCCTTATTAGAAGTGTCTCCACTGAGATAATATTCATAGCCAGAAGGCAGAATCTGCAGCTTCCCAAGAACCCATCAAGCTGCGTTTTTCAAACTTGGCCACTTAAAGATATGTGGACTTCAGCGCAAAGAGGAAATCAGGAAAGCAAAGGCTCAGAACGAACAAAGACTTGCAACAGAAATCAAGGACAATTTAAAAAAGTTTCTTCCAACACATTAACAACAAGAAAAAGGTCGAGGAAACTGTAGGTCCACTAAATAGGGAAGATGGCAAGGAAATTACAGGCCACAGGGAGAAAGCAGAGCTGCTTAACTCATACTTTGCATCAGTCTTCACACAAAAAGAAACTATAGCCCAACATACCAAAAAACCTCACCGCAAAAGAGAAACTAGAAACAAAAATTAAAATAAGCAAAAGAATGCTAAGAGGACACCTATCCGACCTTGAGGAATATAAATCACCGGGGCCTGACAGATTACATCCCAGAGTTCTGAAGGAGCTGGCAGATGTTATCTCAGAACCACTGCACCACATCTTTCAAAAATCCTGGAGCACCGGGGAAATACCTGAGGATTGGAAAAGGGCTGATGTGGTTCCCATCTTCAAGAAAGGGGGGAAAAAACAGACCCAGGAAACTACGGACCAATCAGTTTAACATCAATACCTGGGAAGATCCTAGAAAAGATAATCAAAAAACAGATCTGCAAACAACTAGAAACAAAGTAGCCAGCACGGGTTTGTTAAAAACAGATCATGCCAAACCAATCTCATCTCATTCTTCGATAAAGTGACCAAACTAGCAGACTAGCGAAACGCAGCCGGCCTTGCCTTGTTGGGTGCAAGGGAAACCCCAGGCGGCCTTCAAGCTTCTCTACTTGCAAACTGCATCCTTGCAAGGCCTGTATCCTGACCTGCCTCCCTCACGGCCTGAAAGAAGCTGACTACCGGTAGTCCTCGGCTTATGACCACAGTTAAGCTCAAAGTTTATATTGCTAAGTGAAACAGCTGCTCAGTGAATCACTGCGGTTGTTAAGTTAGAAACATGGTTGTTAAGTGAATCTGGCTTCCCCGTTGACTTTGCTTGTCAGAAGGTGGCAAAACAGGATCATGTGATCCCGGGGAACTATGCAAAAATATGAACCAGTTGCCAAGCAGCCGAATTTTGATCATGTGACCAGTTGGAATGCTGCAGTGGCCGTAAGTGTGAAAAATGGTCATAAGTCACTTTTTCCAGTGATGTTGTAACTTTGAATGGTCACTAAATGAGCTGTTGTAAGCTGAGGACTACCTATGTTCATTTTCTGTCCTCCCCACCCAAAGCACGAATCTTCTGTGTATCCAAAGCTGGAAGCCGAGCCGGATGCCCACCTCCAGATCTGGATCCGTAAGAACGTTACCGAAACCTTGACCTCCTTGAACGTCAACACGGTGGACGACATCCGGCAGATCGTGGCTGTGCTGGCCCAGTGTATGGTAGGCATCTTGGGCAGACGGGGCTGGGAGGGACGGGGGTGCCTAGACACAGGCCTGGCTCGATTCTGCTTCACACAACATGTTGTGGATCACGTGGGGAGGGTTGGCTGTGAGCTTCCCTGGTTTAAAAGGGGGTGACAATAGAAAGAGAGAGTGGGCAGAAGGTCTCAAGCCAGAGGTGGGGAACGATGGCCCCTTTATGTCTCTTGGACTTCAACTCCCAGAGTTCCTGAGCCAGGAATAGGAATGCTGGGAGTTGAAGTCCACGAGTTATAAAGGGGCCATCCTCCCCCACCCCTGTCTTAGGTGATCTCCTCCTCCTTAGCATCCCTTCCTGCCTCCTATTTTCTCTCTTCCTTTCTTGTCTTTTCTAAATGAACACGGGTGTATTCTAAAGGGGAGCCGGTTTGGTCTAGTGGTGAAGGCACTCAGCCACCATGAGGACCAGAAACTTTGCATCCTGACTCGCTTCCCCTGTGCTTTGGGTTCGCAGATGGCCAGTAAGGAACTGATCTGCCGATCCTGCCTGACAAAGACTTTGAGAAAGCTTGAAACTATGATGAGCGTTCTTCAAGGAGAGACCCTCCAAGGAACCATGACCCCCAAAGCCATCGCTGGCAACATCCTCGACATTATGGGTGAGCCCCCCAGTGGAAACAGTGATGGCGGTTCAGCCCAGCTGAGAAGGAAGTAGGCGGCTTGTCTGCTACTAAGCATCACCCTCCAGGTTGGGGGGATGCACTGCCGGGAGGAGCAGGGCTGGAATGCATGGCTGTCGCAGCTCGCCCTCAGCACGGGGAGTTGGATGTCTGGTACAGGCAGCACATGTGATCATGGCCGCCATCTTGTCTTTTTGATCCCCTGCTCTCCTTCCCCCTTCTCTGGAGGAAATGGCTTGTTTCTAGTCATCGTAAGGAAATGCGTGTTAAGCAGGCAGCCCCAAACCAAGCGAAGACGAAGATGTCCATGAATTAGTTGTATGTGTTTATTTTTTTTTATGTATAATTGAGCAAAATGGAGAAAGACAGCACTTCTTTAGGTGGCCTGGAGAGCAGTCAGATTCTTGGTGCTGAAAGGAAACTTGGACCTGTCGAGAGAGGATTTGTATTTTCATAGGCACAACTGGCCTTTGCATATCTGGCTGGTAGTTGCACTTTCAGCGTGTCAAAAATGTGAGCTTGTGCGATGACAAAATGCCAAGAACTGTTGTGGTTCTTCGTGGCTGATAGTGACACGAGAGGTTGAAGGGGATGGTCAACAAAGGCGTTGTGGCAAAAGAAACAGGCGGTGCTTTGATTACACCATGCTAACCGTCCACCCCTGCAGAATTCAGTGCATCCCCCCTCCAGGTCCAGTGTGGAGGGGTAGCGGTGCTTCTGCACGTCGCTTGCCACAAGCCCTCCGGCGAGTGGGGGAGCAGCTCTGGCAGGCGGTGGCTGGAGTGGGGGGGGGGGACTTTGCATGCCACCCAGGCTTCTGGCCCTGATTTTGGTAGGCTGTTTTGCAGGAGACTTGATCCACGTCGTCAACGCCGTTTCCCAGGAGTCAGAACGACAGGAGCTTTACAGTGCTCAGAAGCGGGGGCAGGTGGCCTCCAAAGCCTACGCCTTGTCCACGGACTTGATGCGCATCCTAATGAAGTCACGGGTGCTCAACGAGGAGCCCTTGGAGTTGGCCGGGAGTAACATCACGGCCAGAGGGAAACGAGCTGACCCCCATGCCCTGCTCTGCTACGGGGACACCCCGAGCTGCCAGTTCTCCATCCCCCAGGCCTTCAGAGCCACCTTCTCTGACCTGACGGACGTCGTCCAGGTCATCTTCCACGTCGATTACAACCCATTTCCCTTTGGCTACATCACCAACTACAGTGTCTCCTCCGAAGTGGCCTCCATGGAGTTTCAGAGCAGCAATGGCACAGAAATAGCGGTTGGTAGCCTGGATCTGGAAAAGGCCATCACCGTGGCGGTTGCGGACTCCGGGCTGAAGAACATCACTGTGGGCACGGTGGTGGTGGAGGAGAAGAATTCAGTGCACGTGGTGGTCTCGATGGAGAACACCAACACAGAAACCGGGCTGTATTTCCAGATCACCTTCAGCATCGTCACAGGTAGGTGCCCGATTGAGACACCCTTGTATTATATTTGTTGGCCTCTCAGAATCGCCAGCCTTGGTCTCGCACTTCGATCTTCTTCAAGGGCTCAAGGAAGAACAGAAGGAGAGGGCCTGCAGGGATCATCTAGTCTAGCCCCTGTTCAGGGCAGAAAGTGCATGCTGGAGGGATCCCTGAAGAAGGGCAGGTGAACATTATAGCTTGCACAACCTTGAGCCCATTCTTTCTTTTTAATCGTAATTTTATTATAAATGATGATTTACAACAATAAAAACTAAATAAAAATATTGTAAAAGAATAAAAAATAAAAAATAGAAGGTGCAGAAAAGAGAAAATATAGTAAAGAAAAGAAATGTATAAAGTTATCACATCCTCCTCCATCACAACAGGTATAAACAATTTTAATAACTTACCATTTTCTATTAAAATACAGCAAATGATCTTCCCATATCCCATCTCTTACATATAAATAAATTCATACATCGTCATCATTTCAGTATTGATGTCAGCAAAAGGAAGGAAGGAAGGAAGGAAGGAAAGGAAGGAGGGAAGGAGGGAAGGAAGGAAGGAAGGAAGGAAGGGAGGGAGGGAGGGAGGGAGGAAGGGAAGGAAGGAAGGAAGGAGGGAAGGGAAGGAGGGAAGGAAGGAAGGAAGGAAGGAAGGGAAGGGAAGGGAAGGGAAGGGAAGGGAAGGAAGGAAGGCAGGAAGGCAGGCCAGACAGCCCTTTTTAAGAGTTCCAAAATGTTTCCTCCCCCAAGGAGAGCTTGTCCCAGACACAGGCCCTGCTCACGCTGCTCCCTCCTCCTCCTCCTCAGGCCTTCCTGGCCCCCCAAAAGCCCTGCGTGGATAGACTGGTGAGCCCCTGGCTAGGAAATCACCAGCCCACTTGAGATCAGGGAGCAGAGGGAGAATCCCACCCAGCAGTTGCAGCCTTATTTGGGGTGAGTGTGGGGGAACCCTATTTAGCCGTGGAAAGAGGCCGCACACTTCTGCTCACAGAATAGCTGAAACTGAATTCACACGCTGGGGAGGCCCTGAGAGGCTCTGGCCTGAATTCGAGAGCCGCTCGTTTCTCAAGACAGAAGATACTGATGGCTACTGCTAAGCTTGTAAGCCGCCCTGAGTCTTCGGAGAAGGGCGGGATATAAATGGAATTAAAATAAAATAAAATAAAATAAAATAAATAAATAAATGGTGTGTTGTTAATGCCGGAGGGCGGCATGGAAGCCCCTCTCTTAGCTGGAACCCACCCATGTCTCCTCTCCGCCCCTTCCCACGGCCAGATCGTTACATCTCCCGGGAAAAGGAACCGTTTCTTGCCGTCTGTCTCTTCCAACCCCCTGAATCCCCAAAGCGCAACTGCACAGCCTCCAAGGAGATCTCGCTGGAGGACATGAAGGAGGGGCCACAGGGAGACCCACGGCGCTACACCATCTTTGTCCCCCCAGGGTGAGTGGGACCTCTGGGGCCAGAGGGGGAGGGCCCGGTTCCCAGGGAGCAAGGGGACACCTTGAGTGGTGCACTTTTCTAGTGCTGTGAGGTCATCGATGGCCAACGCAGGGGATGCCTGGAAGCAAAAGACTGGCGGACAAGGAAGCTTGCTGCCCACCGCAGCCTGCCTGCTGGAGAAGTGGCTCCAAGTGCGCCCCGTGGCCACCAGCAGGACCGGCTGGCTGAGCAAGGCTGTGGCCTCCTGCCCTCCCCTCCCACTCACATCTTCCCTCCCTGGTTTAGGATTGCAGACACAGTGAAGGAACATCACTTGAACATCACCAACCATTTCGTCTGGTCCCCTGTGGAGGTGACTCTGGGTCTGTACAGCTCCCTGTGCCAGTATTTCAACGAGGAAGAGGCCCGTTGGAAGACGGAGGGCATGGCTCCCTTGGAGGGGGCCACCCCGGAGAAGGCTGTGTGCTTAACCCAGCACCTGACTGCTTTTGGGGCAAGCCTCTTCGTCCCCTCGCACTCGGTGCAGTTCATCAAGCCGGTGAGTTGAGCCGTGGAGCTTTGGTGGACACTGTTTTTAATTTGTTGTACCTTGGCGGCGGCTGTTGTTATTTTTGGGTGAAAGAAGCTCACTTCTCCTCTTGCCTGTGCAATGGGGGACACAGCCACAAATTTCTCCATCCGGTCACGTCAGCAGAAACAGCTTAGGGGCCAAGCCTATAAGCACGGTGGCCATCTGTCTTGATTACAAAAGACAGCCCTTTATTTCAGAAAGCTGCCTTTTAAATTTCTTTATTTTTCAAGACCCTTTCTCCTGCATTTCGATCACTTAACTTTTACCACAGAAATGGTACTACTTAATGCATGGTTCTTTGCATTCATGTGAAAAAGATGGAAATTGAATTGTTTTTAAAATAAATTTACATACATTGTTTGATTTTAGATAGTTCTATCAGAATATGCTTCTTGTAGAAGTTGTTTTTTTGCTCGTGAATTTTCCTTTCTAAAACAAAATCATAAACATTTTTAAATTAAAAAAAAAATTATCCTTATGAACTTTTTTCAGATTTCCCCCTTTGTTAGATTGGTCCTTTATTTCCCCCCAGAAAATATGGTCACTGGGTACTATAAGATAATCAGATATTAAGCCCAACGCAGCGCCATTTGGGAGCAGCATCACCTCCCCTTATTCACAAGGGTTTGCTTGAAGACCTGGACTTCCACAGCTCTTGGGATGCCTAGCAAGGCTTGCTGATGGCCTTCCTTTGGAGGTGGGACCCTCAACCACTGCTTTGTGGCCTTTGGCCCACTGAAGGGGGTCCTTCCTCCTTTCGTTGATGTCCTTAAGCAGCTTCGGTGGCTGGCCCAGTGGGCAGGGAGGGTCCTTCATATCTATCCTCTGCTATTTGGAAGAGCTGTAATGTGCAAACTGCTGCGCCCTCCCCATGCCTTTACTTTCTGCTTCGTTCCAGAGTTGGGCCTGCTTCTCCCCGATTGTGGGGATATTTGGAACCCATGGAGGAGCAAGGAGTGTGCAAATGCCTGTCCTGTCCATGCTCCCTTCTATAACATTTCAGCCCAAACTCCTCCAGATCCTCTGAATGGATCACTTTTGTGCACTGTCAGGCTCCAAAGATGTAGTCTCTCCTTTTATTTCAGTTTGTGGCTTTTCATTGGAGCCTGCCATTCCGTTGGGAGGGGGGAGTTTGGGGGAATGCTTTGCACTGTCTGCTTGGTTGCCCTTCCCCCAGGGGGTGGACTGTCTCTCCCTTATCTGAGAGGCAGTTTGCGCTCGGAGCCAGGAGAAATTGAACCTGAAAAAGACCTGGAGGAGCCCTCCGGAAAGACCACCGGTTACCAGAGCATGATGCCCAATGTGGAATGGCTGGGATTCAGATGAACACTGGGACACTGGTGGGAGGAGTATTGAATGCTACTTTTAACAGATCGCTTTGCGGGTTTTTCTCTCAGATCTCGCCTTGATTCCCTGCTGTCACCAGCCCCTAATCAAAGTTCCTTTTCAGACAACGCCTGTTTCAAGAGTTCTGCTTTCTTGGGCGGCTTGGCTGAGCTAGATCCTTACAAGCACTCGAAGAAGTTACAAGGGTCCTCTGCATCCCTCACTCCCTTTACCATCCCTTCTCCCCTCTGTTGCCTTAAGACCACAATTGACCCCAAACTTTCTGTTGCAAAGTGAAACAGGCGAACTTTGCCCCATTTAACGACCTTTCTTGCCACAGTTTTTAAGTGAATCACTGCAGTTGATAAGTTAGTAACATAGTTGTACTAGAATCTGGCTTCCCCATTGACTTTGCTTGTTAGAAGGTTGCAAGATGTGATCACGTGACCCTTGGACGCTGCAAGCGGCCATAAATATGAGTTGCCACGTGTCAGAATTTTGATCACATGACCATTGGGATGCAACAGTCATCTGAAAAATGGCCATACGTCACTTTTTTCACTGCCGTTGTAACTTTGAATGGTCACTACATGATCTGTTGTAAGTCAAGGATTGTCTGCATTCCTCACCCTTCATTCTGCAACCTCATTTCTAGGCTGCATATGATTATCAATATGGAGGAAATTAACAATACATTATTGGACATCCTGAAAATATTCAAAGGATACAGTAGTCCATCGTACAATTAAATTGTTCCTTTTTTAAAAAAATGGTGGTAATATATGTAGGTTCCTGGGTAGATGTACTCAGATTTGTTACTGCCCAAATTCATCTGAAATGTGGATTAAGCACTGGCTGAAAGTCGACCTGATAAGTAGCAGGAAGTCACCGTTCTCTGAAGTACGTGCTACCTTTCTTTCAGCCTCCAGGCCCCGGGCTCAACTACATCGTTCTGCTGACTTGTGCTGTCTGTCTGGTGACCTACTCCATGGCAGCTGTGATTGTGCACAAATTGGATCTGATCGATATCAGCCGTGTGGGCTCGATCCCCTTCTGTGGGAAGAATGGGCTGTACCAATATGAAATCTTGGTGAAGACAGGCTGGGGCAAAGGGTCAGGTTAGTATCTGTGACCCTCTTAACGACTGCTGGGTTAGGCCTTGAGAAATGCAGATCAGCCTTCCTTGGGAATGAGGCCAGATTCCTTCCCATGTCATGGGAGGGGGGGGGGCTACCCTAGAGCCCCATTCTCTGCCCATCCCTCGGGGGCAGGGCTGTCTTTTTCTTACAACCATAGAGTGGTTTGCCAATTTATAAGTCCACTCTTTATTAATAGTATGTACAAACTCAAGCAAAAAAATAATAATGACAAAATCACTGGAGGAGCAGCTGTGGGGGGAAGATGTCAAGACCTTGTCTGCATGATTGAAGCCCTGCCTCTTTTTTACCTGGCTAACCCCAAATAAAATGTTAAAATGCCACTCCCCAATGAAGCCCACTTGGCACATCCCTCCCTTTATTCCAGACTGGGCACCCTTCTTCTCAGCTGCAGGTCATGGTGTGGGTTTCCAGCCAGAAGGCTGCACGGACATGGACTGTGGGGTCACATTGCAGCAATGGGCAAAACCAAAGGCTTTTGACATTTATTTTGTGTTTTTGCAATACCCCCGAGCTAAACCAGATGTCCCAGTCCAATCATGGACTGATAAGGACTTAGGAGGTGGTTTTGTAAACAGCCACCAACTAAGTCAGTGGTGGCGAACCTACGGCACACATGCCAGAGGCAGCACTCAGAGCCCTCTCTGTGGGCACGCGTGCCATCACCCCAGCCCCGCCTCCCCCCGTGGCCCCCTCCTCACCATCAGTCCCCCCCGGAGGAGAATCACCCCTGAGTAGCCAAGGTCATGGCAGCCGGGCAGCGGGAACAAGACACGGCACTCGTGCCCCATCGCATGCAGATGATGCTGCGGGGTGCAGGTGGAGGATGCTGATGGGCTGCCTGGGCAATCTGGGGCAGGCTGTGGAGGCGGTGGGTGACCCTGTGGGTGGGTGAGGGACGGGACAGAAGTTTTGGGGTACTCGGTCTCTAAAAGGTTCACCATCACTGTACTAAATTGTTGGTACTTGCTTGCTGACTACAAAGGCAGACTCCACCCGAATGAGTTGGGGGATAAATTAGTAATAATACTGCCACCCAATTCTCAGAAACTCTGGGTGGTTTCAAAACTTGTGTCAAAACTGGAAATAGTTTAGTTGTTAAAATTTTTACTCCATCCATCTCAATAAATCTTGTTGAAGAAGAACTTTGAGAGTTATGAGTGAAAGTATTACTTTTAGTTGCGGCAAATGCCAAAGAGCTTGAGGCGAGTCCTGCTTGACAGGATGGCCTCCAGATTTTCTGGCACATAATGGCCAACTCTCGACTTCGGCCTGGGCTGTCTGGAGGATGCCATAGCTGCAATCTGCATATCCGAAGGCTGGAAAAGTCCCTCCTCTCTCTAGCTCTACGTCCCGGAGTCCAGTAAGCAAGGGCAGAATGGGGAACATCTGGCAGCTGTTAAGGCATCGTCTGTGGGAAAACCTCCAGAACAAATATCCCTCCCATTAGAACATTGGCAAGATAATGAATATTGGATCCGGCGCTCCTGTTTGGAGAGGCAACAGTCCCGGCTCACACAAATGAGGCAGTTGCTGCTCCAATGTTCCTGCAACGTGATCCTGCAAGGGAACTGCCCCGTAGAAAAGTAGATTCCTTTTATTTGCCAAAGTAAAAAAAGAAAAATACCTCTGAATTGTCTGGCAAATAATTTTTGTCCAGGAGCAAGCTCCTGGGGAGCGATCCCTATACCGTCTCTTTTCTTAAATTAGCCCAAGTATCACCCACAGGCTTTGAAACGAGACCATCAGGCCCAAGATTTGACAGAATAACAGAATAACAAAGTTGGAAGGGACCTTAAAGGTCTTCTAGTCCAACCCCCTGCTCAAGCAGGAGACCCTATATTGTTTCAGAGAAGTGACTGCCCAGTCTCTTCTTAAAAGCTTCCAGTGATGGAGCACCCACAACTTCTGGAGGCAGGTTGTTCCACTGGTTGATTGTCCTCACTGTCAGGAAGTTTCTCCTTAATTCCAGGTTGCTTCTCTCCCTGATTAGTTTCCATCTGTTGCTACTTGTCCTGCCTTCAGGTGGTTTGGGGAGTAAGTTGACCCCCTCTTCCTTGTGGCACCCCCTCAAATATAGGAACACTGCTGTCATGTCACCCCTCGTCCTTCTCTTCATTAGACTAGACATACCCAGTTCCTGCAACCGTTCTTCATATGTTTTAGCCTCCAACCCCCTAATTATCTTTGTTGCTCTTCTCTGCACTCTTTCCAGAGTCTCAACAACTTTTATATAATGTGGCGACCAAAACTGGATGCGGTATTCCAAGTGTGGTATTATCAAGCAGTACTAACACTTAACATGATCTTGAGTCTTTTTTAATGCAGCCTAGAATTTGTTTCACACCAGCTTGGGGAGCATGTCTGGCAAATTCGACAGCTTATTCATAGTTTTGTAACGTTCTGAAGTGATTGTCCCATAGCTGTGGAATGGCTTGTTTTTCTCTTAAATAAACTATGCAGCTGCCAACAGCTGTTGTGATGGGAAATGAGACTTTCTATTGACTTTAGTTTTAGGTTGGCAGAAGAAAAACATTAAAAGGTCTGCCGTCTTACATCTGCTGTCAACAGCATTTGGAGCTGATGTAAGCTCTTATTTTTGTCTTAATAAAAAAAAGAACTAAACCCTTGCTGATAGCCTTGTGATATCCAAGGAGAAAATCTCTCATGAGCAAATGGTCATACATGCATACATACATGTATACGTTTGACTAAACCCAAGTAGTTACAACGTAAGCAAAGCCAGATCTGAGTTTTCCCATGTAAACCCAGTGCTATTCCCTTCTCCCAGGCCCTCCTCCCTTGGTGACTTTGTTAATGTCCGATGATACTCAAACTAGGTATTTTGGTAACAGTCCTAAAGTTTGGCGCCTCTTTGGTGGGCATTTGCATTCCGTTCCCGTGCCGGTGTCCATGGATCTTTCAACTGTTGGCACCTCTCATCTCCCCTCCCTATATTCCCCTCCCGCCCCCTTTTCATGGCAGGATGCCATCAAAGTGAAGTAAGGTTGATGGCAGATCTGACACAATTTTTGACTGCCCTCTCTTCTATTCAGCACTTAGTTTCGACTTGGATGAGCAACCAAACGTCTCAGATTAACACATTTTGGTCCCGTAGCCATAGGTCAGCCTTTAGACACCTTTGGCCTGGATGATTGAAGTCTTCACTGACATATGGCAAGCCATTTTGGGGAGAAATCCCTGAAGTTGGTTTGGCAAGAGTTGTTACATTCCAACAATTCTCTTGACTCTCTGCCTAAGTAGCTTTACTCTGACTGATGAAGCTGCTTGGATGAGCAAAGAAACGTCTCAAGATTAACAAAGTTTGGTCCAGTTGCCATGATTCAACCTTTCGACATTACACTGGAATGCTATGTTGGGATTTAGAAGTGAAAGCTGAGATTCCCATTCTGCTAAATTCTTTGAGACCACCAAGCGACATAAGTATTGGGCTGGCTGCTCAGCTTTCAACAACTCCAGGGCTGCGGTTTTCACACCTGTTGTGTATTTTGGGGTTTTGTTTGCTTGTGTGTGTATATGTGCATAAACGAATGATATTGACATGAAAGGTATATGAAATAGTTAAGATTTATTTATTATTTCCATCACGTTCTCCATCTGCTTGAAGAACTTTGAACTGAGGTGGTAAGTAAAAATCAGGATGATTGCAATATTTTCCATGGTGATGGTTTTGTGATTAGGAGAGCAGAGCCCCAGCTGTGTTCCAACTGCCAGGCTTCAAATCCTGATTCAAGTGGCAGATCCAGGACCCCAGTGTACATTATAAGGTGCTCCGCTAAAGCTCTTCAGGAAGAGAATCGCAATTTAAGCTTTCCTTCCTTCCTTCCTTCCTTCCTTCCTTCCTTCCTTCCTTCCTTCCTTCCTTCCTTCCTTCCTTCCTTCCTTCCAGGGACCACAGCCCATGTGGGGATCACTTTGTATGGGACGGATAGCAAATCTGGGCACAGACATCTGGATGATGAGAACGCCTTTCGCCGCAACAGTCTCGACATCTTCCAGATTGCCACAGAGCGGAACCTGGGCAGGGTGTGGAAGATCCGGATCTGGCATGACAATAAAGGTGAGTAAATGCAACAGGGTGTTGAGGTTAGCTGGGCAGCGAGAGTACAGAACTTATGATTCACCATGAAAACAAGGGCAAGGAATCTCTGCTTTTCATCGGTCTTTTGAATTTACTATGATAAATGTTTGTCTCAAAGGTGGTGTAGCTTCCCATCTGCCAATATACATGCATTCCTCTACTTTGCAGACCGCCTTTAATCTTGTCTACCTCTCCTCCATGTTCCCACATGGTCTGCCAAGTCCCTAGACCAAGTTAACTAAGACAGTGGCTGTGTTTGAGTGTCGCATGATGCCCAAACAAGTCAGCTTAACATATTGACCTAATTCACACAACTTGCTGAGAAATAGCTGGGCTCCCATGGCATGCTGACATTTAGCCCCTTTTTGCTAAGATTACTGTGCAAATTCAGCATCAGAGTGACTTTTTCCCTTTTGGCTTTTTCCATAAGTTGAAACCTAGAATTTATTTATGTATTATTTATTTGTTTATTGTTAAATTTATATGCTGCCTATCTCACTGTTCAAGTGACCCTTACAAGAGGAATCCCCAACCCCTCCCCCCCGGCAATGGCCCAGTAGTGGGCCACGGTCTGTTCAGAACTGGGCCATGCAAGAGGCAGGTGAGTTCCTTTTGCTCAAGGAGCTGGCACGGGTGCCTGATGCTTGTGTAAATAGAGCTGCACGAGCATGATCACCCACTGCTTTCACTGAACCATCTGTCATGGTTCCAACAGATGAAACCCTTCAAAAGAACTTCGAGGCATTGTTTACCTTAAAGAATATTTTATTTGGGAAACAAAGTATCGGCACTACATAGTTGAATCCAAAACCTAAATTCCTCTTCCCTGGATACAAAGTAACAAAGTACAATTCCCACCTCCAATAAACAGTCATAAATCATATTCCTCAACTAGCTTGAAGCGCGGGCATCCTCCCCAGTTCTCCAGCCCAACAAAACTCTATCAGCTCTGGGCCCAATGTCCTTGGGCTCCTATGGCTCAGTTATTATTGTTATGACTAGCTGGACTCTCATCCCTATCCCCCCTCCCAGCATCAACTAATTCTAAAGCATGGAGAAAATGGCTGCATTTTCATCTGTTGTCAAAGCAAGAACATCCAATGTTAGCAGTGTTGACATCCGGCCCTCCTTACAAAAAGGACAAATCCTGTAATGCAAACAAAATCACAGGCTAGGGGTTGCCTCTTGGTTTGTTAGGGTGTTCCTTATAGAACCTATTAATGAGTCTGTCAGCTTTTACATCGCTAGATTTCACCCAGGTGGCTTCTGACAATGGATATCCCTTCTATTGCACTAAGTACTGCAATTTCCCTTTAAAAAATCTAGAATCAAGAATATGCTTCACTTCATAGTGAGCTTGTCCTGCCACCACGAGGGGTCAGAGGTGCCTTCTTAGGGGAAGGTCTTAAGGTGGAATCCCGAAAAGATTTCAGCAGGCTACAATGGAACACAGGGTAGACTTTCCCTAAGAGTCTGGGAAGTTTTAATTCTACCGTGACCGGGTTAATGATCCTTACAATGGGAAAGGGTCCTAAGTACTTTGGTCCTGACTTCTTACTAGGTAACTTAAGCCATAAATATTTTGTGGACAAATAAACCTTTTCCCCAACTTGGAATGTCCTTTGAGGAGCCCTTTTTTATCTGTCTGCTTTTCATATGTCTCAGAAGCCTTTTTCAAAGCAGTTTTCATGGCTTTCCAGACTTTTTCCCACACCCTCACCCACTGATCAAGAGTTTGGGAAGCAGAGGGCCCCTGAGGATATTCAGGTATTGGGCTGAACTCTTTTCCTGTGGCCACTTTGAAAGGTGTGAAACCGGTGCTACTGTGAACAGAGTTATTGTAAGCCACCTCTGCAAAAGAGAGGAGGTCAGTCCAGTTTGTCTGTTGATAATTCACATAGCATCGGAGATACTGCTCCACCATTGAGTTCTCAGATTCAGCCGCCCCATTGGTAGACGGGTGAAAAGCCAACGATAGTCCTTGAGATGACTCAATTAGCTTAAGAAAACGTCTCCAAAACTTGGCTGTAAACTGCACCCCCTGGTCTGAGATTACTCGTTTTGGTGCACCTTGCAAACTGTAGATGTGTTTCAGAAACATCTTGGTTAGTCGCTGGGTGGACGGGAATCCTTTGCAGGCAATGAAGCGAGCCTGTTTTGAAAACAGATTTATCACAGTCCACATGACTGTATTTCCCCTACTTTCAGGGAAAGGTCCGCCACCGGTTGTAATAGCCCAGAGGGTTTCTCCGGAATTCTTTTCATGGTGGCACATACAGCACAACTCTGGACATAGTTCTCTACGTCCCGTTTCAAACCCGGCCACCAAAATTGCCGGCAGATGAGATGTAGTGTTTTTAAATATCCAAAGTGTCCAGCTTGTTTTACATCATGGCCGTGCTGGAGGGTTTGAGGCGGAGGGTTTGGGGCAAGTACAACTTTCACCCTTTGTAAGCCAAACCATCCCTGCATGTTAGGGAGGTTTGATTGTCCTTGAACCATTGGTCAGTGAGGAGCTCTTGTTTTATTTTCTTTGCCCCAGGGTCATCAGGGTTTGGGGCTCTCAAAGGTGGGACTCTGCGCGGCGTGAGTTGAGAAGCAGTTTGTGGAGTGGAAATAATTGCTTCATTAACCTCTTCATGCTGGCTCTTGTATTGGGGCAGTCTGGATAAAGCATCAGCTAAAAAGTTTTTTCCTTCTGGTATGTACTTTAGGGTGAAGTTAAAACGGTTGAAGAATTGTGCCCCTTGTACTTGTTTCTGGGACAATTTGCAGGGAGTTTTCAGTGCTTCTAGGTTTTTGTGATCAGTCCATACCTCGAAAGGCACCTTGCTCCCCTCTAGATAGTGTCGCCAATTTAATAGAGCCCAATGAATCGCAAAGGCTTCCTTCTCCCACACAGCCCACCTCCTCTCTCACTCAGTGAATTTTTTCGAGGTGTAGGCACAGGGTTGTAGGATCCCATTCTGGTTCTTTTGCAATAGCACAGCTCCAATGGCCACGTCGCTGGCATTGGCTTGAATCACAAAGGGCTTCCCTGGACAAGGATGCTTTCAGACTGGTTCGACCGCAAAAAGCAGTTTGACAGTTCATAGTCCATGCTAGTGGCTGGCCCGGTCACGGCTTTCTTCCCTCTTTGCCTATTTTCAGTAAGTCCTTAAGGGGTAAAGCAATTTCAGCAAAGGAGGGGATGAACTGGTGGTAAAAGTTGGTGAAACCCAGAAAGCTCTGGAGCTGTTTGCAAGTTTTTGGGGACTGCCATTCAATTACGGCTGTCACTTTGGTCAGGTCCATTTCAATGCCCTCCCTGGAAATTCTGTAGCCAAGATAATCTAGTCGGGTCTGGTGAAACTCACACTTGGATAGCTTAACATAAAGTTTGGCATTCAACAGTTTCTTTAGTACTTCTCTCGCTAGTTTTATGTGGTCAGCCATATGCCATATATAAGCATATCATCAAGATACACCAAAACCCCTTTGTATAAATGATCATATAGTACCTGATTGATCAGCTTCATGAAGACAGCTGGAGCTCCCTGCAGTCCAAACAGCATGACTTTAAATTGGTAGCTCCCCATGGGACAGTTAAAAGCACACTTTCATTCATCTCCGTCCTTTATCCTCACTTGGTAATATGCCTAGTGAAGAAACTCCCCTTTGCCATGTGGGTTAGTAAGTCCTTCAGGAGGGGGAGTGGGTGTTTCTTTTCCACGCTCACAGCGTTTAATCTTTTATAGTCCACACAGAGACGAAGTGATCTGTCTTTTTTTCTTTAAATAATACCGGTGCTCCCACCTGAGATTTAGCCCATTCAATAAATCCTCTTGCTAGGTTCTTGTCCACATACTGCTGCATTTCCTCCATTTCGAGGGGGACATGTTGTACATCCTCGGTCGTGGGAATTTGGCTCCCGGTAACAGTTCGATAGAGAAATCATCAGGCTGGTGGGGAGGCAGGGTGTCGCATTCTTTTTCACTAAACACCTCTGCTAAATCCTGGTACTCGCTGGGGATGAGTGGCTCGCCTGGTTGAAGCAGAGCAGCTGTTTTCGCTAGCTTGTTAGAAGGGCTAAGTCCTCCGGTAACATCAGCCGAGTTAAGGGGGGGCTTGGGTCCTATAGGTAATCTCACAGTTCTCATTCCCTTCTCCCACCAGATAAACGGCTTCCATTTGTGTAACCAGGCTAGCCCTAGGATCATGGCCTCAGTCATTTTCAGAGCCACCATGAAGCAAATGAACTCTCAGTGCTCACCTCTTTCTAAGCCTATGGGTTCAGTCAATTGCGTGACTAAAGTTCCTCCCATTAGGGAGCCATCGGCTTGCTCAAACCTCGCGGGTTTGGAGAGCAGCCTTGCTCGTATGCCCATTTTCAGGGCAAGTGGCAAGCTAATAATTCACCGGGAGCATCCTGAGTCCACTAGTACTTTCAGATCTACCTGTGCCCCAGCTTGGCAGGCAGAGAAAAAGGTGGAATGGGTCGACTCACCATCGGGTCGTTCTCTCCTTCATTGTCGCTGTCGTAGGAGGGCAGAGTGGCGGCAGGTCCGGTTTGGACCTCGGCACTCTCCTGCGTGGGCGATGTGACTTGGGCAACAGGTTCCTGTGTGATCCAGTTGGATTTCTCTTTTGCTGCCTGCAGGGCTGGTTTCTTCCTCGCTGGTGGTCCTGGTCTATTCTGCTGCTGAGGGTAAGGGACTCGCTGCTCGATGTCCCTGTTGTCCACATCTGAAGCATTTGATCGATGGGCCTGCAGGTGGCTCGGGGTTTTCAATGGTTGCGGCAGTTGGAGGCTTTCGGGGTGGTGGTTGCTGTTTGGGTTGATCTGGCCTTGGCCCGGCTTCTTGTGGTGGTGGCTTCTTATAGCGGACAAGCTGGAGGTCCAGTCTTACTGCTGGCTGGTACAATCCTTGCAATTGATAGACGCAAGCCTGGGAGAGGTGGTCATCCAGTCCCTCCTTGAAGTGATGAACTAGGGATTGCTAGGGCCACCTCTCTATTCGGCCGGCTATCTTGAGAAACTCGCACATATTCCAGTGCAGGCCTGCCAGCTTGTCTTATCTTATGGATTTGCTCCTCCGCTTTGAGGGCAATGCATAGGTCCTCGAACCTTACTCTCAGTCCTAGGAGGAAGAGGTGGAGGTCCCCCAACTCAGATGCTTGCTCATTGTATAAATTGTTCAGCCACACAGATGCTTCCCCTTCCAAGTTGGATGCAACCATGTTGACCATAGCGGCTGGGTTCAAGTAGAAATAGATGCAGTGGTTCATGTGGGAACGCACCTGGTTGAGGAAGAAAATCAGCTTCTCTGGGCCTCCATCAAAAGTTGCTCTAAAGGGGCGGCGCCATCAGTGGTTGCTGGGCTCCCCAATGCGCCTGCATTCCCAGTGGTTGCTGGCCTCCCCACTGTTGCTCCCAGTTGCTACAGGCCTCCCAGTGGCTGTTGCACGTTCAGGGGCTGTTGCCACCCCCCAGCTGTTGCTGCACCAACGGCAGCTGTTGTCCTGGCAGCTGTATTATCCGCGGTTCTGCAAGGTCCCCAGCTGCTGCTGCACATTCAGGGGCTGCACCCCAATGCTTTTGCTGCACTGCCAGCGGCTCTTGGCCTCCCTGCTGTGGGTGCTGTGGCATCCCCCATTGCTGTAGAGGCCTTGGGATGGGTGGCCAGTAGGCACGTCGGTCCGGGTTTCGGCTGTCCCGGTGACGGCTCAGGCTCTTGTCCCGCCAGCAGTGATCTGGGCTTCTGGAGGGGCGACGGCAATCCGGGCTGCTGTGTTTGGAGCAACGACTCGGGCTTTCCCTCTCCACAGGGCTGGAGGCTTCGTGGATGGGGAAGCCGCTTGTCCTGCACAGGTGGGGCTGGGGCTTCCCCTCGGCATGAGGTGGTGGCTGCCCCACCGATCATCATGATCGATCATGTATGGAGAATGGGAGGGTTGTTCCCCACTTCTCAGCTCTAGCTCCTCAAATCTCTCCACCAACTTCACTGATTGACTATGGACTGCAGACAGGTACTTCCACTCACCAGAGTCCTCAGCGGTAGTTGATTTCGTGGCTCTCCATCCGTCCAGGGAACGCGATTTGCGAGAAGCCCCTCTTTGCAGCTCGACCTCGTCCGCCTTCGAAGTACTTGATTGTGGCAAGGCCATCTCAAGGTGTCTGGAGTCTCCACTGGGTAAAGTCCAATCTGACAACCAGATCAGCTGTCCTCGTGGCTTGTGTCTTGCCCCCACCTGGGAGACCTGAAAAGATTCCTTCTCTGCTGGTGCGCTGACCTGTGCTCCCCCCTCTGAGGCAGCAGCCACTGCCGGGGTGCAGGTCTCGGGCGCCCCTTCCTTTTCCATGTTGAGATCTTCCCCGAATCTTTGTCGGTCTATCCCTCGACTCTAAGGACAGTGACTGGACCTTGGTGGATAGGTAAAAATTTTGGGGATAGTTTTGCGCTCCCACAGAGAGGGTCTCCTCAGGGTGCCGTCGGTCAGGGAGTGCCTGCTGGCGGCCCCCAGGGGGAGAGCATTCTCTGTGGGCGCGCCAGCCCTCTGGAATCAATTGCCTGTTGATCTCCGGATGGCTCCCGACCTTCGCTCTTTTCGCCGTGACCTGAAAACCTGGTTATTTGAGCTTGCCGGCCTGGACTGAGGGATTGGGGTCTTACATTTTATAATTTAATTTATTTGTTTGAGGCTAAATTTAATTTAATCTATTTTAACTTTTGTATGCTGTATTTTAATTGCCCTGTACACCGCCCTGAGTCCTTCGGGAGAAGGGCGGTATATAAATCAATCAATCAATCAATCAATTAATCAATTAATTAATTATGTCATGGTTCCGACAGATGAAACCCTTCAAAAGAACTTCGAGGCATTGTTTACCTTAAAGAATCTTTTATTCGGGAAACAAAGTATCGGCACCACATAGTTGAACCCCAAAACTAAATTCCTCTCCCCCTGGATACAAAGTAACAAAGTACAATTCCCACCTCCAATAAACAGTCATAAATCACTTTCCCCAGTTAGCTTGAACCACGGGCTTCCTCCCCAGCTCTCCAGCCTGCCAAAACACTATCAGCTCTGGGCCCAATGTCCTTGGGCTCCCACGGCTGAGTTATTATTGTTACGACTAGCTGGACTCTCATCCCCATCCCCCCTCCCAGCATCAACTAATTCTAAAGCATGGAGAAAATGGCTGCATTTCCATCTGTTGTCAAAGCAAGAACAACCGATGTTAGCAGCGTTGAGACCATCCTCTCTCCTCGTCCTCCCTCCCCACACCGCTGGTCTGCAAAGCCAGAAAGGTTGGGGACCACTGCCTTAGGGAACAAGTGAATAGTTCTGGCTTAGCCCTAGCTTGACTTGTTAACGCTGCCTGAACGATAAAGGGAGAATTCCCAGCTTGCAAAGCTGCTCGGCGGGGGGGAAGGGGGGAGGAGAGGAGGCAGATGTTCTTAGTGGCCATTTCCCAAGCGTGGTGATAGAAAGAGGACTCAGAAAACGGCCCAGCTAAACCGTCTCTCCTTCTGCTTTTCAGGACTCAACCCAGCTTGGTTTCTGCAGCATGTCATTGTCAGGGACTTGCAAATCTACAAGAGCTACCACTTCCTAGTGAACGACTGGCTGTCTGTGGACAGTGTGGAGAACGACGGCCTGGTGGAGAAGGAGGTCTTCGCTGCCAGTGAGTTGGAGGGGAGCCCAGGACCCCCCTTGGATCCTCTGCTGCATCACTGCTTGCCCCAGTTGGGTGGCTGCCAGGATAGAGGAAAGGTCCCCACCCCACATTGCCTGTCCTCCTGGTTTTCAGTCTTCGTTTAATCTTTCTTAAGTTGTAATTGTTTGGGGTTACTTTTTTCTCTTTTTATTCTGCTGTAAGCTGGCCAAAGTCGCTGCAACAGTGAGATGGGCAGCATATGTATATGAGATAGATCAGGGGTGTCAAACTCAATTTCATTGAGGGCCGCATCAGTATTGCGGTTGCCCTCAGGGGGCCTGGGTGGATATGGCCAGGGTGGGTGTGGCCTACTGGGTGGGTGTGGCTAGAGTGTGTATGGCCTACTGGGTGGGCGTGGCCAGCTCTACATCGTTGGAATCAAGGGTGCCTATGGGGGCCTGGGCAGGAGTGGGACAGATCTGGGGGTCTTTGGCATAAGGAGGGTCTCTGGGCCAGGGCCAAGGCAGTGGGGGCTGTTCCCTCACTGTTTCCAGGATGGCTTCGCGGGCCACATGAAACCATTTCGCGGGCCGGATCTGGCCCCCGGGCCTTGTGTTTGACATGTCTGAGATAGATAGATAGATAGATAGATAGATAGATA